>NC_135321.1:16702800-17303634 GCF_048772815.1 Callospermophilus lateralis
AGGGGCTGGGTCCTCACTGATCGTACAGTTTAGCAACCTGACCACCCTGACTGAACTCCCACGAGCGGGTCAAAGTCTCCTAGCGTGGTTTGTGGCTGGTATCACGTGGCTCCCCCGTCCTGTCTCCTGAAGAAGTCACACCCCACTTTTGACCCAGCAGCCCTCTCCCCAGCAGATACAGCTGACTGAGATAGGAAGTGTCCCCCTTGACCAGAAAGCTACCTTCCTGCCTGCACTCAAGATTTGGTGGCGTGTGCGCTCTGAAGTGTTCCCAGCACATCGACTGAGAAGCCCTGCAAACAACTCTCAGTTCCCATCAGTGCTCACCGCTGGCTGGCAGTGGTGGGAAAGCAAACAGCCCCGGGAGCCAGCAAGTCCTTGTGGCTGGGAGGATCACGGAAGGCCCCGTGTACACCAGGTACAGTTAGAGAGCCCACACCCTCACCGGGACAGACTGGCACTGCCGCATTCTCAGTCCAATTCTCAAAACAAGACAAATACCTCCAGATTTCAGTTCCCAGCACATGAGGACACACAAGTGCCAAACCCTAAATTTAAGAGCAGGAACGCCATCTTCTTTGATTCTATCTAAAAATCATAAAATTAGGCGGCTACATTTCAGATTTGCAAACTAGTTGGAAGGTTAAACCACAATGCGCTGCAAGAAAAATGACCTCAACAAGTTGGGTATGTTTTCGAACAATTTGCCTACTCCCTTGGAGATAAAAAGCACCCCAACTTCCCATTTAACAGTCTCCAATTGTGATGGACTAAGCTGGATGCCTCCAAAATTCCCATGCTAAAGTCTCAGTCCCAGTAGCTCAGACTGTGACTGTAGCTAGAGACAAGATCTTTAAAGAGGTGATTAAGATCAGATCAGAAGGGTGGGTTCTAATCCAGCGGGACTATGTCTTTTATAAAAGGGAAATCTGGAGACAGGTAGGTAGAGGGAAGACTGGGAGGAGACCGTCATCTACAAGCCGAGGAGAGAGGCACTGGAAGAACATGACCCTTCTGTCACCTTGACCTCAGTATTCTAAGTTTCTAGAACCTTGAGAAAAAAGACATTATGGTGTTGAAACCACTCAGTTTGTGTTATTTTGTTATGGCAGCCTTTACAAACTAATACGAGTTAGACGACTGTTTCATTCCAAGTGTTAATATGAACAATGAAGACAATTCAGATTTCCAATTAACAACCATTCTCACATAACCAAACTGTACTTTGGTAAGCTCATGCTCTTCTGTCTGGGGAGACTCTGCTTTGAAATACTCACAGAGAAACCTCATTTTGGAAAAAGGGAAGGTTGGTGGGGTGAGGGGAGGCTACATTTGACCTTTCCAACTCCAATTCTGCCCCCTGCATTTTAGTCAAATTTAGTGAAACAGTGGTTTACACCCACTTCTCTGCACCAACGTCATTCTCCTCACCCACAGCACCTGGCTTCTGCTGATTAAGATGCAACCGAGTCTAGTCAATGACAGTCTTAGCACTCAACGAAGGAACATTACCAGTGAAGGGAATGTTAGATGTCCTTAGTGCAATTCCTTTTGTCTAGGGGCACAACCCCAACAGCGTCCTGAGCCACTGGTAGTAGGGTGGATTCAAGCCAAGCAGTGACCATCCTGGGCTACTACCCCTGCCCCACCACTCTCTAATTAGTACAGCCTGAAACCATCCTAGCAGCCTGATCTACCATCCCCAAGCATAATCTGCCACTATTCAGGCTACAGTGAAGACAGACAAGAAAGCAGACAGCCAGGGAGCAGGCTAAAGCTACAGAGTAAGTCTCAGTGGGTTTTCTTAACCACACACTACTGACATGTGGGGCTGGGCAATTCTCATGGGGGTCAGGGGCATCCTGTGCCTTATAGGGTGTTTAACAACATCCATGCCCCTATCCAGTGGGCCTCAGTTCTCCCTAGGTGTGTGGTACAACCAAAAACCTGTCCAGATATTGCCAAGTGTGTCCCGGGAGGCAAAACTTTCCCCAGTTGAGAACCACTGGTTTTAAAGGACAGAACCCAGTGTAGAGTCCAGGAGTGGAAGGCCCTGGAGAAGAGGCTGGGAGCAGCTTCTGAGCTGATAGGAAGAAGGAAAGACAAGTGCTATAGACAGGTACAAATCAGAGGGAAAGGGTAGTTTATTGTTATTTCTGTACTGATGCTTGTTGCTATGAGTTCTCTCTCAAAGACGATGATGAGGTCACAGATTGAGTGAAGGGCTTAGGGAGTAAGTGTATAAAGTCTGGAGCAAGCAGTGAGAAAGGGAGCAGAGCTGGGCTAAGTCAAGGGATGCCAAGAGGTATGCAGGACTGAGTGGCCTGGGCAGGCTCCCCCAGCAAAGTGGAAGCATTGGGTAGGAAGATGGAGAGCTGTCTGGATGAGTAGACTTGAGCCCCTGACAGAGCACAGATATAAGGACATCACAAATGTGCTGACGTTTCCAAGATGTTTGTGGTTAGTGGAGGTGCAGGCAACGCAGAGCAGAAAACCAGGAGACTTGCTAGTAACCTACTGTAGTCAAGTCAGATGCCCAAGGAGGAGGCATCAATGAGGAGAGCAAGTCTACAATCTAAAGGGGGACATACTCTCGTGCCCTTTGACTTCATAGCTCCCACCCACTGAATCTTTCCTAAGGAAATAATCAAGGATACAAGTAATAGAAACTAAGTTCATTATAAAAGTCAAGCCCCAAGACCAAGCAACCTTAATGTTCAAAGAGAAATCACAGACATCTATAAAATCCATGTCCTCAGTATTTTAAAACATGAAAAACAAAGTAAAAATATGAAAGCTATAGAACTATCCAAACTATCCTAAAAATCTCCAATGTTTAAGAAAACTCTTAAATGCTTACATGTTACACTTAAAAAAAAAAAAAAAAAAACAACTTGTGAATCCAAATCTCTATTTCCAAGGTTTAAAAAAAAAAAAAAAGAAAAGAAAAATCAGGGACCGGGGTTGTGGCTCAGCAGTGGAGTACTTCCCTAGCATGTGTGAAGCACTGGGTTGGATTCTCAGCACTGCATGTAAATAAAGATCCATAAACACCTTAAAAAAAATCAAATCAAATGGAAATTCGTCAAAGAGTCTTGGAGAGGGCAGTAAAACAGAAGGAATGGTTGGAGACAAAAGAGGGGGATGGGAAGCATCAAGGGCCACAGAGAGGCTGAAGAGGCACCTGCCAAGAAAAGAAAAGCTTCTGTGTTTGATGTACAGGAAGGTGCTGCTGTCTGAAGATAGACACTTCAACTGCACAATCTGGGCAAACTGCAGTTAGCCCAGGGCATGGAGGAAATAGCAGCCTTGGTCATCATTCCCCAGAATCCTTACTGACCAGGAGAGACCACAGAAAGGACTTACGTAAATGGCCAGAATGGGTCTATCTTCCAGAAGTCTGCTGGAAGAGACGTGGTGTTCTGGGTATGTCTCTTGGGACGAGGGGTGGTGTTCCTATAAGTCTGTATTATTCATGATTAAACATACATGCTTGGAGGACTCCTAACACTCTGACATGTTAGTATAATTTGCTCAACCCTGTTTATTTAGCTAGGAAGCCCAGATGGTCTGCAGGGTAGGGTTTCATGAAGAACCACAATGGGCCACACTAGATCAGTGTGTTCCCAGGAAAAGGAGGGAAGGTATGCTTAAAAAGACAATTAAGTTTTAGGTAACATAATCAGATGGAATAAGAAAAACATGAACACTGACTTCAGTCAAAAAGATCTTTTATTAAGCTCATAAAATTTGAATTTCATTGTAGTGTTACAATGATAGTTCAGTTTTTGTATTTTGTTGGCTTGTATTTTTAATGTTAAAAGGATTTTTCAATTAGTGAGATCTTGAAATTTTTCCCTAAACACTAGTATACATTGACCCATAATCTGCAGCATTCAAAAATCATGCTTTAAAAATAAGAAGCTATCATAAAAAGTTTATCATAAAGTATTAGCTTAAAAAGCATCAAAACACTAGGGCACAACGTCAAATTCACAAACTATTTCCATACATTTCCTATACACACACGGGAAATAAGGAAGAAGATAAAACAAAATGGCAGTTAATGATCTCTCTCTAGTTGGACTTATAGATGGTGCCTTTATTTTTTGTCTTTACATTTTTGTTATAATAAAAATTATTTTAAAAGTGTAAAAAAGATTGCATTTTTTTAAAATGAATAGCCAAATGAAAAGAATCCAAATGCTTGAAGGAAAAACCAAGTTTCTCTGCTCAAAACCAGCTACAGTAGAAGAGAAACTAGGACACTCAGAGGGGGAGGAATAAAATTGAACAAAACAAGGATGACATGGCACAGGCAAAAATCTTTATGTAACAAAGGCAAGGTTCAGCAATTCTAACACAGAGTCTTGAATTTTCTCCCAAGGTCTTAAAACAGACCCTAATTTGTTTAGCCTTTTCCTCTACTGCCTTACTAGAAAGGACAATGAGTGGTTTACCTGCTCACAGGTTCATAGGATCAAGTCCCTAGTGACTATCACAACATCTGAAAAGCAAATGGTTTCACCGAGAAGGGAAGAGTTCAAACACCATTCAGTAAACAAGACTGCACTTGCTCTGCTCACAGCAGGAGACCCAAAGATCTGTACCCTTGCTGTATTTATAAGGCTGCAGGTTATAGACAATTCCTAATTTAGGAAATGATGATGCTCCTAATGTTCAACTGGGGCAGGGGCAGTTCCCTAGGATCCTGAACGCACAGTTGCAGGAAAGAAGTACTTCAATCTTCGTGGCACCTTTGGTTCCATAGGCTGTAAGGACCAGCCAAATGCAAAGGACTCCCAAATGGCCACTCAAGAGTGGCCAGTCCTTTGAGTTTCATTCTCATGTACCATTGTCTCCTTTGCCTCTCTACTTGGAGGTCCAGGAGGCATCTGGGACCTAACCTGAGCTTGGGTTCTGCCTCTACACCATTTCCCAGCCAACCCTTTCCATCTAAGTGGTCACCAGCCAGCCAGCCTTTCAAGCTGAAATTTCTTCCATTCTGCTTTTATCTTTCTTACACATTCAGCCCATCAGCAGGCCAAAAGGACTATCTCCAGATGAACCACCAACCATCTCCTCTCCAGCCTGGATGTCACCACCCTGGGTGTTCAAAACATGGACTCCCACTCAGGCTACAGCAAACCACGGGCTACAGTAAACCACAGCATGCCACGCCCCTTGGCTGAACGTTTCCAGCCCACTTCCCACAACCAACAGAAAACATGCAAATTCCCCACATTTACCTAAGGAGCCCTCTCCTGCCTGCTCCTCCCACCACGGCTTCAGTCTACTCGAGTCTCAAGTTCAGTTCAACCTTTCTCCTGAATGCACCTGCCCGTATCTTCAGGCTGGCGCTCTTTTCTGATGGGAGCTCAATTAGTCTTTATGCTGATGGGAATATAAATTGGCACATTTTAGGAAAGCAAATTGTTAATATGGCCCCAAAGTATTTAAATCCCAATATTCCTTGATTTAGTAATCTCATTTCCAGGGAGGTAGCATTAAGAACAAAATCTAATTTTTTTTTTTTTTTGCACAAAGATATTCACAGCATCTTACATGAAAAATTAGAAAAGTAAACAGAACAGACATGAGTAAAGAAGATAATGAACATTCAAAACAGACTTTTGTTTATAACATATTGGAATAAGAGATGAAAATAGGCTATGTTATGATGCTAATTACACAGAAAAAAAACATACTCTCCCAAAGACAAAAGAATAACGTTAAGATATTAAGAGTGATTGGTGTTCTTTCTGTTGCTGATAGTTTATTTTTTCCCCTCTGTGCAGACTTAAGAAATGTGTAAGTCTTACAATTAGAGAGGAAAACCCCTTATCTCTAGCAGAACAATGCTATAGATCGTTCTGAGCTCTCCAAGTCACCACAGAAAAGCAGTTAAAATTAAAAGCGTCTACCCAAGAGTATACACATACATCAAATGAGAAAAGCATCTGTAACATGACAGTTGAGTGAAATTCAGCATTTACAAGAACCTCTTAGGAATCAGTGCAAAGCTAACCTCCAAAGGAAAAAAATGGACAGAAAGCTGCGAAGGAGCTCTTTATAAAGGAGAAAATGCAAATATACGGAGAGACGCTTTGACCTCACTTATAAAGACATAAAATGACATCTTTTCCCTTCCATACCAGCAAAGACTAAAAAAACTGATAAAGCAGGGTGACGCTGACCATGGGAGGTACTCTCAAGGCCTATAGGCACTGGTTGACACCAGAGGCGGCAAGTTCCCAGTATCTGACTACACCGTCAACATTCGTGTGCCTTCATCCAGGAATCAACTGTACAAATTTATCTTCAGCAACACTCACAAAGACCTATCTATAAACATCATGAAGCTTTAAAACACGATGGGTGTCAGATGACATCGTAGGTATGACCTGGAGAAAACCACAGAAGATACCCTAGACCTTCGAGAGGGACCCACAGACAGGGACTCCAATAACGAAGGAAGGATTTTAATTAATAGGCTCAGAAAAACCTGATCAAAATATCAGGTCAAAATAAAAACAGGCAGGGATAAGAAAAAAAGAACTCAGGGCCTAAGAGAAGGAGCCAAGATTTTTAACCTCAAACCACAGCATTCTGCAGCTTCCTCCACAGGCTCCCCCCAACCCCCCCCCCCAAAAAAAAGAAGGTTGTGGTTAACACTTGTCACAGGTGCACGGCAGCTGCTTGCTGACTGAAGGAGGGGGCAGGTTGCTCCTTTCAACCATGACAACCTCCACAACATTTTCATCTTTTCCTTGTGCTCTGCTCACACAAGTATACATGAGGCTTATACAGGGGACTGTGTCCTTGCCTTTTTTTTTTTTTTTTTTTTTTTTTTTTTAAACAAA
This sequence comes from Callospermophilus lateralis, assembly GCF_048772815.1. Taxonomy (NCBI): domain Eukaryota; kingdom Metazoa; phylum Chordata; class Mammalia; order Rodentia; family Sciuridae; genus Callospermophilus; species Callospermophilus lateralis. The sequence goes on from NC_135321.1 coordinate 16,709,664, forward strand.
CTGTGTCCACTTTGCTTCTCATTCATCAAGTTCCCATAGGAACCTCTCCCAAACCGACTCTGACATAACTAATTCTCTGCTGGATGACTACTTTTCCTATTACCCTGTGCAAATATTCCATAAGTTAGTCATTTTCCAACTAAGATGAGCATTCATATTTTCAGAATTTTGCAACTAACACAGTAAAATAAACTTTCTCCTCTACAGGACTTTTTGCACACTTTCACTTGTAAAGGACAGGTCCCTGGGACAAAGGTTACTGAGAAGAAAGGTATATTTCCTTTATTGTAATATATACTACCATCTGCTTTCCAAATAAAAAAATACATTCAAGGGCCGGGGTTGTGGCTCAGTGGTACAGCACTTGCCTAGCATGTGAGGCACTGGGTTCAATTCTCAGCACCTCATATAAGCAAATAAAAGTTCCATCAATAACTAATAAAAATATTAAAAAATATTAAAAATCTCTATCCAAACCCTGCTTAAGAAGTTCTTCTTCCACCCAAGATTATACACATGGTTTCCTATATTTTCTTATAAATTGTGAAATGCTTGTTTACATTAGATTTTTGAAGATGCTGGGATTTATTTCTGATGAGGATATAAGAGATCTGTTATTCCTGCCATGCCCCTCCTTTGGAGATGATTCCACCTGCACCATTCCTTAGACACAATATTCTCTTCACAGTATGGAACTAGGTCATTTTTGAACACAATAACTTTTACTCAGTGAGATGCAGTCTTGCATTACCCAAGAATTACTTCTGTGACCCTATATCAATACCACATTGATGTGATCATGAAAACTCCCTTAGCATATTGATCACTTATGAGCCAAGCAAGTCTCTGCTCTCCCTGGCTCTTCTCTACATTATGCATTTCAACCTCATACATACAGTATTATACATAAACCTCAAGATTATTTTATTCAACTTAAAACAAACACCACTTTGAAAATTCTAACCGATATTGCAACATTTTGGAATAAGCATATTCATTGATTCTACGTTTTCATTCCTCTAGGTTTTATTTTGTATCCTTCACTAAAAAGAATACAGATATTAGTTGAGCTTCTTCCTAGGTTTTCTGGTGCCACCATGAAAGGAATGCTTAACTTCCATTTCCAGGTGCTTGTCTTTGAAGGAGATAAAAGATACATTCTCAAGATTAATATTTTATCCAGCTACCCTGACAAACTATTGATTTTATAATTTTTTCATGGAAAGGCTCTTGGGATTTCTAGCAATATGAACATTTTAATGAATCTCTTAAGGCAACATTAAGTAACTGTAAAAGAAGACTCCTTGTTGAATTCCTAGTTTTAATTAAAGCGGTTTTGGAGTTTTGCCTTTTATGAACTATCTGCTGTTGGAGTGCACACATGGGTGCCCAGGTGCACTGTGTGTGTACTTTTTTGGCTTACTTTTGCTATTCTGCCCTTTCAGTTTGTAGTTACTATAAGAGGAATGAATGATAAACTTTATAAAATTTATTCCCAGCTTCTGTTGGCCTGGTCGCATACATTTTTCCTGCAATATGTTGGTACAACAATGAATGAAAGGGGTAAGAGTATATTAGGTAATCACTATAGTACTGGAAAAAACGATTATAGTGTGCTGGCCTTTTGATGCACTAGATATTACGTGTGTTAATAAATTATTTTGAATTTGTGTTTTCTTGCATGAAAATCTTATCTGGTTTTTAAGTCAAAATTTTGCTAATGCTATAAAATGGACTAGGAAACCTATTTATAAGTCTTAGGACAATATCATTAACACTGAAATTTTGTTCTTTAAAGATTCAACAGTTTAAAAAATAGAGTTCTGGACTCTCTCTCAATGTCAACTTTCAATCCCCTTTTCTCTCTCCCCTGTAGAAACTGGCTATTCAACTTTGCCATGCAATTCTTGAATTGATTTTGGTAATTTGTATTTTACTAAGAAATCAACCCTAGGTTTTCAACTGTGTTAGCCAGGCTGTGTGTAACAGCCTTTCTGACAAAGTCTTCCAATTCCTCCTGTGTCCCCTTTCTCATTCCCATGATGACTTCTGTTCTCCATTTTCCTTAGGATGAGAGGAGCTTAATATTGGTCCCTTATAAACAGTCAGGTATGGACTCATTCAACTTTTCCATCTATTTTCTATTTTAACTTTTATCTTTGTTAATTCCTCCATTGTAGTTGTTTTTTCATTTTTCTATTTGGTCTGTTTCCTAAATTCTTATTCTTTTATGCTTCATCTTCTTTAACACTGCAGATAGCTTCCCTTACAGGTGACAATGTTCTATAATATTCAGTATTTTTACAAAGAATGAGAGAAAAATACCTAAAGTAAAAAATTTTAAGAGCCACAATACAAATAATCCATGGGACCAGTATGCTAGTTGGCATCCTCTGAGCAAGTATTAATAAGCCAGTGGGAGGAAAAGGAGGACTCGTCTCCATCTCCTGAGCACAGGCCAGATACAAGCAAAGTGATCCCCTATCACAGTGATAGATTTGACCCCACAGTGGGGTCAAATACAGGTTTACATACAGGTTTCTCACACACACACACACACACACACACACACACACACACACACACTCCTGCAGCCAATATACATTTAGCCTGTCAATTAAACTTCTATCAGTAACCAGGACAACGTTCCCAAGTTAAGCCACCACAAGACCCCAGAGGAACAAAGACCCAGTGTTAGGTCACAATAGGGAGCTTACTGTCAGGCCTCGAATGTGGTCTGATCCACAGGACAGGCATTTCCAGCAGAGGTGGATACATAGCTTTCAGGTAGTCACCAACCATTCAGTACCTACTACTTTCCCAGGTTCACCAGTGTACTCTGTAAGAAGAAACCTCGTCAACGTGACAGCTTCCAGCAGCAACTCTCAAAAACAGATGCTGTAGGGACCAAGAAGATCTGTACGTCCCAGGGTGGAGTGGGAGGCTCTGACCCAATTAGAAGACTGTCTGAGGCCAGAAGCAAAGCTGCTCAGCTCTTTCCTTAATCCTCACTACAGGGGATTTTGAGACTTAAAAGGTCCCAACCTGGCCTGGGGCACTTGAAAATGACACTCAAATAAAATCATATTCATTTATGCTCTACTAATTCAGAATTATTTTTATGATCTGGAAAGAGTTGGGCTCACATTTCCATTTTTAGACCCTATGACAACAGGCTGAGAAGGAGGCTCAACCTACTTATGGGAACACATTTTAGAAGCTCTGACTCATGTGTATACAAGTAACATGCTAATAATCTATCTGCTGGTTCAAGAAAACACTTCTATTTGGGTTGCTAGCATTAGACTTTGTAAAATCTAAAACCCAAGGGGAAATTTTAATGTGTTCTATATTTATTTTTTCTTACTTTGTTCCTGAATATTTTCCCTAGTGATCCCAATAAGTGAAATGTTACCATTAAACCCCCATTATAACAGGAACTCCTTGGTTCCCCACTAAGGAAATTATACATTTCTTCCCTTTAGGATATGTGCACTTTTTTTGGACATAATTCTATCTTATGTGAACAAACAAAAAATATTAAGTTGCAACCTACTGAAGCCGTCTGTGGTCCCCCGATTGCCAGCCACATGTAAGACACCAGGTACACATGTGAGAATACAGATGCAAGTCAGGGGCCCCAAGAACATCACTAGAGATTCACATCAGTGTTGCTAATACTAAGTCACAGAAATGTTTAAAAAGTGGAAAAGGGAACAGGATTCAAGGCTATCAAGTCTCTCAGAACCCCTCAGCTGGTTCTGCACACAACTAGCAACCTAAATGCCACCGTATCTTCCTATTGAACTAAAAATAACAATCCCAACAATGCTCCCCTCCTTACGTGTTCATATACACATAACCCTACCTGCCCAACCCATTCTGCTTGAAAACAATAACTCCAGCACTGACTGACATTCAAGGCCCCGCACTGGCTATGACTAAGCACCGTTTCCAGTTTTCCAAGAAAATCCTTCTAAACAAGGTAATTGGTTGACTAGTAGTTTTCTTTCCTGAAGCACTCTGGTTTTAACCTGCAAAAATTTATAGAATAATTCCTATTTTCTAAAGTTCAATGACAGTCAACTATCTGTTCCAATTAGGAAATTATCTGTCTAGACCAGGTGGAATTTCCAGCTATTTTCATATCTTCCTTTGAAGTACTTTCCACTTCTGGTGGAAATGTCTCCTCCTGCTTCCATGCTGAACAAGTAAGTGTGTCCTAAAGCTTAGAGAAGGGAGCCGATAGCAGAACTAAAGTGTGCTTTCACAATGCCAAGTACAGGAGGGGAGACATACACTTCAAGGGGCTTGTACACAGGCGGGGTGGGAGGACCAAGTACTTTACGATCATTCCATACTCTTATCATGATAGTACTGTGGGTGGTATGCCACGAGGCCCTAAAGAGTGCCCCAGGGGAAATGTAACTGGTTCCTACTTGCAGTATCTGCCAAATGAGATCAAGAGGCAGTATACCTCCATGCCTCCCTTAAATAACCACATTACCCATCCTGTAATTCTGCTACCTGTCTCTTTTGTAGCATATTTATCCCCTTCACCATTCTCTCCCCATACTCTTTCCATTTTTATGTTATTTCTCCCACAGGTGTTAAGCATGAGGCCAGATCTCTATGCATAGGTTAAGTTACAACAGTGTCAGCAAAGACGAATTTATCTGTTAGGAAGTACACTGACCTCCGGCACCTTGTATCTCAGGCCAGAAAGTAGCATCTCAGTGCAAACACAGCTTCACCAACATTGTCAACTGGCTGCATTTGATTGGAAAATTTGGTAGTATCTTCAAACTGACTCCATGTTGCTGAACCAAGACATACTCGTACTGGAATGGCTCCTGTGCCCAGTCCTTAGGGGAGCATCTTTCTGGGAACAGTCTTCAATCCATTAAGAGGAGTAAAGGAACTAAGAAGCCTTCATCCTGAAGGTGGTATCTGATCTGGGTCCTAATAGGTAAGCAAGGTGCACAAAGGAGAGAATAGGGAACTGGGACACCAGGATTTCACAGCAGGGACAGCAGCACAGAGGGAGGGAGGGAGGGAGGAGCGGAGGTCAGGCAGGGAACACAGGCGGCTTGGCTTGGCTGGGATAGAGGAGGCAGAAGTGGAATGAAGGGAACTGGGTTGGACCAGAATACTCATGTGTTTAGAATATTCTACCCGAACACCAGGACAAGAATGGGAGGGAGCCTTTTCTCGCTTTCTTCATTTCTGGTGGTTTCTCCCATTTCTCTCCAAGTCTTCAACTAATGACTAATGGGTAGCCCTGAAACTTCAAGATTCTACTTCCTACGTGTGTTCTATTCTTATTCTACACCAATTAACATAACCATCATTTCCCTCTCCCGATTGACACACTCTACAGTCCCCTTCAGCAGCTTCTCTCTCCACACCCTCCCTCTGTATATCCCTCTGGTCAAAATAACCCAAGATGCTTATGATTATAAAACAAACTCCAATATTTTTACCAAAAACATTTCTCCTAAGTATAACTTCCATAATTTTGAGAAAGGGCAAATATTTTTGCCAGGTGACTGTTTACCTTCTTTCATCTGCCATTCCTTTGGCCATTTGTGAACACAACAGGTTGCCAGAGGCTCTAGTTCCAGGCTGGACCGACCACTCACACTCCCAGCACCCAAGCTGTCCAAGTACTAGCTGGCTAGTGACCATGAGCCCCCAGTAATAAAGGGACAAATGACTGAAACAGCAGGAAAAACAGTAGGTTGTAATAAAGAGGATACTTGTAATTGATAATATGCTGCCTTCTATCTTTGGTAGACCTTAGACCATCTTGAGGTTATAATTTTTTTCAATAAGTTCAACACAACCCACTGGATCTACTATCTACTGGATATTTGCATTTAATATGCATTCTTCTCAATTATTGGTATGATGCCAAGTTCCTCTTTTTTCTATATATTTAACCTATTTGCTTTTCTTTCTTCGTCACACTCTGTCCAGTTTGAGTGCTTCATTTCACATAGTATTTGACCTCCAGTGTTTATAGCACTTTCTTACTTCCTAACCTTTTACATGTGACCCTCAAACGAACAATGCTCACCAAGTTTTTTTATGTAGTGAACATTTAATGCTATGAAAATTATACAAATTCTAGAACTGATCTGTTAAAGCTTGGAGACATACACAATTCCTATACCTCATAACCTGTCACCTACTGGCATGAGCACAAAAATCTGTAAAATGACAAAAATGACATGCAACCCCCCAAAACGTCTGATCATTCATGTGGCTGGAGTGCTCAGCTGAAGATGCTGCCCAGTGGAAATCCCAAGGTTTCTATTAGACTGAGCATCCAGAAGTCGAGGGACTGATTTTGATCCTTTTTGTATTCCACACAACTTGTCACATAGGCACCATAAGCAAAATAAATACTTACTATAAATAAATGTACCACCAGTGGCTATTATGTAAGTGTATTGATGCCTATAAAGTCACATGCAGATATATACCATGACAAAATCTTGTGATGAAGCCAACGAGGCTTTTAAATTCATAAAGCATCTTGATTATAAATTGTTTTCTGAAACTGGTTATTTTTTGTGGTTAAAAGCAATGGCTTTTTCACAGTTTTGTTTGTTTGAAGTGGGTTCACTTAAACCAGCCTAATAAGATTAACTGGGACAAATTTTAAAATACTGAAAAAGTTTCTTTATGCTCTTATAAACTGTGGTACATAGTTGTTATTTTTCAAATGTTACAAGTTTTTAGGGTCTGATTCACTAATCTTCTCAGACAGTCTGGCAAGACTTAATTTATCTGAGAGATCAACTACCAACTGGAGAATTTCATTTAATTATATAAAAAGTAAAGAATTTGCACAATGTTTTTACCATAGTTATTTTCACATTTACTAATTTGGGTGCAGCTAACAGTTAAGAAAAAAAGATCATCTGTTTCTTAGTATAAAAAGCTGTCTTCAAACAAAACAACAGCAAAAACCCTCTTATTCCTGTACATTTACCAACACTACATATTATTTTGCTAACATCTTAAGTATAGTCTACTAAACCTCATCAGTTCACCTGTATATTTAGGTTGTTGCCACTTTCCAAAAATTGACCTTCCAAAGTTGAAACTTAAGAGATTGGAGATACTAAATCTAACAGTAAAGAATTTTTATTATGGCAATAATTTTACTACTTGAAATCTCTTCAGCTGCCAACTCAGTTTGTGAATAAGAAGTAATTTGCACTTAAATTTGTGGTTAAGTGCATATTGAGGCCTAATATTACCAGTGATCAACACTGGTAGCAGTCAAGCAAAGATGCAACACTAGCAACACTCACATGGTGGTATAGAGACAGACAAGTGAGCACTCTACAAATCTCATCAATATGAGAAAACATACAATTAACTACAGCTGTCCCCCAGTATCCACGAGTAATTGGTTATAGACCCCCCCAATACACACCAAAATACAAGAATGCTCCAAACCCTAACAACCTATATACAACCTCCATTAGGTTTAAATCATCTCTAGATTATGTGTAGTGACCAATACAATGTAGGTGGTATATAAATAGTTGCTATACTGTATCGCTTAAGGAATAATGACAAAAAATTTGTTAGTATACAATTTTTTCACATATTTTTATTATCTTTATTAACATGCTCACTGGTTATCTGTACATATTAGTGTGTTTCACTAACATTCTCCTACATGCATTTATTGTGCACTGATCACCACATACATCTTTTCAATTTCAGGCTGGTTGAATCCACAATTGGTTAAATCTATGGATGCAGAACCGATAGATATGGAGGGCTGAAGTAAACATATGAGGAATGCACAGATAGACACAAAGGGAGTCATGAAATGAATAAAGCTAGGGCACTTGCCAAATAAGAGAAGTATGACATGTCAGATAAAGGAAGGAGGATGAAGGCCCGTGCTGAGCAGATTAAGCAGGAAGGGAAGGCAGCGTTGCCTGCAAAGACCCCCATCCCCTCCACAAAGAGACCAATCCTGAAGCCCTGCCTTGGGGACGGCAGGGAGGACAGGGACAGCAGCTACTGGGGTGCATCAGAAGGGAAGAACCTATTTGTTGGTCACACATGAAGGAGGTCACCTGACTAGCACCTCTCCAACTTGACTGTATGAGCCACCTGAAAATCCAGCTAAATAGCAGATGCTGACCCAGTACATCTGGGGCAGGGCCTGACATCTGGCTTATCTAACAAGCTCCCAGGAGACGCTGCTGGTCTGTGGACCATACTTTGAGTAGTGCTGCCCTACATGATATTCTAGCCAAGGCAGGCAGAAAGAAGAGTTTAACCAAAAACACACACCTGCTGGGGGCAGGGTGGGAGACCTGGGCTCTTGACTCTCCTGACATTTCCTGGGATGTGCAAAAGAAGGATGAGCCCATCCAAAAGGTTCTTTTCTAGTTTTTAAAACTTTAGGCAGGTAAAATAGTTTATGACCTAAATAGCTGCCTACTGGAATGTCTAGACAAAAATATAAGATGACATATGCTCAAGGCTACTTATTACAAAACACAGGACACAACTCAGAATAACCTAAGAGTCTATCAGTAAGGGACGGATGTACTTTACTGCATTCACATGACATCATAAGCCATCCCAAGTCAAAGGAAAATGGAAATGTTGGATGAAACGACTTCAAGAAGTTGCACTTCAATATGCCTGTTACCCCATGTGATGAGAAAGTGATTCCTCTCACAAAGACACCACTTGATGTCAGTTTAAGTTCTCACACTGTCTCGGTCATGCCAAGCTTGTATGTCATTAAATCAGACCAACAAACACATTTGTGGGGTCTGAAACTTACCCAATACTTCTCTAGGTACTAGTGGACCCAAAGTCTATAAGTCATTATTCCATTCCCATAGTTCTTAAGTCTAAGGAGTCAAGCAGTAAACATGTTAAAAAAAAAAAGTTAAACTTGAAGATTTCAAAGAGCAAAGAAAGACGACAAAAAAAGGATCAGAAATAAGTGCATGCTTAGACCTAAAAGAATTAAACAGGCAAAACAACCCTAAGAAGTGAAAGGAGAGGGAAGTCATTTCAGAGCACATTAGAGGAGGAAAGTTGACCTTTCTGAACCAGTTGCTTTCTCCAAAAGAAAGATATGACTAATTTAAGTGATGCCTCCCCTTTCTAGAATCCCACAGTTCCTTCTCACTTTAGCCTCAACCACATGGCAAGGGAAGCAGCAGACCTGTCCCTATTCTTCCCTTGTCCTGGCCACAGAGGACCCTAGGACACCAGGCCCACAGCCAGGAGCCTCTCCTGTCCCACATGCAAAGGTTGCCTCCTTTCTGCAGTTGATGCTAGAAAACCATCCGGTTGGGGCTGGGGAGGCAGTTCAGTGGGAGAGCACTTGCCTAGCATGCACCAAGCTCTGGTTCCATCGCCAGCATTGTAAAGAAGATAAAGAAAACTATCAAATAACTATGCCATTGAACTATTTAGCTATGTTAAAATAAGGCACTCTGCCAATAATTTGAACTTGAGAGAAAGATTTTGTTACTCTAAAGTTGTATCATTCACATGCTGTACTAACTCATTAATTCAACCAGGCTCAAAAGAGCAGGATTTTTTTTTTGGCAGGAGGGGGAGAACACTTCTATTTCCTACAGATACACTTCTCAGAGATTTCATATTTTCCATGGGATTTTTTTTTTATTGTGTACGTTATTCAAAGCCAAGTTTCTCAATCTCAGACTCCTGAGGTTGGGCTGGGTCCCGCAGCGTGGTGGCCACCCTCCTGTGCACTGGAGAGTAGAACAGCTCTGTAGGCCTCTGCCTCCCAGGTGTCAACAGCACCCACTTGCCCACCTCCCACCGTTGCCTTCACCTCCAAATTGTGACAACCAAAAATGTCTCCAGATGTTGCCAAGATCTCCCGTGGAGGCGAGGTGTGCCTGGAGAACTTCCACTGGCTGAGAACCCTGCCTTTAAGGAATTCGTGATAAATAGTGAGATTTCAATGTGGATTAAGTGACTAAAAACTTTAGTTAAACCATATAAGCCAGTATTTGTTTCACTAAGGAAGACCAAAGAAGCAAATTCCTGAATCTTTTGGTTCAAGACCAAAGAACCTCAACTATTATGAATCAGTGCTTTTAAAAAACAAATATATAGATTTAATAACTCCCTAGAAACAAAGCATTCAGATTAGAGATCATTCTTAACTCTATCCATTTAGGATTCTAAAATAAACATCAGATCCTATATCCAACAGCCAAATCAACCAAGCATGAGGCAGAACTTGGTCAGGGAAAGAGGCCAAAATGGATAACTCCTGACCATTGTGTGCCCCGCACCCCACCACAGGTTGTCTCAGAGGACCACACTGCCCAAGGATCATTTTGCCACATGTAATTAAAACAGGTCCCATTCGCTAAAAGAAAATTAAGGCCAGGGAAAGGGGAAAGATGTACTGGGAAGAAAATGTAATGAATGCTTTAGACTCACGTTTCCCTGATCCTTACACGTGTCTCCCCTTCTTTGGGGAGCGGGAGTAGAGAGGAATACTTTAACAGCTAAACAAGGTAAGCTCTCAAGGGAAATCTGAGTATCACAAATTGGTGCCATCCAACTTTTTAAGAACTGGTCTTAAAAGTGGTCCCTTAAAAATCAGAGAAGCTTCTTGTTTTTGTGGCCATAGAAGCTATTTCTCCTCTTAGGTAGCAATATGAGCTTGCAAAAAAAAAAAATCACCATCACTACATATTTAGGTCAGAAGAAAAAGGCCAACTCTACCTACCCTGCAAGCTGCAAGGCCATCCAGATAGCTCTTCTATTTTTGGAGGGATGCCAACGGGTATCCTAGCAAAAAAGTGAAGAGAACAGATGGTTGCCAAGGTGGCTGCAAGAGACCCAGGCAGTCGCCATCTGCAGCTGGGAGACTCACTCACCCAACACCTCCACCTGGAGAGAATGGGCAGCCGAGGCCTCCCAAGGACAGCCTCACCACAAGCTCTATGGTTGTCAGGGACTCCAAACTACAGGTGCATCTTCCACCTAGTGGCCGGCTCTGCAGTTGCTAACTTCTGCTGGGCATCTTTCTCGTTCCACCTCATCTGTCTCAGCCCAAATTCCACCAGAGGGAAAGGGCATATAAATAGAGAACTGGCTGTGTCCAGTTCCCACAAATGGGCAGGGAAGAACTCCCACGGGAGGACCATGAACTGCAACCTGTGCAGTACTAACCAAGCTAACTGCAAATCCAGACCTGGAATAATCTCCCTTCAAGATCATTAACTAGGTCCTCTGGCTTCCTGGCAAGAGGTGAGAGTTCACGTTAAAAAAAAAAAAAAAAAAAATGTTGCCAGACATAGTCTGGGTCATTTCAGGAGAAGGGCACACTAATGGCGAAGCAGGAGCAGAACCAAGTGGGGGTGCCCTGGGCATGGAGAGGGGCACCTTTCTCTCTTCCATGACTGCCTTGTGTTTGTTTTCTGTTCTTCCTGTTCCCCTAAAGGTTTAACTATTACCTCCTGTACAAAGCAATTTCTACCAAGAAATTATAAACATATAAGGTTTGGGGGCTTCTCTCACCAATTTCCCGTTTCTCAGTGGAAGCATCTTTTGAAGAGACGGTCTAGGCTCTACAATTTCAAATCACACACAAAAAGAATGACATGTCCCTACTTCATGAACTGTCCCTGCTGTTTCTCCCATATCCAGGGACCCAAGACTGCACAATTCTCAAGCAAAACAAGAAGTCACCATTAAGCCAACAGGGTCAGAAGTTCAATTTCACACATTACCAACAGCCACGGTTTTGAAGATTTCTGACAAATGTTCTGTCTGACATGCTTCAAGTTGCTGCCCAAGCTTGGGCTGCCTCCTCCTTCTCCTCTCGCCCTCTCCTCCTCCACACTCACGAATTCCAGGCCAGCTCCTGTCTCATCCTTTGTCTAAAGGAGCCTGAGAGTTTCTCATTGTTTATAGAATTGCCCCCAAACTGCAAGCATTGCTCTGGTTTTCCATTCAGCATTACATAATTCAATTTTCCTCAAATTATATATTTGCCATAGAGCATTATTTGTGACTGAAGCTTAAAAAAAAAAAAAAGGGAGAGCCTCACTGTCCTGACTAGTGGGATTAATATCACATGGAAAAATGGAAAGGCTGTCGATTCCAGGAAATACATTTCTATGTGTTTCTTAATGACATTTAACGAGTCCTCCTTAAAGAGAATATATGTAACAGATGATTTTTCTCTTAAAAAGAAAAAAAAGTTTAATGTTTGGAGGCTGAGAATATGAGAGATTGTGAGTGATGAACCATCAGGCACTTAGTTTTCCATTTCTCAAAGCTCCTAACTGAATCTCTCTCTCCATATAAGAGCAAAATGGTTAAATCTGAGAACACATGTGGAAACTAAAGTTAGGAGTCATGTGACTCATTGCCAAGTATTTCCTGTAAAGGTATAAAGCAAATGAGGAAGATTTTGTATCCCAGGAGGCAAGTCTGAAACAATGACGGGGTACACCTGTCCCACTGTGACCTAGATGGTTCCATTAACTGTGATTTTAAATTGAATCAAGTACATAATGGAGACTAAAAAGGAAAAAAAATTTTTAAATAAAAGATCTGTCCTCATTTCACCTGGAGTTTTATCCTAAATTTCTGAACTGTGTGACAGACCCCTTCACTGTGTCTATTTTTGACATTTTCAGGAACACAGCAATGACAAATGCAGTAATTTATTCATACAGGAGGGGGGAGGCACCAAGGCATCCTCTGTATAATTTTTTGTGCGCTACCCTGAAAAGAAAAGGTTTCAGACAAGATGACAGAGGTTAATCAGGAAATTTTTTTCACCGTATACCTTTTGATTTTTGAAGCATGCAAAAAAAAAAAATGTTCAGTGGACACCGAGTGGGAGAAAAGGCAAGTTCAAAGAATCTCCCATATTCTGGCACATTTAGATTAAAGCAAATAGATCTGCGAAACCGAGAATATTCTCTTGGTACTGTTGGCACAGATGGAGTCAGCAAGAAGGAAAACGGACCCTTTGGTGGCACTTACCAGATTCCGGGCAGGAAGACCTCCTTTAAAGGGGAGAAGGAGAGGCAGGCTGGTCTTAGATGCAGATGGTTGGTCTGTTTCCCCTAACAACGGCAAGAGCAGAGCGGAAGAGGAATCCTGGTCTCACCAGTTCCCCGGACAGGTAATCAACAGCCTGGAGCAGGCGAGGGAGGTGCTCCAAGGGGAGGGCTCTGAGCAGCTACCGCCCAGGTAGGGCTGCTGCAGCCACCCACCCTGGCCCTGTCAGAGCTGTGCTAGGCCAGCTCTGCCGAAGCCTGTCTGAGCTGGAAGCTGCTGCTGGTGCCTGCCTCTCTCAAATCAGGAGCAAATTTAAATGTGGGGAAGACAGAAACGCTCATCAGAGGCAGCCCAGCCAATGACTATAGGAGGAACTTGGTAGATTCAAGAGAAACACAAAAAAAAAACCAATTCAAACCCTAGCCCTACAACACTGCCCCCACAGCAAAACCCCAAGATGAGCGTTAACAGCCAACTAACAGTGAGAAGTATGCATGGATAGCTGGGCCAACAAGACGTTGACCATCCAGAATGTCCCTTTCTGAAGATGAATATTTCCCAAATATTCCTTCAATGTTAGAAAACAAAATATGCAAGGGAGTAAGGAAAACCCTCTGGATACTTCTCTTTAAATAATTTCTCATTGTTCCCACAAATATGGAATAAGCTTATATTTTCACCAAAACTATCTTTAGGGGACATCTCCACTAACTTACTAGCCTGGTGTGAGGAAGGCAGGTCACAGAAGTCTCAAGACTGACATTCCCAATCAATGTGCCTTTGCCCCTCTGTACTTACTCTTCAGGAGCTTTATGGCTCTAAATTATTGTCCTAAGTCAACCAATGATTACTCCTTCCTCCTTTCCTCTGTTTAAAAGGGGCTGGAGGTATAGTTTACTGGTAGAGCGCTTGTCTAGCATGAGTAAGACCCAGTCAGTCCCCAGGACTAATTGATCAATCAAATCAATAACTCAATAACTGATATAATGTATATCCAACACAAAAGATGTACCTACCTGTTTAACCAATGTCTCCAACAGATTATAAAGACCAGCTCTGGAATCATTTTTGCCTATAACAGCCAGAGAGCCAGATCCCATGACCCCTCAAGCCCAAATCCTTCCTGGGACACCCACATGCAGCTCAAGGTGGAGGTGGCTTCTCCCCCAAAAGTTCTGTGTAAATTCCCATTTTCAAGGCCAAGAACACACTTTAATGAGCCAAGTGTGTGGAGGAAGAGAAGTGACAACTGAGCCAGCCAACAGGTCTTTTCTTTAATGCTTCCTTTTTAAAGGCAATTATTTCTTATAATGGGAATTCACAGATTATTTATAAGACCACTCTTTAATAAGGACAAGAGGATGAGCTACCCATTCAACACTATACCTATCCAGTTACCTTCCACGGGAAGGGGAGATGCAGAGTCCCACCTGGGTCAAGAAGCCACCATCACCATCTGGTGGTAGCTCTTGCACATTGCAGACAGGAGCCCTGCATCTGATTCCTGTTTTACCACAGTGACTTTCTGGTGGCTGCTCAAGGATGAACCTTCACTCTTTCCCATTAGATCTTCTCCCCCCCCCCACTCTATTTCCCTCCCCCAGACTTATAAAAAATTCTCCTCACTACCCCGTCGTTTTTCCACCTAACATCTGGGGGTATGGGCACAAAGAATGAAACTCCCAGCACATCTGGAGAGATGCAGCAAGGAGCCAGGATGTCCCCCAAATGGATTAGTCACAAGACAGGCATCCCCAGCAAGCACAGCGAGGTGGTCAGGAAGTATCCAAGAGCTTTGGCGCTGGGTCTGCCAAGGAAGGACTTGGGTAGGTTCAGGTAAGCTGTTCCATGCAGTGGGAATAGGGAATGTGCTGGAAATCAGGTCAGGAATAATGAGCCACCAATCAGGTGACATTTGAAGCAATAGTTCTTAACCACTTCTCTCCTCCCAGGCCTTCATCCATCCTTGGTGAAAATAGGTTCAGGAGGCTCTGAACAGCAGATGCCACTCTTAGGGGGAAATTACCAGAGGAAGTGAAGATCATGGAAAAAGAATTAGAAAATTCATATTTTGGGGGGGGCCACTGTGATGATCTCTTAATTGATACTAGTAATTTCTAAGAAAATACCAGAGGGAAGACAACAAATACATGTTTTGTAAGCAACTGTAAAAAGGCCTGGGTGGCACAGCTATAAATCTTCCTATATGTGGTGGCAGAAAGGGGTGGTACTGAGGAAGACAGGAATGATTGGAACTTTATGCCACAGCAAAGGTCCTTTAACCCACACTACCTCAATGCATTATCTGCAATACTATAGAATTAGGTCTCATTGATATTTAATTTTATACTAGAATAATTTAAGAGATAAATTTGAATACCTCCGTATTCCATTCAGGCATATAATCTCACAAAATAGCCCCAAGAAATAACTCATCTATAAAATAGCTTGTATCAAATAGTTTGCACATCTGACCCCCCCCCCACACACACACACACGCCTTGCTCTCTTCTTAGCCTCTACATTTTAAAAACCTTTGCAATCATCACAAGTGCAGTGTCATGTTAGATCATGACAATATCCAACTTAAACTCTTTAAAATAATCAGAAATGAAGATACCAGGCAGGAAGAACATGCTAGACTTTTTTTTTTTTTATTCTCCCCCACGCCCCCCCCTTTAAAAAAAAAAAAAGAAAGAAACGTTTGGTCTATGTTCATGGACCAAGCCAAGCTCACATTAGCAAGTGATGCTAAATATTCCTGGAGGCCCAGAAGTCTCCTCCACATTCCTACAAGTATGGCACCTTCCAACATGAAGGGAGGACTGTTTGCATCCATGGAGCACAGAGACGAGTCCCTGTGGGCCCCATCACCACCAACCCAGCAGAAAGCCATGAATGATGCTGTGTACAAACTAACCATGGAGACATTGAAAAGATGCCAAGGTAACCCATTAACAAACATTAAAGGGAGTGGTAAACTGTCAGGGGGCCGATATGAATCACTCAACTAGATAAGCCCCAAATCAGGACTCCTGAGAACTAACCCTAATGATGCCCCTAACTACCTTCATTTTGACTTAACACAATTTAATATCTTAACCTTTCCAAAATCAGCAAGCCTATCTATCTTAAGGAACTTCCCTGCCATTGTCTCCTCTTGCTAAATCAATGGTGTACTTGACAGTCAACAGTACCTGAGAAGCAACAAATCATTTGTGATCCTGAACAATGGATTTGATCTCTTGGTTTTAGAATGCATGTTATACTGACATACTTTGCCCTGCCATTTTATGTTCCAGTTTCATGCATTGAGGAATCCAGGCTTGAAACACCTGTTATCTCACTCCTCAAGTATTTACCAGGTTCCTCCTAGATCTGCCAACCACTGTGTGGGTACTGCATTTTTTGGATGGAAGGCGTTGTCAGGGCTTGCCTCTCACCATCTATTCTGGTCTCAACTTCTCTGAAGTCTTCAGTGACTGTCATCTGTGCATATGATTCAGCACTTTGACCATACAAGTTCCAGCTTAATGCGATTTTTCTGTGATGAACCTGATATTACCAACAAAAGTTTACTGTTATAGAATAAAGTCAAAATCTTCCTTAGTAAATTACCACTTACATTGGAGCCAGCCTTCAGCCAGTCAGCCCCAGGAGCTTAACTACTAAGTCCAAATAAATATAAACAGCTTCTGAATTCTGAAACAGACACCAAGGCCAGTTGAGCTTAGAACATCACTTATTCAACACAAATCTGAACACACATCATTATTTAGCTTCCCATTACAAAGAGGCGGCTTCTGATTTTCAATAAAGTATGCCAAGTAATATTACGACCTCTCAATAAAAACTCAAATACATCATGGGGGATATTTAAATACAAATGTATTTAAATATCTCAGGCATTATAGTCTTCAATGATCCATCCAGAAGTCAGTTGGTCATTATAAGCTCTGCTCGCTACTGTTAATTCTACTGAAAGGTAGGAAAGGGATTTAAATCATGGGAGTAAAAGGTCAGCTGTGAGAAGAAATTACAGGTTTCACTCAAATAAGATTATGTGTTTCTTACAAAAAAATGGGATCAAACCACAAACCAATCTGCAACTTACCTTTGTGTTATGTCACGAAATGTTTCATTATCATTAAATATTGAACTGAAAAAAATCATTTTAATGGCTTTATATTTTCTACTACATTATAATTCTCATTTAGGTAATTTTAACTTCTGATGTTTCATCCTTACAACTATTTCTTTGGATACATGAACTTCCCTTGGATATATATACATACACATCATTCTCTACTATTTCCATAAAATGTGGTCCCTTGAAGTGTTTGCTAGGTCAACAGAATGCTAGGTCAACAGAATGCATATTTTTCTTTCTATGTATTTGGTAACATCAAACATGCATTTTGAAAAAATTTTAGAAGTTGAAAAAACAGCAAATACTCCTACACCACCCTATTTTGTTGTGTACCCTTCTGATCTTTTCAACTTATGTATACAGGTTGAATGTTTCTTATATAAAATGATTAAGACCATTATCATTTTGGAATATTTGCCTATACTTGATAAACTTGGACCCCATACCCAAGCTATAAAAACAAAAGCTCATTAATGTTTTACATATCCCTTATACACATAACCTGAAGGTAATTTTATACAATTATTTTTAATTCACCTGTGTTTTGACTAACCTGTTACATAAGGTTAAGTCTGGAATTTTCCATCATAATGGCATGTCAGTACTTGGAAGGTTTCAGATTTTGGAGCATCTCATATTTTCAGACTAGGGATGTTCAACCAATACCTTTCCATAAAGGGTTTGGTTTTATTGGAATTTTGAATTTTTGTTCTAGAAAAAAAATCACGTATTTCATTTGCCTAGTTTTATTCAAAGAAAAGACAAAAGACACTTGACTTTTACTGTAAGACTTAATATGGAGGAAGGAAGAGATGAAGTAAGGACCTGAGAAAGGTGAGAAGTGGAGGGAAAGGCAGAGAGACAGTGGTAGGCAGCTGTCCTTTAGAACACCATCTTTGAGAGTTTACAACCTTTAAAACCACACAACTGCCATTAGTTACAACCCACAGGCTCATGTAAAGAAAAGAACCATACCACTGGCCAAAGAGGAAATTACCCCAGGCTGACCAGGTGTGGTCAAGGCCCAAGTCAACACCTTAACCCCGTTTCAAGCAGTCATTGAATTTCATGACTGCTAATTCCTTACTCCAGGAATCACCAGATGTGCTCACTCAACTTGGACAACCAACTGGAGAGCTCAAAGTTCAAACCAGTCTAGCTGAACAGGTTAAAAGCGCCCCAGAGTTTTAAGACCGACCAGTTTATACCCTAGGTTCATTTCTCTCTAGGATCATTGTTTGGAAGATATTTTCTTCTCCTGGTTGTATTGTTTCGACTCCTCTCATGTAAAGGTTATTACCTGTGGTTTTGGGTTTGGATCAGAATGAGAGGAGAAACATCCCTGGAGCATCCTGGGTGGTAAGAGTTCAGGTGGGGAGCAAACGAGATAGTGCTGAACTTTAAAGACAAAGGGCCCGTTGCCTTGCAAACAGCAGGCTCAGAGCAGAGAGAGAAAGGCAGCAAAAAAAAAAAAAAAAAAAAATTGATGTGGGCTTTAGAAAGTCTAAAAATAGGCACTTGAGGCAGAATGCTTTCTCTAGAGAACAATTTTAAAGATTTCCAGGAGGTGTTGGCTCTCAAGACACATCAGAGGAGGACAAAGGCTTTGCTGGCTGGGGGGGGTTGCAAAGCCCGGTGAGCTGCCTTTAACTTCCCTGGTGCCCTGGACAGGTGAAAGAAACCTCTTTTGTTCATAGTGCTGCAGTCTGACAAAAGGGCCTCCCAGAGAAGGTCAAGGCTGGGTTTCAGATTCAGGAGAGCAGTGCTGAATAGAGAGCCAGAAAATAGCTTCTGTCTTGCCACATTGATAGACGAGAGCAGCAGGCTGTGCAATGTTTTTATTAGAAAGACAAAGAATTCACCACTTGCAAAGAGGAATAAATACTGGTCTCGTGTGAAGAGAGTCATACCATCATATACAGCATAAATGTGCATCTGTTTAACTTCCATCATTCAAAAATACAAGATGCAAACAGGCAGGTGAGTGCGACTTCCTGCCACCAAGGTGATGTCACTGAAAAGTTCAAGACCAGAGTACGCCGCAGCCAGGGGCCCCAGTCTTGTCCAACCTCCTCCTGTAACTCAGGCCCTGGGGGTAACGAGCAGCCTCTCTTATCCACAGCTGCAGAACGGGGCCCACTCGCAGGCTCCTGACCCATGTCCCACTCTAGGTCAACTGAATCAGTCAATGCATTTTTTTTTTTTTTTTTTTTTTTTTTAAAAAGAGTTCCCCAATGTGGAGCCAGGCTGGAAAACCACTGGTTCTAAGGACATGGGAGCTCCCCATCCACATCTGAACTTGTACCTCTGCTGTGCACAGAAGCCTAGAGCTCCCATCGTATGTAGAGAACTTGGCTGAGAAGAAACCAGTACAGTGGAGAAAGAGGGGAAAGGACACGTATGCGTCTAAACAGGGGATTTGGCTTTCTAAATGGTGTTTCTAATCTTTTTTGACAGTGGCCGCCAGGGAATGCACATCCTGGTCCTTCACTGTGTAGGCGTGCATGTGTACCCGTCAGATAAACGAACGGGCTCTGGAGAACTGGGTCTGAGAGGGTGTGCATTTGTCAATTTTGATGAACCTTTCCAAACTGCTACAGGCTGTACCTGCTACACACCCTCCAACGATTGTTTAGGGGTAGCCATTTCCTCACACCCACATCAACAGAGAGTGCTGTTAAATGTTTAATTTTGACAATTTGTTGAGAATGGTATTTCACTGGTATTTTAATTGCTTTTCCCTTTTTATTGTGAGGCTATCTCAACACGTACACCTGCCTTGGTATTCCTTTTTCTTTGAACTGCCTATGCCCATTCTCAAGGATCGTTGTTCATTTAGGTTACTGGTCTTAATCAATTTGTAGATGGTTATATATTAAGAAAATTAGCTGTTTTATGATAGAAACTGGCAGCATTTCCCTACTCTTTAGTTTTGGCCATGCAAAAATGCTTAAGTTTAAAACTTACAAAATTAAAACAAAAACTGAGCAGTTAAAACAAAGTTAAAAATTTTGGCCTTTTTCCTGAGTCTGGTCATTTATACCTTCTGATTTTTATGTTGTAAAGCCACTTTAAACTTTTAAAAGCTTAAGTTTGGTGGGCATCACTAGTTTCACAGTGTTTGATGTGGAAAAGCTATCAATTCTTTTGAAGTCTGGTTCCTGCCACTTGGTGAACCACAGACTCTGCTTCATAGCTGAGGGCGTGAGCCTCTTGGGGCCAAGGTATAGTGTGTCCCACTGCATGACCAGGCCACAGTTACGGCCCCCTCTCACCACAGGGGCATGTGCAGGAGCTTGCATTCCTTGGTCAGCCGCATGTTTGCACTGCCCGTCTAAGACAAGGATGAGGACCACAACTCAGTCTGTAAACTCCTGGTGCTAACTCACCTGAAAACCAACATAGCCTAAATTCCCCTCCCTTGCCAGGTAAGGGCTCCACCATAAGAGAAGAGGGAGCAGAGTACAGGGAATACCACCTTTTTGAACCCTCAAGCCAAGTCTCCAAGAACAAACATTTTGGAACACACTGTATAAACATTTAGAAGTTTTAAGCACGGACTCAGACCCTCTGAGAAACTTCTGTAAACTTCAAATTCATGCCCAACAAGGCTTCCCGGCATGATCCCCTGGCAGCATCTCCAGCAAAATCTCCATATGCAAAACCATGCCAAGCAGGCTGCTGACAAGAAACCAACACCAGGGGAGAAGGGGACAGCATCCCCAGCCTTAGGGCCTGTACACGAGATACGAGTGCGCAAAGCAATGATTTCTATGAAAATGGCAGTAGCAAGGTGAGTCGGTTCCACCAGGTCACTCTCCCCAAAATCTCTCCAATCAGAACGTTAAGTCCTTAAGGTGATGAAGCAAAAGGCCACTTCTTTTAGATAGTGTTTCTTTTGTAACTTTTTCCCTGTAACTCTTGGCACCAAAGTTTAAGATAAGCAAAATAGTCTACAAAGAAGAGAGAAAGCAGAAGTGAAAGTGATTCAAAATTGGTACCTGAAATTAATTTCTCCCTGAATTTTTTATTCTAATTTGTTATGCTTGACAGCAGAATGCATCGCAATTCATATTACACAGAGCACAAATTTTCATCTCTGGTCACACCATTCGTGTCTTCATACACATATTTAGGGTAACGATGTCTATCTCATTACACCATCTTCCCTAACCCCATGCCCCTCCCTATCCCTTGGCTCTATCTAGAGTTCATCTAATCCACCTATGCTCCTCCCCCAACCACATTATGAATCAACATCCCTAAATCTGAGAAGACATTTGGAATTTGGTTTTGGGGGAATTGGCTCACTTCACCTAGCATTATATTCTCCACCTCCATCCATTTACCTGCAAATGCCATAACTTTATTTTCTTAATGCTAAATAGTATTCCATTGTGTGTGTGTGTGTGTGTGTGTGTGTTATCCATTTTCGTTATCCATTCACCAACAGAAGGGCATCTTGGTTGGTTCCACAATCTAGCTGTTGTGAATTGTGTGGCTATAAACATTGATGTGGCTGTGTCCCTGTAGTATGCCATTTTTAAGTCCTTTGGGTATAGACCGAGGAGTGGGATAGCTGAGCCAAATGGTGATTCCATTCCCCGTCTTCCAAGGAATCTCCATACTGCTTTGCATATTGGTTGCACCAATTTGCAGTCCCACCAGCAATTATGTGCGTGCCTTTTCCCCCACATCCTCGCCAACACTTGTTTGTATTCTTAGTAACTACCATTCTGTCTGTAGTGAGATAAAATCTTACAGAAATGCAAATGAAAACTACTCTAATTGGTAGAGATATTGAACATTTTTTCATATAGTAGTTGATTGATTGTATATCATCTTCTGAGAAGTGTCTGTTCAGTTCCTTGGCCCATTTATTAGCTGGGTTATTTGTTTTTTGGGTTTTTTTGGTGTTAAGATTTTTGTTGTGTGTGCACAAACTTAAAGTGAACCAAATGTAATTTGGGTAAATTGGATCTGATGAAGCAATCTGAAATGATCCCCACAAGTACACAAAAGAGTGAGCTGTAGAGAACAGGCCCAGGAGTGCAGTGTGGGGCTCTGAAGCAAACACTCATCAACTAAGACAGGATGAGCTCTAGTCTCTCAGGTGAGCAAGGAACAGGTGAAAAGCCACGGCCAGGTCCAGGGTATGGTGTCATCCTGCCCGGCCAGCCAGCACGCTGCAGGATGACTCCCACTGAGACAAATGCAGTAAGTTCTGACCTACGTGCCACTCTCCAGCCATGTGGAGTGTTTGGTTTTGCCTTTATGAAGAAAAAGTTTATTTTCATCAGAAATCCAGCCAAGTGTTTGCACCAAGGGTAGCAGCATGAGATAGGCCACCTCCACCTGGAGCTTCATTCCTCAGTAGCAACTCAGTGCCAGAAGGAAGCTTCCTCTGCCAGGCCTCCCTCGGCAAGGGACAGGCCTAAGGGCATGCGAGGAATACCTTCCAAGGCAGCTCCCTCTGCAGTGGGCCAAAGGGAGTGAGTGCTCTGAGCAAGCGGGTGTCCCCTTCCAATCCACTGCTGCATACAGGGCACCAGCCATTATAAAGGCTAAAACACATCTAGAATATCAAGGCACGAACTGCAAATGTGCAGCTGCAGCAACTGGAAGGAGCACTACAACTTCCTCTAATCAAATCAACTACGAGGATGCTCTGAAGCCAAGTCCCAGTGGTCCAGGATCACAAGTACGGCCATCTGCCCTTCAAGGCGGTGGCTTCTGAACGTTCTCCAATATTATGTGCACAGAAAAGGGTGAAACAGACACGTGCTAGGAGCTGGAGACATTTCCACAGCGAACTGCCATTACAAACGACAAGTGAACAAGTGTGATCCACACCCCTCCCACACGCGTGATCTGGGGGCATCACTTGCCTTGATTCATTTGCGCTGCCTTCAAAGAATTCCTAAGACTGGTTGATTTATTAAAAAAACAAAAATCTATTTCTCATTGTTCTGGAGGCCAGATACTAGTCCAAGATCAGGGCATGTCATTTGGAGTCCAAATGAGGGCTGCATCTTTGGAGGGGATAGACCCTGTCCATACGAGGAAAGAGGCAGAAGGGCAAGAGAAGCCAACTCCTCCACCCAGTCCTCTTATCACGGCTCCTTGTCCCATGCATGAGGGACGAGTCCTCATGGACCACTTGCCTTTTAAAGTCCCCATCAATTAACACTATCCTATTGGCCACACTTGAATTTGGAGGTCACATGCTCAAACCATGACGACACTCACAGGGTCTAGTCAGGAAGGAGGCGGGGGCTTTCACTTCCTCATAGGCACCTCCTGAGGTTCTCACAGCAGCACGCATCACTTTGCTTTAATGTTGTATAAATCAGTAAGTTTCAGAGTTTCCCCCACCGGCTGTTCCCGTCATGCTGCAAGACTTCTGTGCTGTCCTGGTGCTGCTCTGTCTTTTGTGGGTGAAAGAAGGAACAGAACAAGGCCTCCTGCTTCAAGGGTGAGTGTTTTCTTTAACATGTACGTTCTTACTGTGTCAGTGCAACACTGGGCCCTACCTGTCATATTTGGGACCTCACCAGAGAGGGCAGGACCACTAGCCGCTCTGTTACTAGGCACTCTCTCTCATAGTTGACTCTTAAGGAAGCCTCAGATTGACCACAAATGCCCAGGAGCATAAAAATCAAGCACGAAGAAGGGAAAGAGCAGAAAAAGGGAGGCTTCAGGGAACACCACATGGTACTGTGGTCCACAAGGTGACCATGACACTTCCCCCACCCTCAGACTCCCAACCACTTCGCTGCCTGCTTCTCCCTCTCTCCAGCCACCAGGCTTAAGCAAACCATTCCCTATAAGTAGCACTGCTCTTCTCAGCTGAGATAGTTTCGGGACTTTTGCTCTGAAACTTGCTTTCCTCGGGGTTAGTACTAAAGGAAATGAGCAGGAAGACCTATTGATCTAGTGTCCTAGCATCAGGACTGTCATATGAAAACATTCCCTCATGAGAACTAATAAAGTATTAGAAAAAGAAAACCAATGCCTATGTTACTGTAGACAGCTGTATGAATTGTCCTACCAGCCTTGAGAAAAAGTCTTCATGTCTGCAAAAGAAGATATAGTATCTTTATTCTAACATCACCTCAAACTGACACTCTGCTTCCTAAGTGTGACTCCATTTCCATCCCACTGAAGACATGCCTGGCTTTCCACTTAGTTTTGCTTTTGGCAGTTACTGCAGACATTAGAAGACAGCAAAGGACATCCCTGCAAAATAAGGAGATGAGTCACCCAAACCATTTTCCCTCGGTGTGTGTTTTAAGCACCCCTGCTCTGTTCGTAATTCTTAGCTACAACATAGCCACTTCAGCAATCTGTGCAAGATTTCATCCACCAAGAAATGGACTCTTCCCCTCCTGCAGTAGAAAAAAAAAAAAAAAAAAAAGACACCAAAGAAACTCAAGCATACCAGGCAGAAACTTAGT
Organism: Callospermophilus lateralis; assembly: GCF_048772815.1. Classification (NCBI taxonomy): domain Eukaryota; kingdom Metazoa; phylum Chordata; class Mammalia; order Rodentia; family Sciuridae; genus Callospermophilus; species Callospermophilus lateralis. Next base: position 16,734,333 of record NC_135321.1, read on the forward strand.
CATACTTGCATTAAAAATATAAATTTTTTTTAAAAAATTGCTATCATTCTTTGATGTTACTGTCAATGTGAAGAGTAATACTGTCTATGTACATTATTGCAAAGTGAGCTACAAGATGAATATAGAAAAAACTCAGAGCCCTTTCTAACTTCTTCTGGGCCTCTGTATGTCATAGGCAGCTCAGTTTCTCTATAGTTCTGAAAACACCTATAAACTCAGGTAGAACCATATACAAATGAAATTTTTTTTAAATTCCCAAACCAAATTGAAATTCTTCTGAGATGACCCACACCTGTTCCCATAAACAGCACAGGTATAGGCAACCACATGACAATATTATCTTTCTGAATTTAGGGTTGTAACTGTGGTAGCGTGCTGGACTCAAGATACTGGGTTCAATCCTCAGCACCACATAAAAAATTAATGAATAAAATAAAGGTGTTATGTCTATCTACAACTAAAAAATATATTTATAAAAGAATGTCAGAGGGCTAGGGTTGTGACTCAGTGGTGGAATGCTTGCCTGGCATGTGTGGGACACTGGGTTCAATTCAACACCACATATAAAGATCTGCTGACAACTGAAAGATATCTTAAAAAAATGAATGTCAGTTTGAAAATTCCTTTCTTAGAGAAACCTAGCAGAGTGTTGAAGTTCTGAGCCATAAAAGTTTAAATATAAAAACACATTCTAGTTCATTCCATCAATGGGACCATACTGGGATATAAAGCTCTTCTCATTTGAAGAATTTTGTTTCTTTTCAAGATTATTTATTCCTTTTTGGAGAGTGGCATCTCATTTTGATGAGTCTACAAATTCAGCAAATTGTTTGGCAGAGGAAAGAAAGGGAAAAAGAGGAGATAATATTCAATGCTCCTTTAAAACCAACCAGGTGAAAAGTAAAAATTACTGTAATAACTCCCCACTTTGTGTGCCACTATTGATAGTGACCAAACACCTGCAAAAACAAACAGGATTTGAATTAATACTGTCCTTGAAGAAAGAACTCCAATGATTTAGTATTAGATTTGGAGACAATTTTTTTTTTTAACTGTCTGGAATAAAAAGGCACCTGCTGATCTGGCCACCAGGGGGCGCTGTAACTCCAATACACCTGAGTGGAGCCCAAACAGGTAGAGCCACTCAGTCCTCATGGGCAGAGGCTTCAGAAGTTCCGCCTCTAGTGAAATCTGTGGGCAGAGGGGCTAAACATGGGGCTTTCCTTCAAAAGAGAAGGATCTTTCCTAACTTTAAAGTAGGAAGGAGCTAAAAATGAAGTGATGCAAACCCATAGAGAAATTGATATTTAAAATTATAACTTGAGTATTTTAAAGAATTGAGGGACTTAAAGATACCTAGAGAATAATAAAGAGAAAATTAATGGATTGATATAAGTGCACGCGCACACACACACATATATAAAAATCACTTGGAGACAGCACCACAGGAAAGAACCTCCCGAGGTGACCAAACCAAGGGTCTGGAAGAATGAACACTAGTTTGCCACACACATGCAAGGAATGAGAGGGGCAATGGTGGCCATGGACTTGTGCCCTTAGGCCAATGTGGGACTACTCTAGTGCAGAGAAAAATCTCAACATGTGCCCTAAGCACCAAAGAGACCTGCACGGGCTGAGGGGTCAAAGGCCAGGGCCTGTATGTCTAGGGAGGTGCACATGGAGACCTGAGAAATGGGCTCAAGACAGGACGAGAGCAAGTCTGTTGTGCAGAGGGAGAGGGTGATGCTACGGGTCCTGCAAGGCACTGGGGAAGGACAGCCCAGTTTCTCATAGGACTGAGTGGGCTGCTCTGCTCAGAGCTCAAGGCAAGGGCTGCACTGGAGGACTTCACAGAGGGCTGTGTCAACACTAATCCACGGCCACAGACCATCACCAGAGGATCAGCCAGGGGCAGAAAATGGTCTCCATTTGCGAGAGAAACCCATGCTCAAGTGGCAGAAGAAAAAAAAAAGCCCAGGACAACTCCTAGTTTCCCAGAGTGGATGCCTGAATGAACAGATCATTAAAAAAAAAAAAAAAAAAAAAAAAAATGCTGGGCTCAGTGGTACATCCTGTAATCCCAGTGGCTCTGGAGGCTAAGGCAAGAGGATCATGAGTTCGAAGCCAACCTTAGCAACTTATCAAGGCCCCGTCTCTAAAATACAAAACAGGGCTGGGGATATGGCTCAGTGGCTGAGTGCCCCCAGTTCAATCCCCACCACCCACTCCCCTACAAAGAAAAAACAAAAATATTTTTAGGAATTTTGACATTCCAGGCCAAGAAACTGTATAAAGACAAATGCTTCTAAGTTATGTGGCTCCACTGGTGGTTCACATCTCATTTCCCGAACAAGATGGTCTGGTACATAATAACAAGAAAACATGAAGTCACACTATGGGGAGCCAGTAAACCATGCCCCAGAGAAGGAATGTACAAAGTTTTGTCGTCCCAGACTCACTAGATAACACTGAAGATCATTTCAACCAACCTTAAAGTCACTGTTCTCAAAGAACCTCCAAATCAGTACAAGAGGGCAAGTTCTGATATACCACAAGACCAATGCTATCACCTCCAGACTGAGAGGAGGGGAGGGAAGCTATCCCACCCAGTCACTTTAAACTTTAAAGTCACTTTAAACACGGTATTTCTTCCAACTTCTTCTCTACTTTCATACCATGAATGCCTAATTTCCAGCATCTAAAAATAACCGTGACTTGAAATGATAATCAGTTCTGTGAAAGGGGAAGCACAATAATGTCCCTACACCAACAAGGACAGAAACAAAACACCACCCTTGAAGTATCCTCATTGCTCCTTTCTCTCTGCATGCCAGAGAAATATCTGCACACACTAAGAGTCAAGGGGTACTTTTATAGTTTGTGTTGATATTATACAGCAGGAATGCCAATTCTTTTAATAATTTACTGAGGAGTTACACATTGTAGATTCCTTATTAAACATTATTTGCACAAAGGTCATAAGCCTAAGAAATATTCAAGAGGAAAAACAGGCAACATTTTAATTGCAATACACTAATTTATGTAACTGCATCTGCTTGTATGCATACAAATTCAACTTTATTTATCATTCATGCATTTTATGAGCAAAGCAGTAAAAATCGTTACTTTTTTCTAAGACAAAACATTTTACAGTTGCATTCATTTGTAAACCTTAAAATTCACAGTGCATATCCAAAAGTTTCATAAGCAACATTTTAAGCTTGCTGCCCTTGAACAGAAAATAAATAAAAATAAAAGGCTACTGCAATATCTAGGAATTCCACTTCCCCAGGCCAAAAAAAAAAAAAGTCAATACTGGCAGAATTACTGTTCCTCATTGGCCAATCAGCAGCTCTATGAGAGGGCTGAATTTGGAAGTCTTGACTACATACTATTGACACTTCCAATTCTAAACATACCTGTGGTAGAGAGTCAGTGCCTTGTACTCCCAGGGGCTGGCACAGGGTCACAACCATTTGTTTTGTTTGGGGCTCAGAAAACAATACTCCAAAGTGAGGGCCTCAGAGGCAAGGTGTCTTCCTGCCTTGAGTCCTCCACCTCTCATTCTCCCACCAGGCAGGACACAGAAATGAGAACTCCTCTTCCCCACGGCAAACGCAGAAATCAGAGCCCTCTCCCCCAAAGCCAGCCTTAAAACCTGAAAACATTCTAATCTCCCCACCCCCCCACCCCCGCCTTTCTGTGCAACAACTGGCCATAAAGAAACTAAGACCCTCATCCCAGAGGGGTCCTGCCTCACACTCAAAAGGTAAGATGCTGCCACGGAAGGGCCATGAAGTATCTGGACAGACCTGGGTTCCCCTCTTAGTCCGGGCACATTCTACCAGGCCAACCCTGTGCTGTTGAACCCGCGCACAAACACGCACAGCTCACCCTGGGCCTTTGGGTCTTTACTCTGAAGGCTCTGTGTCTCACCTATGATCAGTTCCTCTCGGCAGGTTCAATTCAAACTATCAAAGAGCAAGTCTGAACTTCCCTACAGTTTATATGTTGTCCGGGCTGCTTGCGTGTCATGGTGGAGAGCATAAAATCTCACAAAGCCTCAGTTACTAGTCTGACCCTTTGTGGGGGGGAAGAAACGGAAACTTCACTGGCCTCCGATTCAGATACAGCCCTCCAGAAACATTTTATTTACCACTTATAATAAAGTGAAAAGTCAGGTTTTTTAAGTAGCCTGAAAAAGTTGTTATCCTCCTGGCCCTTCCCCCCAAATATCAACAATAGTTTTATGAAGTCTATGACAATGTTTCTTAGAGGAGTCCCTAATCCAACCTATAAGATGTGTATCTGAGAATATGACATTTTGGAATGCCATCGATGTGTTTTCCAAATGGATTCTAGATTGTGCTCTTCCCAAAGCATGCCTCTCAGATGTAGCAGGATGTTTTGGCCTTGAACTATGCAGATGCACAGCAGGCCCAAAGTCACATTCTGAGGCCCCCTGGGGCCTCATGCTGGGAAAGGGTGCAAGCCAAGGTGGCTGTCAACGAGAGAAACAGCCCTTCCCGACTTTGGGAGGGGAGTGGGCAGCAGCCCTCTGGCTCCCACAGCAGAGCCACCCTCTATCACAGCACCTTGTGCCCGTGCCGTGTTCCTGCAGGCTTGGGGGCTAGCTCAGTCTTTGTAAAAATAAGTATTTCCTCCTTGTCTTACACATTCAAAATGCTTTCACTTCGGACTCAACCTGGCAACTCTCCCCTTCCTCACACTTGAGCTGCTCCTTGTGGTCCTTCCTAACCCCCAGAAGGGGAACGCAGGAAGGCACGCAAATAAGGGTGATGGCACGGGGACACAGTAAGTGCAAGGAGGGAAGGGGGCAGGCAGCTGGGGGAGAGGGGTTAAGTGAACCAAGCATGATGGAGTGTGTCAGGGAGGGGAACCCAGCTCCAACTGTGGCACCCCCAGAAGTCCCATCTACTCCTCTCGCTATCCTTGGCAGTGAGGTCAACCCCCCAGCTATGCAGCCACTCGGGAATTTCTCCATTTTCTCTGGCTCTCCTCTGACCAGGTCAGTGAAATTTATCAAGCACCTACTATGTGTCAAATACCCTTACCTTCCTAAAAGCAGATTCTTGGTGCAGACTATAGGGAAAAAAGAAGACGAGAGACATACCATGTTCCTTCTATTCTCAAACCATTCGTTGGGGCAAAGCCTCCTCTGTAACCCTGTGTGGTTGTGCATCAGGAGGCAACTAAGGGGAAACAGTTCTGACGGAGGGGTTCTCCCAAACCCAACACTTAGAGCTGCCTCCCCTCCGACAAACCCCAATGTATGAGAAAATCTTTAAAAACTGATCACACGTATTCTCTGCATTCCCAGCTACTGCCCACTGGCCACTGCCTGGTGTTTCCTCAGTGATTCAAGATCAAGACGACTCACTGTCCTGGCATTGGCTACAGTGCAGCAAGCCTTGGAGTCTAGCACAGCTGGGGACACGCTGCCCTGTGCATTGACCATCTGCCACCCTCAAATGTTTCCCTCAGGAACCTGGTGGGCTGAGGGGTGTGAAAGCTGACAGACACTTTAAAAGGAAGCTGCTTGTACTCACACGTTTAAAGGCCAGGGGGTAAACAAACAAACAACTGCATGGCTGTTATGGAACTAGGTTTTTTATTTATATTTGGGGGAAAGGGCTAGTATCCTTTAGTGTCATTTTGGTATTTCGCAGTGGGGACAACAGAGCAGTCCGAGGTGGGTTCTCTGGGGCTCTCATGTAAGTCACTCCCCGTACGGGTTATTTGGAACAGGGATTTTAAGACAAACACGTTTTGGCCCAGAGGCTATTAGTGTTGGTTGGTGTTGTGATTCTCAGCAATGCCCTAGACAGCTCGGCTGCTCAAATAGGCCTCTGGAGAGAGAGGGAGACTTGGCAAGAGCCACGGATCACCAACAGGGCTCTGCAATGGTGCAAGGTGCTCTGCCATGGGGGAGGAAAAGAGGTCAGCTCTAATTGCTAAAGAAGATCTTGTACAGGGCACAAAACCAAACTCGGGCACATCCCTCAAGGGACCCCCTGGCCTGAGGGAAGCTGGCTGCATGTAAGACAGGAGCTATGGGGCCCTCAGTGACCCTAGGGGCTCAGATCCACCTGATTCCAGCACTTATCCAGCCCCACGCCCACACCTAGATGCCAGCCCATGTGTCTGCATCAGCAAGATTCTCCCAAAACCTGAAATATGGATGTTTAATACAGAATCTCCCAAAATGTTGGCTCAGGGTTTCGGCTGCTGCTGCTCCACTGTCCAAATAAACCCATCAGTAGATTCTGTCTAATCCACAGGGACCAATGCTCTGTACACTCCAGCCTGAGCACTGTCCCAAAAGCGTTTATGGTTGAGAGAAGGGACTTCAAAACACAACCTTGAGGTTTCCCCAGGAGAGGATTTACTTTTTTTTTTTTTTCTTTTTTAAACAAAGGAAAACAACGATTTCTAATCCTTTAGGAGAAAAAAAAAATAAAATTTACATGTAGGGATTGGGGGTGTAGCTCAGTGGTACAGCACTGGCCTAGCAAGTGTGAGGCTCTGGATTCAAGCCCCAGCACTACCATAATTAACTAATTTATTAATTACAATTTACATATTTATAATGTGAATACATCCCTTCACCAATTACTTGCTGATCATCTGGGGAAAAAAATGTAATTTGACACTGGTGGAATCAGACCACCCCCAGGTTAACCAGATATCAACCTCTGCACCACTGATAATGGCATCATTGGGCACCGAGTCCTTCCAGGTGCACACACTATCACTCATCCTGCCAACGTTTAAATTGCATTTGATCCAACTTTTAGAATAAGGTCTAATAAGCAGGAAACACGTGGGAAAGAAGAACACATTGATTCATTAACTGATAATATTATCAGGAAACAATTGAATTTGGAAAGTAACACAACCTACCTATCAGTCATTTCAAAGAGGGGAAAGGAGGAAAAACCGTTCTAGGTTAAGACTCTGAACAGACCTACCAATTAAGTGCAAAACATGATTCTTAGCTGAATTTCAACAGCTCAGATACAAGAGGCATTTCAGCGACATTTGGGAGAACACAGATAATGTATTTGGTAATACTGTCCATTAGGCAATTATTTTTAATTTTGTGAAAACCGTCCTCTAGTTATATAGAAATAAGTTTGGGGGGGTTATTTATTTATTGTTAAGTAGACTGAAGTATTTAGGGACTAATTACCATGATGTGTACAATTCACTTTTGAATACCTGGGGGACAACTGATGAAGCTAATAGCAAAGTTGTACCACCTGGAATCTAGATAAAGCAAACCCTTGTCAGCTGGCCACAGACCAGCATCACGTAGCATTGAGGACCCTTTATTCTCAGTCACTAGGAGACCAAGGGTTTTTTTTTGTTGTTGTTGTTTTTTTGTTTTTTTCCATCTTCCCAATGCCTTCAAGCCCATGTGTTTTAAATTTCAAATCCCCTGGGAGCTGCCAAAAGAATGGATGGCAACTCAAACAGGTATAACATGATGCTCAGGGCTCACCACATGCAATGAGCTATGGAACAAATGTCCTTCAATGCTCTCTAGGAGGGCAAGGAGTTCTGCAGTGGGTCTGCCTTATCCACCACTGCTTTAGCATCTTTTAAAATGCATCTTTTATAACCTCAAATGAAAACCAATTGTCACTGAGGAGGAAAAAAAATCAAGGTTAGACTAAAATTGCAATAAAATGGCCTATCCTGTCCCTGCTTACACCTACAGCAGAAAGCTGAACATCTAGAAACAAAAGTGCAACTGAAAAGACAGTCTGAAACCTGAAAAGATACCCTAAGTTTAGAAGAAAATCTTTCAGATCTTACTTAACAAAGTATGTATTGTAAACAATGATTTATAATATTTCCAGTTTAAAAAGCTTGGTCAGATATCAAATACAATAGCCAGTTCCTTAAATCTGTTCACAAAAAAAAAAAAAAAAAAAAAGGACCATATCATCCATCTCAGTTAAGGGGAACCTGATGGTCATCTGGTCCAATGACCAACCAATGCCTGAACGCACCTTCCAGGAGGACCGCCAGCCTATCACTGTAGAAAGCATGACATCAAACCCACGTAAGTCTGACTTAATTTGTCCCCCACTTTTGACAGCTTTGTCTGACCTTGAGCCAATGACAACCTCTCAAATTTCCTCACCCAAATAGACACAATTAATACCTCATAAAGTTCAGACAGGACCTGATGACATCACACTGGGTTCCAGCACGTTGCCTGCCAATTATGAGCACTCAATAACATTCTGTAAGTAACGTTTGTGAGAGGCCAAGGCTTTGGATCAGTCCCCGGTTCTCCAATCTAGTGGTGGTAGAGAGGTAACATCTCAGTCTTACCTCGGTTTCCCTATCTGCAAAATGGGAAGAATAGCACTTAATGCATAGAGCTACTGGGGAGATCAAGTTAGCTCCTACCTAAGTAGTTCAGACCACATCTGGATTCCTCTCCCTGGAACCTCAAGTTACAACACTCCAAGAACCATAGCACATACACCCAATCTCAAAAATGGGCATCAAGAAACCCTGATCACAAAGTCATGAGTCTCTTGAGGGGGTAAACCCCAAGTTCCTGAGAACATGCATTTTGTCAGGAAGCACAACAAGGCCTGAGAAACATGCAGGCCAATATGGAAGGCCACAAGTGTCCCTGCCCAGGCTATGGAGGCCTCCATCAAGCCCAGGGCAGTTAAGCCCAAGATCCCAAAGGGTGTCGACTGCAAGCTCAGTCGGCTGTGGACCTCATCCACCCCAGGCAGGAGTGTGTGCTTGGCCACTTTGCCAAGGTCTCAGGCTCTGCTCAGGCCTGACTAGACAGTCCCCACAAGGCACTCGGGCAAGTGGCCTGTTGATCCCCACCTGCAACTCCTGATGAGGTTTCGGGCACTTGAGCCTCATTCCTGGAACTGCCTTGGGGCTCACCCTGGTCAGCAGGTGTTGATGCCTGGCCCATCACCTCCACTTCTTTGTGGGGTGGCAGGCAGCCAAGAGGACCTTCAGCACCAGTGTCCTGATCCCTGGGTGCAGGGCTCTGACCTTCCATTCCCAGCTGAGCTTGGTCACATGACCCCAGTAGAAGACTCCGGAATTTAGCACAGTGAGAGTATTCTCCTTCTTCGGGGTATGAGGTAGCAATTTTACACAACTATTAGCAGCAGATGGAGACCTTTCCTGGCTGCCATCCCCGGAGTGCCCAAGGTTCTTTTCTCGGGTGCTCCCCTTCATCTCTCGGCACTCACCTTTCATGGGAGTCCCGGGAAGGCCTCCTGTGCAGGTCCACACGGAGCCCCCATGAGAATCAGGAAAAGCACCTCCCCTACATGCCTGGGGGACAAGAGGGACAAGTCCACAGACCTCAGGAGGAGGAGGTCGGCAGCTGGGCCACAGCACACCCTGACCACATTCCACTGAGTGAGCCTCTGGGCCTACAAACAGTAACAAGGCAGGGACGAGGAGAAGACCTGTGGGACCACCGCGGCCCAAGTGGCAGCCACTGTTCTGTTCTCAGCTGGGGTCACGGGACAGGGGACCTCAGCAAGTATACTGCCACAAGAGCTGGCCCTTGCAAGTTGAATGAGCTGCCAGAAAGCACATGTACAGATTTGAGACGGAGGGGGAAAAACAGCTAAGGAAAGAGGAATTCACATTTAGAGAACAGCGAGTTTTCATGACAAGAGTAGGACAGGAGGGAAGGAGGAGAGGGGCCAGCACCCAGTTCTTGTACCCTTGGTGATCACTTCTTGAGGGCCCACTAAGTGCCTGGAAGATAAAGAGTAAGAATGATGCAATTCTGGCCACCAGGAGCTAATGATCTACTTTAGGAACAACTATAAGACAATTATAAGAAATTATAAACAAATCAGGTCCACGACAGAACTATGCCCAGTGCTGCCCAGGAATTATGGGTACCACAAAGACAGGAAGTTATCTGCTAGAGACCAGGAGGAGGCTTGAATGCTCAAAGAGAGGAGAACTGGCCAGCTGAGCACTGAAGGTCAAGCCAAAGGTGCCACCATGACCTGGGCCAGGTATGAGGATGGTCTCAGGTATAGATCGGCTGGAGCAAAAGCTCAGGGGAAAGGAGGCTGTGTTAGGGCCCGCAATGCTCCTGTGCAGTGGGATCTACCTCCCTTTTGAGGACTAACCGCACTTTACTCAGTAAAGAACTCAGTCCGTTCTTTTAAAGGGTTTAACTTTCCCTTGCTCAGCATTGTTTCAAGAACTGTTTTGGAAAAAAATAAAATAAAAATACCGGTCTTTTCATGGCTTGGAAGTCAAGACTGGAAGACTCTGATCCAGAGTCACCAGAACCTCAACTTATCTCTTACTCCCTAACATCCATCCAACGTGGCACTTCTTCCAGACCAGAGTCCCAGTTTAGATGTAGGACTATAACGACTGCCCTTTCTCAACCTCCAGGTGAGGCCAAAGGGGACCGTCCTTCACACCACTGCTGCCCTCCGAGTGTTCCAACGCCATCACTCAGGCAGGGCCGCAACTCAACTATCAGGTCTCCTGTGAACAAAGGCGCCTTTAATAAAGTTGGACTTTGCTGGAGGGAAGGTGGAAAATGATCCGGCATCTTAAGCACAGGACTGGGGCCCAGAGAGACAAAAATAAAAGCACTTCAGACACAGGCCTCTCAAGGGAGGACCAGTCACCTCAGCTGGGGGGGCCCCAGCACCAGCACCCCACACACTCCCACCCCAATGAGCCTCTGGCAGCCCCCCACCACCACCCTGGAAGGGCAAGTGGGCATGGAATGCTCCATCCTCCCCAGCTGCCCCCGTCAATCACATTCAACCATCATACTCTGGCTCCACCTCAGGCCAAGGGACCAAATGACTTCCCTTGGAGACATAAAAGGAGCCCAGAGGCTGCAGACCCCGGCCTCCACCACATCCAGGGTCCTGACAACACTGCCCACGAGGACAGTTTTCCTCCTCCTCTTCCCTTCTGCCAGGGCAAGCAAAGGTACCCAGAGACACACGAGGGGGACAGAATACTCGGGGGTAGGCTGGGGCGAGGGGAGACTTGCTGGTCTAGGCTCTGAAGGACACAGTGGACGGCAGAAACACTACAGAACCTCCTTCGCTGGTGACCACCAACTGGGAACACCTCAGAACTGCCTGTCAACTGGAGTTACTTTGGGTTCCTTCCCGAGCCTCACATGCCTCGTCTGAGGAAAGGGTCATCCCGGTTCCACAGAGCACACTATGACGTGGGTGGTTTTAAAGGCTTTACCAAAGGCAGCATAGAGGCCATCAGGCCAAATAAAAGGTAATAGCTGGTGCCACCCCCGTTATCCCAGAGTGAGTGCCAACGTTGGCACTAACCCATACTGTCACCAACCCCTCAGATTTAGCTCACTCATCAGCAAACGGGTCCTTAAAGAAGAGCTGCACTTAAAAGTCGGCTGACACCTGAGAGAGAAGGAGAGGGAAGGAGGAAGGCAGGCAGGGAGGGGTGGTTTCCTCTCACTAACCTCAGAAAAGGAGGGACAGAAAGAGGGTTCAGTTTCTGGCTCACTTGCTGCCAATGGGTACATGAGGCCCAAACACTATCTGTCTTTCTAATTAACATCTTGGAGGACAGCTCCGTTTTCACCCTGTCCCTAAAAACACAAAGAATAAAACTTCAAGGCTGAAACTTGCTCAAGTCTTCTAAGATTCTGAGCCTCATTCCCCTACGATTTCAACCTCACACCTTCGCAGTAGGTAGAGAAATCCAATCTGATCAATTTTGTTTTTGAAGAAGTTTGGATTAAAAAAATGCAAAAGAAAATTAATCAAATTTTAAAAACAATGAAGATTAACTAAATCCAACTTCTTTCAAATAATTAACTTTACTGGAAAGAGTGAAAGCAATAGGCTTTTTTTTGGGGGGTGGGGGGTACTGGGGATTGAATTCAGAGGCACTTAATTACAGAGCCACATCCCACCCCCTTTTCTATGTTTTATTTAGAGACAAGATCTCCGAGCTGCTTAGGGCCTAAGTTGCTGAGGCTGGTTTGAAACTCACGACGCTACTGCCTCAGCCTCCCTTGCTACTGGAATTATGGGCGTGCGCCACCAGTAACAGGCATTTTTAACCTAACAGCACAACTACTAGTAATCATGTAAATGTTTGAAAAAAAAATTCAAAGTTTTTGCTCTAGTTCTTGGTGCTCTGTTAAGAGGTGAAAGACAGGAAAATGCGAGATGTCTGTGTCCAGTACATTTTTAATTTAGCAACAGAGATACCAGCAAAAAAAAAAAAAAAAAAAAAAAAAAAATGTTAGAAAGCCACCAGATAATACACCTGTGAATCCTAAACCTAGTGCCCACGTGGCCCCAGAAGGAGCTGAGAGCGCGAGGACACATGAGCCAAAGTCTCCAGAGAAAGGGAGGCTCTGCGGTGGGCAGACAGAATCCCAGGAAAAGGCGTTTCACTTCAGGGGTGAGGAGTGGCCCGAAACCAGCAGGAAGCGCTGCTCTACGTGGGAAGAGTAGAAGCAGGGACTCTCCTGCCTCCGTCCCACTCTGGCCTGCCTGTGCCTAAGAGCGCCTTCACTGTCCCATGGGAAGGGCCCTCCAGGGGGCTGCTGTCAGTGTCAAGCCTACACTCAGGACGGGAGGTCCCTTGTGACACCACCCCAGGAGCTAACCCTCCATTTGTCACCTAAGGCACACACAGGCACAGGGATATTTTAAGAGTCTCACCAACATTGTTTCAATTGTATTTCTTCGTGATTTCTCTAGGTGTCCTTCTAGTAACTTACAAATTCTTTGACAAAACTAAATGGCAGATCAGCCAGTTGAGGTGTGACCACTGGTGGTGTGGGCTTCTGCTGGGGCAGGTGGGGACGACAGACAGAAAGGGGCCTCCCGACTCCAAGTCTCCTGCATCAGGCGGAGGCCCTATAACCAGCAGTCACCCAGGGCCACAGCATAGGGGCCAACAGGAAGAAACTAGTAACCCGATTAGACTATTCAGCAGCCACCTGCCCCGAGAAACCCACGATAAGCCAGACCACTGCCACAGACTGACCAGAGCCCTGGGCAGGGATAGGCAGGTTGTTCTGGTCAGTCTTCCAGCACCTTGGCTTGTGTGACCTGGGCATAGAGCCCCTGAACTTGAGTTCTGTCAACCATAAAAATGGGAAGGCAGGACGAGACCATCTCTGATGTCCTCCTGGGTCTAAAGCTCAAATGATCTGTTGTCCCAAACCCAGTTCATTCCTACTTTAAAGTGGCTTTACCCTCACCTGGCCACCAGTGCACTGACTGAAGGCCACACATCACAGAGTCCAGCAGGACACAAGGGTGGATTTAAAGTATGTGAATATTACATATAGAACTGGGGGGCAGGGGTGGTGGTGAAACAACCAGAAAGCCACGGCGGTTGCCCCTGGTAAATAGCACAGCCATCACCAAATCTCTTCCCTTGAACTATACACATCAAGGACATCCAGTTCTCGCAGGAACAAAATGACACTTTCATGTTTCCCAAAGCTAGGAGGGAAAAAAAAAAAATACAGCCATCCCTTAGCATCCCTGGGGGACTTGTTCCAGGACCCCTCATGGCAGATGCTCAAATCCCTGATATAAAATGGTGTAGTGCTTGCATATAACCTATGCACATGCTCCTGTATACTTTGACTCAGCTCCAGATTATTTATAATACCCATCACAAGGGCTGTTAAATAGTTATACCATATTATTTAGGGAATAATGATGTGGTCAGTACTGACATAATTGACTTTGCACAAATATGTTTGGCTGGAGGTTGGCTGAATCCATCATGTCACTGTGGATGTCCAGAGCCACTGTATTAAAATGAGCACAGTCACATTTCTAAACTGTCTCTCTCTCCTCTGGGCAAAAATTTCCACAGCCATAGACTCTAACTTCCTCATGCAATGGGCCCACCCAGAGGAGGAGTCTGCTAACCGCCCTTGGGATGCACAGTTGGATCCCTGTGCAAATGTGGCCCTGGGCCAGATCCAACAGCACTAGGCAACCTGTCAACCTCTGCTGGTGGCCCCCGGGGGAAAAAAAAATCCCTCCAGGTGGTTCTGACATACATCCAAATTAGAAAAGTACTTGCCACGCTCTACAGAAGCCCACCCAAACAAATAAATCACACATACCTGGCTCCAAAGATATCCTTTTTGGCGAGATCAATTCCAGAAACAACTTTTACTCTGAGAATACGGGATTCTCCCTGTTGGAGAGAGAAAAAATAAAGTTAAAAAAAAAACAAAAAACCTGACCTTCGATGTACTGCACTCTCGCACCCAATTTTCAAGGACGTGACTTCTGCCTAGTGCAGCACTGGCACACAGAATGGGGCGCCTGGAGCAGACGCCACTCTTCCTTACAGTGAGGTCCAGAAAGAAGTGCAGCAACTCCAAGAGGCCAGGGCTCCCAGAGATGGAGGCAGCCAGCTAGCAAAGCCCACGTTTCCTTCCAAGAGGTCACTAACGTCAACTATGCCTGCCTTTGAGGACGTACTTCCCAGTTGTACCAGAACAGAACCACAGACATGAAACTACCCACATGAAAGTCCAAGAACAACCACGTAACAAGTATAATAAGTAATTAATTCCTCCTTAAAGTTTGTTAAGTGTGGCATGGGATAAAGGACTGAACGTTTTCTATAATAAAAGATTTCTCTCAAAAATCACTGCTTTTCAAAATTTCAAAATATTTGGTGTCAGCAAGCAAAAGCAATCCCTTTGTTTCAATAAAACTACATAAAAAGCATCATCCTGAGTAGCAACTGTCCCAAACCATCTCAGAAGCCAGAAGAGTGTGGGTTCACCCATTCGTTAGTCCACTCTTCATTACTGTTTCCTTGCAGCTCCTATACACTGGGCATTGAAATTAACCTTGAAATAAAAAATACATATCTGTTCCTGGGCCTATCGTAGGTGACAAGCAGACCAACAATATAGGACTCTAATGTCGTGATGGCCTAGAAGGAGGTGGGTGATAAAAGTCCAAAATAAATCTCGTTTCCAGTTTGGGTCACTAACTGTTAACATCAGTTGAAACAGAGCTCTGAGTCCAAGGTGCTTATGAGACAATCAGATGGCAAAATAGATAAATGGGAAGAACACCGGGTCATGCTAGAAACTTCCACCAGTATAGAACTGGTAGATAGTAGTTCTAGCTAAGTCTGCAAAAGAAACAAGAGATTTAAAAAAAAAAAATGCTAGAGAAAGATCCTTGGAAACACAAGTGCTGATCATCAGGAGAAGTATCAGCAATTTATAAGTCTAATACCTTTAGTCAAGATCTAGGTGAGGAAAAGGAAAATTATATAATTCAAAGGCGATAATTATCAAGCAATGTTGAAGATTAAAGGCAGGGCAAAAATAAAACAAAGAGAAAGGACACAGGGCCTTTGCCAATCACCACAGATGATGCATCAATTGGAGCATGCACCTCAGTCATTTACACTCCGGGATTCAACCATCCACCCAACCATCTGCAGGACAAAGCTGCCCATGAACAAATGCGTGGGCAGTACAAATGATTTAAAACGACACTCTCAACTCATCTGTGCTTTTATCAATCCCCCTTCTACCCTTGTGTGGATTCAAGTTTGACAGGCCACATGAAAGGATTAAGAGATGCAAAGCAAAACCAGACAAGTCAGGGACAACTGAAACACAGCCCTACCATAGTACGACCTTGTGTCCACAGGCTTACAAAAATGCCAGGGGGTTAAAGTGCTCATCCCCTGGCTCCTTCAAGCACTGACTTTTCTTTCTCTTGTATACACACAGGCCAGAGGTCACCGATCTCTCATCAGCATGGGATGTGAAGCACATGGAGGTGCTTAACATTTTCTATTTCTCAGCAAGTTGTACCCAGATGCCAATCGTGATCCTCCCACAGTGGCTCAGATCAATGGCTGGCACAGTCCAAGTACTATTTTATATACGGGTCAAAACTGGGCAGCACATCTGTGTAGAGTTTTTTTTTTTTTTTTTTTTTTTTTGCACACCTGGGGAGTGCCGGTAGCCTCCTAGTACCCACAGCATTGACAACCACAGGTGGATGGTTAAGAGGAAACCCTGGTCTGCCAGGCAAAAGGGTTGGGATTTGACTTGAGAGAATTCACTGAAATGAAAAGGATGACGGGAAATTTCCAGAGAAAAACAAGCCTGATTACAAATACTCCAGCCAGCAACCTCCTAGACACTGTGTGCAGGAGTGGGTGGGGACCGTTAAGGAGGTGATGGGTCTGAGCCCACCCGTCAGCCCACCGGAGCCTCCCTGTCCCACCTCCCTGTCCCATGCTGGCTGAAGGAGCAGACGCTTGAGCTGGCAGCAGGAAGGAGAAATGGGCCTTCAAGAGGAGCAGTTCAGAGACCAGAGAAGTAGCAACTTCTGCTGTGGCCACTGCAGTTACAGCCCTGGTTCTTCCTGAACAGCAGAGCCTTGCATTTATGACTGAACTGAGAGGACTATGGAAAGGGCAGTGTGTAGGACGGAAAGCCAGGTACAGTTGGTCCCACACCACACTGCCTCTTTCTTGCAATTTTCAGAAATCCTGGGTGGCGTGTTGAACTTTCCTCAGATTTGGTCCAGGACTCAACCAAACCTGGCCTGAATTTGAAGGAATACATGCAGCTGACCCCCAGATTCCCCAAGTACACACTGATGTTGGGTGGCCTTACTGTGACAGGGCAGATACAGCCCTGGTTCTTCCTGCAGGCAGTCATGTAACATTTACACGAATAGGTGAAGAGAAAGAAATGTAAGTGAAGGAATAACTAGAATATTTCTAAGATAAATCAATTCATTTGTTTACTATAAGAAACAACTGTGATCCTAGACTCTAAGACGTAAGGGCACAGCAATGACAAGGACAGGACCCCTCCTCACCTACACTCCCAGCAGAAGCCCACAAGGGCTCCCAACTATGTGGGGCTTGGGAGCCAGCAGTCTTAAAGGGCAAATGGCAACACACACCAAATACCTTATAATGTCACACACACACACACACACCCCTTCCAGTAAATAAAAGCCTCATTTAAAATGAAACCTCATTTCAGGGCTGGGGATGTGGCTCAAGCGGTAGCACGCTCGCCTGACATGCGTGCAGCCCGGGTTCGATCCTCAGCACCACATACAAAAAACAAAGATGTTGTGTCCGCCGAAAACTAAAAAATAAATATTGAAAATTCTCTCTCAAAAAAAAAAAAAAAACCTCATTTCAATCCCAAGAAGCACAGATAGGAGCAAAAAAAAAAACCCCCAAAAAAACGACTAGAAAAATACTCACCAAAGCACCTTTATAATTGAGAAACACCTTAGAGCTCCTCTATCGTAAGGGCTCATTCCATGCAAGGGGGCATGACACTGTCACCGAAAACGGGCAAGAACCCATGGCAACATTCCTCTATCCCACAAGTAGTTACTGACACCGTATTTGGGGACAGAAATGTAAACCAGACCGAGCTCCTGCCCAGAGTCCACCACCGAGCAGGCAGGGGGACAGCGCATGGTACATGATGCAAACCAAGCACGCAAGATGGCAGCTGGTGGCCCAAGCGCTTGGAGACCACCAGGCAACTAGTGGCAGCACCTGAGAAGAGGGGGCAGGAAATTCAGGACGATGTGACAAGAAAGGTCTCCCGGGAGGACCCCGAGCCGAGACCTAAGGCAGCAGAGTGATGAGATGGGACAGGAGTCTTGGGTGGGCAGATGGCAGGCCTGGCCCAGAATCCCAGGGAGAGGCCAGTGAGGGAGCACCCAGTGGGTGAAGGACAGCGGAGGGGCCGAGACCAGACGGGCAGCCCCGGGGGAAGGTGGACACCATTCCAACCATCGTGGGGAAAGTTTTCAGGCCTGGGGGGTGATACAGTCTGACAAGTACCACTGTGGCTGGCTGGGAAATGGGCTACAGGGAAGGACAGCAGCAGGCGGAACAGCTGGGCAGGGACCCCGCAGCTTCTGAGGGGTGGAGACAGGGAGGACCAGACTCGGCGTGCAACAACAGGTTCAAAATAAAGTGTTTAGTTTAAAATTTTGATTTACAGCCAACGAGAAGTATAAGAAGCTGTGTCCCCTCTGCACTTGGACGCAGCTGGACTCTGTTTCCCAGCTTCCTTGCAGCTAAGGGCAGTCCTTTGGGGACTAAAATGACAGGCTTTTCCGCTGGCCGTAAGCCAGTTAAACCCAAAATCTTCTGTCTCAGCCCAACCCCTCCGCTCAGTGGAGAAGGTACTCAAGAGGGGGAACGACCTCAGGAAGCCAGTAAAGCAGAGCACCTACACCCCAAAATGACCTTCCACCCTCCGAGGGCATGAGCTGGCAGCAGACTTCTAGCCAGTCCTGCCTGAAACCAAAGGTTGCTGTCGTCTCTAAGAGAAAGGTCTGGAAAGGATAATGGTAATAGTGATGGCCTCTGAATAATGATAATTTACTTTTGTTTATTTGCAATGTTTTCTTCTGAAACATCAGAATTTTTGTTTAAAAACTAAACTTTCAGCTGGAGTTTGTTTTTAGAGGACAAAATGCGCTTTCCTAGCATGCATGAGGCCTCTGGGTTCAATCTTCAGCACCAAAAATAAACTTTCATAGAAACCTAAGAAAAATAAAGATTTTGAGTTGTCATCAAAATAAACATTTCTGTATGAGAAAATTCAACCTGCAAGTTATCTTATGGCCAACTCAAAGGTATAGAGTTGCATGTTTGAAAGATGCTGAATAGGAGCAGATTTATGTAATCTACAGGCAACAGCTGGGAGGTGAAGAGAGGAGAGAGCACTTATTGAGTACTTACTGTTTACAAGCAGCTGTTGCAGGAAGTTTCATTCCTGTCTGAAGTTCAGAGTGTCACTCTGTAAAAAGTTTTTATACACTCAGCAAAGAGATCGTTTCCTCAAAATGACAAGTGTAAATACAGATAAGCAGCAAAGGTCACTTGGTAAGGAAACACATGACAAGGTGTGTGACTAATTTATCACAAGCAGTGGGCCCCATGCTGAGCCACTGAACTTTCTGGAGCATTTAATTACTTTCATAAAATCTATGCATGATATTTTGATCCCCGTTTATGACTCCAGTAGAATCAAATATTTAACTAAGGTGGCTTGGCTTGGCAATAAAAATATTTTTCTTAGACTGGCTGCACAACTCAGAAGGAGCAGGCAGAGAAGAGGCTAGGCCAAACCCAGAGGCTGTCTCTCTTCCGGTTAGTGACCTATTGTTTTGCACCGCTGTTATGTAACAGGATTGGTTCTGTGCACTTGAAATGTGCTTTTCTTTATCAATAAATTTTCTAATGTTTTTATCAATATAGGCAGACAAGATAAGATGCCCAAGCCACGTATGACATAGCATACTAATAAATAAGGTGTGCACGTAGAAACGGGCGGGACTCCGGTTCATATGTGCAACAGGCATCTGGAACCCCAGCAGCCCTGCTCCTTATAGTGGGCAAAAGATTCCCACACCTAACCACAAAGCCTCTGTGATACATCATCATCAAAATGGTCCTGATGGTCAATCTCTTTCAAGTTTAAACTCAAGACACTGAGATTTGCCTTTTCTTCTATGACTCTGGAACTTACGTTTTCATCTTTTCCTACAATGGCAGCTACTCTCCCCAAAAAGAAGGGGATATCAGGATGGGGAAATCATGTTCTTCCTCCACAGGGAGCCACCACCGTGACCCCTGGTTGAATATACACCAGCTGTCTTCCTGGACATGAAGTCCTAAGTTGGGGATCTCAGTATCTTGGCCATTCCCCTCTAAATTTATGTTTTTACCTTCTATATTCTAAACACCTGCATACTCATAGTAAATACTACTTTCAGAAGTATTTTGTTGGACCACAGAAATATGTAAGTGGTGTGTGTGCTGCCCAGGTAACTGTTTTAAGATAAAAAAGGTAACATATGGAAAGTGCCCACTACAAAGCAGGTACCCTTATTCTTCCCATTCTAGGCATTCTCACTCCAACCCCAAGACAGGATCCTGTTACACACATACACATAACCCACACACATACACACACACACACACACGCACGCGCGCGCACCTTTGGGTTTGTTTTTGGTATTGGGGATTGAGCCCAGGGGCGCTTTAACCACTGAGCCACATCCCCAGCCCTTTTTATTTTTTATTTAGACTCAGGGCCTTGCTAAGTTGCTGAGGCTGGCTTTGAACTTCCAAACGTTCTGCTTCAGCCTCCCAAGCAGCTGGGATTATAGGCATGCACCATTATACCTGGCTTCAGGGATTTTTTTAAGACTTTGTTTTTAGAGCAGTTTTAAGTTCATGGCAAGAGTGAGTGGGCAGCAAATTTCCCATGTGCTTCTTGCCACAAGAAACACAGCCCCACCATGTCCTTCCCAGTGGCTCACTTGTCACCAGTATTGGGCCCACACGTCAACACATCAGAATCACGTACAGTGCACACGCATGTTCAGATTCACTGTTGATGTTGGGCTTTCTTTGGGTTTGTACAAGTGTATAATGATACGTATTCATCACTGTAATATCATACATCAAATTCTCTGCCTATGTCAAAACAAAAAACCTATACTGCCCTATGGCCTGTCCACATTCCCATCATCTCCAAATCTTACCTGTCCCACCCACTCCGTCTTCTCAACCCCATCCTGCCCTCAAAACCTGTTCCACTCTTGACTCTTAGTGGGCTCCACAGTCCTCTATCACTGCGTCTCTCTGAAAATCTCTCCTGGTCCTCCAATTTGACCATCTGGTACCAGTTCAACGAAAATGCCCAGAATAACATACAGGGAGCACCCTCCAGAGGAATCACTCCCTGCCCTCGGGGCTTACAACAAGCACCGTCTGCACCTCTCATAGCCTGTGGAGGAGAGGCTTAAGGTACCTGTGGTGAGAACAAAGGAGGAGGGAGGAAATGACAGAGCCCAGGACCAGGACCGCATGTCCAGATGGTGATGATGAAACTAAGGCAACTCCAGAAAATCTAGGATACATGACATTCAAAAGCATGAAATTTGGGGGGAAAACATCCAGGAAAATTTGAGTGTAGCTAAGAAATTTACACTTGCTATTAAAATAACTCCAAATCTGCCCCCTTCTCCTCTATCCCAGGGCTTCAATTTATGTTATCACTAATGGCAGGATGGTTCAACCCCAGCTAGCATAATCTCATTTGTCCATTCAAAAACTACTGAGTATCTGTTAAGTGCCAGACTTTGTGTAACTGCTATTTATGTGAGGCAGCTTCTCTCCATCCTAATTTACTTGCCACCATGAGCCCAATCTTCTTAAAATGTCCCCTCTCCATTGCTCCAGTGGAGCCTCCCAATGAACGAATGGATCAAATTAAAACTTCTCGACTTGGCACTGAGAACTCATCACCACAGGCTCTACCTGCTGCCTACAAGAACTACCTGTGCAAGTCACGAGGACCCAATGCCCTTCTTCCTGGTACCTGCATTCAACACCTATACATGCCCAGGGGTCTGCTCCTGTCTAATCAGTGATTCCACCCAAAGCACCTGTTTCTTCCTGAAAGAAGTACAGCAATAATGAGCTAATGAGACAGAGGGCAGGCCCACAGGAACTCACCTTCCACATACAGAGGACAACACTCCTGCAGGTGGCACCTGCCACATCCAGCAAAGCTGTGTACTGGAGGCTTGATCCCAGCTTGGTGTTATTAGAGGTGGTAGAAATTTTAAGAGGTAGGGCCTAGTGGGAGGTCTTGGGTCATTGGGAGTGTAGTCTCAATGGGGATAATGGGACCCCAACCCACCCCTTCCTCTTCTTTTACTTCCCAGCCTTGAAGGGAATGGCTCGACTCTGCCGGTACTCCCACCATGATGTACTGGGCTGCCACAGGCCCACGGCAATGGGACCGTTGGCCATGAATTGAAACCTCCAAGACTGTGAACCAAAATAAATCTCTTCTCTTTATAAGTGGATTATCTTAGGTATTTCATTGCAGTAATAAAAAGCAGATCAATGAAAACACATACAAGTCACTGAAATGTGATAGAAAAAAATTGGTAACAGTGATGGATGATGTTCTACAGGAACCCCCAAGAGGAAAAAATTAGTGTAAATGGGCAGGAGGGGGAGAGGGAAATAGGCTGGAAAGTTAGGGAAACCCCAGAGTTAAAGTTTGAGCAAGGTCTAAGAATGAGGAAATGGGAGGAACAAACTTCCAGACAGAAGAGAACAAGTGGACACACTGGGAGGGGCGGGCATGCAGGAGAAGCAGTGTCGTCCTGCAGGTGGTGCGGGGCAGACCTCAGCAGATCAGCAACAGGAGCAGAGGGCAGGCCGAAGAGGATGAGCCCAGAGAGGGGACAGGAATTCTGCAGTCTGCTGTGCACCTGGCAGGGTCCTGGGATGGAGGACAGGACTGGCTCCCGAGTCACTCTGGGAAAACAGCATGGGCAAACTGGCCTGAACGGCAGAGAAAAGGAACCCACTGAAGCCTGCTGTTTCTGTGCCAGGGGAGGCTGATGTGCTTAGCTGCTAGGAAGTGAGGGAAGAAGAGCGAATGCTGGGCTAAGGGAAATGAATAACCTGGGCTTCCTGAATCTGAAGTCTTTCCAGCGGGCAGGTGGAGATGTACAAGACGCAGCGAGAAGTCAAACTAGAGCTCATCAGAATCAGAAATGGAAACCCGTATGGGAGGTGGCACCATGCCCAGGCACTCCTTTTATGCCCACACTTAATACGCCAATGGCACCTTTCCCCCACCTCATAGATAAGACTTATTTCCTCAGCTAGCCTCTAAGGCTGCTCTGCCCAGTCAGAGAAACACGAGGCTGTTTCCCTTTAATTAAAAGTAAAATTAACATCAGCCAAGTGCTCGGAAGCCACACATGCCTAGTGGATGCAGAATTGGACAGCACAGGTACATCCACAATCCAGAAAGATCTACTGATCTTAGAAGCCATGCTGCTAAGGGCACTAACTTAATGCAAGAACACAGCAGGAATGTGAACAGCTTCTTGTAAAAGGAAGGTAGAAGAGGAAGCCAAGAAGGGAGCAAGAGAAGACTCTCTACACTTAACCCAGGGATGACTTAGAGCACATCAGAAGAGCTATCCTGAAGAATTCAGCTACATCTTCTAGGGTCAATATGTCCCCTGCATTATTAAAGACTGGCATGTCAATTAGTGCCTGTAGATTAGTAGCTGTAGAGTAGTTATTCAAATACTGTGTAGCGCAATACAGTCTTCCTACGCCTGGACATCTTTAAAACCACATTATGAACATGGGAAGAGTGGTAAAGGTGGCTTAACAGTGTGGAACAAAAATCAAGGACTTTCTGATGAGTCCAGCACAAGCCAAAACCCTAACAAGTTTGCTAAATCTCATACAGTATTCAGAGAAAGTATGCAGGAAGCAAGGGAAGAGGCAAAATCCCCAGCCAGGGCTCCTGGTCCCTTTAAGAGAACTGCAGACATTCTGGAAAGTACTACAGAGGGGGAAGTGCCCCTAAGAAAACAGAACTGAAACTCAAGTCCACTGAGAACAGCCACCGCTGGGACCCTGTGCAGGGGGACCCACCAGAGCCACAGGGTGTGAGAAGCCAGCTGCAGGATGATGAGAGGAAGGTGGCCTTTTAACAGCTGCATGTGCCCAGAAAGGGGCTGGCTGGCTGGCCTGCCACAGTCACACCCACTCCTCCAGGAAGGTGGTTGGCGGTGGGAGACAAATTCCAGCAGAGCTGTACTGGATTACCCCTAAGATGTCAGTCGATCCCAGTGCCAGGTCTGTAGGGCTTGCACTGAATCTTGCAGTCACTAGATCCATTCTGACCCATGCCTTGAAAGTGTTCATGTGACAATCCTCCCTGTGAGAGGCAATACTGGATGCCTTTGTTGCTTGCTTTTGAGTAGAGCACAGCCGTGGCACTTCACATCCCATTTCACGGATAACCTACCTCCAGGGAGAAGAGATGGGTGCACACGTGGGCTCAGGGGCAACAGGAGGTTGAGGAGTTAGGAGCAGGTGGTGGCTGGGCTCAGTCTCACCTCAAGAAACATGCTCCTATCTCCCATGACCCAGATACTGACTTAGCAAGAATGTAAGTTCTTCCACATGTGGACAGATTTTTGGAGTGGCTCTCAATTAGAAACATTAAGTCTTCTCATGCCAAGATTCCACAGTAGTTCAGCGATTATGGGGCAGAGAGGAGGCTGTCACTGAGCAGGGGCCATGAAATGAATTAGCTGGCAAGTGTTCCCGCACAAAGGACATGGTCACTCTCTTCTGCTAATTAAAAATTCTCATTTTACCAGAATAGTTGGTCATACTCCCTGTACCAGGGCTTCAAAGAATCCATTTATCAAGGGCTCTTTTGTTCTGAACTTCTAATCACAAGACAGGAAACATTTTTAAATTCCTCCAAGATCACTAAGATGAGAATTATCTTGTGTTTACAGTTCTAAAAATGGCCATAATAAACAATGGCACTTTGTTGAAAGCCAAAAATCATAGCTCAAAATCTAAAATTCTAGATTTTTCATGGCAGACGTAAGTCTGACCTCTAGCAATAGAGTGAAGTCTGGGTTTGGGACAGAACGTGCAGCTTGAATAAAAGGAAGTGGAGAGTCCAGGCTCAGGCCCAATAAGAATGCCAGGGGGAATTCTGTGACCTCAGAACTGGGACTCCCCAAGGAGGATCAGAAAGATGCATGGCCCAGGTCAGCATGCCAAGGGCCCCCAGCATCGCAGTGCAGACACACATGAACAATGCTCCTAAGAGGCTCAGACAAACGTCAAGCTATAGATTTCACAGGGAAAATGGCCTGTGTATGGGTGTGAAGGCCCCAGACCAACGACTAGCATCTTCACGCTAGGAAAGCTGAACTATGAGGCAGGCTGCCTGGAGAGCCTGTGCTCAGAAATCAGGGCTTAGCCTGAGGATACCAACACACAGGGACACTCCTGCCTGCCCTCATTGGCAATTTCTCTCCATCACCATGGGGTACGATAAAACCAAGGACCATCCTAGTCCTTCAGGGTCTCTGAGCTGTGGTCCTCCTGTCTTCTTCTAGTGTCCCCTCATGCCACCACTGAGTATCAGTGCAGACAGGCTGCCACCTGTAAATTACAGACTGGTCAGGCCTCTGCCAATGCCACCTCTTTGCCATATCTGCCCAGACCACCTGTCCTGGAAGTGTCAGCTTCACTACTAGAGTTTTTGAAGTCTTTTCAGGGCTCTAGACCAGGTAAGTCCTTCTACCATAACCTCCACGGTACCCTATAGCTCTCCTCCTGCTCCTGTTCTCACTGCTCTTTAAACTAGTTGTCCTGCCCAAACAGGAAACTTGGAAGACAGGGGCTGCATAGCAGCTCACAGAAAGGGACAAGGGTCGCAGGGAATGTGCAACCATTCAGCCAGAGTACCACAAAAACACCCTCACCTCACTCAATACAGTCCTCCCGAACATTGCAGGAGAGTGAAAAAATGACATCCATCTAAGCAGAGCAGGAAAGAGAACCATTACTTAGCCTTTGAGCATTTGGAAAAGGAGAATTAGGTATACCCAAGGTTTGCCAAGCATATGATTTACAGACCACTTATGTCCTTGTCTGTTAGGGCTAGTAACTCCAGGATATGCAGGTCACATCTTACACGCAGACTTTAGCCAGCCGGCTGGCAACACCAAACACCACACTCACATTTTTCCAGATGAGATGATCCTAAGCCAGTAGTAAAGCTAGTTGGGGCTCAGTTGTTCCCAGGCACCAACTCCTATCCAAAGTATAATCATTAGGAAACTCCAGGGAGGTTCCAGGGGTTATGTCATAGGGCTCTATGATCAGATCCATCCTGTGCAATGCTCTGAGCCAGAAAAACTTGGATGAGGATTTTGATGGCAGGCTAATCCAATTTGTGGCCGATATACACAACTGGATAAGATGTCAGATGACTAAATCGGAATCCAGAAAGATCTCATCAGACCAGGTAACCGGCCAAATGGCACAGGATGGGAGTACTGTAGTGGTGTGTGCACTTGGCTGCCCCATCAGTGGGGTATCAAGAGTATCAAGGCAGTGGGTGGGGGGGGAATCTTGGGGACATATTTTAATCTCAAGTTCAATATGATTGAGCAATAAGACAGCATAAATCACTTGCATTATTAAAATTCCATAGCCAGGGATGTTATCATTCCCTGCCTTGGGTCAGCATGATGTTCAAACTCAAGGGGCATGATTAAGAAGGGAGACGGCTGTTTTGCCCCCCCTCTTTTTTATTTTATTTTATTTTTTAAGTAAACAGGATAGAATCCATGTGATGCAGCACTAAGAAAACGTAAGAATGTTATTTTGTATGTTCAGACTTGAAATCCCAAAATGGACTGTCACATGAATTGAAAGAGAATGTTCTGCAAGGTATGCCAACCTTTACATTAAAAAGGGCATGTGTGCATAAATATTTGCTTGCAAGTACATAATGGAAACTTCACCAGGACATAAGAATCTTGGGAACCCTGGCTGATTCTGGGGATGAGTACTGATTGATGGGGAAAGGAGTGGCTGGGAAACAATGAGACTTTCACTACACAGCTTTCTTTATATTCTTAGACATTAAAACCATCTGGATATATTAACAACTCAATAAATAAAAAGTTTTTTTTTTTTTACTTATTGATATAAGTAGCCAGGATAGATAATAAGCAAAAAATAAAAGTCACATGAAGAATGCTAAGGGAATGCTTAATCTGGTTTTTTTGTTTTTAAAAAAAAAAAAAAAAAAGATTCTTCCAGCAGGAAGGGGCTGGGGTGGCAGCAGAACCAAAGTCAAAGTGAATTCCTATGTTGAGGCCATCGGGGGAGCAGGGCAGATCCCAACCTAGAAGGGAAGGTTGCAGGGAAGCAGATGTGCCTCATTAAGGGGAGGGAACTTCTGGTCCTTACCCCAGGGCCAGCAGGGAGCAGGTGGCCTCCAGAGGCAGGGAGCTAGCCAGTTCTCAGTGGTCAGAGCACAGGCAGCAGCCTGCCAAGAAATATCAACAAGGGAGGAAAGTGAACCAGATGGGCCCATGTCCCCTCCCAACTTGGAGATGCTGTGATTTAAAGACCTGCCCAGGAGAAGTAAAAAACTCAAAAGAGAAATTGTGTAAGAACCATGCACAAGAGATATGCATGCATATGGTGTCTAACACAAAGCACAGGAATAATAATTGCATCCCCATTTACTTAGCGGTGAAAACAAAAGATTATTCACAAATCAGAATGCTCCCTACTTGCAACCTGTTTTAAACGATCACAAATGCAACCACCAAAAGAAATGAAACATGAGCATCTGTCGACAGCAATTGGGGATATCTATTTATTGCTATTCTTATTCCAAAAACGATTTACAGCGCCTAACCCACTCCGCAGGAGATGTTTAAAATTCCTCTCCGAAGAATTCCTCTTAGGAAGAACACCAACATTTCTGCTACGATGAGTGGTTTTCAGAATAGTTTTTAAGATATAAAAACCCAAAGGGAAGGACTACATAAGAAAGCAAGCAGTCGCTGGCTCAAGAGGTGGCTGGAGCCCCACTCCCGCAGGCTGGAGTAAAACATAGGAAACCAAATTCACCAGCTGGGAAGAGCACAAAGACAAGCTGCCTCCAGAAGAGGTGCGCAGAGGATGAACTGTCTCACCAAAAACATTGAGAAGCCACGAGGCCCAGTGTCAGACCTAGGACACCGCAAGCTTCAGCCCACGGTCGGCAGATTCAACTGCCCTGGATGCCAGTCCTGCATGGCCACAGGCTCCCAGAGCCAGTCCAGCTTTGAACCCAGCTCCATTCCTCACTTCCCTTCTGTCACCTCTGACTAAAAACGAGCAGCTAACTGCACACAAGCGGTGGGCACCTCTAATTCATCAAGTAAGTGCCTTACGTTAGAGGAAACCGTTCATGGTCAAAAGCTTCACATTTGGTGGAGACAAACATGCTAGATGTACTGGTTTCATGGTGGGAAGAATCACACTCGTACAGCTGCACACCTTAAAATGTGCAAAGGTCCACAATCAGATGGAGGAGGGCTGGCTGCAGCTCAGCCTGTCTCGCAGCAATGCCATTTTATGACAAAGAAAAACTCTCATCAACAACTATTCTCTAAGAAATGACTCTGAAAAGCTCTATTCCCTAGCTTATCTGGAACTTGCCTTGTGTTCCAAAGCATGCATTTTTAAAGAGCAAATTAGAAATTTATCAAATCATTGTTTCTGGTTCCCTCATATAGTACCTAAGACTAAAGAATTTCAGCTGAGTCCTAACTTGGAGTTGTTTAATTAAAAAAAAAAAAAAAAATCAAAGTCAAGTTATCTAGCTTTTTTCTAAAGCACAAGATAATCACTATTACTGTGTGCATGGGTATGGCCTCAAAAGAGATGCAGAACTAATACCAAACGAAATACCAAAATGAAAAAACAACAAATATTGGGTTCCTTGCAACAGCAATTATCCATGTTTCACCAAGTTCCTGGACTTGCTTTTCCTTTCAATCTTCAAACAAGCTCCCTGGGCCACACAAACATCAGCCCCTTCCCAACTCCAACATAAAGCTCTCCAACCACAGCTCTGGGGCATATCTGAACCTTTTTTTTTTTTTTTTTTTTTTTTTTTAAAAACAAAGTTTCTGTTGTTCTTTAGATTCACCTACAAAGAGCCTATTGCATTTAAAAGGGTGGTTTAAAAAAAAAAAAAAAAAAAAAAATCAAATGAGAGGTTGTGGAAAGACATAAAGGAATGCTTCACCCCAGGACAAGTCTCAAGCTGTAGTCACTCTGGTAACTGAGCTTGGGACCAGGTGTCAGGCACTGAAGCCAGGTCCCTCCACAATGGGGCCTGTTTACTGAACTCCCCTCTCCTGAATCCCCAAACATACTAGAGAAGTATCAGCACTCACGTGGATGGCTGTCAAAAGCCACAGAAGGCTGATACCCACTCCTGGTATTTCCAGCAGTGGACAATGCAAGAATCTGTGGCAGAAGATGTGCTAAGATACCCTAGGAGCGATGCAGAACAGTCTTGGAGTACCAATTTTCTGAAAATCTAGATCAGTGGTTCTCAGAGTGTGGTACCCCCGACTACCAGCGTCAGCCAGTGACTTGCTGGAAATGCACCTTTTTCAGGCCTTGCCCCAGACCTCTAAAATCAGAATCCCTGGGGCCAATGGCCAGCAATCTACGTCTTTTTGGCCTCCAGGTGATTCTGCAGTACTAATAAAACATGAGAAACAATGCTGTATTAAAATAAACGAGGAAGTATTATGGAGCCTAAGAGGCCATCTGCACACATATTTAAGATTTCACGTTTGAACTGGGCTGTGCTGGACTCTTCAAGATAAGGCTTACTCCCTTCTCCCCAGGGAAAAGGGATGGAATGCTGGGAAGCACAAACAAACTTGCCAATTCAGACAACTCCCAGATCTGTTTCCATCCCACCCCTGCCCCTCCCCAGCATCCCAGCCCTGAATATCCAACTCTGACAGCCAGCAATGCCAGGAAGAGCACGCTGGGTCTAACAAACCACCGAGCGACTCCCCATGTTCCTCATTCCTCTCGATCCAGAGCCTTGCTGCTCCTCAGTGATTCTGGTCAAGAACTAGTCTGTGTGAAAACTCACCATGATGTCAGCAGGTTACTTTAGCATGATGGGAACAGGGGACATTGTAACTGAGTAGAATTTTCTATCTTGAGTTATTTATTGTTGTTTTTCCAAATGCCACGGACTCCACTTTTTTTTTTTTTTAATTTTTAGTTTTCGGCACATACAACATCTTTTGTTTGTATGTGGTGCTGAGGATCGAACCCAGGCCGCACGCATGCCAGGCGAGCACGCTACCACTTGAGCCACATCCCCAGCCCAACTACACTTTCATAAGAAATTAAATTGCTTTCACAGGGAAGTAGAACTTTATCTCACCCAATTTTTACCAAATCTCAGTGATTCTGCCTATCTTACGGTAAGTATTATTTGTTACTCCATTTCAAATATATGAATAATACATTCATCTTGTTCCCCTGACTGCTGCAGTAATCACAGTTCCTTCAGGTCTTGACCGATAAAGACACTTAGACAGTCCTGGTCACCATCAATCTAGCCTTTCCCTTGAGAACCAATCTCCTTTTTGCTAACTCCAAAGATCATTGCTAAGTCCAGTCAAATAAATGGACTTAGCAAATGCCCCCAAGTGTCCAGCACTACTTGAGCCACCAGCAAGCCTTCTCCAGGTACCCTGCACGGGTGCACACACTCAATCACACACACTGCACCAAGTCTGCTCACTAACCTACTTAGCACACAGCCTCAGCTTTCGGGACCATGCTGTGACACAAGGCCATGGTGACTTCTGTGTTTCCACCCTGCCTCTGAACTCTCAGCCCCCTACTTCACAAACATTATCTATGATGAACCAGAAATTTAAGATTCAAACTGACTACCACCACTCATGCAGACCTCTTGAAGCCCACCATGATGCATGATGAAGAGTAATGAGGTGGAAATGCCCAAAACATAAGAGAATGCTCTGGATCTTTCCTTCAGTGCTGTCCAAAGATAAGGCAGAGGGAGAGAAGGAGCTGGATGAGGCTGGCCAGCAAGCATAGTACAACCTTCCAGGGATCTCCCTGTAGTCCCACTCAGGGTGCCCTGCAAGACCCATCAGCAGGCAAATGTTTAAGAACCATGTGAAAAGAGCACCTACGGAACGTGTGTTTGGCAAAGGAGGGACTCCCAAAAGTCAAGGCTGTCAGCCACCAGATGCTAACAGGAAAGTGATGAAATCCCCTGAAGAGGTCTTTTGAAAATAGGTTAGATTCCAATCTCTCTACCTGGCAGAGATGGTGCTTGAAATCCCAGTAGAATCAAAGTTCAAAGTCTGCTTTCAGGAAGAAATACCAAGGATTTCCATTAATTCACCTGGGGTGGCGGTTGGGGGTCATTCAGAACACCCCACCACAGGAGCATGCCCTCCTCCATGGAAAATGGCACCCTGGCTGCCAGCCAGCCACGGCCACTGGAACAAGTGAGTCCACCCTGAGACCACTCGCTGCAGCTCACAGAGGGGCAGGGCTATCTGAAGGAGCACTTAACGCCCTCTCTCAAACAAGAGCTGTACTAATCCTTGCCTACGCCTTGGCAAGTAATTTGGAAGCAATCCAGCTACCCAAGACCTAAAATGCTTTTTGTCAAACCAAATCACAGAGCTTTTAATTTTCTCCTTTTAAGCACTAGGAACAAAAGTTGCAAACCACACAAGTTGCAATGTACCATAAAGCAGGAGGGTTGATGACTAGGCCAGCAGGGCAAATGGATGAGCCGATTCTAGAACTTAAAGATTCAAATCTGCCCTTTGCAGGATTTGGAAGTCTTCACTGTTGGGCTAATTCTGTTGAAATCTTCACCAAGTTCTTTCAGCGGGCAAATAATGAACCATCATAAAACCTAGATTTAAAAAAAACGATACATCTCTTTTCCAAAAATGGCCCAAACCATTCTTAGCATTCGATACCAGAAAGGAGCCTCTTACCCAGACTAACAACTTAGAACCCCCTAACAACCTACCATAGTGACACTCCAGTTCCCTCTGCATACCTAGAGAAGCAGATGCCCACCTCTCGCCCCCTTCAGGAGGCAAAAAAAATTTCACAACTTTCATGGTGCTCATGCACTTTTAAATGCACTAATTTTCATAATTTATTTCCCAAAGTGCCATCTTCATTTAGAATACTAATCAGATCCTTTTAGACTTGTTCCTAAATAATAGCATTAAACAACCCTGAGGTTTGTACACGATTTTGCAAAAGAGAAAAACGAAAAAGTAAAATAAGTCACCTATGTTCAAGAATCTTGAGGTACAACTGGAGGTGTGGCTCAGTGGTACAGCACTTGCCCAGCATGCCTGAAGCCCTGGGTTCCATCCCCTGTGCTGCCCCTCCAAAAAGAATCTCAAGTATTATAAACTATTATGACATGGATGGATTCAGGGTTTGAAAAGGCTGCAGAGGAAGGCCAACCATTCTCCATCAGGAATATTCTCACCCATAGCAGTAGTTTCTTAAAGGTGAGATGTCTCATTGAGGAGGACACACTACTTGCTAATGGTGATAAGACTCTGGAACACTCAAGGGCATTGGCTAGCTCTGAAGAGTATGCAAAAGCCTTGGCCGTGACCACATAATTTTGCACTGGTGGGTGGCAAGGGCAAAGGAGAGGAATCTTAACTCGTCTCTCAGGACAGTGCACAAGAGTTGCTCCTCTCTGGAAAAGTTCTTCTCTGCTGATGCCACAGCACAGGTGCCTAAAGAAACTTTCACCTGGACACCAATGTGTGGACTCACAGGTCAGCAGTTACCTCTTCAGTAATTCGATGAATTAGGCCCAGAAAACTCTAAGATAATATCAGCTGTCCACATCCCTCCCACCTTGGGTAAATATTTGGAGGTACATACTATCTTAAAGGAACCCTCGGTAACACTTCATCCCCTGTGCAAACATTTCCTCTCTGCCACTTTCAGCTTATGAAAACATGGTTGGCTGTGAGCTTCTCAGGAAAAAAAAAAAAAAAAAAAAAGGATCTGGGATGTTTCCATCAAAACAAATGCAATCAGCTCCTGCGAGTGCGAGGTCCGTCATTCAGCCAAGTCACATTTCAAGTCTCACCAACTACTGACAGCAGTCAAATAATGGAAACTGAAGACATGAAAAACACGGGTTCGTGCTAAGAAAGAGTCAGTCTCTACATTGGTTCATTCTCACAAAAAAGCTTAAAGTTGCAGCGACTGGCTGAATTGTGTCCACTCAAAATGCTTTTGTTGCAGCCCTAACCCTCAGTCCCTCAGAATGTGACTACATTTGGAGAAAGGACCTTTAAAGAAGAGGATTAAGTTAAAGTGAGGCCATGTGGTAGTCCTAATCCAACCCAAACAAAATCCTTATCAGAGGAAATGTGGGCCCAGAGAGGGACACCAGGGCCACAGGTGGGCACAAAGTGAAGCATGCAAGGACCAGGGAAAAGGTAGCCATCTTCCATGGAGGCCCTGGAGAAGGGACCCATCTAGCACCTTGGTCTCAGGCCTTTGGCCTCCAGAGCTGTAGGGATGCATTTATGTTGTGTAAGCCACCAGTGTGTAGTCTTACAACAACCCTGCCTCAGAAAATAGGATTACGGTGACCAATTAATTAAGCATGACAACAGTATAAAAGATAACACAAGCAAAACATCCTCTAGATGGGCCACTACAGGGAATTCCCAGGTCCTATCCTTCCCTGGGCACAAGCTTGACCAGTCCCAGCCCTTCTGTGGGGCACAGCTGAACACAGTGAGGTCCTGCAGGTTGCAGAGGACAGTGAGAAAGGCTGGCAGAAAAGAAAAAGCTCAGCAAAGAAGCACCACAGCCATCAAAAGGGCATTCCTTCCAACCCCCAGATGGGAACAGAATGAGAAAACTGGACAAAAGGCAAGAAGAACCCCGAAATACATAACGAGCAAATATGCACATAAAAATTTGATCTAGCCTCATCACAATATTCAAGTCAAAATCACATGCACTTTAATGCCTCAAATTAGCAAAAATTAAGAAAATTTTAACACTTCCTGACATTTATGCAAAATTGAGCACATTTAAGAGCGATAGTATTAATAACTATCATAATTCTCACACAGGAATGCTGAGGCTTAGGAAGAGATTTAAGAATCTTCCAAGCTCAAATGGCTACAGGAGGCAGAGGCAAGACACAACTCGGATCTTTCTAGACAGTGCATCTCAACACCAACCCCCCACAGGAAAACATGGCACTACCTAGAGACATTTTTTACTGTCACAATGGGGATGATATGCTACTGGTATCCAGTGGGCAAAAGTCAGCAACATGGTGAACATGCCACCAGGCACAGCCCCCTGCAATAGAAAACATCCCAATCCAAATCAGCAGCAGCACCTCACCATGGGAAAACTCTGTGCAGAACCCAAGCCAACAAAAAGCCCTCTCGCAATCTTTCTCTTGTTTTCAAATAATTCTAATTTTAACCCAGAGAAGTGTCCTAGTCCTCGGGCTCCTGCACCATCATGAGCTCACACCTGCAAGGGTTTAGCCCGGCTCACCCAAGCATCCTCCTGGGCCCTGCCTCCTACCACACCCCCCAGCAGTTCTCCTGCCCACATCTGCTCACCACAATCTCTCAGGACTAACACAGAATCTGAGGTCCCAGGGTAAAATGAGTATGTGAGCATATGTTCAATAGTTAATAAGAATCCACCATGTAGAGAGCACAGCTTTAGACCTAACACTGGGACCTTCAGACCACGACACCCGTGACCACACAGGTCACCCGCCCACAAAACCCACGCTTAGCCCTGCCTGCCCCCAGCCTCCTGCACCAAGTCTTTGCTCTTCAACAGCTCCCATCATTTCCTTGTCAAGATGGAAGCTAGGCTCTGCACAGAGGACAGGCCCAGGGAGGCGCTTCCCAGGACCACGGCTGAATCCTATGCTGGAACCTTCTATCACTCCTTCATGTCAGGAAGGGTTCTCCTTGCCACATTACCTACAGGCCCTTCAGCACCCCAGCTCAAGGGACAGGGAAGCTGGGTCACTATATTCCTCTCTGACCCAAAGCCTGCATCATCTTAGACAATGTCAAAGTCCATATCCACACAGCACCCTTGGTCCAGAAGTGACCAAGCATTTCCACCTACCCCATGCCCACATCCAGTGCCATGCTGGAATTGGGCACCTCTTACTGCTTCATCTCTCAACACCTCACTCCAGTGTCCCCTCCACTGCTCCAGGGCCTCCCCTGTTCCCTTTCCCGAGGATGAACACACCAAGTAACTAAGGAGACTAAGGCAACCTGAACAAGCCAGTAACCGGCTATTGATCACAAAGCAGACTGGTTCCAGGGGAATCTATGAAACATTCTCTCAAGTTTGCTAACGAATGCAAATAAAATAGTATATTTATATATTTTCAAATCATCTGATTGTCAGAGAATAAGAATAACAAAATCACTCAGAACTGGTAACAATGTTAGAGTCAGATACTCTGTTAGGAGGAGACTAAAAACTGATATAGCATTTCTAACAGGCAGTGTGGGAAATACACAGTCTTGAGTAGTAGAGATTCTGATGCACACAGACCACTTTTAAAACCTATTTGACAGATCTCAGGCAAGTGAGCAAAGATGTATCCATAACAATATCCATCAAGAGAGAAAAGAATTCCCAAGACATTCATCTAATAGGATTGGTAAAAATCAGGTCCAGTAATTAACATATCTATCCTAATTACCAGGCACTGTCAGCTAGATGAAGTGCCAGTACTTTGACATTTGATCATTTCATCCTCACAACTTGGGCAACATTTTCTTCTTTTACAAAATCTACCAAGTCATTAAATGAGGTGCTCAGCTGGCATCCAAAGACAGGCAGTCCAGCTCCAGAATTTGATCTGTCAAGAAAAATGACGTGTAACTATATGTATTGATATGCTAATGTCCATGATGTACAATCCACAGTAAAATATAAGGTATATTAGAGCATGGTACAGTTTGATTCCAGATGCAATTATTTAGGAGAACACATGGCCTGATTATTTATTTATTGTCTTCTCAACCCCAAGTCTACCCTTTCCGGATCTGGCCTGTGACCCTGGGACTAGGACCTGCAACCCACATTTTTCCCAACTCCTTTTAGTTGGCTTTCTGCTAAGGGTTGAGCAACCTTCTCTCAGAACACTTCAGAGATTAATAAAAGACTCAAAGGGAAAGTTTACGAAAAAAAGTGCTGCTCTCCACATATAATCATACTTATAAAACAATATTTGTGGCAGAGTGTTTTGTTTTGGTTCAAGAGACAGAAATAAGAGATCTCAGACACCATTACAACAACAAAATACTAACCAAAGTGCCTGCTATTTCTATCTAAATGGAAAGCAATGACTTAATGCCTAAAATTACATTTTGGGTAGCTGTCAGACCACAGGGAAAATGCCTATTTCTGTATAGTATTAACCAAGTTCGTTCTTTCTTAGATGTGAGACAACCTAGTACTTTGTGGCCTAGTGAAACTGATATCTGCCAAATCCTAGCACTGGCCCTTGGTCCCTCTCGTCTTCCTTGGACAGCTGTAGAAACCCTCTGGTCCTTCTTTCACACTGCCAGGTCTTTACAGGCACCAAGCAGAAAGGGTTAATTCTACTTCCTATTGCCATAGTCCACTCTGCATTCCATCCATAGTCTAAGTCTCTGAACACAGAATAGGACAGGGCAGATGGAGGGGGCAGATCATGGAGTTCCTAGGACTTGAGCCTCCTGCTGTAAGCTGGTTCTCCTATTAGGATACTCCGCTGTCTTTAAACAGACTGCATGGCTATCGACACACACCTAGGCTTGAAGATCTGGAAAGCCTGTCCAGAGCCCGTGGCCACCACTGCAGATAAGGTGAAACAAGCAAACCAAATAGCCCCCTTCGCAAGTATACTCATGTGAATTACAGAAATTCCTGGTAATACCGTAGACACCATGGCTGTTATGTCCTAAGCCTTTTGGAAGAACAAGTAGAGCAGCTCAAATAAGCCTAAGTCAAATGACATCAGGCAAGATCAAGAGCTGTGTGAACCCTGGGCTCATTAAATCCAGCTACCTGATTAGTGATATAATATATTTCTGTTCCTTGTATGTGTACAGGAGGGCCACTAGGAGGGGCAACTAATGCTTATAAAGTAGCCAAGGCAATGCCTGTGGTCCCCTCTAAGTCACAACCTGCAGCCAGGAGATGCTAACCAGGCCTGTGTCTCCTCCTGCATGCTACCTTGTCTCCAACAGAAAGGTTTCAATACCAGCCCAGTCGCAGGCTTAGGTCTCCCATCAAGACTGCCAGCATCCAGAGACACATGACTTGGTAATCAAACATCTGAGAAACATTCTTCGAGTAAAAAAAAAAAAAAAAAAAAAAAAAAAATCAGAAAAAGACAGTGAAAAATGAGGTCTTTGATGGCAAACTTCAGTCTCCTTTCATTGCCACGTGGGATGGGAAATTAAATTCTCATTTCTGGAGTCTTCAAGATCTGGGCCTAAGTATTCCTTAAATATCGACATTAAAATAAAAAGCGGAAAGATCTTTCCCTGAACACACAAACGTTGTTAAGCCAGTAATGAGGAATATATTAAAGGCGGTTTCTACAAAACACAGCACAAGGTGTTAAGATTCCAAAAACTTCTTTCACACAGCATAACTTTCAAGCTGCTATTCAGGTTTGGAACATGTGTGAGCTCATGTATCCCAAAATGTCACAGGAATCTCTGAACATCAGCTCCCTAAACACCAATTAGAAGATACGAGATACTCTTTCTAAAAACTAAAGAAAATGACACTGCATTAAATCAGAATTTATAATCAGGACATTCAAATTCAATTAGACATTTCGTAGGGGAAAGAAAGACAAAGACGCACAGGCGCCTGCCCCATAGCATTTATCTGAACTAGGCCGTGACAATGACCTCCTCCTGGTGATCACCGGGCAGGTGGTCCTGCTTCCACAGTCCCGCAAGCTTCATCAGACGTAGGTTTGGAACGTAAGAACTGAGCAGGGTTTGCCACCCACAGACATGGACTCCAAGATCATTTCATGTTTCATTTGAAATGTGACAATTGGGGACAGGTCAGGGAAATTATTCAAATATTCATGTTAGTTACATTCAGTCTAAATGGTTGATTTATGTAGATTTATATGTATACACATTTTTACTGTTTACATATCTAAATGTGGGTGCACTCATTCTCTGTGCACATCTGCACATCTCTCATCACAAAACATTTATTATTCGTAACACTAACCTCAAGGGGTAAATAGAACTTCATAGAATTACAGTTATTTGTACCACAATCAAGTCCTGCTTTCAGAATCAAGAAATGAACAGACCAGAGTCAGCTTAGCTGTTTGAAAAAAGGAAATTGCTTTTCAAAGAAGGGGTCAATAATTCATCTTGTTCCCATTGTACCCCTATACGTTAGCACAAGTTGCTTTTAGCATGTAACTCAAGATACCTTTTTAAAAATCCTATCCCATCAAATCATACTGACCTCTCCATGACAATACTGAACAGAGTTCCTGTATTCTCTAGTCTGAATAATTTGCTTTGTTTCTCCCAAAGCCTCCCTGTTGAGAGACAATAAATGACACTTTTTAAAATACTCTTCCACATCCCCTATAAGGCGACAGCAGGGGAAGGAGAGACATCTCCAGTCTTGCTAAGGAACCCCTACCCTTTGCTAATTAATGAACCAACACAGTGGTCCCGAGCCCTGTCCTGCAGTGTGCCTGTCGAGGCACATCTTCCCACCAACCTGTGAGGGAAGTGAGACCACCATCCTCGCAGGCTTGAGGAAACAGGTTCAGGGAAGTTAACCAAGGGCCTAAGAGCCACATGCAATGGGGAGCCAGGCCTCAACCACAGAGGTGTGGACCTGCAGCAGGTACCGCTTTCCCCACGGTCCCCATCAAAGCCGTGTCACCACAGTATCGGAGCACAGAATGAAATCCTGGACATGTCCTCTGAGGCCTCCAAGAACCTCAGAAAAATAAGTAGTAACTTGGAGCAAAGGGCATTGCACCTGTTTTTTCCTCCAGTGGAGACGAGAAAGTGGCTAAGACCAGCACAAAGGTCTAATTCAACAGATCTGTGCGACAAAAAGGAAGGATTACATGAAGAAGTCCCTGCTCCTCAGAAAAACCCTGAGAACATTCTGCTAGGGATGGAGAGAAAGGCTTCACTTAAAAAGTGGAAAGAATTCATTATTACCATTTAAAGGAACCAATCTGATGGGATTTTTATCACAGGCAGTACTAATCCACGTTTTTAAAAATATGTTATGGGAACATATTGTGCATTTCCTCATGCTGATGGCCCTTCATGGGGCAGACACTAGGCTTTCACGTGCCTCAGGAATGATGACTGTAATCAGTCAGCAAGTTTGCTGGGCAAGACTTGAGCAGTTCCTTGAGCTGGGCTTTGCAGTGGAATCCCCTGGCGTACATCTGCCCGGCAGCGACAAGACTGCATGCTTCACGTACTCTGCAGCTGGGCATGGCCCTTCAGTGCCCCGTCTCTCACCAGGATGACCCGCACAGCCTCCCAGCTGTGACTCTGCCTGTGCCCCTGCCCTCAGCCAAAGAGCACTAAACCAATATTCACTGGCAATGCTGTAAAATAGTCAACCGGCTCACATCACACTCCACGGAAAACTCCAAGTCCAGGGTTTTAACAGCCCCCATACCCCATATGCATAACTTGCCAGCCTGGCCTTGCTCCATCCCTGCCCCACCACACACTCCAGCTACAGCCTTGCTCTGCCTTGGGAGGGGGCGCTCTGCCAGGGTTTCATAAGCTTCCCCCTTTGGAATGTAGCAAGGAGACAGATGTGTGGGCACAGCTGTTCTGAAGCTGGTTCCTCAGGCACAGCCGTCTTCAGTCACTGCCTTGTGGCAGAGCTGCTATCTATCAAGTCATGTAAACCAAAGGCACCCGTGACCCTTCATCTGTCCCTAACTATCACCATGGGTCTCACTTATGTTTTCTTCAGTATTTGGTTATTCTTAACACACATTAAGTGAATTTTTCTGATTACATAATTGATAGAACGGGTTATCTTGAGTATATCAGGTATTTTCTCACCATGTCATTAAAACCAAGTGTCAGTAGAATACGTCCCCCAAAATATACAAGAGGATGCTGACACAAATGTATCTGAGGGTCTCTAGTGCAGTATGGGGCAGGTAATAAGGGCTTCTATTATGGCCAAAGTATTCTTTTCCCCATTCCTTAGAATATATGCAGCAGGCAGACAAAAAACAAAGAATCTCTCAACTTTCAAAAATAATACAAGTTTTAGCTGCATTGTTAAGTGGCCAGGCATATTAAGTGAACAAAAATAAGGATGAGAACTTTAGCTTTATAGGCTGCCAGGTCACAGGAAGGCAGACCTAGAACAGAATGCCCAGAGGAGGAGCAGACAGTGGCCTCAGGGCTGAGAACTGGTCATGAGCCAGTGTGGTCCTCACCGAATTAGTGGAATAAGGGGCATCCTGTTGTCAGCCTCATGACACCTCATCCCAACTGAGAGGGAGTGAATGTTTGTGCCCACCTGTCATTAACATAGACCCAAGCATGTTCGTCTTTCCACAATGTCACAGTTTATTTACTAATACACACCCACGCTATGTCACTTGTATCCGTGGCAGCTCACGGAGTACCTGTGGGCCACCTAGTAGTCCTAAGCAGAGCAAACACGAGTTCTTTTACCCCCGTCTTGATCTCTAATGTCTACAACACTCAAGGCACACATCACACTTCATACAATTTTACATACAATATCCATGTGTTCTAGGAAGACTAAGGAGGGGTTACCGCAACAACAGGGGTTCTGGAGGCCGAGCCGAGAGCAAAGGGAGAGACAGATAGGAACGCAGAGTCACTGTAGGTAGTTAAATAAGATTAGGAACCAGGGAAACCAAAGTACCAGGGAACAGAGCTGTCAAAGCACAGAACTTATTCTAGGCCAAAGTTTGGGCGATGGCCGTTTCCTAGTGTCAGCCTGGGATATCAGCTTGGAGTGGGACTTGTGTGGTCAGAGGCAGGAGAAATCACACTCTGCTTAAGTCCAGGGACAGATTCAAAGGTTTGTCACTGTGGCGATTTTCCTTGGCAAGGTTCATGACACGTGACTAGGTGATGGGGTCGCCCCTCCTTTTATGGGTCTCAAGTGAAGGGGACTGCATCACTTGGTGATCTGGTGTGTTCACCAAGCTCATGGGCCTGGTTTTCCCCCAAGAGTCTGATACACTATGCTCCCGATTAATTTGATTTCACAGGTGGTCATTCTTTTTTAGTTGTAGATGGACACAATACCTTTATTATTTTGTGGTGCTGAGGATGGAATCCAGTGTCTCACACGTGCTAGGCAAGTGCTCTATCACTGAGCTACAAGCCAAGCCCTGGTCATTCTTATTAGCATGATTAATTTATTGGTTTATGCCTTATGGTTGTGCCAGGCAGATAATGTTAATTGTACACACCAAGTGTGGAATCATTCCCCCTCAGCAATTAACCTCAAAATGGAGCAGCTTATGGAAAAATGGAGCAAAGATTTAGGCACAGCCTGAGAACTGCTGTTCTCTGCATCCTGGAGTAACTCAGAGGGCATGGCCTGCTCTCCACAATACCCCAAATTCCTGTTGAAATCCTAACCCACAAAGTGATGGTATTAGGAGGTGAAGGTGAACAGGTTATGAGGTGGACCCTCTGAATGGGATTACTGCCCTTCTGAGGGGACATTGATAGAGCCTGTTTTTGCTATTAAGACAGTCAGCTGTGAACCAGAAGCCATGTCCCCCCAGAGACACCAATCTCCCAGCACCTTGATCTTGGACTTCCCAGCCTCTAATCAGGAATTTTTTTTTTTGTGAAGCCACCCAGCCTACAGTACTGGTACAGTAGATGGAGCTAAGACACTGTCCCTTAGTCAAGGAGGGATGCATAAAGGTGTTTATTTCCCTCATTATTTAGTAATTCATCAAAAAAAGGTAAGATGGCTTGTTTTAAGATTACATAAATATCAAAGCATCGGGTGTGCACCTGTGAACATGCCCGATTGGGGGGTGGGGGGAGAAGGAAAGAAAAAAATGGCAGCAATGCTACACAGCACCCCTCTAAGTGGCTGCCCAACCCAGCGTTTGTCACAATGCAAGTCACTCAGCCTGTGGTCATGACATCAATTTTGTGGATCCTATTTACTTAATGAGATAAAAGTAGATTAGAATGGAGTAAACAAGCACCACTCATCTACCAACTAACAGCAACCAAGGAGGAGCTATTGGGCTCAGAAAGCAAGACCCATAAATGAGGGTCTCAGAGGCAAAGTGTCCTTCACTCCTCACTCTCCCCCCAAGCAGGGCACAGAAATGAGGATTCCCCTTCCCCAAGGCAAACAGAAACCAGAGCCCTCGCCCCAAAGCCAGCCACAAAGCCTAAAAATACTCATCTTCCCCCTGCCTTTCTGGGCAGCAACCAGCCATAAAGAAAGTAAGACCCTCATCCCAGAGGGGTCCTGCCCCACACTCAAAAGAGATGCTGCCACTGAGGGGCCACGAAGGAGCTGGACAGACAGGCCTGGGCTCCCCGCTGTCTGTTTCCATGAGCTCAGACCCTCTTAGTCTACACAGCCAACCCTGTGCTGTTGAACCTGAGCACAAACGTGGACAGCTCACCCTGGACCTTTGGGTGTTCATTCTATATGACAAAGTACGTTTGTCATGCTTCCTCTGCTAACTTGCCTTTTGTAATCAGGACATCAGCCAAGACCCTTTTTAATGGGCAGGGACAGAATCATCCTTTTTCTGTTCCTCCGAGCATTAGACAGACTCCAGTATTACAAGAGATCAAGGGAGTCCTCAGCATGGGGGCAGGAAAGCCAGGATGGGGACCAGCAGCCAGGGGCAACTTTATCTGACCACCCCAGAAGCCCTGAGAAAGACTCCTCCCAAACCCAGGCCAACATGACACCTAGAGGTGTGCAGGTACTCGGAGGACACGAGACAACGGGGATGAGCTGGGGGCAGGAAGAGAAGCAGCTGGGCAGGAAAAGTCACCGTGGCATCTGTCCTACCTAACCTGTGCCAAGAGCATTCACAAAGGTGTCACAGGCAAACACAGAAAACCGACCTAACCCACACCGCAGGGGGACCACGCCGGATGTGGGAGGGTCCGGCCTGCGTGGATGAGAGAACCAATCCTCAATTCTGAAAAACAGAAATCAATGAGAGGGCTAAGCGGCAGCAACAAAATCATGTTTTGGAGATTTGTAGGTAAAAGCTGAAAAAAAAAAAAAACAGAGATAGAAGTGGCTTCCTCTGAGGAATGGGGAATAGACACTTAAGGTCAAGTTTTCTCCTCCCTTTTCCTTTCTCAAA
Organism: Callospermophilus lateralis; assembly: GCF_048772815.1. Taxonomy (NCBI): domain Eukaryota; kingdom Metazoa; phylum Chordata; class Mammalia; order Rodentia; family Sciuridae; genus Callospermophilus; species Callospermophilus lateralis. Next base: position 16,777,300 of record NC_135321.1, read on the forward strand.
TGGAAACTTCTCTTCCTGGTCTTTAAGGCCTTTCCCAGCTACCAAACTGCTCCCCACCATGCCCCCTCCTCCTCTTCACAGACCTGGGGTCCTCACCCTCCCTCCAGCAACCTCCTGAAAGTCAGGCCTGCAAGAATCGAGCTCCATCCCGAGGTCCCTCAGATGCATTGGGCCTGTCACTTGGTGGTTGTTGTCCAGTTTCCTAGGGTAAGGAGTGAAGCCACAGAAGTCACATGGCCCGTAAGTCACACAGGATGCGTTTCCCTCACAGGAACCAGAGTACAGCTCCCAGCCGTAAGGGGAACGCCCACCCCCAAAGTGGGACTTTCATGTCACTCCAGGGGCTGCTTGCTGCTGTCTGAAAGGCAACTGCTGCTCCATCACACTTGATGGTGTTCCTGCCCGATCACCTTGTTACCCTTCAATTCAACATAAGTATGAGGTGAAAGCTCAAAATAAAATATACAAGAGAAATCCTTTAGATGTTTTTATAGGTTTCTTAATTTTTCCTCTGTGAATTAGGAAAATTGCCTACACCATTGATGGGGCCGCTTGTGGAAGAACATGTTCAGTTTGGGGTTGTATACCTTGAAGGAGTCAACAAAGCACAAAACCTGCTCAACAGAACGTTACAAAGCAGTGTTGGGTCTAGAATAGCCTCTCTTGGTCCCAAATCTCAATGCCCGACTTCCTTGGCTTTCCTAGGTCCTTCTGGAATACTCCCCCACACACCTGACACCTGACGAGTTTTACTTAAATCTCTTCCTTGATCATCCTTTCTCTTACTACTCCAACAATGCTGAAGGTGTTCCTTTTGTGAACATCCACTGCAAGCAGAGTCAGTAGTTTCCAGAGTCCTGCCTATTTGTTATCCTATTTCCTGCATATCAAACAAAAGTAACTTTAAGATAGAGAACCCCCAGTGCAACCTCTTTGTGTCATTTGTGCATCACCCAAGCCCATTTCCAATCTTGGGGAACCAGAGTACTTAGTAAATGAATAAGTGTTTGCCAGGACACTTAGTAAATGAGTGTTTGCCAGAGCACTTAGTAAATGAACCAGTCTCCAAGCAAGCAGATGATTTGTAATTGAAAACTTGATCTGAAGCTAAATTGAGAAGATTATATTTCAACTCATGTGGGCTTTGCCCCAGTGGCAAGAAATGCAGGGGGACTCTTACTTGAAATGCCCCTTTCCCTGCTCAGGTAGAACATAATCCTCCCTCAAGTACTTTCTTTGCCAGCCAACTAAATGTATGAAACTACATCCCAAAGAGCCAAAATTGTTATTAATGTCTACAATAACAACACATGAAATGCCCTCAGCATGAGAATCAGTTATTTTCCTGCTTTACCTTTAAAAAACAAGAAATTTCAAACCAAGTTTACATCTTTAGTCGATCTCTTCAATTCCTTAGTAGAAGCAGGGATTCACCTGGTTCACAGTGGCGGTACCTGTATTCAGCCACAGGGGGGAGAAAGCGTTCAGCTTCCTGGTCATCCTCACTAGGGGTACCCACATCCATGAGCTGATGAGAAGCCAGTCCTTTTTCAGGGACTGCTGCAGTGACTGTCCAAATGACCTGGACCTCCCTGCGGGAGACACTTTTGTTCTTTCCGTACCCCATCTGGCGTTGGCTTTCCTCTCCTCAAACATGTGACCCAAAGACAAACAAAACAATCCCACAAATCAACGGGTGATGAATATTCCAGTCCACGCACTAGGAATACCAATGAAGAGCACTTTGTGGATGTGTTCATTCCACAAGAAAAGCCAAAAAACAGTGGGGAATTTACTAGAAAGAGGTTGTCTGTGGCCAAGTGTGCCAAAGGTTAGTGTTTGTCAAATGCCCGAGACCACAACTTGGAATTCCAGCCTATACTATCAGGGCTTCTAGAAAGGCCTCTTTGCAAGGTCAGATAGCCTCCACCTCTTCCATGGACTGTAAACTCAGACTGAAGAGCTCACCAGACCAGGGACGTGGCACAAATGCAAGGCGGCCTTGGCCCTTGGAAGAAGCAAAAAACACTCAATTACAGCGTGAGTCGTATTCCCCAGAGAAGAGAGACAACTGCTAAGCTACAGCAGGAGATGGAGGCTCTAGATCCCTGGATGCTGGGTGAAGGTGTGACACCCTTGACCCTTCTCACCCAACTCCCGTTGGCTAGGCATTCCCTTCATCTGTTCTTCACCCCACCCTGGTCCAGGGCTCCCTCAGGCTGGGCATCCTCTTGGGAGCAAGAGCAGACAAGTAAGGAGGCCAGGCCTTGTCTGCAAGCAGGCAAATACAGAAGCGGGTGATTCCAAAAAAAAAAAGTGAACCCCTGTGTTGAGGATTTAAAGGGCACACAGCCCTAGAGTAAAGAAAAGAAGTGGGGAGAGGATAGAAATAAATCGGTTTTTCACTTAGGAGGTAGAGTCCCTTTAATTAACCAGCCAACAAAGCCCACTTTTTGGTTCTGGCATCCTCATCCCTCAGCAGGGATGGGAGGGCTCAGGCCTACCTGCAGAGCCTGGGGGTCCCACCAGAGCACAGTCTCCCCCTGGGGCCTTCAGAACAAGGACTAGCCCAGCACACACCCACATGTGGGCTTCTCCCCAGAGCCACAGGGCAGTGAGGTGCCCACGGCAGGGTAGGGGTAAGGCTGTCTTTGATGCATTGTGTTAGTACAGTAAGAAAAATTAACTGATAATTTAGGAGCTTTGCTCCTTATTCAGATATTTACATATCCTCCTCCCAGCCCTGCCACCCCAAAACACTGGAGAATGCAAAGAGCTCAGAAACCCAGATCAAAGGATGTGGTTTCAAGTCCTGTCCCAGGACTCAATCCGGCACAGTAGCTGAAGGAGTCCACATAGCTCTAAGCCTCAACCCCATCTATAGAGGGAGGTGCCGCTCACCTCCAAGGGCAAGATTCAACAGGGCGACAGAGAATCCCTGTTAATTCTGGAACTGCGCAAACAAGAAGTGGAAACAGCCAGCACAAGCATTTTAGGAGCAAACTCTTAATTATCTCTTCTCAAATTTCAAATGTTAAACAGCAACATTTATTTAAGTATTAAAGAACACAAGAATTCCATTGGGGTCAAGACACAAGCTCTCCCCAACAAACCGGAAAAGGTCCCCCGAGCACAACTGTTACCCAACAGCTTCCACCTGCTCACCTGAGAAAGGCTTCCTCAGCACCTTCCTGGGGAGGCGACAGGTCAGTTAACCTGCTAAGAGCATACTGTACCTTGCAACAGAGGCTTCAAAAGTAAAGACCCCTCACTGCCCCGTTATGTGGCACCCAACAGCACCACTTAGCTTTTCCACGGTCCTACATGTAGGTTGAACTCAGCCCTGCGAAAAGGATTCCGTCATTTCAATACAACATCCTCCGCATCCATTCCTATGTGGCAGGACACTTAGTGACCACAGTGAGGTCATCATAAGGAAGTTTCACTGGTCTTCCTTTACCAATCCCCTCTCCTGCGGCTGGCCCCAAAAACCAAACACCGCTTCAAAAACCTCCAATTTACTTTTAGTTTTTTTCCCCTTTTGGTAGAGCTGGGTATCAAATTAAGGCATTGTGCGTGGTAGACAGGTGCTCTACCTCTGAACAACAGACCCAGCCCAAACTTTCAAGTGCTGTGATATAGGTTAAGTATCCCTTATCCAAAGTACATGGGACCAGTGTCTGGAAGTTTTTGGACTTAGGAATTTTTACACATACACAATAAGGTACCTTGGGGATGAGACCCAAATCTAAACACAAAATTCATATTATGTTCACATAAATCTTACACATATAGCCCAAAGATAATTTTATACAATACTTTGAATAATTTTGTGCATAAAATAGTTTCATGGTATGGCATCCCCCCTCCCCCCACTTTGTGGTGTCATCTCAGCACTCAAAACATCAGTGTTTGGAGCATTTGGGATTCTAGAATTTCAGATTTAGTGATGCTCAACAGGATGTTGCTGAAAGGTGAAGGCTCCTTTTTTGTTTTGGTATAGGGGATTGAACCCAGGTGCACTTTACTACTGAATGACATGCCCAGCCCTTTTGATTTTTTATTTTGAAACAAGGCCTTCTCGCCAAGTTGCATTAGGGCCTTGATAAATTGCTGCGGCTGGTCTCTAATTTTCAATCCTCCTGCCTCAGCCTGCCAAGTTGCTGGGATTACAGGCATGTGCCACCATGCCCAGCCAAGGCCGTTTTTTTTGAAAGCCACTAAGTGTCACTCAACTGCACTTGGAGCAACTACATCTTTGCCAGATAGAGTATAGCCTTATCCTTGAATTCCAGGAAAACATTCAACAGCAGGTTCCCAAAGTTTAAGATACATTATACAGGCAAACAAGACTTAGAAACTCAGTCCATCCTGGTTCTGTGGTTTTCACAGAGGACATTAACCCCAGTGCTTCTTGAACTACACAGGCTGAACTCCTGTGTCAAACAACAGGAAACGGAAGCTCAAGCAGCACAACCTAGAAAACAGCTCCGTGCCTGTGTTGAACCACCAGCGGTTCTGCCAACACAACCAACTGGACCACACCGGAGCCACAGATGGACAGAAAGAGTTCTGGACTGACTGGGTTCCAAGACCCATGTCCGAGTTCATCTGCAGCAAATCCTAGAAGAGTTCATCAAGGACGCCTTTTACATGTAGTTGAAGGAAGTCATTTGCTGATCACCACCTCCAGCAAGGTTTCAAATTCTTCCCCAACTCAGAAGGGCCAGAAAGATGGAACAAGGCTGGGTGCTCTGTTCTAGTGGAGTGGAAGAGGGCCCCGTGAGGGGAGGTGGCAGGAGGGTTCATAGTGGGGTTCTGCTGCCATCCGATCCCAAGCTGTGCTCAAGTTTCAGGGCAGGCCACACACTGAAGTCAAATGCAGAGGACTCTGCTGTGGGGCCCGAATCCACTGCTCTGTTCTCTCACTGAGAACTGTGGAGAACAAAGCAGGGCGAGCGGCTTCAGCCACGGCTGGTCCTCAGTTACACTCTCCTGTAACAAGGCACAACCAACCAGCCAGGCCACTTTTGAGGGCATTCTCTATCAGCAATCTGGGCTGAATCAACATGTATAAATGTTAAATAACATGATAAAGCACAACGTTATTTTTTTTAAAGTCTCATATGCGTCATCTGGATTTTTAGACTGTTTTGAAAACAAATGCTGGTCAGTCCCGTCCCCCACCAAGCCCCCTCTTCTCCCAATAGGAGAAGCCTGTTATACATGCGTGACAGGCGCTTCATAGCTTGGAACTAACCACACTGTATTTGACGTACTCAGCAGAGCATTTACTGTAGGTAGGAAATCATTAACAGTACAGTGGGAGCGCTCGGAGATCCAGAGGCCACGCTCAGCCAGGAGAAACAAAAGCCACCACACTGCCCTCCGCGTCCCAGGGAGGCTTCGTCTTACGCTCTGGGCATTTCAATGTGCTGCTAGACACAGTGCACATGGCAGGAAGGGGCTTTGAAAATCCCAACACATGTAACAGCCAGAGTGAGTCCCTGCACACCTGCCACCAACCCCAGAGGGAAGAGGCAGGAGCCAATGCGCCCTCCCTTGTTAAAGCAGTCCCCCGAGAAAGCAAGCATCCAATGGGAGAGGGAAAGAAGGGAATTTCAATGGTATTTCATGGTTTAATATTATGGATTCAGCCCCTTTGGGATGTAAGGCTCACATTGCCAAGATACCTATTATCTACTCAGAAGCCCAACATGGGCAGCTGGACATAGCAGCTCTTACCCAGTCCCATCAAAGCCGCTGCAGAGCAAGGGTTCTTACATCTATTAAATTTGGGATAAGAATTTTACAGCCAGCCACAGCAACAGACGTTGAGATGAATACATGAGGCTGGTGTCTGGTATCTCATCTGGGTAACCAATGGGGGATTCAGAAGTGACAACTGGTCATCCTAGTCATCCGGGTAGGAACAGACGGTATGAGACTGGAAAGGGGGTAAGAAAGCAGGTGGTGTAGGGGGCGGATCCACTCTCCCCAGGTCACTGTGCTGTGGAGGCACACCTGGGGGTTGGGGTCTGAAGAGGGGCAGTGTTTTGAAAGAAATCTTTGAAAGAGAAATATTCCGAGGCCAACTACCATGCCATTTGTAAGGATTGAGAAGAAAGGACGACATTAATAATGCAGGGGAAAGAAGTCAGCTGCAGGAGTGATATGAGACAGTGGGAGAAGACACTGAGGGAGGCGGGGATGGCCCGAGGCCCAGAGGCAAAGCTTCCAGCTCCCGCTGCTGCAGGGAGAGGCAGCCGGAAGAGCTGGAGGTAAGCAGAGGAGGCCACCAGACTGCCTGAATGGCTTCTTTCCTTCAGTGAGACAGAACGCAAAATCAGCTAGGAAGGGGCAGAAGCTTGGGAGGACTGACAGGAGAGCGGAAGGTGTGAAACAGTGTTCCTGGAATGGGTGAAATTAATGGAAAGGCGTAAGGAGATGCTGACAGGGTGATGAGCACGCGTCTGGGGTAAGTGGTCATGAATGAGACATGAGCCAAGGAGGCAGAGTGTGAAACAATGAGGAAAATCAGTGTCACCAGGCAGGAGTGCAACCAGGGTTGGGGTCTCTTCAGGGAGTACTGGTGGTTCGGTTGTTTGTAAGAGGGGGACCATGAAGTCTAAGCTGCAGAGAGATGTCCAGTCCCTTGAGGGCATGAGAGGGGAATGAACAGTCAAGCCCGTTGATTGACAAAGTGCTTAATTTTCATTTCCAAGAGAGCATCAGAGAGGAAAGCTGGGAATGTAAGGTCACGAACAGGAGACTTCAGATCAAGGTCCTAACCGAGGACTCTAAGACCAAAGGAGGGTCACTGAAATGAGGCATAGGATGTTGCAGGGGCTGGAGAGGTCCAGCATGAAGACACCAGGTCACAGGTGAAGCATCAGTGCACACTGAGGCTTCCACAGGCAGTGAGCAGAGCGAGCTGACAGGGAGGAGGCCATGCATGGACAAGGGCCAGTGACCAGGAGACAGTGACAGCAACAAAAGAGGCTCAAAGGAGTGGGACAGCTGATGGCATAAGGTTCAGAGGGAGTTGAGGTTTTAAAGGAGGGGGTAGGACAGGGGACTTGCAAATGAACGTGGGGGAGTGGGGGAGGGAGGGAATGCAACACTACAAGGGAAGTGACAGGCAGCAGCCAGCCTGGTTTCCAGAGAGCTAGGTGAGGGAACATCCCGAGGAGACAGGATGTAGGGACTCTGCCAATGACAAAGAGGGCACAGGGGAAAGAATGGGACAGCCATTGCAAACAGCCACTGTCATGGTGGGTATTATTTTAAAACCGTCTTGACAGCCAAAGATAAATAAGTGCACCCTCATCGATTCTGCAGTAGCTAGGCACGCTTGATTGTGAAAACTTACAGCAAATTCTCTTTTGCAAATGGCAAGCTGAGATGTAAAGGTAACAGTGACTCCTGAGTGAACCAGGTTGTGTTTAGACACTTGTCAGGAACTGGAGGTAGCCTAGCCTGTCATCAGCTTGTTGGCACAGAACCATCACTTTCACTGCAGCCTGGGGCAGGACGGCAGCTCTAACCACAGCCAGCCACCACTAGAGGGCGACACAGTCCCCGAAACTTAATTCCCAGGACCTGGCTTAAGTAAAACTAAGCTCTCAGTGGCAGCAGACCTGGGCTGAAATTTCTTTCAAACTCAAACACTTATTTCATCTTAAAAAAAAAAAAAAAAAAAAAAAAATGAACTAACTCTACTAAAGTATAGAAATATATATTTGGATGGATATTTAGATAAGGTCTCAAACTCCACACCAAATAGGTAAAAATGACTAATCTCTGGGGAAAATAAGGTAAGGGAGAGATGGGACAACCCCCAAAAAATGGTGTAATTTCACTTTCTGACCTCTATCTCATTTTCCAAGAGCACATTTCACGTACCGGTATAATTTTAAAGTAACTTTAAGATTAGATAATACAATACACAGGCAAAAACACAACTGAGCAAAACTTCAGGAAGAAGTAGCACAAGATACGACTCACTACAGACAGACCTCCAGACAGCAGCATTCAGAAGGACATGAAATCCACCTTGTCTAACTCTGTATATTGTCCCTGAGGCCACACAAGATTAATTTACTCCAAGAACAGGGCAAAACTAAGGTGACAATTCTCATCCAGGACCCTCATCGGGGGAACCCGTTCTCTCTGGGAGCAGCAGCATGCAATGCTTAATCAGCCCCCCTCCTGTCCATCACCATTCTCTTCTCTTGGCTCTTAAGAGATCACCTACCTGAAACCACGTCTTCCTCAGGTTAAATTCAGTTTCAACAAATATCTGTTGATGATCTCACCTCTTGACAGAAAACATCATAACCACCCGATCAGCAAACAGACTCCAAAAACCTTCGTATCTGCAAGTCAGCTGCAGTTTACAAAGACAGCCCTAGCAAGATACGACCACCCAAGTACAAAGGGATTCAAATGAAGGGTTGGTGGTTTACCTCTGCTGGACTGAAGAAAACCTTCCTGCATCTCACAGTAGGCAAGGGCACTTTTCAAGGGGTAGACACCTGATGAACACGCACTATGGCTGGGCAGTGTTCCGGGAGTATTGTATATAGCTATCTTGTTTCAGTCTGAGAAACTGCCTCCCCCAGGCCTCACACCCCAACACACACACACACACACACACACACACACACACACACACACACCCACACCCTACCGCTCCCACAGTAACCTCATTACAGACCGGGGAAGAGCGGAGCCAGGATTCAGACTCAGATCTGCCTAACCCACACCTCCTCCAGCCACAGTCCTAGGGCAGTTCAGATCAAAAGGCCCCGTCTTCACTCCTTATCCACGAATCTCACTCCAGCCCCAGCCCCTCTCCATTCTTACTGCTCGGACTTGACATTGTTCTTTGGGTTGTCCAATCTGGCTGACATCAAAGTAGGCAGAAGGTGGTTGGTGGGCTTAGAGTCCTAAAGAGTGAGGGAGGGGAATGCAGAGATGGGAGGGGCAGAACTTAGCAGGAGTCAAGTGGTGGAAGGAAGATCTGCCCAGGTCAATTAAGAACCACCAGGTGGCCTGCTTGATAGATTTGGTGACACTCGGCAGGAAGGTGAGATTATGGGGGGGTTGGGGAGGAGGACAGACCTTGGTTCCAACTCTGGCTGCTCCTTAGAACCACCGGGGTGGCTTTTAAACAAACCCACAACAGATGATGAAATCGGGATCTCTGGGTATGAGTGGGGATGAGCCAACGTGGTGGCTTCCAACCCCCCCACCCCACCCCCAGGTAATTCTAGTGTGCAGCAAAATTTGAGAACCACTGGGTCAAACCCACAGCTAGGTGGACTGGACAGAACCTCAGGGCCCGGGCTGGGCTATAGACTCTTGATCTTTCAGCCAAAGTCAGAAGCATCCCCTTGTGATATTCACCAGCATTTTCTTTAACTAGGAGTAGAGACAACGCACCAAGGCCACCCAGGATAGCAAATCAAGGGATCAGAGGTTAGAAGCATGTGGCATGGATGCAAAGGTACTGTGACAGCAGCTTATGAAGGACTCCAGGGTAAATATGGGGGTAAGGGATTTCAGAATTGCACCTGCCAGTCTGGGAGATTCCAGAGAGGCTAAGAGAGCAGGCTGAGGGCAGAAAGGAAATCAGCCTGGCCTGTATCCCCTTCTCAACCAAAGGGGTATCCAGGTATCCACCCTGTCCCTCTACCTCCCCCTTGGTTCCAGCACTGGGGAAAGATGAGCAGGCAACTGGAGACCTGCCAAGCCCTCCAAAGAGCTCATGATGCCCTTGCCCCATGAGACCCACTGGAGCAGAAGGGGACAGTGTAGGCCACAAAGAGGAGATGCAGGGTGAGGTCAGAATGAAAGCCTGTGGAACCGAGGAGCTTCGAGGTGAAGCATTTCCAATAGCGACAGGAGCTTGAACTGAAGAAAAGGCACTAGCATTGGATTTCCTGCAATGAGAAGTGACAAAAAAGTCAGGAAGCACATCCCCAAGATATGGCCCCAGGAAGATGGCAGCAGGTGTACCTGAGGTTAGGACCCTAAGAGGAAGCCTGCGTAGGCTGGGGTGCCCAAGGTAATCTGGAATCGGCATGGAATGTGCTATTAGCTCCCTGGGACAGTGGGACCCGGGGGGCCTTCACTGACAAGACAAAGGGAGAGAGTTCTTGAATGACAGTTATCTTAGGCAGAAGTGGCAGCAACTTCCTCAGTTGGGAAGTGAAGAAATCAGACTGGCGTCCCTTCAGCTCCAACAGCCGATGGCTTGGGAAGTGTTTCGGATACGTTGTCAAATATTGGGTGCAAAAGTTCCTGAATTAGAGAATGAGCAAGCCTAGCAAGGGACAGAACAGTTCTTTAAAAAAAAAAAAAAAAAAAAAATCTAAATCAATTTGCTTTTGTAAGAAGTTTTCACATACTAACAAAGCAAAACTTCTAATACCAGGTCATGAGATTTAAAAAAAATAAGAAAAGCCACATGTTCACTTCACCAGTTCGATTTTCATTTCCAGGTCACAAATTCTGTATCAGCCTCATGTCACATGCATCATGAGGCACTTGAAAAGCAGCCGTTAGCAGGCACACAATGTTAACCAAATGCAGCAGTACACGCAAGAGCACCGTACACACTGATGACAATATGTTCTGAACGAATCTGTTCAGGAACACAGATGTGAATTCCAAGTTCCAAAGCTCATTGGAACTTTCTCTAATTCTGTGTGTTAGGGACTATTTCATGAATGAAAAGGGAAGTAGACTGAGCTAGTTCAATAATCTAGGGGAGACCAAGGATCAGGGCTGCACATCCTCAGGTGTCAAGAACATTCCTTCTGCTGGACTGTCATTCACACACACTCTACATTTGGAGCAGCAGTTGTTTAAAAAGAGAAATGAAAAAGACTTGAATGTAGCAGAGACAGCTGCCACCCAGAGGTTCAGAACGGCTTTAGGAAGAGGAAGGGACATGTTCATATACATCCTAGGAAAGGAGGCAGGGGACCCTGAGCCATGTTGGCATGGTTTCAGATACTCCCAGGGAAACACATTCAAAGGCACCTGCGAGGTAATGAGCAGGATTTCTCATTTGTACAGAGTGGTCTCCTTAGGTTATAATTTTACCTTTTCTACTACAATATGGCTCCCCAGTAAGCAGCAAAAAAATGGCTGCTGCCCCATAAATAATCATAAACATGCAGGGGCGATGCAGCTAACTTCCAAACTCAAAACTGTACTCAAGTCAAATTCAAACCTAATAAAAAATGAATTGCATATTACCTTGAACATAAATTATTCTAGATGGTAATAAGGACGAGCTGTTTTTCCTGCTCCAGGGCCACTGAGCCTGGATATATTCCTACATACTTAATAATACATGTGCTGATTTAAATTAGCGTCTGGTGTCTTAAGTTGAAATGTATCTGGAAAAAAAAAACAAAGTGCTCAGGAAAGAGGTAGTTCTGCAAATGCTTTGGACTAGGAAATTCTAAGTTTTAAAATTCTCAGGTCATGCCTTAAATGTTTCCTCAGCCTTTCCTCCTCCTGGGTGTGGGGGCTGGGCAGTGCTGCTTTCCCACGGCCCAAAGAAATTCCCATCCAGATGAAGAGCTCCAGCCAGCAAACTCTTCCTGCCTCCCCCACTCGCTCCCTCCACTCAAGGCAAGAGCAGCCTTGGCATAAGTTTAGACGCAGAATCAGCTGTGCCAAGCCAAGACCCCTCCTCTTGCTCTACTTCATCCTCTACATGAAAATGTATCCAAGGACACTGCTTGCTAAGGTCACCTAGTGCCACCCTAGTACTTACCAGCGTGGCATAAGGAGGAGTTAAATTTACCTTGTTCTGCATTCTTAAGTCCACTGGGTTGACCATGCAAGCCAATGGTGGCTTCAAATCCACAGTGAGAGTCTCTCCCAGAGGCAATTTTAAAATGCAGACTCCAGAGGCCCAGGCCCCTGCATTCTGCAGCAGCAGATCTAGAGGGGACTCAGAAATCTAACCTAGGACAACTATAGCTAAACCAAAACCACACTTCAAGAAAGCAGAGAAAAATTCATGGCTCTCTATGCTGCTGCGCTTAAACAAAACAAAATAAAACAAACAAAAAAAAACAATAAATCTGAATTTTCATTTCCATAAAATGAAGTTAAAACTCACCCACGCTATACTAACATTCATGAAGTTTCCCGTCTATCAACCCATTGGGCTCATGTCCTCATCGTCCCTACCACACTGTTGTACAACACACCCACAACACATTGCCCCTCTGTTGAAGCAGTTTTATCTAAGTGGAACAAGGCAAATGCACATCATTCTTTCAAACGTCCTAGAAATCCCGACTCCCCTTTGGACTCTGCTCACAGCCTCTCTCCCATCCAAGTGTTGCCATGTTACTTTCCAGAATTTCTCATTAACTTCTACAATTATGACAAGCTTTTAAATTCATCTTGGGAGTACTGGACTCCTAGGTGTCCCTCTTAGTATTTTAATATCCTGCAGTAATGAGGAAAACACAAGCTAATCCTCCTGCTTCCTGACCCAGACCTGCAGTCACGTTAGGTTACATGACAAGGGGAAGGCAGGCTGCAGCTGGGTCAAAGCTGCATCATCCTGGACTGTCCTGATGGGCATGGGGGAATCTCAAAGCTCCCACAGTGGAGGGCAGGCAGGAGGAAGGGGGGTCAAAGGAGCAAGTGGCTGGAGAGCGGCTGCCCTGCTGCCTCTGCAGCTGCAGGATGGGCCAGGAAAGCAGGGCCTCCAGGAGCTGCCGGAGGAACACAGTCCAGCGACACCTCGATTTAGCCCAGTGAACCCATGTAGAACGGGAGCCAATCTGTGCCGTTTTCAACCCCTACACTGTGGTCACCTGTTAGCAGCCATAGGAATCTAGGTTGGATGCCACAGAATGTCTGTGGCTCCTTTCTCCATGTGCCAGTGACTTTTACTAGTCAAATGTCAAAAGCACAGGCTGGATTTTTAATCAAAAAAGAGGGGGAAAAGCTCTTTAAAAAATCTCCCAAATGATTCCCATGGAGAAAAAAATACCTTCACCCTATGAAAGCTGCCTTACAGCCGACTGTCACTAGAGGTGACATCCTTGCTTCCATCGGAGATAATGACCCGAGTTTCTGAAACTCGTAAAAAAAAAAAAAAATTCTAATGCAGTTGATGAATTTTCATTATGAAAGCGTCAAACAGTTGTTTAAGAAAGCGTGGCCCTACAAGATCAAAATGATTTCTGCCTCGTCTTTGCCAGTGGCTGTGTTTGTATTTTTAAAAAACATAAGACACTGAAGGAGACAACTCCCAACCACTTGAGCAAACAGAGGTGCAGGCAGCTGGCAGGAGAATGCAGAGCCTGGTCCCATGTCACAACTGCAGCTCCCACGTCCACTGGGTTCTGGGGGTGGATCCTCGAGACCTGTCTCTACTTGTAACCGTCTCCCTGAACCCACTTTGCCACCACCTCCTCTGCTAAAATGCCTCCAGATCTCTCACTGCACCCTGAATGACATCCAAATTGCTGGCTGGTCCTCCAGCCCTGGGGCTCTGGCTGTCCAGAGCTTCCTCTCTGCCCACAGGCTCCAGGCTGCAGCCACACAGCCTGCATTTCAGTCCCCAGACCAACAGGGCCTCCCTGCTGCAGAAGCCCATCCAGCTGTCACCGGGCCTTCTCTGGCAAGCTCCTCCCCTCCACTGGGCTATCCTGATCAAAGAGGAAGTAGAACCAACTAGGGAGCCTCTCTCTGGCCCTCACAGTCCCTTCCACAGCCCTGATGCACCCACATCTGCATTTGTCCCCAGCTAGACCATACACTCCACAAAGGCAGGGAACCTTCTGCTCTGTCACCACTGAGCACTAAGCAGGCATGAAGCACTGACTGGCAACTCAATCAGGCATGAGACAGAACATGTGACGCCAGAGGGGTCAGCACCGCACACAGGGTGGCTTAGGACCAACTGCCATGGAGGCTGGGAAGGCAAGACCAAGACACCTGGAGATTTGTTTTTCAATGAGGGCCAGCTTCCTGGTTCATAGCTAGCCATCTGGGCCCCCTTGTGAGGGCAGGGTGAACCAGCCCTCGGGGGTCTCTTTCATGAGGGCACTAATCCCAAGAAGGGCTTTGCCCTCATGACCCGCTAACTTCCCAGAAGTTCCCAGTTCTGTCCAGTTGGGGGTTGGGCTTTCAACATGGGTCTTGGGGGAGAGACGGTCTATGGCAGAAGCCAAACGGCTACCAGGACAGTTACACTCCGACAGACAAGAGCACATGTCTCCTCAGCCATAGGAAGAAGGAAACTATGGCATTTGCTAGTAGTGGATGGAACTGGAGAACTTCTGCTAAGTGAAATAAGCCAGGCTCAAAGTCCAGGGTGGAACATTCTCATTTTGCTAGAGCAACATAATGGGGGAAAGGAGGGGTGGGGCAGTGCCCTGAAAATGGAAGGGAGCTCAGTGGCGCAGAGGAAGAGAGCTGATGGGAGGGAGGAGGGTTGGGAAAGGGAGGAGAGGTGGAATGGAACTGACAAATAATGCTGTGTACATATAAATATACTACTGTGAATTCCACCTTCATATACACCCATAAAGTACCAATTTTAAAAGAATAAACAAACAGGAGGAAGACCAGTAGAGGAAGGGGAACAGGAAGAGGGAGAAGAGGGAAAGCAGCAGCACTGGGTATTAAAATGGAGAAGATTATATTCTGTGCATGTATGATTATGTCAAAATGAACTCCACTAATATGTGTAACTATAATGCAATAATAACATTTTTAAAGTAAAAATTAAAAATTTTAGAAGAATACACAAGAGATCATTCTAATTCCTTATTTAAAAAAATTAGGAGCTGGGGATATAGCTCAATCAGTAGAGTGCTTGCCCCACATGCACAAGGCCCTGGGTTCAATCCCAGCACCACAAGAAAGAAAAAGTATATAAAAATTCAGAAATTTTCAGGGAAAACAATTTTATAAGCCAATTTTTTTTTAAACACTGAATAATAGTGAGCATGAAGAGTAGTGTACTTTCAGAAATATCAGATCAGTCTGTATGCTTTCAATTGACGCAAATACTATTATATAAGCTCCTTAATAAAAGCAAAATGAAAATGGTTGGGGGTTTTGAGGATACAGAGAATCCAGAACCATCACTGGTTGCTGATGTGAAAGTAAAATGGTACAGACACCTTGGAAACAGTCTGGCAGGTCCTCCAACAGTTAAACAGAATTGTCAGGTCATGTGCTAACTCCAAGGATAAACCCAAGCAAAATGAAAACAATCAACAAAAAAAAAGTCATGTAAGAATGTACATGAGGTCTAGGAGTTGTGGCTCAGCAGTAGAATGCTCACCTAGCATGAGTGAGGCTCTGGGTTCGATCCTCAGAACCTCATAAAAATAAAAGTATTGTGTCCAACTACAACTAAAAGTTATTTTAAAAAGAATGCACATAAATACATCCACATGGGCACTATTCTTAACGGTAAAGAAAAAAAAAAAAGAGAACCCAAATTTCTCAGCAACTGACAAAGGCATAAGCAAAACCCTATAGGTATCCACGTGGCTTCCATCTTCAGAAACCACACAGTTTTATACAGCATTGTGTTCCAAGTCGTGGACTACTGTTCAACCAGAAAAAGGAATGAAGTACTGATACATGGTACCACATGGAGAACCCCTGAAAACATTACACTAACCGAGAGAAGCCGGCCACCAAGGAGCCCACACTGCATGATGCGATTTATCTGAAATGACCAGAACAGGCACATCTAGAGACACACAAAGCAGACTGGAGGCTGCTGGGGGATGAGGACAGAGACATCTGGGAGAGCTGGGGAGTGATGGATGTGTGACACCGGGTTCCTTTGGGGGATCATGAAAATATTGCAAGATCATTATGATGGCTGCATAACACTGAACACAGTGAAGCCACTGAACTGTAAACAGGTGACCAGATGCTATGGGAGTCACATTTGTTTTGTTTTTAATAAGAAGCATATACTTTTCTCATATTCAAGTCATTAAAAAATACCTATAGCAAAAGGATAATGGTGGCACAAGAAATGCTGTTGGTACAAGCTCTAAGTATCAAACTGCGCATGTGTACACACACACATGCAAACATGCATATCAACAAAAAAGATACGTTCAAAATCAACTTATGGTTTAGCAAAAGCACATGGACAAGCCTCAGCCTCAGGAGGGGCTGGGTTATGCTAGAAAATACTGCCCAGATCTCAACACCACCTTCAAAACCCAAAGGGTTCCTTTCCGAGTGTCGGTCCATCATGGGTAGGCTTGGCACGTCCCTCCCTCGGGGACTCGGGTAACAGCACAGGTACCCTCTGACACACCAGGTACCTCGACTGGGTAAGAACAAAACCTCTGGGGCTCCGAAGACCTGATGGGCTCAAAAATCACCAGGACTCTCGTCAATTCACAGGACAGTCAAAGCTGGTCACCTGAGCACACATCAGCTCCGGTCACCTGAGCACACATCAGCTCCGTGGAGCACAAGGAGTCCTCCCACCTCTTCTGGGGATAAGTAGTCCAAAGGTTTGTGAACAATCTTGACGGCTACCCTAGATGCCAAGTCTCAAGTCCTATTCTCCAGGGCCAAGCCCCTGACAAGGAGCATGTACTCATTTCCTCTTCTTTCATTCCCACGAGAAACCAGAACCCTGCGGCTGTTCAGCTGCCTAGGAAAGGACATGCTCGACCCCTCAGGCATCTCACCCTGGCCTCCAAGGAATGGCACTGACAGGGACACACCCAAGCTACACACCCAGGACCCTCCCCCTCCCGTCCTTGGTCACCTGCACACCAGCCATCTCAGCAGCTCTGCGGTCCTTCCCCGCCCAGGGCTCCTTCAGCTGCGGGTCAAGTTCAGGACCTCAGGCTCAGCAAGACCACAGGAGCCCCTAAGAGTCTCCCATCTTCTCCCAATCGCCCTCCACACTGCCGTCAGTGTAGCCTTCCTGAACCATAAATATCATTGCAAAGCTCCCCAGCTTCAGAGTGCCCTGTCATCTGTCTCCCTTATAAACTCAGGCTTGCCTTCCTCCACTGGAGCTCCATGTCATACAGATACCTAAAATGTGACTTTCCAACCATGCCACATACTCTCCCTGCCTGAACTTCTGCACATGCCATCACAGCTATGTGACATAGACCTTCACTCTTCCATGGGCGACAAAGTGGAAGCGCCCGCTTCCCTGTGAAACAGGGCCCTTCAACAGGCAGGACTCTTGAGCACACCTAGGTGGCAGCACTCCTCATGCCTCCTTGGGCCTTCCGCCCCAGCCTGGAAGCTGGCTGGGCACAGGGCCCTGCACTAATCCCGGAATGGCCCACTGACTGTTGTCAGACTCTTGATGAATGAATGGATTCAAAGTTCTTTGTTATTTGTTTTCCTCTATTCTTTAAAAAAAAATCTTTTTAAAGTGCCACGATTGTCCTACACTATATCCTCCTCTAACCTTCTGCTATCACCACAGGGGACAGACCCGGTGCTAGAACCTTCTAATGCAGAGTTGCATGCAGCAAGTCAGGGAGATATGTGGAACCATCCACTTTTCACGAGAGACACCATCATATGGTAAACATGACCAAGCTAATAAAAGACAGAGCCAGGATTTAGATCTGATAGTCTTAAATCTTAATCCAATCTCTACTACAGAGCGCTTTGCTCATTTAAACAGTACGAAGAGAGTCAGGCACTGTGGCAAACACCCATGATTCCAGCAACTCCTGAAGTTGAGGCCTGAGCATCTTAAATTGGGGATCAGCCTGGGCAACTTGGGCACCACCTTGACATTTTTTAAAATATTGGGACTAGGGCTGTAGCTCAGTGGAGTGCACCCTTGGGTTCAATCACCAGCAAGGAAAACACAATTGTACAACAGCCCAGAAGGAGCTCTATTTATTTATTTATTTATTTATTGTGATGCTAGGATTGAGCCCAGGACCTCACACATAGTTAGTAGATACTACACCACTGAGCTATACCCCCTGGGGCTGCGGCACAATGTTTGTTTGCTCGATGAATAACTCAGATGACTACTGAAATGAAATACTAATTTCTCAGCCTAATATTTAGCACCCAGTCAGTTAACTGTGTGCCCTCTAATTAACCCAAGCTCTAACCCAATCAATGTGCCTGATCCCACCGTGGATGGCTAACCCCAGACTATTCTGAGGGGACTTAACTCTCCAACTTTCCCCCTTGTCCGCGACTCCCTTGAAAACCATTTCCAAGCATCACCTTAACTAAATCTCTACCTCCAGCTCCAGTCCATGTTATTTAGGTAGCCACCTTTGGTTTTGATACGAATCCTCTCCTGTCATTCATCGGCTGAACTGTGTCCCTGCTAAGTTACACACTGAAGTCCCAACCCCCAGTTCCTCAGAATGTGACTGCATTTGGAGAGTGGTCCATAAAAAAGTAGTTAAGTTTAAGCGGGTGATTAGAGTGGGCCCTAATCCAATGACAGTGTCCTTATAAGAGGAGGAAACTTAGAAGCACAGAGGGAAGGCCACATGAAGACACAGGCCACCTGCAAGCCAAGGAGAGGGGCGCTGGAAGAACGCAACCCTTGAACACTTCAATCCTGGACTCCCAGCCTCCTGGACTAAAAGAAAACAAATGTCTGTTGCTGCAGCCACCCAGCTGGAGGCATAGATACATTTTCCAGTCATTTTCCTGCCTTCTCAGTCTGGAGTTAGTGGTCAAGTTCAGACCACAGATAAATCAGGCTTCTAAAAACGCTTGGCTGGAATTGAAGTCAGATCTAAAGTGCAAGGGGTTGGTTAAACAAAGGACCTCCGCAACCCGGAATACGTTCCTCCCACAGTCTGGACACAGGCTCACAATCTGAAAGCTGATCTGGACAATGTCCGGGGATCCCAGATCACCTATGCAGCAGGGACACCTCCATACAGGTGTTGTGCCTAGATGAGGCCACCTGACACCTGGATCAGGCTTCAGGTGAAGGAGAGGTCTCTCCTCACTGGACACACACTGCCACCCTAAGAATGACTTACTTCTACTGGGAAAATTGGCCCTGGCTGAGCTTCAAGCTGTTTGCAGATATTCTAAGGTTTACTTTTCTCAAGATAGTTCCTGAAATCTAAACACCCTAGATGGCCGGTGGCTGGAATGGAGAAAAAGTGCATTTTAAAAGGTAACTCAGTCTCACAGGCTGAACTTCTGGATGAGTTTTTTTTTTTTTTTTTTTTTTTTTGGGAAAAAGAAAACCCAAAACACTATTTGAAACCACAAGCATCACTAATGGAGAAAACTTGGAGTTGTTACATTTTAGTTTAATAAAACTATGGTGTAAACTTAGGGTCGGAGTCATTAAGTCAGATTCACGATAACACACTGACTTGCAGGCCATGGTCCACACTACCCATTTCTAACCATTTTCATAATGGAAACGAGAAGTAAGAGCAAAACAGCATCTCAAAAGGCAGGGGAATAAACAGATTCCCTAGGCAATTTAAGATACAGATTACAGTGTTGATTTTTTTATTTTGTCACGCTCTTAACAAGTGTTTGTTAAGCTGCTGCTGTGTGCTTTCAGGCAAAGGGGTCTCCAGAATGATTATGCACACCTTGCTACCTTTCAAAGTCTTCATCTGGTGGGTCACATTGAAGGCCAACAGTGCCGTAAGCACAGCATGAATCGTGTCTTGGGAAGAGAGGAGGGAATTAGGGGCTGGGGATGTGGCTCAAGAGGTAGCACGCTCGCCTGGCATGCGTGTGGCCTGGGTTGGATCCTCAGCACCACATACAAAGATGTTGTGTCCGCCAAAAACTAAAAAATAAATATTAAAATTCTCTTTAAAAAAAAAAAAAGAGAAGGGAGTTAATGCTAAATAGTAGCATTATGGCCCATTTTGGCATTTCTGGGTATTAGGCAGCTTGCCCTGTAGCCTGGTTCTCTTCTTGTAAGCAAGTTTCCTGAAGCTAGAACATGTCCAGGGCCACCATTTCTTCCATCTGTTGTCCACACAGCTGCTAGCCAATCCCCACGAGCTGCCCTGATGTTTACTAGTCACAGGGTGTGCCGATCTTTACCTTCCCTACCCAGAAGCAACGGAGGTCCCACCAACTTAAATGCTAACACAACTACTCCGTTTCCTCATGGCGAGCCCACACTTTCTACTACTATAGAAGACATCTCAGAATCCTCATTGGCAGAATGGGTACACGATGCAGAAAGGTACTACACTAGATGCACATATCAACTCTCATGAATTCACACGTGCGTAGAGGCAGTCCAATTTACCCAGAATGGTAATGTCATAAAAATGACCACGCAAGCCGAGTCCACGCAAAGCAATCTTAGCAGTCCATGAAAAAAAGTTGTGAAATGTTTGTGAAAACATTAAAAACTGTCAGTTACAAATGTACAGAGGAATCTTCTTAAAGGAAAATATTTAGTGTACTGACATTTCAAACATTGGGATTAAAGTGCTATTTTTTTAAAATTTTTTATTGTAGATTGACATGGATACATTTATTTTTATGTGGTACTAAAAATTGAACCCACTGCCTCACACGCGCTAGGCAAGGGCTCTACCAGTGAGTTATATCCCCAGCCCAGAAGTATTATTCTTTATAAAAATTATTAGAAGTTGAGAAGTGTTTGCCTTCTTGTTACACAAAAAGCAGCATCTTTTCTAGATTTTGGCAAAATGTCCTAAGTTTTTGGTGGGGGCAGTAAAATTCCTTAAAACAGTTATGTTGAGCAACTTGAAAGATTTAGCGCGTTCAGATTTGTACAGCCAGTTCTACCCAGTTCCAATGTGTTTTCATCACCCCAGAATTCTTAACCCTGCTTGTACCCATTAAGCAGTTATTTCTAGTCTCCCCCAGCCCAGTCCCTGGCAGCCACCGATCTGTGCCTGGTCTCTCTGGATTTACCTATTCCAGATATTTCATATAAATGAAATCCTCAACTATGTGACCTTCTGGGTGCAGCTTCCTCGACTAAGCACAATACTATTGATGTCCCCCACAACGCAGCTCACACCAGTACATTTTAGGACTTGATATTCCCTTGTACTGTTCAGCAAGTCCATTTTAACATTCAGCCAAGCGTCTATCTGTTCGTCCGTCCACTGATGACATTTGCTGCCTTTTCACCTGTGAGCTACAGGGAATGACACCCTAGGAGCCATCAGTTTGATACCTTTTGTCCTCTGCTGGGAAGGTTCTTTAAGGAGAAGTTTATCTGGCCAGCATCATGTCCTCTAGGGCGGCTTCTCCTACTCCAGAGCTTCAACTCCAGGGCTGCACATGTGGCCCATCCAGCAGCCCTGCCATGGGACACCGGCCATCTGACTTTCAGTAACTCCCTTTAGGCTCATTCACTTCCCACATCACCACTTTCAGCTCCTCAGCTGCACTTTTCTTTCTGGGCCCATCCCCTCTCAATTGGAGAACTTTGTAAAATGTCATACAGACCGAAGTACCCAGGTAGACAGGGGGCCACAGGATTACACAGCACTTTGCTGTCCTAGGAGAGCCGAGGAACACCTGCAGTGAGCGCAGCTGTGCTTCATGGGGGTGCACACCATGCACTTGCCGGGCTCAGTCAACACCTGGGGAACCGAAATGTGAACTGTGTTGTTGGGAAACGGTCATTTAAAGTATGATAACAAATTTGTGCAAAGTGAGGACCAAGTGTGTGTGTTGACATTAGTGATATATTTACACAGACACACGTATAAAGTATATGGTGATTAGTTTGAGGGTAAGTAGCCTCCATTCGTTGCCTCCATTGCTACAAGGGAAACAACTGGGAGCAGGCTCTGGTGGTCCTTTCTGTGCGGTTCATCCTGAAGTGTCCTCCAAGAAGGTCCCCTGCGTGCATAATATGGAGCCACTGCCACCATAAGCCAGGACTTCCATTCACTCAGAGACAGCAAAGGGACTTTCCCAAGGTGATGAATTGTTGCTTGAGCAGACCCAGAGAAACAGTTCCCACTTCCTGACCTGTACGCCCTTCTGCTCACAGGTTACCCTGAACTCCCGAGTAGGCTAAGAAGAAGGGGAAGGGCATGTGCTCAGTGTGCCTGAGGCCCTGGGTTCAATTCCCAGAACCCACCTCTGCCCCCACAACAATAAAAACAAAACCCCAAAATGAAAAAGTCCAGCCCTGAGCCCCTTCCTACCTAGGCTGGGTTGCACCTTGGAGATAAAACACTACAAGTCTCTTTTCAGAGGCCTAATTTTTTTTTTTTTTGGGGGGGGGCACTTGTTTTTCCTGTGAATTGAGGGAACTATACTCCCCCTACCCACTTTGCTGATAGAGGAGTTAATGGAAGTGGATGTTGGAGTATGAAGCTCCTTTAGGCACAAAAATAATTTTAGATTAAGGAAGTTTATAGCTAAAAGAGAACACCGAGAAGGGAAATAGACAGACTTGGAAGTGGAACTGAATTGGGCTTAGAAGGAGCATCTCACTCAGCCTGGCCCAGCTGTTTCTCTGAGTGACGTACTCCTGGGGCCTGTGAATGGCTGAACTTACAGCCAGGCTCTTGCAATCTGCGCCTTCTCAGTAGAGTTTTTGTTCTGCTGGTTTAATTTGCATTTGGTGTCTGGAGTGCCTGGTCAGGGAAAGAGCCCCTTCTTTGTTTTGGGTAATGAGAGCTGCAGTTTCCAATAAGTATTTCTCGGTTTAGCCTGTGTCAAGTGTCATTTGAATAACAAGGGACTGGTGCACATCAGAGCTGGTCCTGCCTGAGCCTCGGTTTGCAGATTAGATTTTTGCATAACCCCTCAATTGGTAGATTAGAGTGACATCAGGAGAAAGAAAACCGTATTCACAGATGGAAATTTGATACCTATTCTGTGCATTTATTCTAGGATGGATAGATGGATCCTTTTAAACCCTCTTCGGACAGTTGGCCTTCATGGATTCCTGTATAGAAATGTGCTCTGTGAACCAAGAGGGAGAGTCAGTAGGGAGTTCTCTCCCCCCACAACCCATTTATTTGTATCACGCTAGGTGCTTCCTGGAAAGTGGATGACTTATTCATGATGAAATGAATGTATTTTTTTTAAAGATTTAAAGCAAATGGTTAACAACCATTTATAAGCGCCTAGTGTTGGTCTGGTTACCAGGAAGCTTTGGTGCCAACAAGAGAAAATGTGTTGGGACCCTTTGGATTTTATTTTATTTATTTATTTTTTTAGCATATTGACTTAACTCCTACCTTATTTTTATCCTTCATTATAAGCACAGATTATTTTGTAAACCAAGCAACAGGAATGGAATATTTCCCATCTTGAGGGGTTTTCCTATGTTATGTGAGAGACTGGGTCTGGCCACTAAGTAGTCCCTTATACTGCTTCCTAAACCTCAAAACCCAAGGTCCTTTCCTCCCTCCCGAAAGGTCAGATTCTTCAACTCTTTCAACGCAGGCTGAATGGCTCTTGTCCAAAATGTTTGTGTCCGAAGTGTTCCAGACTTCAGAGACTTGTGAATGTTGGAGTATTTGCCTAGTTTTTACCAGCTGAACATCCCTTATCCAAAAACGTGATCTGTAAAAATGCTCTAAGATCTGAGCAGGATGCTCAACCCATATAAGGAATAACCAATTAAGTGGGCCTCTTGAGGACGATATGCACTTTGCTCCCTGTTGGTATGCCATATGGTAGCCTTGTTTAACAAATACAGCAAATCTCTAACCCAGGACTGTCCTACCATCCATCTGGTGAAGCATCATTCCCCCACTTTAATAGAGAACACTAAAGAAAGGGGCCAGGCACACCTGGAGTCCCAATGACCCAGGAGGCTGAAGACAAAAGGATCAGGAACTTGAGGCCAGCCTCAGCAACTTACTAAGACCTACGTAACAGACCCCATCTCTAAAGAGGAAAAAAAAAAAAAAAAAAAGGGCTGGGGATGTGGCTCAGTTGTGAAGCACCCCTGGGTTCAATACGTAGACCAAAAAAAAAAAAAGTGTGCTAGCTGGGACAGACACTTAACAAATGTCATCATACAGACACATGAGATACCAGGCCTGATTATTTTTCCAATCAAAATTCAGCGCATTAAACACCTGCCAGACGCCTGTCAAAGGCACTGTGCGCTATGCCTCAAGGGAACTTGAGTATTGTAGGTGTTGGTCTCATGTATCCCTCCTAAAGTGATGGGGTTAGTAAAGTTAAAGCAACCAAAATCTGGACAAAAATATGTACCAGATATTGAAAGACAATCACAATTTCAAGTGTTTGCAAATAAGTTCATTTGATTCCATTTCATGTGTGCCAATTTGACCGGGGGGGGGGGGGGGGGGGGGGGCAGAAAGTCACAACTATCATAAAGGTGGCAAAACTTGTCATGGCAACTAATAAAGACGACCTGGCACTCGAGGAGAACATCTGCTCACACCGTGGCTGGGATTCACTGACTCTTGTGAGATCTAAGAGGAGCATCCTGATGCCCCGCCCATAAGGAAACAGACACTCTGTAAAATTAAAAGCAACTTCCTGATCACTGCTCTTCTGCATCTAGTATTTCTTCATGCTGAGAATAAGAACTTCCTCATGCTGAAGACAGACACCAAGATTAAAACAGCCCTAGGCTCTGCAGGCACAGTCAGCTATGCACACACACGTGCACCACCTGGCTTTTGTCTCCAAAACTTGTAATTGCTTCTTTAGGACCAGCAGAGACAATCTAGCTGCTTTTCCCCAGGTTGACCAATGTGCAAGACTTCATCCTTTTTTTCCATCATTTGCCTATTTCTTATCAGTGGGGACCCAGGCAGGCTGCCTGCCCTGGCTACTGGCAAGACAACTGAGGTTCAGGAATGAACAATTCAATACACTCTTTTCCAGACACGGTAGGTACAGAGTGAGGATGCCGAGTCACTCATCTCCCCCCGTGCCCCCCCCCCCGGCCTCCAAGGGAATCTAGAATGAGATCACTCAGGGAAGTGATGATGATCATCATCATCATGGCGACTAACAGTTATGCAGCTTGACTATACTTCTGAACTCCATACCTATTGTACAGGTGAGAAAACTGAGGCACAGACAGGTCATACAACTGGAAAGTAGCAAAACAGCACCCGGACTCAAACCCAGGCTCCTAAGCACTCAGGACAACGTTGCTCTATGTGTGTGTCAGTCCCTGATCCTGAAGATTGGAGGCCAAGTGTATTCAGGAAATGCCAGAGAACAGCATGAAAAGGGGGTACAGAGGGGCCTTACTGGACCTCGTAAGCCCTGGTTTCTAAGTCATCAGGCAACACGGGGCCTCCAGGGACCAATCAGAGACTGGGTGGGGCTGAGCATCCCTGGAGTAATGTGTGCTCCACGCACAAGGATGCATGTCTTCAAGTCCCTGCTTCAGTCCCTCCCACTTTAGGCTGGCATGGGGGTGTCTGACCCCCACACTGTCCCTTGCTACTACTGGCTCTCCTGACCCAGAGGAGAGATCTCCTTTCATTCTATTCAAGGCATCTACTCAGCCTTGACCTTAAACATGAACTCCCTCCCTTACAGCTCAACACCAGATTCTTCATCACTGTTCTCAAAATTTTGTTTAAAACCCTAGAAAAAAAGCTACTCTCCACAATAGTTTTTGTAATGCCACTAAGTGCTTTTAGTACCTGAAACCACTTATCTCTTCCCTTCATTTGCATATCTGATTCCAGTGTGTGTCTAATCAGAAGTTAAGGTCCTTGGGCTCAATTAACTTTAAAACCTCAGATAAAGTATCACACACTGTGACTCACTGCAATAAAGAGCTGAGGATTCCTGCCATTGGGTCACAAACAGCTGAGGAGGCAACAGGGGCTCGCTCTGAACTTTCGTTTCTGATGGCCTTCATCAATTATAAGCCATACATTTTGCCTGCTGCCCTGTTCAACTAGACGTTTTGAAGTCTTCTGTTCATTCCACTGGGAAACAAAGCTCCCACCTGGAATGGCCCCTGCAGCCACACGCAGACAGCACTGGCCAGCCAGGGCCAAGATTCAGATTCAGGGCTCAATTGCTGTCTCCATGTT
This sequence comes from Callospermophilus lateralis, assembly GCF_048772815.1. NCBI lineage: Eukaryota > Metazoa > Chordata > Mammalia > Rodentia > Sciuridae > Callospermophilus > Callospermophilus lateralis. The sequence goes on from NC_135321.1 coordinate 16,803,324, forward strand.
CTTAGCAGCACTGGGTGAGGAGCTGGCACCAAAATATTGTGTTGAACAGTAATTTTACAACAGTCTCATTTCTTTCCCATCAGAATAAAAAGCCACAGAGCTAATGCGTTGTGTCATAATTCTTGAGGAAAAAAAAAAGTCCTCATGCATTCCTTTTCCTTTTTTTGTAATTTAAGGACGAATTCCAAGTACTTTGCTTCTTCAGATGCCATGGTTTGATCTGAAGTTTTATGAAGCACTCGCTCTAATACTCAGGTTAAGACCTTAAAAGACTAATGTGAAATCTGTAGAGAAGAAAATTTCCCAGATTTATTACTGCCACCTGCTATTCTTCCATGTGTCAGTTTACCACAATGCTCAAGGTTTTGCAAGGCTAAAAAGAACTCCCATTCCAAAAAGCTGCATTCCATGATTTACAGGCCTGTAGTACAGATCAATTGTATTTTTCCATTGTAAAGGAAAAACCCATACAGCAAGGGAAAGCAGAGAGCTGGTTTCTGAACTGTCATGTTCCTTGTTTTAAACCAAGCTCACAATGTGAGTCTACAGCCAGGGGTTCAGTGTTAGATAAGGATGGTCACAGAATGACGAGTCCTCATGTCACCCTGAAAAGTGATCCAATACCCAAAGATTATTCCGATTTCAGAAGAATGCTTATTGACTATAAAGCAGCCTGGCAGTGATAAAAATACAAGTAAGAAGCAGGAGTCATATGCTAATTTAGGTTCTACCAAGGAGCTGTCAGGAGATAAGTGAGCTTACCAACAGGACCCTCAAAAAGTCAATACCTGCATTCCCAAGCCTACAGCCTAAAGCTCCTGGTCCAGGAGTGTCAAGCTTTCTGGCACAATTTAAAGTATGTGGGCACTTTTTTTTATGCTCACACAAAAATCCTGGGGAATCAGGATTAAAAAAAAATAGAACTATGGAAATAATTTGAGGGAACAGGAGGAGATGCTCAAGCTAATAGTGTCAGCCAATGTCCAGGATCCCAGCAAGCGAAGGTGAAGGGCTCCACTCCTGGGAGGCACTCCATGTTCTAGTCCCTCTCTCCTGCTCAGGCAGCTCTACCTCCCACTGTCCCTTTCTGTCTCGAGCTTATCCGACCTATCATCACTGATGTGAGGGTGGTACAGCTCTCCCCAGAACCCATCCTTCCCACCTGTGCTTGTTCCGCTGGCTCCACCTGCCATCTCCTTCAAATCCTTACACACCCAGGGCCATCCTCACCCACAACACAGCGCTGCAGAAGGGATGGACACACCTTCCCTCCTGGGCAGCGTGGCCCAGACTGCCTTGCACAAGCCAGGGGATGAGGGACTGGAGACTGTGTGCACACACGAGAGCAAACTGATCGGGAGAACATGAGCGAGTACACAAGGGTGAGCCAACCCTGAGGGGCACAGGTGGGCATGCCTTCCCCGTGGTGCCCTCCTGCAGGACTAGCCACCATCCATGTCCTTTATAGTTTTCCAGAGCCAACACTGACCCTCCATACTAACTGAATAGATGTGTCCCTCCTTGCCCACTTCCAGGACCCTGGTGCAAGCACAGCACGAAGCTCAATAGCATGGAGCTCAGTACTGTAGACAGCCAAGAAGTGCCATCAAAGTGGGTGGGAGAAAAGACAAGAGGAGAATGAGGGGACCCTGGCAATCGCCTCTGACAGCCATCTCTGGAAGGACACTAACGTCTGTGCAGTTTGCATTCAATGTCATTCGAACTCTCAGAAACACTGCTAGGGGCTTCCAACTCACCAGTGCCGTCGTCAGGAAAGTGCTAAGTGATACAGCCAGGACACCAGGGCTTTTGTCTCCAGACCCACAGGTTATAAACGGGGCTCTCACTTTTACTTTTCAAAGTGCTCCTTCTAACTTTTCAGGAGGAGATTGAAGCAACAAAGGCTCAAGACTAAGTATTTCTACATTTCTTCCATGTAATTCAGACACACCTGCCCTCAACCAGCCCAGCAGCTGGCTTCCTTGGGACCCTCAGGCACAGCCCCTTCCCAGTGTGGCCTTGCGCCCAGCAAGCCTTCTGCTGGCGCTCCCCTGGGCTGAATAGTGAAGGAGCCTCCAGCTCTGCAGGGATGGACGGAGTCCAGGGCAGCACCAAGGGCTCTGCAGTGTGATCAAGAACGAGACCGCCACCAGGGGAGCGAGCAAACAAGGATAAGGATGGGCCCCCAAGAACAGGAGGAGGACAGCACAGTCTGGTACAAGACCGCCCGGGGGGCAGCCCACGAAAAGGGCTTTGCAAGCTGCACCAGGGAACTAGTCCCCGATTGTGCAGGCACTGGACAGTGACATGTCCATCTGTGCTGTCCTTGCCACTGTTGGAAGATGGAGGAGGGCAGAAGGGTCCTGGCCCCAAGAAACCGTACCCTAGGGCCTGCCTCAATCTCCTGGGAAGCACATGAGAGGCAAGTGAAGGACCGCCGCTTCTGGATCAAGGCCACATGCCAGCATGTCCTAATATTTATTGAGCATGAACAGTTTTTAAAGAATGCCCCCAATTGTACAACAGATACTGTAATTCCTCAATTTTAACCTACATTAGATCTTTTACATCACTCTTCCCCAACCCATCAAAAAAAAAAAAAAAAAAAAAAAAAAAAGACAATTCCCTTAGTACATTGAACAAGATGTTTGGAGAGTTGACATTCTCTTCAGTAAAAGTTGTGCAAGGCATGGCCTCTGCATTATGTTGTCAGACAACCCATGAGCACCTGCCACCAAATGTATGAGAAAATTCCTCAAGCAAACTTCTCACTACAAGAGGTGGACACCCGTAAGCTCTGTGCCTTCCATCCCGCTCACTTTGGGGTGGGAGATTTTTTTTTTTTTTTTTTAAACCTTACTAGAGGTAACTAGTTTGCTATTCCTGCTTTTCAAGAAAAACTTGCTTAACTGTAATCCCAGCTAGCCTAAGGGAAAAAAGATAGCTCCGCAATATCATTACTAACCAACTTTGACAAGTAGGAAACAGTAAGAATGAGTGCCGAACACGTCTTACACATTTTTTACGCAAGTCTTGCTGTTATTCAAAATACCTGTGCAATTAATACTTGTATGAAGAGCACATTAGACATCAAGAATTTTTTTTTTTAAAAAAGTGATTCAGCAAAATCCATTCATACTCCCCAGAACTTAAGATCTGTAAAAAGAACTATCACCATTTCACTGATATGCCTTTGCACAAGTGACACATTACTACATAATAAAGACTGTCCACAAACCACTGAGACTATGCAAAAGAGGAAATACACAATACATAAACCTTTTTCTTCAGTACTTGGGAGGGTTTTTTGTTTCGTTTTGCTTTTGTTTTTTCCAAACCTGTGAATCTTAAATTCCACATAAACTGAAAGTTTGGCCATTTGCACTGCATCTTAATTATTATGGCTTTGGTTTTTAAATCAACTCTTCTACACCAAGTTTCTACTTGTCTTCTCCTGCCCACTGCAGCCGAGCAGCACTGCGCACAGTCAGTACAGATGGCAATTCCAACTAGCATTCATTTATTCCCCAGTTTAGCAACATTCCTCATAAAAACCTCTGTACCACCCATATCAGAATCTCATGAGCAATCCCCCGCTTCTTGTTTCTCACCTACCCGTTCTGCACTTGTGATCTGTGCTGTGCCCCTTGGGTGCCCCGGGGCTTGGCATTTGGTGCCCCACCAAACCCACTCCACCCTCAGTTCCAGGAGAGAGCTGCTCAGCAATCTTCCCTGCATATAAGCCTCACCCACAACCCCCACCTTACACAGATCTGAATCAAATATCATATCAACCTTATGATCAGAGGTTGAGAAAGAGACATCTTGTCCATGTCTATTTTTTTTTTTTTTAATCTCCCATGTCAATAGTGTCCCTGAACTAGCATCCATAAGATACCTCGACCTAAAAGGAGGATGCTAGTGACAAGTCATAGGACATTCCCCAACTCCTGCCCCAGGCCACCTCGCCTTTTACCTATATCTTTTAACTCAGTTTTATAGGGGGCTTGTTTACCATGCTTTGAGCCAACATAATGCTACAAAGAACACCTAATGTGGAATGACAGGAGGATTTCTGACTAGTTCCAGAGATGAACATGGGACATCCCATGCCTGCATCCAGAAAGCCAGAGTTTAGGGATGGTCATGGAGCAGCTTGGCTCCCAGGGCACGTGAGGGCTCTCAGGTCTTCTAAAAACAAAAATCAGACCTCAGTAGTGAGTAGTTGCCAAAGGAGCTTCTACAATCTTGGGCAACATGAACGCTATTGTACATGCATTTCCATGGTGACAAAAATCTCATGCCATAGTGCATTAGCAGACCACAGCAGGGCAGTTGAGAAGGCAGATTCTGGAGACACCTGTAGGTAAAAAACCCTGGTTTCCCCATTTACCAGCTGCATGAATATTGTCAGATTCTGTAACCTCTCCACAACTTAAATATCTCATGTGCAAGATGGGGAGACAAGTGAACAGTTACCATCTAGGCTAAAGTGAAGATTAGATAAGTCCAGGCAAAGCCCTGAGCAGTGGTGCCCAGCTCAGAGGAAGCCTTCCACCAAGGAAAGGAGGGTCAGCCATTTGTTATTGTGCCAGCAGCCACACATTGGCACCAACCACACGCCAGGTCCAGTGGGGAGTCCACACCTTCATTCATTCAGGAGATGGGGGACAAGGAGGCTCCATAACTGGGCCTTGAGCAGATGGGGAAGTCATAAATGGGACATGAAGGTCCTGAAGGGCACTGCAGGGACACAAGCTCCCCTGGTTCTTGTTTAGTTCTAGGGTGGAAAAAGGTGATTGGGGAAAATGAACAAGACAACAGATTTCACCTCGAAAAAGGAAAATCATTTTCACCGATGCTGCTCTCTCCAGGGCAGAGCAAGGAAGTACAGGGTTCCCCGTGAGCAGAGGCTCAACCAGCAGCCATAAAAAAAAAGGTCCCTTACTAGAGGGCCACCTGCTTGGACACTGCACCAGGACATCTTCAGGCTGTCACCCAAGCTGGGAGATACGGAGATAGGATATTTAAAGAATGTTAAAAATCAGGTCCCTAGAGTGGGGCCTGCTCCAACATGACTGGTGTCATTTTAAAAGGGATCAAGACCCAGACAGAGAGACAACCACTGCTATCAGACAGTACGTTTTTGAAATGGCAAACCTCTATGAAAAATGGTTCTACAGAAAGAATAAGCAACAAAGGCCAAGATCTCACTTGCCATAAAATAAGTCAGGAGTGCTATCTGGACATGTTTCCACGCTGGGAAAGGGCAACGGACCCAAGGAAACAGAAGGAAGCAACCAAAGCCCAGGAGCCCACATGTAACGCAAACACAACACACCAAGGGACCTCTGCCAGCCATGCGGGACAGATCTCATGACCCAGCAGCAAGGACCTGCACCAACCGCCCCCCACACTCCCGTAACAACTTATTACACACAGTGCAGCTTCTCTGGCTGCTCAACTACTCAGTTTCAACAAATCCACATGAAGAGCAGTGATCAAAGACCGCCAGAGGAGGAGGAATGAAAGCTGATGCGGAGTTAAGAATAATGACCAGCGGCACAGCCCCAGGACAGAAATACTCTCAAAATGCCACAGGCTTGTCCTAGAGACTCGCTCATTACAGACTGAATCTCGAACACCCCCAAAATTCATAGGGAGTCCTGTTTCCCAGCACCTTACAGTGTAGCTGCATCTGGAGATACATTTTACGGCAGAATGCATTTTGACAGGTAGTACAAAAATGGAGCCCAACTTCCCATTCCTCTGGCTGTGCATGGGCAGAGTCACTCCACTAGTGTAACCATACACGTATGTAGGTTAACGATGTCTTTCCCTCCCATCCCTACAACTCCACCTCTCCCTCAGTCCCCTCTACACAAACCAAAGTTCCTTCATTCTTCCCCATCTCCCTGCCCCATTGTAGATCAGCAGCTGCTGATCAGAGCCAACATTCAGCTTTTGGTTTTTGGGGATTGGCTTATTTCACTTAGCATGATATGGAGATAGGATATTTAAAGAACGTTAAAAATTAGGTCACTAAAGTGAGCCCTGCTCCACCATGACTGGTGACATTATAAAAGGGATTAAGACCCAGACACAGAGATGACCACATGAACACAGGGAGATGACAGCCATCCATAATCCAAGGAGACACACAGAAGAAATGAGCCCTGGCAACGCCTCGATTTCACAGTTCAAGATTCCAGAACTATAAGGATATAAACACCCACCACTATGCCATGTGGTACTCCGTTACAACAGCCCTGGTGGACCCACATGCTCCCAGAGCTCTTGCTCTCAATGGCTACACCATTTCAGCCACCTTCTACCTGTCTGAGGTGCACAGGAAGCCATTTGAATCTGGGGCCTCCAAAGACTCAAGGGCCATTTCAAATCTTCCATCATCCCATCTCATTCACTGCCAACAACCTCTTCCAAAAGCCTTCTCCAAAATCAATACCTCCATACTAGCTACATTTTATCTAGTCTTTTTTTCTTCCTCTATGAACTGCAGAATTATGAAGTTTGAATGAAACAGAAGGCAATTTTTATGAGTTAGGTTTTCTCAGAGGTCTAGACTTTCACAGACTAGAGCACAGGTTATAGTATTTTCTAGTTACTAGGTTGCAAGCTGTAACGGTGCCTGGAACAGCATCGGGCAAGCAAGTAGAGTTCAACAAACATTCGTGGAACTCAATACCACCTGGCTTTTGGGTCCCACAAACGAACATCTTACAGCAATACATAAAAATAAAGGAGAATAAATATGCCAGTCACAGGTCAACATAATTACCACAATGAGCCACAGACGTCACTCTCAGCCTCCTCACACCGATGGAAACCAACATTTGTTGGTTAACAATGGGGTTAACACGTACACTTAGTAGTAAAATAAGGTCCTCAGCAGCATTTATACAAAACCTAATCATGAAATTTGTACCATCCTTTTAGAAGCACCTGTTAATAAAAGCAAAGGACATACATACAGTATTAAGCTGTACTTCTCTCCCAGAGAGAATTATTGCATAAGAGGCTTTATATATTGGGGCAAAACGGCTTAAAAAATAGCAATCATAGTTTAATCTAAAAAAACAGACACTGCCTGGACTGCTTGTCCCTAAGACAAGCCATTCTCACAGGGTTTACAACAGAGGGGTATGCCATAATTGGCTAGGAGATGTATCACTGTATTTTATACAAACTGTTAACCTCCATGGTGGCCCCTAATAATTCATGATGTTATGGGCTAAGTAATTACCCTGATTTTATCAGGGCACATCATATGCATGTATTGAATTAACACTGTAGCCCATAATTATGTATATATACAATTAAAAGAAATAAGTTTTTTTTTTTTTTCTTTCCTTTGAGACCATCTCCCTGTGTTGTCCAGGCTGGTCTCAACTCAAACTCAAATGATCCTCCCATCTCAGACTCCCAAATGGGTGAGACTATAGGCATGCATCACCACATCTGTCTCGATGTTTTTTGTTCTCTCCCCCCCACCCCCGAAAACAAAGAACTCTGGAAAAAATTCAAAGCAGTGCCTTACGGAATCATTCAGACAAAAAGGTTTCTAAGACGTAAGGAGGGCCTTATTCTCTAGCAGTCTCAGCAAAAGTTCAATGTACAGAATGGTTTTTGTCTTGAAAAGCTCTCTGGGTGTGACTTTTATCTAATAAAATCAACCCCAATAAAAGTCATAGGATACCCACAACATTTTTAAAGGAATTATACTAGAAGAACCTAATTGGTTTGAGCTGAAAGGCACAAGGACAGAAACATGAAATTCTATTGGTAAGCAGACCGATATCTCCACTCAGCTAGAAACAGGGTAATGTTCATCAAAAGATGAATCCTTGATATAATGCTTATTGCTTTAAAAGACTAAATTTTGAGGGTAGTAGTCAGTCAGCCTTAGATAATATATTAGTACACTTTTCCCCAAAAAACAGTGAAGATTCAATCTTATCCCTCAAATTGCCTTGGATTTTAAAATGCTTTTTCTTAGAAAACAGTCAAGAAATCCAACTTACAAGTAAGTCAATTCAGAGCCCTGATTATATACAACTTCATCAGAATAATTAATAAAAAGGTCAATTAGGAACTTAGGAGTTCTTCCATGACATTTTTAGGGAATACATTCAATAATTCAGAAAACATGAGAAGGCGCACCATAAAAACATTTCTCTCACCCTGACCCCACTCCTGCCAGTCTTGCCTGCCTGCCACATACCCCACAAGGATACCGCTCTTGCTGGTATCCTGGGAACATGTCTAAAGTTTCTTGTGGATACTCCACTGTGCACCTTGGAAGCTGCGTGGCAGCTGGCTGGCCACCATTCAAGGCTTTTTTTTTTTTTTTTTTTAAGTTTTAAGCAGACAATATTTTACATTTATGTGGTGCTGAGGATCAAAGCCAGTGTCTCATGCATGCTAGGCGAGCACTCTACCACTGAGCCACACACCTCCAACCCCATCAAGGCACTTCTCTAATTTTTTTTTTTTTAAGTTATAGATGGACACAACACGTTTATTTTATTTTTATATGGTGCTCAGGATGGAACCCAGTGCCCCACACATGCCAGGCAAGCGCTCTACCACTGAGCCACAACCCCAGCCCTCAAAGCACTATTTCTTGACAATGACCTGGACAACGGATGTCCTACAGAGCCCAATAACCTTGAGTCAAGTGTTTTAAAGGATTACAACTCAATAAAATGTATAAGATTCAACTTCTTGAACTTCAATATCTAAAAGCAAAGTTTTCCCAAACCCTGGAGTATACCCCCATATTTCTAGTGGTTATAAATGTAGTAAAACTCCAAATAATAATTAGCAGGAATCCCAAGCATCCGTTGGTGTGGACAGTTGGCTGTGCCCTGCTCTGAGTGACTCCATGATTAATACTCAGCGATTTCCAAGGCTGTGCCTAACCCTGAGTTACTCCATTTTATAAAGTAGTGGTTTTTTCCCCCAAGTTACTCCATGTTAAGTGTAAGTGCTGAGATAGGCAGATGGTGGTTGCAAGGTCGTTCTAACACAATCAGAAGATGCAAATTGAAATTGTGCTAATAAATGATGACCACCTATGAAGTTACAGTATTAAATCGGTAGCACCGGGCCCACGAGTTTACCCAACACGGAACACCAAGTGAAGCAACTCCTTCAACACCCGTGAGGTACAGTACCCCACAATTGGTTGCAGCAGCACCCACTGAGCTATCATGAGAATCCAGTGAGCACCTCACAAGTTCAACAGGCAAGAAACCTTCAACTCTCTTCCTCAGGCCCAGCCCAGCTCATCTCCCTACTTGACATGGCTCAGCTTCAAAACTGCCTGCCGGACCCTGGCCTAGGACAAGTTCCATGCTCTAACAGCTCTGTGCCCTGATCAGATTCTTCTGGTTCATAATCTTATCTGACCACCTGCAGTGACCCCTGCATTCATAACTGCACTCTGCCTTTGCTCTCTGCACAGACTCCTGGACCCTTGTGGCCACCAGAACCCTTTCTTGGCCTTTCTGTAACCTGTGTGTCATTGTAAGAAGTGATGTGTGACTTGAGTGTTAGATAATAGCAATTAAGATCAGAAGAACCTGTGATTGCCTGGTTTATGACCACCAGGTGATCCATGCGTACCTAATGAATTGCCAATGAAAATGATATACTTTATAAGTGTTCTATAAATTCTGACGTTATGGAAATATTTGGGCTCTGTTAATGACATAACTCGATGAAAGCTGGACAAGCAACCAAGTATAAAATCTTAAAAACTGGACAATCTGAATGAACACCAATGATTAACAAATTTACTTGTCTTCTCCAACCCCTAGGGTCAGGTTTCTAGAAACTAAGGATAATCTGTGGTTAATCAATGGTTAATTTTTGAAAAAAAAACCCTTTAAAGGGAAAAAGCTACAAAGATTCAGGTTGGAAGAATACTACAAAGGCTGTTTTACTTTAAAAATAAAGACAGCAAATCACACAGTATCAATGCTTTACGTATCTTGCCAACAAGAGAATCTATAGTTTTCAAATTTCCCTATTTCATGATTCTGGGCTTACAAATGTCTAGGTTCATTATAGCTGTGACATCATCTCCGACTCCCTGCTCTAAGCCTTGGGTTCACCCTCCTCTGAGGTCTCCCATTCATTTACTTGCTGTTTGCCCCAACATCTCCCACACTCATCCCCACTCCTTCCAGTCTCATGTGTACCTCAGAGCAGCAGAGGTCACCGACTATCCTGTGGTGTTTCCACGATGCACCCCCATAGAGCAGAGGACCAAGTCCACGCCGCCACCTGGCACACTTCCTACCTCTGCCAACCTGGGGCCTGTACACCTCCCCTCCCTGCATCAGTTCCTCATGCAACCAGATACCCACGGTCAAGGGCTGACTGTCCCAAAAAAAAAAAAAAAAAAAAAAAAAATAATCAACCCACTGAAGCCCTGATCTCCTGTACTTCAAATGTGACCATATTGAGAAATTGGAACTTTAAAGAGACTACAATGTAGTCATCGAGGTGGGTCCTATTTCAATCTGACCAGCATCCTTATGAAGGAAAAAATGTGGACCCAGACACCATGCATGTGCATGCACAGAAGACCACATGAGGACACAGGGAGAAGGTGGCCATCTGCAAACCCAGGAAAGAGACCTCAGAAGAAACCAACCCTGCTGGCACCTTGCTCTTGAACTCCTAGCCTCCAGAAATATAAGAAAATATCTGTGGTTTAAACCACCCAGTGTGTGGGTACTTTGCTATGGAAGTCCTAAACTAATATAAACTAATAAATCCACCCCACCTTCCTTTTGTAATGCTAAGTTTTTTAAATAGCTTTGAGACAAAGTTACTACACAAGACACTTCACCCATTTAAAACAGAATTCTGTAATTTTTTTTTTTTTTTTTTTTTTTTTTTTAGAATAGTTGTACTATTGTGGGCATACTAACAATCCAACTTTAGTAGATATCACCTGAAGAAAAAAGAAAAAACTCAATTATTCCCTCTCCTTCTGCCCCAACCTTGAACCTCCTCCACTCCCTTGTCTATGGAATGGATTGGCCCATCACAGACAGTTCACACGTAAAGTTTAATCACTCACCACGTGGCCCTTTGCAACTGGCTTCTTCACCATGATGTTGGCAAGGTCCACCTACATTATAACAAGTATCATTACTTCATTCTTTTTATAGTCAAATAGTATTCCCATGTATAGATATACCACACTATCCATCCATTCACCAGCTGAAGGTCATTTGGACATTTCCACCTGGATTTAAAGCCCTATTTCCATCCCAAAGCATGAGACTCCAATCTCAAACCCCCAGTGAGAACACCCAAATCATTAAGATCAATACCTGGTGCTAAATTATTACCCAATAAGCATCCAGTTTCACCTTAATATAAACCACTGCAGCACTTCCTGCACATGCCACTAACTGCACCCTTCTTTATGATCATTTTTTAAGTTCATTCAGTTGATAATTACTGAGCCTCTACTAAAATTAAGTCCCTCTGCTAGATCTACATAGTCAATTAACACCTTTATCCTTGTAAAACTTAAGATTTTTAAGATTTCTAATTCAAGTTCCTATACATTATGCTTTGACTCATTAAGAGAAACTGACACCAAAAAAAAAATTTTTTTTTTTTTTTTTTTTTTAAAGACTTTGAATAAGAATGCTTCCTGTGCCCTTATTAGTAATAGTGGGGGAAAAAAAATCAGAACCAGTCAGAGTTCAAGAATATGTATCAGACAAGCAATTAAGACAACATCCACAAAGTTAAATATTTTGCCTTCATAATGTTTCCTAAAGCTTTTTTTAAACAGTGATTTTATAAACTTTAAAGGCAGTACAAAATCTGCAAATAGTACCATCCCAATGTGTTAATTCTCCCTAGAAAATGAATAAGAAATGATTAAGTTGTATATTTCATCCCAAGTTACAATAATTTCTGCACCATTCCTTTATAAAAGGAAAGAAATCCTTTTGTCACTCTAAAATAGAATAAATAGTCCTGTCAAATGTAATGAGAGATTATTAGATTAGGGAGTTATATTAACTTTAAGCAAAGTACTTTTCAGGAATTCTATGCAAAACACATTTGTCATAGAGAAACCACCCAGCCATACCAGACAGTTTAAGGGAAATCAGCCAAATCAATTTTTTCTACAAAAATTAATGTAAGTGCGGTGACACAGGGACAAGGGCTCAACTGCACACACAGGTCCAGGAGCCGAGCGGGAAAACAACAAAGGTTGCGCCTCAGCAGCGGGGTAGGTAACCACATGAACCTGTGTATCGTGCTTTGTTTAGATGTAATGAACTCAAGCACCCTTTTGTGCAAATAAAGCCCCTGCTCATAAAGTGGATTGTGTTCTAAAATTTCTAAGTTAGTGGTCTGAAACTCGGGATACATCTCTCCAAACACAAGTCAGTTTCCAAAACTAGTCCACTCAAAGTCACGTTAAGTTTTTACTCATTGAGAGGAGCCGAGAACAGGGCTATGGTGGTAGTAATTATCACATGGCAGCTCTAAGACCCAGGCAACTCTTTGGAACTCTGATTCGAAGGATTTGGGTAGCTCGTGTTTCTCCGACTAGGGACCCTGGTCATCTGCAATCTCCCAACGCTACCTCTCTGCAAGCCTTTTTCTTCATGGCTTGGGAGGTGGCTCCATGGGATGGCTGACCCTCTTCCTGGCAGTGTGGAAGCGAGGGTCGGGGAAGAGCACAGTCATCCCAGGTCTACACCAGCAGGGCAAGCCTGCCCCTGGAGTAACTTTGTCCCATCTCAAGCCAGTTCACTCACCTGGGACAGCCTCTGAACTCTAGCATTCACCACTGGTAAATGATTGCTTTCTTTTCTTTTAACTTTGTTAAAGGCCACTCCCCAGGTAGAACAGCCAGGAGTGGCTACACCTGTTGGCACATGGGATACATTCCTAAGAGCAGCAGGTACAGCAATCAAGAACTCCCTCCCTGGCAACAACCGCTTTCTCGTGATGGCTCTCCTTCCATGCATCAACGAGCTCCAGCTGGTGAAATCGTAACTCACCAGTGCCGCCCAACACTGTGTGGGGTGGGGGGAGGAGAGAGGACGGCACCACAGGTAATCCCACTTTACCACCTCTACCAAACCACAAGCTTCAAGGTCTCAAATACTGTGAGAGCCCAAAACCACAGAGGCTATGAGGTCAAAGTTGAAGCTTTTAGTCAAACTCTAAAACCTGAGGAAGATACTGCTCATAAGGAACAGCTGGCGCACACTGGAGTCAGATGCACAGGACCCGTCCAGGAGGTTCCCCAAAGGGGCTCCTTCAGGGGCACTGCACACCATCCCCTCACCCTTCCTCAGGGACCACCTCGTTGTCCCCCTTCTCCCTCACCATTAACACATCCCTCCAGCGTTCCTGTGCTCATCCTACAACCAGTTTAAAAAGGAAGACACAAAAACAAAGCTTTGCAACCCCCCCAAACACCTCCTGTAGTTCCTCATGCTCCCCGTCACCCCTCACCCTGAGGCCTGGAGTGCGCCCACTCCAAAGCCCCCACCCCAGGCAGCCTTCTCAAAGGCCTAAGGCAGGGAAGTGGCCAGGTAGAGGCAGACAGCCCCATCCCAGGGGGGCCTGCCCCTTCCCAGCTACAACTGGAGCAAGTCAAACTTCTGAGCCTCAATTTCCTCATCTATAGATGGGAATGGCTGTACCTTCATTACCCAATTTAAAAAAAAAAAAAATTTTTTTTTTAACTTGAGGACAGGGCCTGAAACACAGAAGTGCTCAGCATTTGTTAGATAAGTGAAGAAGTGTGTGTACATTGCTGTCACCACACTCTTCACTACAGCCATCCCGTTTCCAGAAGCCGCTCCCCCTGCAGGCGCCACACCAGAAGCAGGGAATGCTAAAGATGGACATCAGGAGCCTCCCAGAGTCTTTCATCATAGATTTGGAGAAAGGAAGAAAATTAAAATCAGACATTAATTAACTTGCCCAAGGTTACGTGATCATTAACGCCCAGGGCCGAGCCAAGATCCCCAAGGAGATGACTTCATCCACGTGACCTGGGGCACAACCAGCAGGTTACTGGCTCCCGAGTTATAGGTGACCACCTTCCAGGCCCCACAGGTACCGAGGTCTGGGTGGGCTGCCACACCCAACCCCAAGTGCTTCCTCCACCCAGAAGTAAAAGAACACCTTCCAGCACGCGCACTGCACACCGACACCCCACTCACCCAGTTCATCTTCCAACAGCCACACTCAGCGAGGTGAAATGAGCAGACCCGTCCAGAGACTAAGTCCCATCCCACCCAACCCAGCCCAGCAATCGTTTTTCTCACCATGTGGTTCCACCAGGCGCCTGAAATCAACCTGGCAAGAGTGGCCAGGCCAACGTGGTCCTTTCACCTTTGTTCTCTTCCCTGGACGGAGGAAAAAATCCTGCTGCCCACCCGCCCCCGCTCTTCTCATTTCTGCCCTCTTTCTGTTCTGCTCTGTCTTGTTTTCTTTCCAGTAAAACAAACGTTAAGGAGTCAGAGCATTAGCTAGAAAGCCATCCTGATCAAAAGACCGGGAAGCCAGTCCCCACGGCAGCCTGTCAGATGCTGTGAAGACTGGCCACCGTCCTACGGAGACTGCCGGAGCTTTATACTTGGAACAATCATGGTGAAGCACGCCCTCACGCCCTCCATGCCCACTCATCAACACAGCTTTATGCAAAAGAGCTGTGCTCACATTAATTACTGCAATTCCAAAGCACTGTTTTCTAATTTTCTGTTATAAGCTACTTTAAGATGTTTTCAAAGAAACCAATGAGATGAGCAAGGCTACCTTCACAGATGAACTTACTCAGTGTGACGGCACTGACCTTCTAACAAGGTTTTGAAAACTAGTTTACTTTAAATTGGGGACTTCTGGAGCATAGTTCTGTTTGGGGCAGGAACCAGGTAGATACTGACAGAAGGATCTCTTAAAAGTTCCATTCAGCTCTTAAAACTTCATTTCATGTGATTTTTCCTCTTAAACAACTTTTTGTAAGCAAATACGACACTTCGTTAGGTCCATGTAACTCCTCACTGTCTGGCACATTATAGGATTGTCAGGGGAGCAGACATGCCTCCCATCTGAAGATGGGTCCCAGGAGTTTCAGAGAGAAGGTGGGACCCAACTCAGGACCGGCATGGTTCTTGGCATACCTGCAAAAAGTAATTCCACACACCCCAAAGGCACAGACAGGTTTATTTAGGAAAGAAGATACATGTTCAAGGGAAAATGGGGTGATCAAAAGAAAGACGACTTTGAAATAAGGCAAGGAATACGCACTCATGGGAGAATGCAGACCCTCCCCAGTAGGAGTGACAGTGTGTGGTGTTAATATTTATGGAGGACCAGGGCTAGGGGATGAACTGGGGGTGCAGCAGGTGAAGCTGCCCAACTTCCTGCCAGTTTTCCCTGCATGCTGGCCTGCCGTTATGAGTAACCAGTAGTTGCAATTGTTCCTGGAAGCTTTTTGCATGTCAAGAGTTCATGGGTGTTTCCCTTAAAGCTCCAAATCCCTGTCTCGGGATGTTCAGCAGTATTCCTGGCCTCTAATTACTCCTGCTCCCAGGTGTGACAACTGAAATGTTCCCTGTGTTGCCCAATGTTCCTGGTCAGAAAATTGCCCCCAGCTGGGAACCACAGTTTAAAGCAAATGATTCCAGGGAAAGGAAAAATGGAGCGCCATGGTCAAGACAAGGGCAATTTCTGAGCAGCGGGTTTTATGTGAGGGTTGGTCATGACGTAATCCAGAAGAACTCCCGTGGGCAGGGGACCCCAAACCAACTCCTCATGAGAAGTACCTGGGAGCTTTTCAAAGCCCCACTCAGCAAGCTCCATGACAATCCTTTGAATTTCATCTTGAAAACAGAGTTCCTGGAAGAGCTCCATAAGCAGATACTGAGCTGCAGTTAATGACTCCCACACTCGGTGTTTAGGATTAAAGTGTACTGATGTCTGTCGTGTACTTTGAAATGCATCCAAAAAGGAGATGGATGGGGGTGGGGGGTGTAAATACAGGATAAAGCAAGTACAGTAAAATATCTATTGTTGAATCCAAGTGGGGGGTGGGTACAGGTGCTCACTCTGCTTTCTCTCAACTTGTCTCCAGACCTCAAATTTTTCATAATACAACACTGGGAGGGAGCTGGACACAGCTATAATCCCAGCAGCTTGGAAGGCTGAAGCAGAAGGATTCCAAGTTTGAGGCCAGCCTGGGCAATTTAGCCAGACTGTCTCAAAATAAAATCAAAAGGGCTGGGGATGGAGGTTGGCGGTACAGCACCCTGGGTTCAGTCTGCAGTATGACTAAAATAGTAAACAGAAAACCTGCGGAGGGAGCGGGGGCATTTCTGATGATCAACAGGATTTGGCAAGTGCTGAAATAACACGGTTCCACCTTTTACACCAGCTGAAAGCCACAGGCTCATCTCACTTCTCTCCTCACCCATTATGTAATCACCCAAAGGCGACTAAAGAAATTCAGGAAAATGGAGCCAAACCTCAACAAGGATTAAAAAATAGCCTGCTGCCCTTTCGCACTGCAGCTCTGCTACCTCTTGCTCCATAGACTAACATTCCATTAAAATAAAGCAAAGCTTATCACTTTGCCTAATTTTGTTTAGTTTAGCTTTTCTCATTACAGACTAAAGACTTCCTCATTAGGCTACTGAATCTCTTTTTATCCTTTACTGCACCCAGTTTTAGAAAGGAAGGTGTCCTGCTATGTATCATGAATAAAGTCACAGGTTTGTTCATTTTGTGACATTTGCTGCCACCTCTGTCTCCCCACATTACAGTTTATCCAACTCAAGTTACTTACACCCTGTCACAGGCTGGCTTAGTCCCAAAATAGACCACCTTCAGTGTGCATGTTTGTGGTCTTCTCAACTTAGCCAAAAATCTGACCACACACACACACACAAAAAAAAAAAAAAATAGACAAATAACATTTCTACTGAACCCTGTTTCAAGCAATCAAGGGAAATGCTTTCTTTATCTAGTTCACTGTTTACCAAATGGTGTGATCATTTCTCTTGATGTCAGCAATGGTCATTTTCCAGTGCTTTGGGCCAACCTAATGATTACTTTGTGCCACTAAACCAGGGGAAAGTAACAAAATACATGATCTCTACTCCACAGAAAACAATGTTCTCACTTCCTGGAGTCTCATACTTTCCACTTTGCTTTTGCTCTCTAGTACAGGAAGTCCCTGCTATTATGCTGTTCTCTGGCCCTAAACCTCCCTCCTGAAACATGATGTGCAAGAGAAATCTGTAACAGAAATATTTAAGGGGTTAGGAGTACAGCTCAGTGGTAAAATACATGCATCACATACACCATGTTCTGGATTTAATCCTTAGCACAAAGGAGGATGTCATGGTTTGGATCTTCAATGCATTCTGAAAAGCTCTAGTATAATGCTAGCGTGTTCAGAGGTGAAATGATTAGATTATGAGAGTTGTAACCTCACTGGTGGATCAATCCATTTGACAGATTAATAATGTGAAAGGACTACTTGGTGGGAACTATACACAGGTGGGGTGTGGCTGGAAGCAAGAGATCAGTGGGGGCATGCCCCTGATCAGCGGGGGCATGTCCCTGGCTCCTCCCCCGCTGTGTGTGTGTGTGTGTGTGTGTGTGTGTGTGTGTGTGTGTCCGTCCCAGCTGCCATAAGATGAGCAGCTCTTTCCACTGCACCATGAAGTTCTGCCTCACCACTAGCACAAAGCAATGGAGTAAATCAACCATGGACTGAGACCACTGAAACTGTGAGTCCCAAATAAGCTCTTCCTTCTTGTCAGGTATTTTGGTCACAGCAACTAAAGGCTGACTAGCAGAGAGAGGCAGCAGCAACATTGAGATATATGCAGGGTTTTTATCATTGGTCCTAGTAACTGCTGTCCATCCTGCTGTTCTCTAGGGGCGCATAGAGAGGTACCTCTCCCCCTCCGCCACCTGCCCCATAGGCTCTATCATGCCTCCTCCATATTTCCCACCACCCTTTACCCACTGGCCTGTTCACAGCCAGCACTGTGCCTGGGTGCCACAGAACCCTCTCTTCCATTTCTCAGCCACGTGGGATCCAGATCCACGTCCTGGTGCACCACCATTCCTTTCCCTCCAGTTTACCCAGAAGAAATCAGAATCTGTTTTCTTTACGGATTTCTTTACAAATGATCCTTGCCTACTTCTGAATCAATTATTCAACTTCTATGTCTCACATCACCTATTAAGCAGGGCTTTTTTATATACTCAAATTGTCAAGCTCATATCTCTAAGACTTTTTTCCTTGTTGGGTTACTTTAAAATTGCTTTTTAAGCCAGGATTACTCATGCCTATAGTTCCAGCTGAGGCAAGAGGATTGCATCAGTCCAGGGGTTCAGAGTCAGCCTGGGCAACAGTGATGACCCGCCTCAAATAAATAAATAAATATTAATAGACAGACATCAGTATATTTATTAGCAAGTTTTTATTTATCAGTATATACATTTCTTACTATATATATATATATTTCTGAGCATTTGGGAAGATGAGAGTAAAATGAAAGGGTACAAGGAATAGTGAGAATAGGCAGAAATGGTCGCCACACCTGACACCGGTGGAAAGCTGAGCTTGTGGACTACACAGGGTGCACTGAGGGCCCTCTGGCCCACGTGGCCCTCTTAACCAACACCATCCTTTCTGGAAAGCTGGAGTGCTTCTAACGCTGCTCTCTCAGTGCAGTGATAGAGAAGCAGACCTGGCCAGCAGCAGTTGTGCAGACAGGGAAAACCAAGTGTAGACTTCAAAATTCTACACAGTACCAAACACCTAAAGTCGGTACAAGCCATATCTTTCACCTTGATGCACTATTTTACTATCTTGCTAGCATCTGGATGTGGTCTTAACTGTATATATTTTTTTTAAGTAGCAGTTTTATTGAGATCTAATTCCTAATCTCTATTAAAGTGTAAAACTCATTGATTTGTAATATATTTGCAAAGCTGTGCTCTACCACCATTAGCTAAATCCAGGAAAGTCTTATCAAGCCCAAAAGAAATTCCATACCTTTTACAGTCCAGCTCCAGTAAATGCTAACCTATTTTTTCTCTTTATGAGTTTGCCTATTCTGGACAATTCAAATAAATGTGTAGCCTTTTTGTATCTGGCTTCTTTCACCTACCATGATGTTTTCAAGGTTCATGCAGGTTGTGGCATTTATCTGAACTTCATTCTTTAATGGCTGAATAATATTCCATCGTAATGGGCAGAACAACCACACCTTGTTTTATCAGTTCATGTCCCAGCACCCTTATCAAAGAACAACTATAATTCTATGCCACTGCTCCCTACAGCTATCCTTACAGTAATACCACACTGACTTGACAGCTTTGTAGTAAATTATAAATTTTTAAAAATAAAGGTGAGTCTTCCAATTTTGTCCTTCATTTTCAAGATTATTTTGAATATACTGTATTTCCACTGAGTTGTAAGATCACCTTATTGATTTCTGCCCCCCCCCCCCAAAAAACTAGGAATTTATAGGCATCAACTGAATTTGTAAATGAGATTAGGGAGTACTGTCTTCTTAATATAAGATTCTAATCCATGTAGATGGAATGTCTTTTCATTCATTTAGGTCTTCTTTATTTTCCTCAACAATGTTTTGGAGTTTGTGAACAAGTAATGCACTCCTTTTGTTAATTCCTAAGTATTTTACTCTTTGGTACTACTATACATGGAATTAATTTCATTTCTTACTTTTTTCATTGTTCTTGTATCTGGCAACCTTTCTAAACTCAATTTGTTATTTCAGTTGTGGGTTTTTGTGGCTGCCTTATGATTTAGCAAAAACACCATTTTGGAGGTAATAAAAAACAGGTTTTAATAATTGTGCTCATCACACTGTTAGCACCTGCTGAGAAGGGCACACCTTCTGATAAACTATTCTAGAGCAGAGCGTGCAACAGGGACTCACAGGAAAGCACACTCTTTGAAAGGAATTAAAGCCCCACAGACCCGGCTTTGGGGATAGTATACCCCTATCCATTCAAGGTCAAGATCATCCACCTTGCTGACATCTCTCGGGTTTCTCCCCCCCCCCCCCCCCCCCCCCCCCCCCCCCCCCGTCTCCAGCAGAGCAATTCCCAGTCATGGATAACACGACACACGAGACAATTAGAAGAATCTGTTCACTTTTACCTCTGAGTGACCCCACATGATATTCATCATATTCTCTTTCCTCATTGTGTTCTCTCACTGTGCACAGAACAATTGTTTTCCCATCTGCTGAGATTAAAAACAAAGCCTAATTGAGAAGAGGGTTAGAAATGTTTCTGTTCTTTGTGTCTGTGCATTCTGAAGCCCTGTTGCAAAATAGTGCAGGCCGGTTCTGTCTTCAGGAAGCTCACCTCCCTCCAGTGCCCAATTCCCCACCTTGACACAGACTGCCTTCCTGCTGTCACCACCAGGTGCCACCTGACATCCTCTATTCCTTGCCTCACCCTCCCCCCGCCCCGCCCCGCTGCGTCATGCTGTGTGGCATTCCTTCCTCCAGCTCACTGGGCTCAGACTGTACATCAGAAAAGACAATCTATCTGGCAGCTAAGAGAGCACTGACGGCATGGCACAGTCCCCACAGAGAGACTCCTCACACCTCGCAGCACGGACTTCCACTTCCTAACTGACAGACCCAAGTGCCTGGGAAGGAGAGGGTGACCCCACAGGCTCCCCGTCAGGTATGCTAGTTCCAGGTAACCCAGAAGTGCCCTCGCCAGCCTTGTGCGGCCCTGACTCGCCCCACCCCAGCATTGGCTTTAACCAGGAAATGTCCGATTCAGTCATCCCATGGGGCCCTCTCCACGAGACAAGCAGAAGGGTGTCAGAGGGCTGAGTGGGGAGAGCAGGATACTGCACCAATTCTTTTTCACTTTTGTTGGTTCATATTAGTTATCTATAACAGTAGCATTCATTTTGACGTAATTTTAAATGCATGGAATATAATTTGCTCTAATTTAGTCCCCAGTATTTTTCCTTCCCCTCCCCATCTCCCTTCCCTGTTTCCTCTACTGACCTTTCTGCTATTTACTTAGGTTTTTTTTTTTTAATTTTTGTCTTGTGGATGTATATAATGATGAGAGTCACTGTAGTATAATCATATTTTATATATATTTATATAATATATATATATTACAGAGTTATATATAGAGAGAAAAAAAATATATATATATGAAAGTTAGATTCATTCTGCTGATTTCCCCTTTTCTGTCCCTCCACCCTCCACCTCAATCTCCTTCCTCTATGCCACTTATCTTTCTTCTATTTTGACTACTCATTTATTTTACCTTTACTCTTCAACACCTGAGATCACCACCATGTCAGACACATAAACACAGCCACAAAACTAGATCCAAACATCTCTCAGTACCATCTGTGAATCTGGACTTTTATCTGCACCTGTTACATTGGTCAACTTTTCAGCACTATAATGAAATCCCTGAGACAGGCTAACTTTATAAAAAGAGATTTACTTAGTTCATTTTGGAAGCTGATAGTCCAAACCGCCCGGCACAGACTCTGGCGAGGACACCAAGGCAAATGGTGGGAGTGGGTATGGGACTAGGAGACGGCATCTTCAAACAGGAAGCCAGACCTGGGTGGTGCTGGGCTAACGCTTTACAATAATCCTCTCTCGAGAAATAACCAGGATGCCATGAGAAATACCTTAATCCTTTTCAAGGCTGTGATCCCTAATCCCGGTGGCCCAAGAGCTCCCGATAGGCCCCACCTCTTAAGGATTGCACCTCCCAACCTCTCCACGCTAAGGACCATGCTTCCAACACAGGGACTGTTGGGGGACAAACGCCCCTGTTTTAATACAGGACTAAACATTGCTTCACCCATCACAACCATCAACCAGCCAGGTATTTCTCCATGTCAATTTGCTACATTTTATCGTACTTCTCATTGGCCCTACTGTTGCTATTTCTTGGCCCAAAATCAAAACACATTTAAGTTCAGTTTAAGACTCTGTAACTTAAAATGTTTAAATTGGTAAGCATATTTAAAAATTTTTTTGAGGATGACAAGTTCTGAATCACACCATGGAATGCATGAGGAGATCTAAGTTTATAATCCTCACGAAAACAAAACCCAGCCCTGAACAAGCTGGAAGCATTCAATGAGAACTAACTCACTTTCCCCCACCCCCTCTTTTAACCAGTTATTTAATTTTCTGGTGCCCAGAAATCAATGGCAAAAGTAAAAACACCACCTAACTTTTATGAAAATCAAGGCCTTAAAAAAGGGCTTATGCAAAAAATGTCACAGATACATCGATAAAGAGACAAGAAAATGAAATGACTACAGAGGAGAAAAAAGAAAATGTGTACATATTGCTATTGTGTAGAAATTCAACAATAATTTCTGCCATTTCACTTTTGTTACAGTGGAGTAAGATGTACCAAGTTTGTAATACACATCATCATCATCATCATCATCATCATATCAATAAATGGGCAAAGGCACTTCACAAAAGAAATAACGAATAGTCAACATATATATAAAAAATTGTTCAACTTCTCTAGCAATTACAGAAATGCAAATTAAAACTACACTGAGATTCCATCTCACTCCAGTCTGAATGGCAATTATCAAGGATACAAATAAAAATAAATGTTGGTGAGGATGTGGGGGAAAAGGTACACTCACACATTGCTAGTGGGACTGCAAATTGGTATAATCACTCTGGAAAGCAGTATAGAGATTCCTCAGAAAACTTAGAATGGAACCACCATTTGACCCAGTTATCCCACTCCTTGGTTTATACCCAAAGGACTTAAAAACCAGCATACTCCAATGACATAGAACATGAAAGTTTATAGCAGCTCAATTCACTATAGCTAAGCTATGGCACCTGCCTAGATGCCCTTCAACAGATGAATAGATAAAGAAGTTGTGGCACATATACACAATGGAATATTACTCAGCCTTAAGGAAGAATGAAAGTATGGCATTTGCCAGTAAATGGATAGAACTGGAGAATATCATGCTAAGTGAAATAAGCTAATCTCCAAAACCAAAGGCTGAATGTTTTCTCTGATACGCGGACGCTAATTCACAATAGGAGAGGGGGCGAGAATACAAATTCAGTGGATTAGACAAAGGGGAAGGAAAGGATAGAAATAGGAAAGGCAATAGAATGAATCAGACATAACTTTCCTATGTTCATATATGAGTACACCACCAGGGAAACTCCACATCATACACAACCACAAGAATGGGAATTAATTAGAATAAGTTACAGACCATATATGTGTAAAATGTCAAAGTATACTCTACTGTCATGTATATCAAAAAAGAACAAATTTTAAAATAGAAAAAGAAGTGAGGGGGAGGCTGGAGTTGTGGCTCTGTGGTAGAGCACTCACCTAGCACATGTGAGGCACTGGGTTTGATCCTCAGCACCACATAAAAACAAATAAATAAAGTTACTGCGCTCCTCTAAAACTATATATAAAACTTTTAAAATATTTTTAAAAAGATGTAGCAGGTTTCTTCCCTGATACTAACTCTACGAGATGTGAATATCAAAGAATGGGACTGCTTCTTCTTAAATGTTCTTTAAACACTAAAGACTTTGATGTACCTTTATAACCTTGGAACTCCAAACACTCATTTCAACAATAAGTCATCACTCAGCACCTTCTTGGCCCTTCTCTACCAGATGGGTCTCCACTGAACCCCAGATCCTTTCACAGACAACACTAAGAGGAGTGAGTACCTATGCCAGCCCAGGAGATAAATTTAACTTCCAGAAACAGCTTTAAAGCCAACTACAGTGACTAAGGTACGCGTTCAACATGGATAAGGCCCCTTTAATGAGCTAATATTGTAAGGTCACAAGACTGATATGGCAGTAACCTGGCTGAGAAGGCAGTTTTGACAAAGTAAAGAATACAAAGAAATACACTGACCCATGGTCACCCCATTAAGAGTAAATGCAGGGCTTCCTAAGAAACCACCTGAATGACAATGCTTATTTGAATGTGGCTATGTCCATTGCATTTCTTACAAAAACAAATAGGTCCTTATTTTGTTGTCATTCCTAGTAAGAAAAACGAGGAATTTTTTAAAAGGCAAAAATATGAACACAAAACAGGAAACTAGTGCAACTCAAAGTATGGTGGTTGAGACTCAGGGACATGCTAAGCAGGGAGCACTGATCAGAGCTCCAACTAGACAGGCACTCCCGAGAAATGACAATTGATTTTTGTTTGCCTTGGGGGGTTGGGGGGGGAAGCAAAAGCATTTACCACTTGGGAAATCAGCAAGGTCATCTGATAGTGAAAATGGAAAAAGATGGCTGTTAACAAATGGGTAGATGAGCAACTAAATGAATTATGTTTATTTATGAGAGGAATTTTCAATACAATTATCTTTAAACATGAAGCCAAGAACGAACAAACAGATGCACAAGACAATCTCATTGGAGATAAGTCACTAGAACCAGGCGATGATCACCCATAATCTGACGAACCACAGCTGTGTAATGGTACCTGCACCATCCAAGGGTCTCACTACCAGTAAGATTCCCTCCTGGTTGGATATGGCTTCCTTAAGTGCAAAGACCACATCTGGCACAGGAAGGCTAAAGCAATAAGGATCTTTATATATTAACACAGAAGTTCCTCAACTTCTGGGCTCCATCCAAATAACCTCATTGTATAGTAAAAAATACCATAAGTAAAAAATGCATTTAATACATGTAACTACCAAACATCATAGTTCAGCCTAGCCTACCTTGAAGGTGCTTACAATACTTCCATTAGCCAAAGTGGGGCAAAAATCATCCAACATAAGGTCTTTTTAATAATAAAGTACTGATATCGCATACTGAATACTAAAATTGAGAAAGAGATGTATGGATGTATGGGGTAATTTTCATACCAGTGTAAAATCAAAAACTAATAAGTCAAATCAGGGACCACCAGTATAAACACAAGCACCATATGTAATTTGGTGTTCCTCCATAATTTCTGGGGCTTCAACCAGCCCCGGTAGTGATGATCAAGATGGCAGCAGTACTTCTGCTATGTCTCTGGCTAATATGACTTTAGGTCAATGACATCTTCATGCTCCAGCATTCAGTACAACAGAGATCTGAATAAAAGAAATAAAACCACTTTGCACAGCATGTGAGAGGTCACAAAGGAAAAGCTGTCAAAGCAGGCAGCATTTCCTGAGCATAGATGATATATGTAATTGTTTCTGTTTGTCCGTTTATATGTTTATTTGCAGCACCAGAGATTGAACCCAGAGGTACTTTACCACTGAGCTACATTCAAGCCCATTTTTATTTTTTATTTTGAGACAAGTCCTTGCTAAGTTGCTGAGGCTGGCCTTGAATTTGAGATTCTCCTGACTCAGCCTCCAAAGTTACGGGGATTATAGGTGTGCGCCACTGCACTCAGCTTGATATTATAGTTTTAATAATACACTATCACCTGTTACATTAAAATCATATCCTTAATTTAGATTGTCTGCATTTGAGATTTTAGATTTCTAATGAATTTGTGCGTTAACTTGTGGTATTTTAGTGATAGCTTTGGTGAGATACCAGCTGTAAACATGTTTATTACTCTTTTTATGTTTAGATATATTAGAAGAAACATTGTAATAAATGTAATTTAAGGTACCCCTCACTGATGCCTACTCTCTAAAGGGGGTCTACCTTATTCAAACTTAAAGATATACTGAACTCTACCACATCGCCTGCTGTCTTCCCACTGCAGAAAAGGAAATTCAGGACTCACTGTGCTTCCCAAGGAAAGCAATGTTAGAATAAGACATTCCTTGTGGGCTGGGGTGCAGCTCAGTCATAGAACACTAGCCTAGCATGCATGAGGTCCAGAGTTCGAGTCCCTCTACTGCCAAAACAAATGGGCAACGATATTCATTCCTCAGTGGAAATTTTTGGAGTCGGGAGAAAATAAGCAAAACCAGTTCCGTACTAATATTCACATTATTATAATAAACCATTTTTATGGTGATTCTTCAATATTATGCTAAATTTAGGAGTGTTCCTTTATTTATACCCTTCAATTTGTCAAAATTTCCTTTCATGATACACATGTGAATCTAAACAAGGAACTGGAAAAGAAGAAACCAGGTTGAACTTCAACCCCGCAGCATAATCTAGGCTAGCCACCCACCGGTGGCACTAACAGAGCAACAAACCAAGCAGGTTTAAGTTATTCTCCACTTTTTTGGTCTCACTTTGTGAACAATTTAAAAATGAACTCCCTATAGGTCCTTCCAGCCATAATGCCTGGAGCCCTATTTGCTTACCAAAATCCATGACCCCCTCGCCTGAACTGCAGTGTTCCTACCTTCAATAGGACTGCTCCTATGGGTGAAATAGGCAAACATCACCCTCACCAGACAGTCCCAATCGCCTATGTGCCCCCAGGCCAAAAAAAAAAAAATGAGATTTGGGCAAATGTAAAAGCATTTTTTTAAAAACCCAGAAAAATCAGTCCCACAAAAGTAACTATCTTAGTCTCCATCAAACAGCCTCATTCAGAGAACCATCGGAAGATATTAAAACACAGACATAACTTGATATCATGAAGAGTTCAACCAGAACTCTGTCCTTAAAGCACCAGTATGATAGGTCGCCAAGGAAGGCATCTAACAAATCCATAATCCTGCGAACTGGGTGGTAACTATTAGTACAGGGCAACAGCTGAAGGACCTACCAAGCCCTGGCTCCAGCCTGAGCTACCCAAAGCCCTCCAGTCATTGAAAAGTTACTCTAACTCATTCTCAGAAAGGCTCCTCACCTCAGGCAAATCAAGATACTCTTCATAGCTCAACCACTTCTAAATCCAGAGGGGTCTCCCATATGACCTTACGAATTCCCCTTTCCATCTTATCCCTTCTCAAAGGACAGTCATCAGTGTGAAAGCCTGTAACAGTTCACATCCACAGGGAATAAGCTGAGGTTTATGTTACAACTTTCATATTTTAAAATGCCTTATCATAGAAGGATTTTTAAAGGAAAAGATAGTAAATGTTCCCATATTTATATCTGCAGGGAGAACCCAACACCTAAATGATGATATATTCCTTTGAAATTCTCGCTGCCAAGTCCTTCAGAATTGGAAAATTCGATCCACTGCAGAGCTGACTATAAATAGCCACCTTCCTTCCTGCCTGCCATTTCAGTCTAGAGCCACCACCACTGAAAAGCACCCTACAAGCCCACCTGCATCTTCCTTCGCATAGCTGTGAGTAATAAAGGAGCAGGAAGAAGAGGCCACCCTGGATACGGACATACAAGGACCCAGGTTCAAGGTCTGCTTGTAGCACTAACTAGGTAGCTTTAGCCAAGTAACCCACCCAAAGCCTCAGTGTTCTGATCAGAGAAACAGGACACATGGTATGATCTCACATGATCAGCTTATGGGTTAGTTAGATAACTGAAAACTGATAACTGGAACTGATAATGTAACCCAGGGGCATTTCTCAATGCCAGACAGTTTTCATGGAGGCTGTAAGATTAGCAGCAACCCTGGCCTCCACCTACCAGATGCTGGAAGCACCTCCCAGGTTGTGACAAGGGAAAATGTCTCCAAGCATTGACAGAAAGCCCCTGGGGAGAAGGACGGTGTCAAAACAGTCCTCAGCTTAGAACCACTGCTCTAGGTATTTAGTAAACATACCTTCCCTCCTACCCACTGTCATCACCACCAGGATGCTGGGACAGCTCCAGGACCTCGTGGGGTTGTCCACCTCGAATCCATTCTCCCCAGTGCTGTATGGCAAGATTCCTTCATTCATTCATTCACCAACCTGAACCTCACACAGGCCGAGCGAGCGCTCTACCACTGAACTCTACCACTGAACTACATCCCCAGCCCCCACAGTGACTTTGACAAAAGTCTAGATCTCAACAGGTTTCTCAAAGGCCCTCAAGCATTGAATCCAGAGTTCCTTGATAAGTCCACAGGCTATTCACATCCAACCGCTTCTTCCCCAGACTTCACAGTCGGGCACCCCAGGCCTCATCTGGGTGGAGCACTATTTGCTTGTCAAAAGCCCACTCTAAAAAAAAAAAATCCCAGACCTTCCCCAGCATCATGGTGACACTCATGGTCCTAGAGCCAGGCTGCCTTGGTTCAAGTCCAGGTCCTGCTACATACTAGCTCTGGGCAACTCTTTGTGCCTCAGTTTCTCCATCTACAGAATGGAGTAAACAGAACCGGCTTTAAAACACTATCATGAAAATTTATGTTCATTTTTTGGAATTTATTTTAACTGATAAATAGAATCACATGTTATTGTGTGCACATTTTGAAATATGTATACGCTGTGGAATGGCTAAATCAAGCTAATTAGCAGAAGTATACCTCACATACTTATTACTTTGAGGTGAGAACCCTTTAAAATTTACTCGCTCAAGAATACAATACATTGACAACTGCAGCTGTCATGCTGCAGGACAGATGAGTCTGTTCTGTAACATGTTTACATCGTTTACTATGGCACAAGATGGGCTCTAGGGGGAGATGTCTCAGTTTTCTAGTGTGCTGTGCTTGTTTAACACTTGGGCAGTGAGAATACTGCCCTCTTGGTCAGGCAGCATGAATCCTGAGGTCTGAAAAGAAATGTCAGTTCCAAGCAGCTGACCTGGTATCAGCAATGGCAGTTTCAACCATTTCTTTGCCCTTTTAAGAAGATGGTGAAACAATCAGAAGTGAATTTGTGCCCCTTTGCTGATGCCTCTCTTGGGGCTGGAGAGATGGAAAGTTTTCTCACAATTCTGCAAAAAAAAAAAAAGAATAGTTAAGAGTAAAATCCTAAGTACTGGTATAGGGGAGAAGAGGAGGGGTAATCCATAGCATTCAGAAGAATCTTTTAAAGGGTATTTCTTTTTGACCAACTGATCTCATGAGATGGTCTGTGATCTCTGCTTGGAGAAAACATTCTGGGGGCGTGACGCTGAGCTTGGGATGGGGTGCCTGCGTCTTATCTGTCTGAGCCAGGCACATCCGAAGAGGGTGGGTAAGTGCCATCAGGGAAGGAACAGAAGAACTTAGCTGCAAGGTGCTTTTGAGTCGGGGCATGAAGATGGGTGCAGAGACAGGGTGTCGACTTGGAACAGTGATCTCTGAGACAAGTTTTAAGTGAAAATATGCTACCAGTTGCAATTCTGGAAGCCCCGCTGTCCTTGTTCCCTGACCAGTGTCCAGGCCTGGCTTCCAAAGGTCATTCCTTCAATTCCCTTTGTGTTTTAGTTCACTGGAATCAGTTGCTGTTGCTTGCAATTAAGAACCTGACAACAGCCAGGCACAGGGTCACATGCCTGTAATTCCAGTGACTCACGTGGCTGAGGCAGGAGGACTGCAAGTTCAAGGCCAGCCTCAGCAACTTAGCAAGGCCCTTAGCAACTCAGTGAGACTCTGCCTCTAAATAAAATATATAAAAAGGGCTGGGGATGTTGCTCAGTGGTAAGCACCCCTGGGTTCAATCCTTGGTGCCAAAAACAAAACAAAAAAGAACCCAATAACAGGACAGGGGGCGCAGCTCAGTTACAAAGTGCTCCCCAGTACAGGCAAGGCCCTAACACTGCCAAAAAAGAAAAAAAGAACCCTATAACCAATCTCTTGTCAAAAAGAAAGGGTACTACAAATAAAACTGAACTGGCTAGCAATGGGGAGTTACTGGTTGATGAGTAAGATGTTTGGGGGTTACAAAAAGAAGCCATCTGTGGGTGAACAGGGGTGACGGCTGCACAGCAATATGAGTGCACTTACAGCCCCTGAACTGTATGCTGAAGCAAGGTTAGGAGAGTCAGTTTTACGTATTTCATATGTAGTTTATATGTTATATGTATTTTACCCCAATTTAAAACTTATTTTAGAAGTTAGAATAGTTGGGTGGAGGGTACCCTGGTCTACAATCACGGTCCAAGGAAGATGGTCATTCTCTGAATGCAGAGTGAAAGCAGAGTGGCTTAAATTTCTCCTGTTGTCTGCTGGATCCAAACCTTTTCATGCAAAACTATTTCAAAGTTGCCTTAAGGCGGAAGTAATGAGGATGAGGAGGGGACAGAGATCTGAGGCTAACACCCCAAAATTCCCACAGCCAGAGACTTTCTCTAGATAAGGTCATTGGCTATGATTACACTCCATGGAATGCACTGGAAGCAAACAAACCCAGAACCCAAGTTTTCACAGGAATAGTTTTGTCAAAAAGTCCCAGCTCGGGTGACTTCAGTCTAAGACTATTGAGCCTGAGACAATCCATCCTAAAGCGCCTAGCTCAGGTCAAGCAGGATTCAAGAAAAGGGAAGTCTGCCAGTGTCCTTCCCATCCAGGTCAACAAGGGAAAATGGTACACCAGAAGCCTCCCAGCGACAAGGCCAGCACTCCTGGCTCTTCCTTTTTGGCCAGCTACCCACTGTTATTCTCCTGTTTTCACCTCCTCCAAACAGTTTTGCTATAAAAACTCCTTGCAGGTATAAGAAAATAACAGCATATCCCCAGCAACCCTTGCAATACTGATATGGGTATCCAGGGTTGCCTCCAGGGGGAGGGGCACATGATGTCCTGAAGTCAAGGGCATGCTGGGAGGGAATAACTATCCCAGCAGCAGACCACATAGGTCATCACAGAAGACCAGACCAGCTCAGGGAGGGAGCAACTAAGGTCATCCCACTCCCTCCTTGCCACAGCGGGTTGAGGGGCAAGCAGAGCTAAACCTCAGTGGGCCAGCAGGACACAGGAAACACATCTTGGGGGAATCTGGGAATTAAAAGTCCTTGAACCTAAGAGAAAGCCACAGGAAGCCATTCTCTTTCCTCTACAAGTAGTAAAAAACATAAAGTAAAAATGTATGCCTCTGATTGCCAATGGCATCCAATAAGGCCCTGGGAAAGAGCCAGACTGCAGGTGGTAAAGCAGAGAAAAGAACAAGCTCCCTTCTTGATGGCATCACTGAGCTGGCACACCTTCCCACCGTCTAGGTGGATGCTCCCTAATTGACCCATCGTAGCTGAACAAGAGAGTCCCCATAACAACTGTCAATAATCTTTCATAATACCTGGGCAAATGGAGATGGGCCAACTCAAGTCCCATGGTTCTAAGATATAGCAAATATAAACTGTAACTAGCAAGGGGTGAGCATGAAGTGAATGCAAGGAACCCCTCAACATGGGAAACACATAAACTATAAGATGCAACCTTATTGCAGAGATATTAAAAAGCCAAGGCAGGGCTATGATCACTCTAATCAAGAACAAGGCTCAGATTAGAAGTAACGTGGTATTTGTCAACTCCACCCTTCTGTTTGGGAAGGGACACAATCTAGGTCACATTCAAGACTTAAAGGACATTACAAGTCAGCAAACAGACAAAATAGAGACTATATGGGGGCTGGGGAATACCTCAGTGGTAGATCACTCACCTGCATGCTCAAGGCCTTGGGTTCAATGCCCAGTGTACCCCTCCCCCACCAATAAAGAAAGGATAATGGAGCTTTGGCCACTTAAATATTTGTATTTGGCCACTTAAATCTATGCATAACTATCATTCTGATATCTAAAACTATTCACCAGGAGTGGTGGCACACACCTGTAGTCCAAGCTACTCAGGAGACTGAGGCAGGAGAAACACTTCTATCCATGAGTTCAAGGCCAGCTTGGACAGAAAAACAAATTAA
Source organism: Callospermophilus lateralis (assembly GCF_048772815.1). Lineage (NCBI taxonomy): Eukaryota > Metazoa > Chordata > Mammalia > Rodentia > Sciuridae > Callospermophilus > Callospermophilus lateralis. The sequence continues at coordinate 16,835,083 of NC_135321.1, forward strand.
AGTATTAAATAGAGTGATAACTTTTGGGTTTTGATCTCTAACCCAAAAACCATGAAAACAAGAAAAAAGAAGGATAGATTTGAGTTTGATGACATGTCATAATTTTCAGAGAACTCAAAAAATTCAGGAACACAAACACTACTAAAATTGCTTTTATGCAGCTATCATGCATATGAAAATACAAATATTAAGCATTCATAGTTAGAAAAATAAAACATCTACTTTATAAGCTGCATGCAAAAAAAATCCAATTTTATTATTATTTTTTTAAAATGCTCATTCCTTTATGTATCCCACTGTCTCCCAATTTTGTGGGAAGGTCCCAACAGGCCAGTTCAATGACACTGGTTCCAGTGGACACAAAGCTCAAGGCCACCCCTGATAAACATGTTAAACTAAACCAACTTGGTATCAACATTTGCACCAAACGAATGCTCTAATGTTTACCTGAATGTTGTGGAAGTACATGTATTTGAGGGGGGGGGGGAGGCGGGAGTGTCTTTCTACCTTATTTTTATTTACTTAGTTATTTTATTAAGCATTATTTTAATTGTACATGTTCATAAGATGCAGTGTGATGACTTGACACACACAACATGCAATGATCAAATCAGGGTAGTTAAAATCTCCATCTCCTTAAACATTTTTTAAAATTTCTAATTAATATGTAATAATTACACAAATTTATGAGGTTCAGTGTGAATTGTAATACAGGTGCACAATGTGTACTGATCAAAGGGTCAGTAACATCTCCATCTCTTCAGCATTACTTTCTGTTTGGAGCTCTTCTCTCCAGTTATTCATAAAATATACCCTAGGTTATTGTGAACTGTAATTACCCCACTGTTCTACCTTACTTTTAAATTTTCAGTAAGAAAAAAAGCTTATTACAAGTAAGCAAGAAAAAAAGACAATAAAAAATTACCTGTAATCCCTTTGCTCAAAGATAACCACCATTTGCATTCTGGGATACACTCCTAGTCTTTTTTTTTTTTTTTTTTTTTGGTATGTGTAAACACTTTTAACCACAATAGGATTCTATAGCACCACTGTTTTGTAAACCGCAGTCTCTACATACCATACCACTGACATCTTGTCAGTAAATATTCTTCAACATCTCCCCTCCCCACCCCCTCTCCCATGATTATACCCAGTAGCTTTCTCCATCTCACTTCTCACAGAAAAGGAGCAAAAGCTCAGACTCCCACTTAAAGTGTCATCTTTCACTAATAATAGTCAATGAAAACCAAGACCTCAACTCCAAGGCAGGTGTGGCCTGCAGGGCACACACCACTTTCTCAAGAATCAGCTTAAACATACTCCAGAGCTGATGATCAGCCTCGATTGCTCAGCTCCCTCTCCATGCAGCTCAGCCCAAGAGCCACATTCCTGCATCCTGTGGCTTTTAGGAAGAGAGGGACACAGATGGCCAGACCAAGTTCACAATCAACTTACCAACTGTAATCAGGGTTGTATCCATGTATTACACAATGTGTGGAGCACAGAAATCAGAGGAGGACTAAAGAAAGCAATCTGATTTTCAGTTTAAAACTGGAGCTCTTCCCATCCCAAACCACAATGGGCTGAGGAAGTCAGCATTATGACGAAACCAAAGCCAACTCACTTACTTATTAAATGAGAGGGGAAAATGGAGAGCAGAAACAAAGGAAGAGAGTTTTTAGAAGACTGTAGGTTCTGCAGGCAGTAAGGCTGGTTAGAGATCTGAGTCAAGCCCGAGTATGCACAACCTTGAATCCGGTGGGACACACACACGTTTTACTCATTACTAAATAGTTAATATGGGGGAGGGTAGGAAGGGAGTCTGGATTTGATCACTGCACCCTGTGTTCAAACAGCACACTGAACCCTATTAATATGTACAATTAATATATGTTAATCATAAATAAAATATTAAAACATAAGTTGCCACTGAGTGCTCACTAAACCAAGTGATTCTCTAAATAAAGGAGGCTGGCTTTCATTTTTGTAAAAAAAAAAAAAAAAAATTTCCTCCAAAACTTGAAAAACAAACAAAGACACAGAGGTAAACAAAGCGAATTCACCTGATATACATATCCTGAATCTCTTAGAAAAAATAACAAAAAGCTTTTTGTCACTTTTATTACCTGTGGTCCAAAGCCTGTCCTCACTGGACTTCTCACATTGGTGTTTATCTACCACTCACGTGCCAAAACCTAAACATAAAACTGTATCACCAGGTCAGTCTAATAAATTGTTTAACTTTGTATTTCACTCATTCAGAACAGACATACAACTGGAACAACTCGAGTGACCCATTAGGTAGGAGTGTACTGGCCACCATTCTAAACTCTATTACAACAATCTCAAAGTTTTACCTTCAAGAGGAAGCCCAGCTTTACAATACACTTTAAAAACACATTATGGGGGGGGGGGGGGTGCTGTACCTCGGTGGTAGAGCGCTTGCCTAGTGAGCATGAGGTATTGGGTTCAATTTTCAGCACCACATAAATAAAATAAAGGTATTATTTTGTGTTCATCTACAACTAAAAAAAATTTTAAAAAAAAATTATAGTCAGGTGTGATGTTGCTCACCCATAATCCCAGTTACTGAGACTGAGATAGGAAGGTTACAAGTTCAAGGCCAGCCTTGGTAAATTAGTAAGACCCTGTCTCAAAACTAAAAATTAAATTATAAACATGATCAAACATCACACCCAAATACAAAGAGAGGGCTGGCCTTGAGCCAGGCTGGAAGTGGGAAATGTAACTAGAATATGAAAACTGTGCTATCACAGGCAAGACCCACAGTCAGGGCCCAGCCGAGGCCCTTGTCACTGCAGGTCTCCTTAAGACAGGGTGCGTGGTCTCTACCTGGTAGACAGGAGGTAGAAACATGCCAGAGCCATCAACACTTCACTTCAGCAGACCTGGAAACTGTGGACCCCAAGAGCCCTGACCAAGTGACAAGTGACGGGATGTCACCCAAACCAGAAGCAAGGCAGTTCATAGCTTCTTGCACCAAAAAGAAAACTCACCTTTGAATGGCCCTGTTCTCTGGGTGAATTAGAGGTATAAGAATACAAAATCTCTTGGCCCGCCTGCCAAGAAGTCACCAAACACTGAATTTGATGACAGTCGGGGAATCTGAGAGCCTTGACATTAAACTCAGTGAGTTCTGAATCAATACAGGACTCTGTGGAGTCAGGGACAAAAAGTCCACTGAAGTGTCAAATTTAAGCTAGTTACCCCGGATACACTTGGGGAATACAGTTCTTCCCACCTCAAGGCCTCACAGGGACAGGCCATGAGGTCCACTTGGGTTCTGAACAAAACATTACACTCTAATGAGATTTGAGATATGCAAGACGTAAGTGGCCCGGGTCGTTACACCACCAAGCTCTCTGCTAAGACACAAGCCACAGTCCTGGTCAGGTATCAAGAATCTCTCCAACACTGCAATTAGCAATCATTCATTTTTTTCTCAAATTCAATGACAGTAAGTTATGGAAAGGTCCACCCAACCGAACTAGAAGTATTCAGAAGTCCTTACATGTCCAAGAAGAAAGGACTGTGACAGCATCCAACCCTCTGTGTGCTTGGATGCTGCTGGGACTTCCTTCCCCAAATCCAAATGCATGTTCCTGGCTCCTAAAGCTGCATATGATCTGGAGAAGAGGAACCCTGGAAACCTGGAAAATTGATGGTTCCTGATACTGCCCACTGAGAAACACCACTGTGGGTGTTTTCATTAAATAATTGATTCTTTAAGTTTATGGGAAAATGCTGTTTTGTAAGTCTAGACATTTTGTTCACATTTCTAAATCATGCTCTCATTTCCATATTCCACCAACAAGAATCAAGCAAACTGACAGTAACACTAGTCAACAGTTCAAATATTGCCACCTATAGTCAGAAAATGAAATATATTTATTTATACTGTGACCTGGAAGAGAAACAATATAAAAACAGAAAATAACATTTTGTTATACTTTCCATGCCCTTCATTAAGTCTAACACTGGGATACTTATGATCCTGACAGGTGACAGCACATGTACATTACTTTGATCCTTCACAAGGACTTTCCAAAGATAAACGTGTGGTTTGCTTTGTTGCTAGTTAACAAATATCTCAAAGCCTGGCTCAGCAGCACAAGCCTGACTCCCTGATACTCAGGAAGCTGAGGCAAGAGGAGCACTTCATCCCAGAAGTTCAGGGCTAAACTGAACAACATAGACAAAACCTCATCTCTTAAAATAAAATTAAATTAAAAAAAAAAAAAGTTAGTAAGACAAACTCATTCAAACACTTGCAACATAAAAAGTTTGAAAACTCATAAGTTAGGCTTAGGGGTTTTTTTGTGTTGTTGTTTTGTTTTATCCTGATGTTACACAAAATTCAAGGATGACCAAAAAAACCTGTTTAGTAAGAAGATTTCCGTTCAAAAATTTTTAATGAAATATGCTCTCTTTCTAGCCTATATAGCCATGTTTTTTTCTGATGCCATTTTAAATAACTACACAAGGAAGAGAGGTGGTTAAATTAGCAATGAACAAAGTTTCTTCTACTCAAATCAATGCAGAAAGCAATTTAGCTAGAATTATGTATTATTGCAATGTTACATTCTTGAACTATGTATTGTTGCAATGTTACATTCTTGAACTATATATTTGTTGCAATGTTACATTCTAAAACCATTAGTCATTTTTAAGCTACCATATTGAGATGTAATTCATATCTAATACATTTCATCCATTTAAAATTTAAAACTCAGTGGCTTTTGGCATATTCACAGGGATTTTCCCCCAAGATTATTCATCCTTCTCCTGAATAAATATATCTCAAGCATACTGAGGCTCTCCAGAATCCCAAAACAAACTTTCTCAAGTAAGCTTCCTAGGGAGGAGAGTACCTACTGCACTGGATAAAAGTTCAGGTATCCAGATCTGACTTCCCTAAATTGTGTTCTGCATGGTAAAGAAGTTGCAATCATCCAAAGATTCCCAGTTGGCCACTATCTTCACCCCTTTAAACAAATTTATTTTTATTCCTTCAGTTAAGGAAACTGGTTTTTCAGTAATGAAATAATTCAAACATTCTGATTTAATAAAACTGAAAATAATATAAACAAAAATATCAAAATGTATAAATTTCACAGATACTACCTCCTTGATGTGAATTCAAATTAATGAGTGTTAAATTCAAAGCAATGTATAATACCTGCCAGTTTAAAATACTGCTTTGGGCTAGAGGTACAGCTCTGTGGCAGAATGCTTGCCTGGTATGCATGAAGCCCTGGGTTCAATTCCCAGCATTTCAAAAACAAACAGCTACTTGTAAATGTCACCATAAAACCTAGCCCTTTTTAGATATTCTTAAAACATTAGCAATCATGGCATAGACTCTGAGAGTGGTGGTCCAGGTCCTGAGTTTACTGCACCTCACAGAGCATGCCAAGCCGGACCCAGGCTGTGGAGTTGGCATGACTGGCAAGAATTACCTCCCTTGAGAAAACTGCCTCTCAGCATCTACCTTCAGGTGCAAATAATCTCTATACTGTAATCTCCAAAAGCAGTCTTGTCCTGACCATTTTGCAGCTCAAAGATGGCACTGAGGAATTGTGAAATAGTCTCTTAAAACCATACAAGGCACTTTTTAAAAATTAACTATTATTCTTAAGATGTCTTCTCTGCGAATGTTCATATAAAAGCATTTCCCTCTATCCCTTTCTCAGACACAGAAAGAAATCCAACTTAAAGGGTGATTTAAAAGTGTTGGATTGGCTAGAACAAATTTAAAAATTAAAATAACTTAAATATAAAATAAAATAAGCAAAAAAAAAAAAAGTGTTGGATTGGGGGTGGGGGTGTAGCTCAGTGATAGAGGTCCTGGGTTCACACTTCAACATTCAAAAAAAGAGTTGAATGATTGGAGCTACGGCATGGGGTCATCCCAGGTTCCTAATTACTATAATTTATCCATTCTAAAACATTGTTATTTTCATATTTTAACATCTCTGAAAAAAAAAACATGCATCATAAAATTGACAGCATGTAATCTGACAGCATTTTTTCTTAGTGGTACATAAAATAATGGTGCATCTTAAAATTGATGGCACCTTAAAATAAATATGGTGAAAGAAATGTCTATGCCAAAGGTCAACCTTAAATATTTTTATGAAGTTCATAATTACATACAAATCAGCAAAGAGATACCTTAAAACAATCAGGAACAATGGATACTGTCTCAACTACACACACCACCACATCCCAAGGGCCATCATTCGAAGCTACTAATTGTTGCCAGGTGAGAAAGTGGCTCCTCCAGTGAAGCTAGATTTTTCCTGAAAGTTTCCAAGTTTTAACACACTTGGACATTAAGCAAGATTCCTAGTCAAATCTGACCCAGGAGCATCAGTTTGCAACCCTTAATGTTTGTATGTGTTTTACATCATCATGAATAATCTAGCTACAAAGACCTTTCAAGATGCTTGGAAGAAAGGAAAGACCATTCAGCATGTTTAAAAAAAAAAAAAAAATGGCTTTGGAATCAACAGGACTGGTCTCATAACTTTTTTGCTGTGTGTCCTTATGCGTTCACTTACACTTTCTGAACTCTCATTCAGCATCTGTAAACCCGGAATTTTTAATGAAATTTAAATGAGATAGTATGCATAAGGCTTAGTGTGGAACTTGATGGAGAGGAGCCATCCAGAACAACAGCCACTGTCAATCAAAGTCCCATTCCAAGTAAGCCCATCCTTCATTTATATGCCATTTGCCTCATTCTTGCACCCCCCAAATTTAAATGCCATCTAATATTATGAAGAAGGCTGTCATTCAAATTCTAATTTTTCATCCAGTAGACAATTTTTTTCAATGAAAGATACCCTTCAAGATGTAATAAAAGATTTCAGAAAGTTAACAGTATCATTCATGAGAAAACTATGCCCAAATGAGCTACAGATGTCCAACAATAAATAGAAAGTAGAAAAAAGACCACGAAGGCCCCAAGCCAGAGGCAGAAACTAGTCCAAACTGCTCCTATTCCAAATCTAATCCTCAACCATGAATAAGAAGTTTTGTTCAAAGGCTAATCCCTCCAACACCAAAACTCATCTGATGGTGATTTCAAACTTGGTTCCCTAAACTAATGTGATTGAAATCCAAGTGAATATGAATAACTCACCAGAGGAAGGTCACCCAGAAACACACGACAAAAATTAAACCACACATACATTCACATAAGCAAAGCCTACATCTTAATTCTTTTCATTCTACAAATGAGATAGACCTAGCTAATGAATAATACCCACCACCCTGCTTTGGTACCCTCCCCCAACTCATGTTCTAGGTTAATACTATGCTTCACTAAAGTACAGAGAACTCAACAGTCTTTATACAATGGTAAATAATTAAGTGCACTCTAAATACATAACACTTTCCATCAACCTCAAATAAAGTAAGAAATTTGCTTATAAGAAATCTGCTAGGTGTGGGTGCCTATGTTTCTAAGAGATTTATAAGTGTGCTCTTCTCTACAGCAACCAAAAATACCTTCATGTGTGATGTTGTTCTGCAGCACACTAAGTCTGCAGACTGCAGGGCACACATATTTAACACACCTCAGAAAACCCACCCTGCTGTTTGTTTTAGCAGGCATTCTACTTTCAGAGACTGTCAAAATCTTCCATTTGTTTCTTTACCTAGACTATTTCAGGGAGACAATACTAGCTGTGAATAGATAACAATTTGGTGTTAGTATTCTATGAAGGCATTCCCTGCTTCTCAGGAAGGCGACCTGACAGCGTGAAAACTCCCATAAAAACCAAGTATTACAGAAATTATCAAAATAGCCCAGGCTTATTTTTTTCACTAGTAGGAAAAGACTAAAAAAAAAAAAGAAGAATGATGAGACTTGTCTTGAGTGTAATATAATGTGTGTAGAACTAAACAGTACCAGCAATGACTAATAAAAGGTGTCTTCATCACCTCTTGCTATTACCTGTATGGTCCCCAACACCCTCTGGCAACAGCAGGAATGAGCCAGTCATAGGGAGCCCACCCAGCCTCGGATTCTGTACCTATGTCTCCCTCACTTTCACACTTCTCACCAGTTCAGATCAGCATTGACTCATCAGAGACAAGAGTGGCAAGATGCACTCTAGGTAGAATCTGACACCACTGCCAAGGTAAACAAAGCACTAACAACAATAACATAAATGTGATTTGTTTATCCAGTTGCATTTCCCAAAACATTCTTAAAATATTTTTTCAGGGAGCTTTTAAAAATGGTGTTATTAAAAATGTTTTTAAAAACCTTAGATGAAACACAGCTGTCCACATCCCCCTCCACACCTTAACCCAAGCAGCTCTTTGTTCAGGAATGTGGATACCTCTGCACCTCTAAGAGCTCCCCGGGCTGCCTCTACTGATCCTCGTTAAATGAAGAAGTGGAGGATTAAAGGGAAAGGAGAGGATCCAGGAGGGAGGAGAACCCCTGGGTAAACAAAAACAATGCTACTTTCACCCATGGGGGGGGGGGGGCGCAAAGGGAAAAAAAAAAAGGAAAGTATTTTACTCAAGCAAAACATGGCAAAATGACAAAAGGTGCTCATTTTTTTTTTTGATAAACACCACAGCAAGCCTAGCTTAGCACCGTCAGAGAAAAGTCACCCCCTACACACCCTCCCCACCCAAGATACCCATTGCATTGCACACTTACACACACACACACACACACACACACAGCCCGTGGCAGGGTAGGAAAGCTGCTGAGAGCGAAGGCATAGAAGCCATAGTGTGAGCCCGTCTGAGATAATAGCCTCTCTTTAAACCCCACCCCCATCACTAGAGAAAAGGGAGCCTCAGAAAGAAAGAAGGGAGGAGAAGAAAAGAGAAATCGAGAAAGCCTGAATTTCCAGGCATCAACTTTTCACGAAATGCACAACCAGGATAGGAAATACCTCCCTGCTGAGTAATGCTTCAAGGGTTGTAAATTCACCTCTCGAAAGGGGAGCCAGACCTGGGCGCGCACCCCGCCAGATGGCAAACCACTCCTACCTGCTCCATCCAGTCTGCCTGTCACGCCGCGCCCGAGACAGGCCTCCCACCCCCCTTTTTGGCAGAGCAACACACCAATAAGAGCCGAGCGTAGCTGGTTGAGAGAGGGCTGAGCAGTGATTTAGCAGGATTGTTTCAAAAGGGGGAGTGGGAAACCGGAGGAGAGAGTGAGGGTAAAAAACAAAGCCCTTTCCAATGAAACCAACCGTTTGGGGGCGTGGCTTATTTCATTCGCTTTATTAATAAAAGAGATCAATGGAGTGTTCCTCTCTCCACCCACCCCGGAGGTGCCGGGCTTTAAATCCTCTGGGTTGGGGGAGGGGGGTTGGCAGAACTGCAGGCTTCCTCCAAGTTTCTAGCAGCACCTGCCACCTTCGCTGGGCCCTCCACCAAAAAAGAGGCTCCGAAATGCACAATCCAGGTTTCAGACTTTGCAAGACAGAGGAACGGCCACACGCAGCTCCCGGCGTCTCCCCCACTACCACCAGGATCAGCACACACACGCTGCTGATAGCCTGCAGACAGGATCCTTAGAAAGTTCGGGAGGGGGGGGAACCATCAGGGTCCTCCGCAGCCCCTGATCCCCCGCACCGCGCGGGTCTCCTGCCGCGACCCAGACGTGACACGCATCATGGACTCCGGGCTGCAGGGACGAGAGGCGGAAAGTTGCCCAACAGCCTCAGGAGGCAAGGCTCAGAGAGGAAGGGGACCCGCGGGGCAAAGAGGCACAAGCGCCCTCAGCCCATCCCAAAAGCGGGGAGAGGCGGAGTGAACCCCGGTTCCAAGGGCTTCGGGCCGCTTTATTTACAAACAATGCGCTCAGCTGCGAGGAAAAGGACCCAAGCCCCTCTCCCCCGACCCTGCTCCCGGGCGCTCCAGTTTCTGGGGCCCCCCTGCAGGCGGGGGAGACGTGCAGCCCAGGGGTAGCCCCGATCCCTCCCCTGCCGGCGCGGGGCGGAACTCCCCGGGGAGTCCCGGGCGGGAGGGGGTGCCGCTCACCTCGTCTTCGGAAAGTCCGTAGACCGGCTCCCCGAGCCCGGTCGCCATGGAGCCGGCGCCCTGCGCGGGGTCCGAGACGATCCGGGGCTGCTGGGCTGCGGCGCGGGCCGCCGGGTCTTCCTCTGCCTCCGCGGCCAGGCGGTCCGGCACCCGGCCCAACGCGCGTCCCGCTGGAGAAGCGGTCAGGCGCCCGCAGGTGAGGGTGCCCGAGCGCGCAGCCTTTGCCGCTGCCGGCGCCGCTTCCTCCCGGAAGGCTGCGGGACGTGCGGACAGGCGGCTCCCGAGAGCGCGCCGAGCGGCGGGCGGCAGCCCCGGCGCCTCTCCCTGCGCGCGGCGGCCGCCGGGCTTCCCCTCCCCGCGGCCCGCACCTCCCTCCTCCGGCCCTCCCCGCTCGCCGGCCGCTCTCCGCCCCTCTCCGAGCTGGCTCTGCGATCCCGGCGACCCGGCTCGTCTGCCCCCCGCCCCCCGCTCCCACTCTCCCCGCCCCCTCCTCCGCCTCCTCCCACCCGGAGCCTAGAGCCTCCCCGCTCGCCGGGGCGGGCACACGCGCCCCCCAAGCCAATCACCGGCCGAGCTGGGGGGCGGGCCGCCGGCCGAGGGGGTGGTGGAGTTCTGCCCCACGCCCACCCCACCCCCGGCAGCTGCTGGCGTCCGGGGGTCACCCGGCCGCGGGGCGGGGGATCAGGGGCGTGCCCAGGCGGGCTTGGCCTACCCAGCTGACCCTCCCTTGCCGGCTTCCCTCCGCTTTGGGGAGGGGGCGGAATGGACCTTTGGGAGCGATGATTTTTTGAACAACATAAGCTCCCTGTCCGTTTAATTCTACGGGTGGTCTTTTTACCTAGAGCCCTGAGCTCGCGGTAGTTGTTAAAAGAGGGGGAAAGGATGTTTCCAGACCCCTTTAAATTCTTGGTAGCCCCAGCAAGCCGGGTTTGACTACATTGTCAACTCCGGGATACGATCCGCCTGGCCTGGCTGCCAGCCGGGGAGAGGCTGCCCCGGTGTGGCCGCGTGTTGCCATTGCCCGTGTCAACGTTACAGGGAACAAAACCAACGCAGCGCCCTCTCAGTACACACCCACCCACTCCAAAACAGCGCGGTTCTTTGAATAAAAGGCAGCTCTTTTTTAAGCGCAACGTGAAATATCAAACTCAAGTTTAAGGTTATCCTTTGAATATGCAAACGATTGAGACGTCTTATTAGCCACCATAGGAGTCTTCCCACATCCCAGCTACAGTTTCTCTAGCAAGCAGTTCATTTAATCCTTCAGATTCATAAGAATGCAAGAGACTAAATAAGCGAGAGAAATTCGTCATTCGACTTTTTTCAGGAAGCCGTTAAATTTAATATTCAGTGCAGTTGTGAGTTCAAAAAGAAAACAGACGAAGAACATGTCATTTGCCTTTGAAAAGAAAACATCAAAGTGCCTATTGGTTCTTATCAAGGTGCATTTAGGACTTTCATTCACGGAAGTTAAGAGAGAATGCACATAGTTTAACAGAAAGAATCATCTTACTTGTCCCCAAATACATTGCCAAGTATGTGCTGTTCGCGCTATAGATCAAAGGAGGGGGGCACACTCATCCTAACTTAAGCTTTCCTTGGATTCCCTGAGATATGACTGTGGCTTAAAATGTGTGCCATGTCATGGATTTCCCTTCACGGCTCAGCCTCATACAGTCAGCATCCTACTCAGAAACCTTCTACAGACATTTTGAGCCATTAAGTCCATAGTGCTTAGATGCCACTGAGGGGGGGAGGAATCTTCATGGAGGAGCATTTCAAAAACAGATCTCTGTTCATTCCACACCAAAGCTTTTTGACCTTTCAAACCTAGATTCCTTTTCTTTTGATAAACAAAAAACCCAAAGCGCGTGCGTACACACACACACACACACACACACACACTCACACACACATAAATTCTAAGATACTTTTTACCTTGCCTATGACCCCTATAAATGAGAGTCAGTGCTTCTCCACCCTCACCAACCAGGACTCTGTCAAATTTGTAAGTGTATATTTTTGGGGCCGGGGCGGGGGGGGGGGGGGGGGGGGAGGGGGGAGGTAATAGATTCTTAAATTTTTCTGGTGGAAGATTACAATTTGAAACTAAGTAGAAAATCTTGGAGGTGCACAGTTACAGCCTGATTCTTTGGGTGAGGATGTATCCTCTGGGAACTTTAGAAGGCTGTCATTCTTCCTTCCCTCATCTTTCACCCTGCCCCCACTCCCTCCAATCCAACAACCTGTACCCACCTGAAGTCTGGGGTCATCTCCTTAGCTTTCATGGAAGGATGGTTATTAGAAACTGCATAAGAAACTTGCCATGTATCACTTACTGTGAAGTGTTTATAAAATGTTGATCTATCACATCATTCAACATCCCCTGTAAGAAGACTCAAACAAGACATGTATTTCAGACTTAAGAGGGAAAGCTTGCTTTCTCTCAAGGAACTAATAAGCTTTTCTGTTGTGGATGACACAATTGTTTCTACTGATTATGTTTTCCTATTTACTTTGGCTACCAGGAAACTTCGGGTCAATTTTATGGACATAAGCCATAAAAGATCCCATAAAAAAATCAATCCCCTTTGTAACTATGCTTCAACTTTCCCCCTCTGTAGTGGCTCTGTACCTTGGATACACATTGGAGCCATCTGCAGAGCTTTAAAACTGACTAAATGCCCAGTTGCCAGCACAAAAGACATGATTTAAGGTTCAGGGTAGGAAAGAAGACATCAGTAGTTTCAGTAGCATCCCCAGTGATGCAATATACATTCAAGGCTGACACCAGCAGCCTAGGCCAGTAATTCCCAAACCCTTGTTGTTGTTGTAATTAGTTATACATGACAGCAGAATGCATTTTGATTTATTTTACACAAATGGATCACAACTTTTCATTTCTCTGATTGTACTCGATGTAGAGTCGCACCATATGTACCTAGAGTAATGATGTCCATCTCATTCCACTATCTTTCCTGCCCCTATGTCTCCTTCTCATCCCTCCCTCCCCTTTGCCCAAAGTTTGATTCCAAAACTTTGCTGCACACAAAACACCTGGGGAATCTTTCTTATTTATTTATTTAAGCCTTTTGATCCTTTATTACTTAAAAAAAAAAAAAAAAAGCTTTTTTTTTAGCTTTCTAACTCTGTGCTTGTGCTTTCAACACTTTCTCAAGGATTTTCTGCTCTTCAGTAAAAAAGGCAAACATGATTCTGTCACATACACATTGAGCACACATGGACCCACCATAGGCTCTGGTATGTTTTAAAATTGTTTTGGGTTTTTTTTTAAACAATCTCATAAAACTTTGGGTCTCATCATATAAATAAAAATAGTCAGCCAGCAGATTTGGGTGCTTCCCAACCTTCCTGGTGTAAAGGTGAGCAATTCTATTCTGGGGGCTTGGGACAGCCTAATTTTGTTAGATACTATAAGGAAAGCTTATATGTCAAGTGCTAGACCATTCTGTGTGCCTCTAGACCCCATCCTTGAAAAGAAAAAAGCACCTGGAGATCTTTGAAGACTGCTCATTTGCCTCCCACCCTCAGGCACTCTGATGTAATTAGCAGGGGGTACCACATGGGCATCAGTTGTTTTAAAAGCACAAAGCCCTGGGTTCAATCCCCAGCACCACCCCCCCACACACACACACACAGGTCCCCTGGTGATTCAAATGCATAGCAAAACTTAGGGACCTCTAGCCTGGAGTTAGATTCTTATTTATATATTTTTCATGATCCTGATTTTTTTATTGCCTTATTTTTTCAATTTAGGGGAAATTATGTATTATAAATACACTCATTTTTTGTGTAATAGGTAGGATATGAACAAATATACTTAATGTGAAGTATCCATTGGGGTTTGGGGGTATTTTTTGTGCCTCTTCATATTCAGGGGCACAAACAGCTTTTATAGGAGGAGGGGGGTATCTTGGGACAAAATGCAAGAAATACATTTGCTATGTAGATTTAGCAAAGCAATGCTAATCAGAAAAATGTCACAGTCTTAGTTTCCATTCTCAGTATGAGGGAACCCCCGATATAGAAAAGCAGGTACCCGGACATTGGGAAGAAACTTTAAATTGCAAAGAGGCTTTGTCCAGTACTAGAGGACAAACCTAGGGCCTGATGCATGCCAGGTAAGCACGTGACCACTGAGTTGCATCCCTGGCCCTTTTTATTTTTGAGATTAAGGTCTCATTGAATTGCCCAGACGTCTCCAATTCTTGATGAGATTCTATTGCCTCAGTTTCCTGAGTAGCTGGGATCACAGGCATGCACCACAAGGACTGGCTCATCAATTTTATCTACCACCTACCACTCTGAAATCTCAGATAATAATCTAATTTCTTTGAGGGGTGGGGGTAAAATTGTTGGGCACTTTTATCCAAAGCAATCAGTTTCCTCCAATCATTTTCACATCCATCTGACAATTAAATAGAACCATAATTTGAAGGTTCTCTGCTAGAATTTGTTTCATTTTGTTCCCTTTGGAGGCTGCCTTTACATTTTCGATTTGATACTGTGGGTGTTTGGTAAATGCTCTTCACTGGGATCATCAGAAATGAAAAATTAGCAGAAATAGTTTTAAAGTACAATGGGTAATCAGAAATAGGGAACGTTAAAATACTAAGCCTCTTCTCAAATTATTGAGTTGTTTTAGCAAGATCATGTGTATCGTAATCACATCTGGGAAGAACCTAAAGCAGAATGATACATAACTCCACATGTTTACGTAATTTTCTCTTCAGTTTTCCATGAAGTGTTGTGTTCTATGAAAAGAAAGCCCAGGAAGCAGACAGGTTGGAGGTGACCATGCATTTGTTTTTGTTTGTTTGTTTGTTTGTTTGTTTGTTTGTTTTTTGTTTTTTTTAGAGAGAGAGAGAGAGAGGTTTATTTATTTATTTATTTTTTAGTTTTCGGTGGACACAACATCTTTGTCTGTATGTGGTGCTGAGGATCGAACCCCGGGCCGCACGCATGCCAGGCGAGCATGCTACCTCTTGAGCCACATCCCCAGCCCTGGCCATGCACTTGTACAAACTAATGTCATCTTGGAACTTAACAACATTTCTTGACACAGAGAAATCTAAAGATTTGGGGGTACTCATGATTAAAGAAATAAAGCATGCTTCAGAGTTTTGACTATACACAGGTGGGTAACAAAGAATGACTTGTAAACAGCCAAAATTTTTGCATAAAAATAGCTAAGCATTTTAGGGCTGGGACTGGAGCTTAGTGGTACAACGCCTAACTGGCACACGGGAGGCACTTGGTTTAATCCTCAGCACCACATAAAAAACAAAATAAAGGTATTGTGTCCACCTATAACTAAAAAAAAAAATACATATTTTAAGAAATAGCTAAGCATTTTAATACATTTTGAACACTTATGAGCTGCTATGTATTATGGTTCTCATAAAATACTATTATCTGAAACAGACATTTGATTCTTGTTTTTTCCAGTCTGACAAATTATATGCCTATTAACTGGTTGTAACAGAAATTCACTGTTTTTAAATCATTATCACTTCTAAAATATCTAGATCTGTTGCCACATTTTTACTATTTTTTTCCTGTTCTTTTAATGAGTCTCATTAGTGAGTAATGCTGGTGTTTTTTTTTTTTAATTGTATTTATTTTCATGATTGGTGCACGCGCACACACGTTATAGATGGGCACAATATCTTAGTTTTGTTTATTTATTTTTATATGGTGCCGAGGATCACACCCAGTGCCTCACATGTAAAGGCTAGCACTATGCCACAAGCCACAACCCCAGTCTGATTGGCATTTCTATTCCTATACTAGGTTACACTTGACATTTTACATGTGTGCCTGAGGTAACAAAATTTCATATTTTAATCCCCTCTCTGAAGAAGTTTGAAACATTGTTTTCAATCATTAACTCTTTATATGGTGTTGATATAAAGGTTTTTTGTTGTTGTTGTTGTTGTTTGTTTATTTTTGTTTATTTGTTTGTTGGTGTTTTGTTTTGTTTTGTTTGTCCAGTACTAGGGATGGGCACACAGCAAGGATTCTACCACTGAGCTACACCGCAGCCCATCTGTTGTTTTGGTAAACCACCACTTTAGATATTAGTATTATATTATGCTTTTTTAAACATTTACCAATATGATTTTCAGGGTTTTTGTTTTTTTTTTCCCCAGAGAGAGAGCCTTTCAAACTCGTTTTTTAAAGAATCGTTGGTAAGAGGGCTGGTGTTGTGGCTCAGGTGTAGAGCACTTGCCTAGCATGTGTGAGGCACTGGGTTTGAGCCTTGGCACCACATAAAAATAAAACAGAGTTCATCTACAACTAAAAAAAAAATTTTAAAAAAAGAATCATTGGTAATAAACTCAGTCTTTGTTCCTCTAAAAACTTCTACTTTCCTCCATTGTAGATGGTGAAATTACATAAGAGAAGAATTACAGCCTTTGTGGAATGTGACAGGTTACAGATAAATGATCTTAATGTGACTAATATCATTCGGTTTATTTGGGGAAGTTCTGCGAGACAGGAAAATCCTTAAGAAACAAATAGTCTTATCCAAAGTCTATGTTGTTGTCTTGTTTGTTCTCAGCACTCTGGGGATGTCCTTCCTCTGGGTCTAATTGCCATGGTTGATGATGGATGGTCAGCTTTTTGTCGAAGGATTGTTGATCCACAAGCTATTTGCCTTTTCCTGAGCTGCTTTTGATTCTTGGTGTTCTAACCTTTTTATAATTTGTCTATACCTGGCTTTATTTTTCTTTATTTTTCACTGTACTTGGCACTTTCTCTACCAGTGGATTTAAATCTTTGATCATTTCTGAAAAAATGCTCTTGAAATATTCTCCTTCTCCATTCTCTCCATTCTCCCCTTCTGGGACTCCAGTTAATCATGTTAGGTCTTCTCATTCTACTCCTCCTGTCTCTTTTCTTGCTTCACATATTCTACCTCCTCATCTGTATATGTTACATTTCAAGTGATTTCTTTAAATTTCTCTCCAATTTTGCTAAATAACTGTTTTATTGAGTCTAATTTTTTATTTAACCCACCAACTGAGTTTTCTTTTAATTTGACAATTGTATTTAAAAGTTTTATGTAGTTATTTTTTCAAATCAGCCTTATCATTTTGTTGTTTGTTTTCTTGGGGTGCCAAACCAGGGGACAAACCAGACTTTGACAGTTCCTTATTTTGTGTTTACAAATCTTATTTCAGTAACATTTCATAGCTGATTATATTTTGCTAATTCTAAATATCTAGAGTGTAGGGTATGCCTTTCATTGTTTCTGTTGACTCTTACACATAGGGACTTCATTCCATGTGTGTTTACTGGGAATTTCCTTGGTTGTCATTTTATTTATTTAATCCGAGTCAATAGGAAGCCAAAGTGGATCTATGTTTGTTTTTGCTAAGAACCAAGGGACACTACCACTATGGGGCTACTCTAGCCCTAGTGACAGTCTCAATACAGAAGCCTCACTCAGGCTTAGTCACTAGGGAAGGGTCTGTCTCCTTCAGCTGCAGTGCTGGTCTACTTTCACTTGCTGCTTGCTGTGCCAGTCTGTGGTTGAGCTAACTCTTTCAGGGTGGAGGGGTATGACAGGCTGTGCTGTTCAGCTGATGATTACTCCCACCTCAGGAAAAGTTCCTCCCCAGCCATTGTGCACTTGACCCTGGAACTTACATGTAACTCACAAGCGATTGCATGAGCAGAAATGGCTGTGTGGCCGGTTCACACAAAGATCCTGAAGCTTCTGCCACCCCCCTGGAGCTCCTATACCATGAGAAGGTCACATCTGAGATAATGGTTATTCCTTCACCCTTAATAAGGAAACATTTGAAACAGACCTGAACCTGACTTGTCTCCTAGAGCTGCAAATGTATAATGCAAATTGGAAATAAATTCCTATGGTTGTAGTGATTTTTAGATTTTTATTACAAATCACTGTTGCTAATAAATGGAGTGAATTTTTTTTCACCTGCTCCCAGCCTAGCAATACACTTAAATAGGATACTTTGGAAGCTCTATTGATCTCCTTTACAAAGGAAGCACTTGAGATTCAACACAGTCAAGGGTTTTCTTGTTTTTTTGTTTTTGTTTTGTTGTTGCTTAAAATTTGCTGTTTTAATAATACCTCTACATTCTTATTCATTCCCACTAACTCATTTAGTAATTCCCCAGAAATCACAAAATTGTTAGTCTTATATGGCCACTGTAACAAATTATCACAAACTCAAGGACTTTAAACAATAGAAATTAACCGGGTGTGGTGGCATACACTTGTACTCCAAGTAACACGAGAGGCACAGGTAGGAGGGAGACAAGGTCTAGACCAGCCTAGGCAACTTAGTGAGACCTTGTCTCAAAATTTAAAAAGAGCTGAAGATATAACTCAGTGGCAGAGCACTTAACTGGGATGCATAAGGATCTGGGTTCAATCCCCAGTAGTGGGAAAAAAAGAGAGAGAGGGAGAGAGAGAGACACAGAGAGAAAGAGAGAGAGAGAGAGGAAGAAGAAGGAGGAGGAAGAGGAAGAAGAAGAAGAAGAAGAAGAGGAGGAGGAGGAGGAGGAGAGAGGAAGAAGAAGAAGGAGGAGGAGGAGGAGGAGGAGGAGGCAGAGGAGGAGGAGAAAGTTACTTGTAGTTCTGGAGGCCAGAAGTTCTAAATCAGCATCACTAGGCCCAAACCAAAGTGCTGTGTCCTCGGAGGCAGCTGCAATGGAGAATCAGTGTTCTTGACTTTTCGAGCTTCTGGGGCTGAATGCCTTTCATTCCTTGGCCCATGGCCTCTCCCTTCATCTTCAAAGCCAACAACTTCTTCAAATTCCCTTCCACAAAGGCCATTATATCACCTGCCCTCTATTGCCAGTCAAACACTTGCCTCCCTCTAATAAGGACACTTGTCATGACATCTAGGATCCACCCTGATAATCTGGGATGACCTCTCCATCGACAGACCTAACTTAATCACATCTGCTGAATTTTTTTTTTTAGTTATACACGGACACAATATCTTAATTTTGTTATTAATTTTTATGTAGTGCTGAGGATCGAACCCAGGGCCTCACACGTATGAGGCAAGCGCTCGGCCACTGAGCCCCAGCCCCAGCTCACTGCTGAATTCTTCAAGGGTGAATTCACAGGTTCCTGGGATTAGAAACTGGATGTCTTTGGAGGTTGTTATTCAGCTGCCACACAAGTGTGATGCTAGAGTTCAGTCTTTGCTTTTCTGGACACCACAAATGCTCTAGGATTTGAGTCTGAAAATTTTCTGGTAGAAAAAAGGAATGATTGGCATTTTTCTATTTCCTTTGCATTTTCACTTTCCAGAAGCAAAATAAATGATGCCCTTCAACTCTGTGGTAGAAATTCTAGAACAGCTGCTCTAATTAACAATCTTAATGAATTCATTGATTATTTGTTTTAAAATAATAACTCCATTATTAATTTGAAAAAAGTCTACTTAATCTAAAAGGTTAAAAAAATGTGTTTTCATTCTAGAACTTTTCATTACTCTACTAATAAAATTTAAAGGTAAGCATCTGAAGGATTCCCTATGCATTATTATTGCATCAAAATCAGGAAGACCAGGGCAAAGTCATTAAAGAACTCAACTAACAGTGCCAAAGAAGCCATTGGTGATGGGAAAGGACTTCCTGCTGTAGGCTGGGAGAAGATTCAAGGAAGGAGCATTGGGACTGTTTATTCCCCAGAATATAAATATTCTAGAAGAGAAAGAGCATTGACATGCTAGGAGTCCTGCATTACCATGGGAGGCTTCACCATTTATAAGTTATCACCCAAAACAAACCAAAGCAACCCTGCATCTAACGGGGAGGGGACAATCCTAGGTTTTTCTCTCCAAGGTTTTTCATCCCTATCCTCAAATGCAGCCCTTTGTTCTCACTGTCACCCACCACCACCACTCAGCCCTCCCTTACTACTCTTACTCCTTTTAGAGTGGAATATTCTGGTTCTATGGGCCATTCTTTCAGTATCAGTGATTATGCCCAGTGGGAACCTGGACACCCATGATTACTTAGACTCTAGCTTCTGTTCATCAGCATCTTTCTGAATATATTTCTCTTGTGAATGTTCCACAGTTCTATCAAGTTAGTACCATGAATGGAGCAGCTGATTTGCCTTTCCAAGGAGGGCAAAACTTGAAAGGACAGGATTAAGCTAAAGGAGAGAAAATAAGCCAAAGGTTTGACAACACAGCCTGTTGGCAAAATTGCAGGGAAAGAAGACTTTGACACATGGATCCCTCTGGAGGGGAATTGGTCTGCATCTACCAAACTACTCTAGTGTTTACTCCCTAATCCACCAACCCCACTTCTAAGACTATCTGCACTGGAAAATATGAAGTGACATATGCATTTCAAACATCAAAAGATTGGAAGCAACCCCACATGTCCATCAAGAGAAAAGTGGCTGAATCAATTATTGGTACATCCATCTAGTAGAGAAATGAATGAGGATGCTCACCCCGGATATGGAGTAACCTCAAGGATATATTAAGTTAAACAAGACAAGAAACAAATCAGAATGCAGAATAAATGTGTATCCTGGGCTTTTCTTTGTATGCAAAGGGGGAAACGGGTTCAGGATTATAAGTACCGATATTATCAGGCTGTCTCTTGGCCCTGTACATCTCTGCTTGGCTTCTTCTAGGGTCTGACTCTTTCAATATAGGAAGTGCTGCCCAAGCCATTGATCCTCCCTTCATAAGGAGAGTTGGGTTTTGTCAGTTAAACCTTAATAAAGTTTAGGAGGTGTCTATCAAACAAGGAAGATCCAGCCTGAGTCATAGGTCCCTTCCTGTGCAATGGGGAGAAGAGGGCAGGGTAGGGTAGCTGACAGTCCCAACAGCACTATATGGCACGAGGAAGGGAAAGATCCCCAAGTGAAATAGGAGTGTCAAACACACAGGACAAGAGATGTCCACTATAGGTTCTAAGAATGAAACAATAAGAAAGATGACCTCCTTTGTCCAGACTTGAAAATTCTACACAGAATATGTGAGAGAGATTATGCGCCTTCTTCTCTTGGGGTATCAGATGTAAGCAGCTATCAGCATTTCTTAAAATTTCTTATCCATAGCAATGTTTTGAATTAATTGGGGAGATTTATGATAATGAACTCCTGTTTTTTCCATTTCACCTACTAGATTTTTTAAAATTAAATTTTATCATGCATATTTAAGTTATATAACATGATGTTAGAAGATGGATATACACAATAAAATGGTTTCTATAGTGAAGCAAATTAACATATCCATCGTGACATGTAATTACCTATTTTTTCCCCTGTAGCAAGAGTAGCTCAGGTAGCAAAATTCTGCATACAATAGACTATTATTAATGATGGTCCTCGTGTTGTACATTAGATCTTTCCACTTATTCATCATACATATTCACTGTTTCATACCCTTTGACCTACCACTCCCTATTTCCTCCTACCACTCCCCATTTCTTCCTCCCCCACCTAAATGTTTAAGGGAATCTGAATTCTAGACTCAAGGAACCAAGCAGGGGCTCAATGTGTGAATCCTGAATTGAAAGGGAGATAAACACATCAGGGGCCAAGACTCCCTTCTGTACTAGAATCAAGCAGCTTTCGGTGTTCTGTTTCCCACCAAGACCGCCCAGCCTCTGCTTCCTGGTGTGAATGCCCTGACACTCCCTGGGACCGGCTGTAATGGAGAGCTGCTGGGGAATGGCAGTGTTGCTTATTGGAAGGAACTAATGACCTCAGAAGCACTTTGGGACAAACAGAACTACTTTGACTCCATTGAGTCTTGTACATGCAAGCCACCTACCCTGTCTTAGCATTTGCAAAGACTGGCAAAAAGCATTCAAATGAAAGCCAAATTTCTGGGCATGGAAAGAAATGGCTAAGAAAACTCTGGAGACTCCTGACTGTTCAGCACAAAGACTTTAAGACCAACTGCTGTCATGGATTTTACAAAAAAAAAAAATTAACAAAAAACAAAATAAACAAATGAAACCAAACCAAAAAAACCTCTGATTTTTTCTCCTCTCTTTCCCTTTCTCCTAAACCCAAGCTCAAGGAATCATCATTTCCCCTGGTTTAAACAGTGCCCAAGAAATGGCCTTGTCACCTTTTGAGGTAATTCCTGCCAGCCCTGCTAGCTAATGGCCACTTACTCTGCATGGTCCTCTGGATCTGTTCTGTGAGGCTTCACCTCCAGTTAATATGGAACAAACAAATCCCCTCTGCTTTTAGGATAATGGAAATTTCTCATAATCTTGTAAACTCAAGTCCTTTTTAAAAACTCAGAAATCTTCTGTTATTTTATAGCATTGATTACTCTGTTAGAACTGCAGCACATTAAAAATACATTTTCTTCCTTCAATTTTAAATTTCTCATTAAAGCTTACATTTAATACTGTAAAGTACTTCTTTGGCACCCTGCGATCTGCCCGTTGCCCTTCGTACTGCCACCCACAGATCCTCCTCCTTCCCACATGCACGAACGGAGCCAAGAATGGTACCTGTTTCACCATGATTCTGTCCACCCCAGCTCCTGGAGTATAATGAACATATACTAAGACGTGGCCCACCGCCCAGCCCCCTGACTTCTCAGGTCCTCGACATCTTTATTTCTAAGGACTTCCTCTTCTCTCCACATATTCTAGACAATACTCCAACCTGTTCCACCTCCAGATTCAGTGATTCAAATAGTGCGCCTATGATCATCAGCTCCTCATACTGCAACCAGGTCCCATATGCTCTTTGACACCATCAAGAGCACTGCCCCCACCCAACTCTGACCTCTTGGTCTTAACTCCATCCCTCTCCTTATCTAGCTGAAATTCCACAGCCTCAACATTTCAGTTCCTCTCTGATAATTGACTCCTGACCCACTTTTCCCTCTGTCCTTTGCTGTTTCTGCTTTATCCAAGCCTCAGTCTGAGTAGCTGAGAATTATTAAGGCAAAGAGAAGAACCCAGCCATTCCCACCCACAGGGAATTCAGTCACCAGCCTCAGCCAGACCCTCCTATTCCTGGCCTCCTTCTCTCTCACTCTCAGTGGCAATTTTGCTTCCCAGTTCTAGGAGAAAACAGAATCCAACCGGCTGCCCATCTTCATCCACACCCCGACCTACTACTGCTCCTTCTGCTATTAGATACAGGCCGTTGCTGGGAAGCCTGGACTCCCTTCCCTCCAGTTATCCCCTTTCTTACCCTCTGGGCCCTTTCCATCAATGTTTAAATTATCTTCCAACAAGAAAAAAAGAAAGATAGCTAAAGGCCTCCCTAGACTCCACGTTCCCTTCTAATTACCACCTGATGTCACCTCTCTGCACAGTGCAGTGTCTACACATGCTGTCTCCACAATCTCACCACCACTCATGCCCTTACCCCTCCAATGCAGTTCTCACCCCAACACACCACTGTCATTTCTTTCATTAACTTCAACAAAGACATGCTTGTCACTTAAGCAGGTGGATGCTTCTTTCATATTTTTTTTATATATATATATAATGGCATCCACCACAGAGAGCTTTCTTTCTTTGGAAACTTTCTGCTATATTTCCTGGGCTCTCTGACACCGCAGTTGCCTGGTTTCCCTTATTAACTTTCAGGCTTCTCCTATGCAGTTTCCATCACAGCCTACGAGTTCAGAGACCTCATTGCTAGGCCCTTTTCTCTTTCCATCTTTTATGACGTCTCCTGTAATCTTCTCTCCTGTGTCTTTAGTTTCTATCTCTTCACAGAGATTATGAGATATCCATTTCTGTCCCAGACCTCCGTTCTGAGCCTCAAGTCTGTGTGTCTATAAATATCCAACAGACCACATAATCACTCCTGGACAGCCCAAATTCAGCAGGCTCTCAGTTGAACACATCATCTCCTTTTGCTCTTCCATCCCCATGATAAACTCCAGACAGTACCCGTAGTATGATCAGAGACATGAAGTCTGAGTGAGAAGCTACGTGAGGGAACTCTAAGGCAGAAATGTTGAGAAATCATTCAAGAAAAAAGTAAAAGATTTAAAGCAAATTTGCAACTCTTGCTCAGCCTTCTCCATTATTCCTTCTCAAGTTAAGTCCCTCTTTACTGAGAGAGCATCAACCCAACCTCATTCTCCATCCAATTTAGATGGGGCTGACTCTATACACTGAAGATAAACACCTAGCCCAAGCTTGGTCAGTCAGAGTGCCAGAGCCCCAGACACCGTGATTGGCTCAGGAATGGTCATATAATCCAAAAGGGTCAACAGGAACTACATGTTGGATTTTTCTGAAATTATGGTTTAAATGGCTTGGTTTTCCATGAGGGATTCTAAGACAATGCAAAAGGTTGTAAATCTAAAGTTACTAGGGCCATCTTTGCTGCATATGGGAATGACCCACTTAAGAAGACAATATCAGAGTGATAGGATCCAGTGTGCATTTTAGGAAGATTACTCTGGCTGGGGTGGAGCTCAGTGGTGGAGCATATGCTTGGCACAAGCAAAGCCCTGAGTTAGATTCCCAACACCACCAAGGGGAGAGAGGAGGGAGGGGGAGAGACAAAGAAGGGAAGGAGGAAAGGAGGAAGAAAGAAAGGATACTCTGACCACAGAGTAATTGTTATGATCTGAAATTTTCTTCTTCTTTTTAGTACCAGGGCTTGAAACGAGAGGTGCTCTACTACTGAGCTACATCCTACCTTTTTTTATCTTTTATTTTGAGACAGCTTCACTAAGAGGCTGGCCTCGAACTTGTGATTCTCCTACCTCAACCTCTGGGCAGCTGGAATTCTGGGTGTGTGCCCTCCACCTGGCTTATGGTTTAAATTTTAAGTGTTCCTCCAAGGCCATGTGTTGAAGGCTGGGTCACCAACCTGTGGCACTACTGGGAGAAGGCAGTTAGGTCATTGGGGCATGCCCTTGAAGGCCACCATGAGTGAGCAGCTTTGTTCTACCACAGGCTTCCTGCTATGATATTCTGCCTCACAAACAAGGGAGGCCCAGAAACAAGGGAGCCAGCAGGTTATGGACTGAAACCATGAGCCAGAATCGGCCTTTTCTCCTTCTAAGTTCACTTTCTCAGGCACTCTGTCACTGCAGTGGAAAACCAAACACCACAGTAATCCACAGGTCATTGTAGTAACCCAGGTGAGGAATTTGAACCGAGATAGTGGTAGTGAGAGCAGAAAAATGAGGATATATCTGAAAGGTGATGTGAGTGATAAGAACAGAAAACAGGTTCTGAGAGTAGAGGAAAAGGGATTGTTGAAGATGGCTCCCAATTTTCTGGGTGGCTGACCGAGCAGACCATTATGCCATTCTAGAGAGAGAGAGAGAACCTGGAAGGAGGAGTGGGCTAGCAGCAGCGGTCTGAGGGTGGCGTGGTGAATGACAGGGGAACTCTGGATGGGATGAGTTTGAATGTTTGAGATGCTTGACAGACAGGGAAATCAGGTTGGAAGATGCCTCATGAAGGAAAGTGAAAAGGAGTGACCGAAAAGTTAAAAGAAAAACCATGAATGGCTGGCATCAGAGATGTTGGGTAAGGAGAACTAAGTTGTTAAACTTAGTTGTTGAAAAAGAGAGTGCAGTGGGTGGAGTTAAAATGAGTGCATAAATCCAAGTTCTGTTTTTTGACTGAAACATCAAATTTTATCCTTGGAATGCTCAAAGATTTGAACATGTCCCCCAAAGTTTGTATGTTGGAAACCAAGTTGCCAACGCAAGAGTGTGGAGAGGAGGGAGCTTTAAGAGGTGACAAACAGATAAATGTTGTTGTGACAGTGATTTGTCCCCTCTTCCATGTGATGACTTCTGCCATGCTATGACACAGCAAGAAGGCCCTTACCAGAGGGGGCCCCTCCCAGCTTCCAGCCCATGAGTCAAATAAGTTTCTATGATTTATAAATTACCTAGTCCTTGGCATTCTGTCTTAGAAGCATAAGGAGGACAGGGACTCTGTGGGTCAAGTTGTTTCCTACTATAGCCCCAGCTTGGAGTCTTTGCCCCATACTTGGTAATACCTCTTAGATAGTTATTCAATAAGTGGATGTTCCATCAGAAACTAATACAGACAAATGCCACTATGGAATTGTAATCTAATTTCCAAAACGATGATAAGGAGGTTTCAAACGGCATTGCCCCAAACAGTGTTGCAGCCAAACAGGCCTGAAGATCTCTGTCGTCCTTGTCCTGCTTCAGGGCATCGTGCCTCACCCACCCCCACCTCCTTTCTCAGTTGATACAAGGCCCTGCAGGACAAATACCTCTTGTATGACTCAAATATGCTCATTTGGAAGAGAAAAATGTCTCTCTCATGTTGATCTTTCCTCCAGGATGCATTTCCCATTGCAGCAAAGAAAATGAGAACATTCACATAAGCCAACCCTTCTCCACCATCCCAGGCTGCTATGTGAATGAATTAGTTGGTACCACTGAAGGCTAAACTGTGTTTATAAACTTCAGATACTCTGTAGATTTTAGGATGTGCTTCATAATGCACACTCAACCACATTCCCCCAAATCTGATAGCTACATTGTGTAAAAGTTTGATATAGATGTGTTTTTCCGTAAGGCTAACCCTTGAAAAAAGATGAATCTAAGACTAGGGGTACATAGTGGGAGAGCACTTGCCCAGCATGTGTGGGACCTAGGTTTCATCCCCAGCACTGACAAAAGTCTACAGCCTGGAAAAAATAGAAGATCAGCTTAAATTTTTAAAAGCTTATAAAAATCATCCATACACACGAGCAACAAGTTTAGTCTGGTCATTAAATTCCTGAACACCAAAGTTGGAGAACCACCTCTGAAGCTTAAAATTTTTTAGTCTTTACACCGTAGACAGAAGGTCACGAAAGTTAGCACCAGGAGTTATAGAACCTCAGAATAAAAATAAAGTCAAGGAAATGTTTAGTTAAGCCAGCAGGCAACAGATTTGGTGAGAGTTCTCAGCATTTGTCATTAGGGAGGACATCGACTGAGTCCCTTAGTGTGTTGGGAATTTCATTTCCAGCCCTTTCACCTCTTGAGGTGGACACCACAGGCAGGATTGTGGCGTTCCATAACATGGCCACTTGTGCTGCTGTCAGAACACTGGCGTATTTGCCAGCAGTCTGACCTAGTATGACGAGCTGTTTGTTCTTGTCCTTCAACTCCAGCATTATCAAAGAAACTATATGAGTGATTTATCATGTTATTAATGCCCCTGGTTTAAACAAACCATTCATCCCTCCCTCCTTTCCTCCCTCCCTCCTTTTCTCTCTCTCTCTCTCAATAAATACTGCCACTTTCATCCTTCGCTCTTGGACCTCTAAACCAGCTGTAAGTGCACGAGTGCCCGTGAGCCAGCACCAACATGCAGCTTTCCTCCCCAAATAGTAGGAAAATTCAGGGAGCAGCTGATGGATTTTCTAGACTCCTAGTCTCAAAGCCCATCTTGCAATTTCCACACTCACTCCCAGGATGGCATCCACTTCCAGGGTAGTTTTGGAAATCCCAAACAAAACTCATTTCTTGGGTCTTCTAGTTTTGCAAAAAAGAAACCAACCAAATAGAGCTAGGATCTGGGAAGAACGCCACATCAAAATGAAATTAAACAACAGCATGCGGAGGAAGCCTGGGTCCAGGCACTCGTTAAGATAGACCCTTCAATCCCCCTTTTCTGATTTGCAGAGGATATAAAACATTCCTGCTCCAAGCCGAATTTTGTAATTGCTTTTACACCCCACTGGGTTTAAACAAATTCCTGGAATGTGATGCGGGGCTCCTCTATTGAGGGAATTAAGGAGAATGTTTCTAGTGTGAATATAAATCATACATCAGGCGGGTCCCCCAGCCAGAATGAAATGAATGGCTTTATCAGTTAACAAAATCATTTGATTAAATAAGGGGCAAGCAACAGACCTGAACTGCGTGGAAAACACAGTCAGTTCCCAGTGTTGGAGGGAAGCAGACTCTGAGAGATACCATGGTTTTCATTCTTAGTAAGTGGGACTTCATTTCTATTAGCTGATCAAGATAAATAAGACTTTGGCACAATAAGCCACAATGGACTTAGTGTATGTGTTTTGGAAGGAGGGAAAGCTCTAAGCCAGTTGGGAGCAGCAGCCATTGTCCAGGAGCACAGTGAGGCTCAGGAGAGTCCTTTCACTCTGTCTTCCCTTTCCTGGGGAGTGGACTTTGGCAAGGCTGTAATTGAGCCTGTTAGAAACCTTACTCCCATCATCAAAGACTTCCCTGGGCCTCAGCTAATCTGCTTGTTTATGGCCTGTTCTGATGCAGGCAACTAGAGGACAGAGGGAACTGAAACATTTCCATGACAACAGTGTTTTATTAAGAGAAGAAAATGCTAGAATTCTTTTTATGACCAGACTGTTCTGAAATGAATAATTGGCAAAAAAAAAAAAAAAAAAAAAAAAAAAGGTCATCCAATAGTTTTCCTTCTTTCTTTCCTTTTTTTTAAAAACCCAAATGATGGTCCAATGATTAGTTAAAATTGAAGACTAATATCCAAGACTCTTGGATCCTAATTAAATATATAATTTAATTACGTTATCTCCCATTCTCCCAGCAGGGAATAAAGATCATCATAATAATGTCATGTAGGGGTAGTTTCTAAGATTAATTAGCTCATGTTTGTAAAGTGGGTTTGAGGTTGTAAAATAATATAAAATTTTATAATGTCGTTATCAGTTTTGTTTAAAAAAACCAACCTAATGTAATTTTTTCCCCAATTATGCATGAAATTTATGGGCTTTGGTTTTCACTTCTAAAATTTAGTAGCTACAAGGTCCTGAATCATAATTTAAGAAACACACACACACACACACACACACACACACACACACACAAAACCTGCAGTCACAAAGACATAATACACAATGAGCCTTCCCAGGAAATGACCAGAATTCCAATTCTGATTCCATTTCTTTCTTCCACTCCCATTCTTCACTATTTAAAACATGAGACTATATTTGCAATTATCAATTCTTCAGCACAGCTCCCAAATTTGACTTTCTGGTTAATTAAATATTGAAATAAGCAGAGAGACATCATATAACATATTTAGAGTATCAGTTTTCTCAAAATGAGAATTCAGTAAAGATATCACAACTAGCAATTATATTGAAGACGGTTTTCTTTATATTGACAATTTGGAAAGTACTCTTAAGGGCCATAATTCAAATTAGTCATCTACGCGTTCTATTAAGGACTTCCTGATAATGAATGCATAATTAAAGAAAATTAATTTTGTTTTTTAAAAAAATTTTGTTTTGTGAATATTCTTATTTATCTAAAGACCAAATACAAAAATCTATATATGGTAATTTAATAATTTTTTAATCAAATAATGGCAGCCTCAATTACACTACTGAGTTGGTATATTCTTTTCAGATAAGATACTGAGAAGGTAAGCCACATAGCCAAGAGTAGGGTCCAGGCAATCTGAATCCCTGCTCTCTCTGTGAGGCCCTCACCATGAGGTGTTCTGGTCTCTGTGTCCACACAGCAGTGACCATGTTCAGCACTGAGGCAGTAGGTGTTAGAGGGTGGGAACCACCATGGGGACAATCC
Source organism: Callospermophilus lateralis (assembly GCF_048772815.1). NCBI lineage: Eukaryota > Metazoa > Chordata > Mammalia > Rodentia > Sciuridae > Callospermophilus > Callospermophilus lateralis. The sequence continues at coordinate 16,864,671 of NC_135321.1, forward strand.
CACCAAGACCATTTCAGTGCTGAGAGCTCTCCCGTTCTCCAAGCCTGGGTTTGTCTACTCAGGATATGACACTTACTGTCCTTTGGGTTCCTCTACAGGGTGGCTCTTCCCTAACTGATGTGGATCTGTCATCCAGACCCCCAACCCCCACCATCACGGCTCCCCTACCTAAGGTCCCGTGGTCACCAGCAACAACAAAAGGAAATTCCAGCTCTCCCTTGAGTTTCCCGGTCCCCTCACAGCCCAGGATCCAGACTTGGCCTCTGTTCCTTTTAGTTTCTGCCTGCCCCAGCCCCTCAGTCTTCCCACAGTCTAAGAGACAGAGACCCCAGAGACACCCCCTGCACCCAGTCACGAAATCCCTATTCTCTGATTCCCAGTTGCCTCATTTCAGTTGAAGTCTTTTCCTATTCTAAGAATGTAAGATTTAAGGGCTATTTATTCATTGTGATAACATGGTTTCAACCCGGGACTTCATGAATGCTAGGCAGGGACTCTAACACTGAACCTGAACTACATCTCCAGCCTCTTAAAAAAAAAAAAAAAAAAGAAATATAGAAAAAAAGAAAAATCTTTTGAGACAGAGTCTCACTAAATTGCCCAGGCTTGCCTCAATTTTGCAATTCTCCTGCCCTGGCCTCCCAGGTAGCTGAGATGATAGGTGTGTGCCCCTATGTCCAGCTTTAGGTGTCCTTTATACAAGACCAAGGAAAAGGAGATGTGTTCTTCTCAAAGGTGTCTATTGTACTATGATACTTGAACAGTGGTTAATCTAAACTTTAAATAAATCTTCATTTTGGGGGTCTTGGTTTTCCCATCTGTAAACTGAGGATAGTAACACCTCTCCTACCATCAGCTAGAAACATACTTTGCCAGCTGGGCACAGTGGTGCATATCTGTAATTCCAGGGACTTAGGAGACTAAGGCAGGAGGACTGCAAGTTTGAGGCCAGTCTGGCTACTTAGCAATACCCCATCTTGGAGAAAAAAAAAAAAAAGTCTGTGTTTGTGTGTGTGTGTGTGTGTGTGTGTGTGTGTATGTGTGTGTGTGTATGTACTTATTTATTTATTTGGCTGGGAATGTAACTCAGTGGTAGAGTACCCTTGGGCAAAATCCCCAGTAACATACGCACAGAAACACACTTTGCCAAACCCAGGTGCTATTAAGATATATTCCACAATAACAAGAGGCTAGATCAACGGTTGGCAGTTCTCAGACTTGGCAGCATGTCACAATAACCTGGAAAAACAAAAACATACTCACATCAGACCCTACCTCTAGAATGCTGATTTAATTCCATTAGGGTTCAGGCCTGGGCATCCAAGCGTTTTTAAATTCCCCAGGTGATTCTGATGGGCAGTCAGAGTGAAAAATGCTTTCCTCCATTAATTTTCAGGACACTTAGTTCTCATGTGGTTTGAATATGATGATCCTTCCATTTAAATCAGCATTTTTTAAAGTATGCAAATAAACAGATGGATGTTTCTCCTCCCTTCAGCTGTGATTGACTGCACATTGGCAGTTACTATGGCTGCCACAGGCTGGCTGACAGTGCACAGGAGCATTGTTCCAGTAGAAATAAAATGTGTTTTCATTTATTTTTTGCAGTGTATTTCCATTCACCTAACCTTCACACCCAACCTCAATGTAGGGGAGTGTTACCCATTTTATCCCATTGTTCCTCCTCCTGGCTTTAGACATGAGATAGAAAGGCTGGCCTGAAATGCACCCGAGGACCAGACTCACTTCCATAACAGCCTGCACTAGGCACCCTGATGTCCTATCCACAGTGACAGGTGGTAATACACAGTGATGGCGACATTTGAACTTATGACAAACAAGGTCAACATGAGTGACAATCAACCAAGAGTGTAAGGAAGGCTTTCCAGAGGCTTATGCACAAGACAGCCACAGAATTTCCAACCCGCACTTAGAGTAACTTGGATTTCATTTCCCAGATTCCTGGTTGCAAATATTCCCAGCCTAAGAGACAGATTCCTTTCCTGGTAATCCTCAGAACACTTCATTCCTTTGTTCTGGTGACTTTTATAAATGTTTATAATCCATTTTATGAAATATAAATCAAATAGCAAAACCTGGTGGGACATGAGGAGCCCGACGCTTTTCCTGTAACTCTGTGTACATGGGCTCCAGTTAAGAGCTAAAGTAATAACACCCTGCAGAATGAAAACCGTGATAGTGAGGTGCCTTTTACTGGTTTACATCTAAGCACCAGGTCATACAGTTTCCAAAATAAGAAAAGCTAGAACACTGATATACTTTGCCTTTCTAGATGGTCCCTCGCCCCTATTTGGTTTTGGCCTTTGCATTCTGAAAGTGGATTCCCCCCACCCAAAAAAAGCAGAAATAGAGCATTTGTGGAGTTCTTACCACATACTGAGCACTGTACTAAGTCCTTTATAAGCCTGTTCTTGTTCAGTCTTTACTACAAACCCACAGGTAGGTACTATTTATAGTCCCCGTTTACAGAAAAGGAAACAAACAAAAAGAAACAAAGGTATCTTTACTCCTAGCTCAATTTCCACTTTTGTGCTTTGGAGTTATCTATTAAGACTTCTCGAGCTGGGGATGTGGCTCAAGCGGTAGCACGCTCGCCTGGCATGTGTGAGGCCTGGGTTCGATCCTCAGCACCACATACAAACAAAGATGTTGTGTCCGCCGAAAAACTAAAAAAAAAAAAAAAAATTAAAATTAAAAAAAAAATCTCTCTCTAAAAAAAAGACTTCTCACCAAAAGAGTCCACGTGCTGCTAGTAGTCCCTTAAAAATGTAGAAATACATATTTTTTTTCATTCAACAAATATTTGGTAAGTTCCTAACATGGGCTGGTCACATGCTAATAGCCAAGGACTGGAGTTGATAAGTCAGACACGACCCCTGCTTATTAGAGAGGGCAGTCCAATGGGGAGACAGCAGCTCCATGTCAGATACAGAAATCACTTCTTACATTCAGCTGTGACCAAAAGCCAGGAGGAGAGGTGGCGTGAGAAGCAAGAGCAGCTGGCAGTCATGAGGGGGCTAATTGCAGGTTGAAAGTGGGCTTGGCCCCCAGTAAGCGCCTATTGGGGGCCAGGTGTTGTTCCAAGCCCTTTACTTCTATTCTTTTGTATGTTTCACACTGGTTCTTTGAACTAGTCATCATTCCTGTTTCCATTTTATAGAAGAACAAACTAAGCAGAGGGTAAGTAAGTTGCCCAAGGTCAAACCCTGGTTAGAGTTTAGCTGCCCGCGATGAAGCCAGCTAGTGGTGCTCACAGGCCTTCCTGCTGAAAGCCACTTTAAAAAGCCTGGATCAAACATGTACTTAAAAACAAAACAAAACCACTTCTTGAAAGCCTTTAAGAGCTGACATGATAACCAGGCATGATGGGGCACCCCAGCTACCAGGAGACTGAGGCAGGAGGATGGCAAGCTCAAAGCCAGCCTGGGCAACTCAGGAGGACCCTGCCTCCAAATAAAAAATGAAAAGGGCTGGGGATTTAGCTCAGTGGAAGAGCACCCCTGGGTTCAATCTCCAGCACTGGAGGAAGAAAGAAACAAAGAAAGAAAGAAAAGGAGAGGAGAAGACAGATAAGAGAAAGAACAGATATGAAAGTAAAGAATTGTTAGGCCAAAATCTAAAGGTAGAAAACTCGGAACATAAGGACATTAAGGGTGCCTCTCCATTGAGGGTGTTTTCAGAACTTGAACTTTAGTCATCAAGGCCTTGGGAGAGGGACACAAAAGATAGAGCCCCGAGCTTGCTCAAGTAAGGAGTCTAATACGAGATCTTCAGCATATAGTTAGGATGCTCAAGGGCCACATCCTTAATGTCTAGGGATGAACCAGGGGAAAAAAAAAAAAAAAAACCTCTATCCCCAGGAAAGTGTTCTGGGTCCTGAGTAGATAAGAGCAGTTAAACCCCTGGCACAGAGAAGCCATGATGAAGTAAAAAGGCCACTGTGGACATGCAGCCCAAACTCACAACAGAAGTACAGATCAGTCCAGAAAACCTCATGCTGTAAACTTGTCTCAAAGTGTCCCAGACTGCTAATACCTTCAGGAAGCTGACAGAGCAAATATAAATATCAGAGAACCTCACTTAGGCCTCAAGAAAGTCCCTTAGCTCACAGGAAGGAAGGAGTGAGTGAACTTTCAGGACACATCAGACATAAAGAGTGAGAGAGAACAAATATAAAAATGGGGCAGATAGAATCACAAAATTTTGGATATTGAATTATCCAAAATTATTTATTTAGACATGCTCAGGATTGAACTCAGAGGTAGCACTGAACCACATCCCCAGCTTTTTTATATTTTTTATTTTGAGACAAGTCCTCCCTAAGTTGCTGAGGCTGGCTTTGAACTTGTGATCCTCCGAAGCTGCTGGGATTATAGGTGTGTACCCCTCTGCCTGGCAAACTATATTTAAAAATACTAAGATTACAAGATCAAAAACAAATCAACAAATAGGCAAGCTGGAAAACATCATCAGTGAATAGGAAAAAAAAACAAACAACAAGACAGAGCAATTTAAAATTAGAACTCAGGTAAATAAGGAATTCCGTGATTGAAATAACAAAACGATGGGTGTATTAAAATTGTATTAGGCATGACTAATGAAAGAATTAGTGCTCTGGATGACAGACCTGGAGAAATTGCACAGAATGCAGCACACAGAGAGAGAGAGATTAAAAATGTAAATTTCTCAAACACAGAAAAGGGAGCTGGAGGCATAGTTCAGTGGCAGAGTGTGTGTGCTTAGCACGTGCAAGGTCCTGGGGTTTAATCCCCAGCCCTGCAAAACAACAACAAAACCCAGAATTTACAAGGCTCACATTTGTCTAATAAGAGTTCCAGAACAGAGAAGAGCCTATTTTAGGGACTAAAATATGCAACCTAAAATTTACCTTGCGAGCAATAACAAACCATTGAAAGAACTTCAGTAGGGCATCGATGAGGATTTTTACAAAAAACTGTCAGTCTAGTCACCCCTCAAAGCTACCCGTTGAGGGGACAAAGGGACTGAAATGCAGCCTTGTGCTAGTAGTAGCCAGTGCCTGGTGAGGGGTTGCATCTGCTTGGAGGAAAGGGAACATTTTTCTAACTCCCCGGAGACACCACATAGCTGGTGACAGCATTGGCCATGTCATAATGGGTTTTAAGTTTTGCTCTTTAGATATAGATAAAGAATGGCTTTTCTCCAAAATAGTGATATCAGATGAGTGTTTCATCTTTCCTACCAAAGGTCAGATTTCCATGTGCAGTTGAAAGGTCATACAACTAAGAAACCAAGAGTACACACCTGGGCTAACTTGTGTCACACGAGATTGATTATGGCCAATTTAGTCCTCAATCTGGACTCAGCCTTCCGCAGAGTCTGGCTATTATCTTCCTTCATAGTCATTTTCTTGCTTTTCTCATATTTCCTGAATACATTTTGGGGTGGAAAAGGGAATTTCATCTTCTTTTTCATTATATAATACAATGGGCTCATGGCTCTGTGTTCTGAAGCACATAGCTATTCTCTTTTATTAAAAAGATAGTCACCGTTCAGAACTGTGTTTCATCTGAAGTCCTTAATCAAAAGAGCAATTCCATCTTCCATCAGCTGACCCATTCTAGGTGAGTTATAGTGAATAGGGGTGGTGGCTGACTAATAGCTCACCTTGAAATATTATGAAAGATGGGCAATTAAAGTTGAGATCGTTTACAACTTGCAGAATAAGAGTTAGTGGTAGAAAATGAAAACATTTATATAGTGCTCATTATACTGAAGGGAAACAAGTCTGGAAGTTGGAGGCCACCCTGGCTGAAATCTGGATAAGGAGAATGTACCCTCTGTAGCTGAACTTGAAACTAGCAGGGATGGAGTTAAATCTACAGTCGTGGGTCTTGGGGAAGGGACTTGAGAAATGTCTCCTGAGCTAGGCTGACTGGAAGAAACCAACTTACCCCAAATACCAAAATTATCTTGGAATTCTCCTGCAAAAGACTAAGGTGGGAAGCAGAGGGCAGGGCTGGGCAGCCCCAGCTCAGAAAATATTTGCAAAGCAAAGAACCACTGTCAGGAAATGAAGGCACCTTATTTGCAGCAAATCAGGACATACAGCATCTTGTGGAAACTGCAGGGAAGGGAGATGTTTCTACTGAAGAAGGGAGGGTAAATTGAATTAATTACATAGCACCATTAGTACTAATTAAAGATGTGCAATGCTTCATTGGTATTTTCTTATTTAGTATGCTCTCAGCTGCTAATTTTCCTTCAGTGAACACAGAAAATATTAATAAAAGCTTTCATAGAGTCACTTCAAACTTTGGAATCTGATTCTCTTCTTACCATGTAGTTGAAATTATTTAACTTCCCAACTTTCCTTTTATGGGAAATTCTGAATTTTATCCTTTTAGTTGGATGACATCTTATTGCATTTACATTAAAAAAATTTTTAGTTGTAGTTGGACACAATACCTTTATTTTATTTATTATATTTTTTATGTGGTGCTGAGGATTGAATCCAGTGGCCCATATGTGCTAGGCGAGTGCTCTACCCCTGAGCCACAACCCCAGCCCTTGCATTTACATTTTTAAAGAAGAGCTTTTTAAATCTGTCACTAAGATATTTCTGAGCAGGGTTATCTTACTTTGATCTGCTATCCCACTGTCCCAGGAACAACAAAGATCTGAGTTGGATCTGAAATTCTTAGGTTCTGGGCCAGTGTCAGAGAAAAAATAATGAATAAGACAAAATCTTTCTTTGAGAAGATGTAGCATGGAAAGTAATAGACTAATAAGGCACATAATTCAATGTATAAGGAGTAGGTAGTCAAGTAGATGATTATACAATGCATGATTGTAGCACAGTGAAAATATTTTATTCATTTTAAAGTATTTATTAAGTATAGACTGTGAAATTCTGTTAGGCACTGAGATAGACGAAAGAAAAAAAAATCTTGCACACTTTCTTTATGTAGAATTGGCAGCAAAGTTGAGAATAAAGGGTTTTTGATGATTTTCAAATGGGTTAGCTATACTAAAACACCTACTGATGCAGGTTCCACTTCCTAGGGCCTGTAGAAGAGTATTGGCACTGAGAAAAGAATGACATCTGCCAACACTCAGCCCAAAGGAGTCTCTTTAGTCTCTTTCCCAGGAGCTGGGATGGGTTGAGTCAGGCAGCTTGTTCTCTAATATACCAGTGCATTGCAAGGACAAATGGCCAAATTAGGTTCATTTTTATCAGAGGTTACTAGCCAGTCTTTTGGCAAATGTTTAACCAACAGGTTTGCATTTTACCAGTGGTATGGTTACCATAATCTCTCCTTGCTGTCAGATTTGTGATCAGAGGTCAACAGTTGCTTTGAGACTAGCTATTGATTTATTAAGTTAAATACTCCTTGTTTCTTGCCAAACATAGGTGGCATTTCTCATCGGGAACAACTGGTATGAGGTAGTTGCTACCTGCAGAAAGGAATTCTTCTAAGCCCTATTATACAATAGAATTGTAACAACAATGTGTATTGCTGGCATCTGATTTCATTTGACACCAAGATTAATTGTCTTTCAAAGAATATGTTGACGTTGCCGCTGTATTAGTCAGTATTTACTTTGGAATCAATAACAAGAATCAAAACTTTAAAGGTGGAGCCCAAAGCCTGCAGATTAAAGAAGCTTCAGACAGAGAGGAACTAAAGCAGCATAATGGGCAAGCAGAAAATCACACCTTGCTTTTTACAGGCAATCATTGTGCTTTTGAAACCTCAGTCAGGACTCCTGGTGGAGCCAACACTGGCCTGACTCTCAGGATTATCTCAAAAGGGAAGTTAGAAAACTGCTGCCCAGTTCAATGAATTGTGCAATGCAGACAATTTTTCCCAGAGATGGGAAGTCAATGGGAGTAGCATTTGTGATTCACACTTGTATTAATAGCTTTCATTAAGCATACCAAATGTGTGGTATGCATTGTCACTCAACTCATCACACCAACTGTCCTACACATTTTGGAATGAAAAAAATCTCTCTGCCAGGAGCTCATTGCAGCAGCTTGTTCAACCGGAGCCTCAGGTGAATCTCCCCAAGAACCATGCAAGGAATGGAAGAACTCTGAGTTTGCTGGTTCTCACTAAGTTGCTTAGGGACTTCCTAAATTGCTGAGGTTGGCTTTGAACTTGCAATCCTCCTGCCTCAGTCTCCTAAACCACTGAGATTACGGTGTGTGCCACCATGTCTGGCTCTTAGTCCTTTTTATTTTTTATTTTGAAACAGGGTCTCTCTAAGTTGCCCAGTCTGGTCTCCAGTTTGTGATCCTTCTGCCTCACCGCCCCCCAGTAACTGGGATTACAGGCATGAGCCACCATGCTTGCAGCCCCAGACTATTAAAGTGCTCAGATTACCGTGAAAACAAGATGAGTCAGGAATGTGTGTTATTATCAAAACCACGATGGTGCTGTCAACCCTGGGAGGAAGAAAATGAGCAGTTAGGGGATCCTCTTTAGTTTTCATTTCAATCCCTAATGCTACATTTTAATGTGAATTGGGAATTGGGCTTAATCAGAAGTGTTTCCACAGGGAACAGAGCTTGTGAAATTAGAACTCATAAATAGCTGCTTAGCTTAGTTTTAAGATAAAAATTCAGTCTTGTAGGAGCCTATGATCAATTGGGAATTATGGGTAGAAATAATTAATAGAATCATAGATATTAAAAAGGAAGGATTCTCATCAATTAATCCTACCCTTTATTTTCTGTTCTTCTTAAAGACAAACTTGACATGTGGAGAAGGGAAAAGAAAATTTACCACCTGAGTATGGGCAGCCACTGTCATCAGACTTAAGGCTGGCTGGGAGGAGGGAGACGGGATGGAGTTAGTCCCTAACCACACCCTCTGTCCTGAAGGATGGAGCAAAGCCTTGTCAAACAAAGACTTGTTTACAAAGGGATGTCCATCTCTAGCTCAGCATTTATTAAGGATGCATATTCCAAAGCCTCTTCATAAATACATTCATACTTTCTCCTTGAAGGACCTGGGGAAGGGTAAGAAATTTGCATTTTTTTTTTTTTAGGGATTTGCATTTTTTAACCAACCTGCCTAGGTGATCTGTAGACACTTTCCAGTTTAAGAATCAAGATTTGAACTTTAAGTCATTCTGACTTCCATCTGAATAAATTTCAGTTTCTCTTCTTACCCCAGATAGTATGTTTTTGAGGGTAATTCCCCACCCATGAGGAAATTCACGCCCCCCCAAATAAGGAAAACCAATGATTAAACACAGGAGGGTATTTTGCAATGATTCTGAGGAGAAATGGATTTGGAAAAAAAAAAAATAGCGCAAATGGGAAGAAAGGACACAATGAGGAAATCTTTCTATCAAAGCTCTTGATACAAATCTCATTCTAAAATTTAAAAAAATTTAGAAGACAGCTCAGAATCAATGCATCCCTTTTAACATATATCTGTACAACAAGGAAATGAACTTGTTCTTCAAGTCATCTCATCAGTTCAACTCCTCAAACTAGAGATTACTTCCAGTGGGGATGAGGTGAAGGAGCGAGGTCCTAGGAGACTTTTCCAAGACCAGACCTTCCCGTGAGCCCTCCCAGTGTCCTGTGACCACAGCCATGCTCCTATGCACGTGAGTCTTCTCTTTCGGTTCCACCCACTGTGGAGATAGATTCTTAAGTGAAAGAAATTTCTCTGAACATCCAGCTGCCTCCTCAAAGTCACACTGTGCTTCCTGATGCAAAGGGCTGTTGTGACAGCAGAGTTGGTAAACAGACACCTTTTCCAGTGAGACTTTCCAAGGATTGACAGTAATTTGCACACTGGGGCCTCAAGGGAATTGAGGAATTCATAAGTTTCATAGGAATGAGCTGAGTCCCTCCCTTGGGACTAGCACTGAGCAAGGAAATAAAAACACAAATGCAACGTCTCTATTTTCTAAAAGTTGATCATCTCATCAGGGACTAAAACAGACACAAAGCAGAAAGCAACCCTATGTCTTATAAACTATGCTAACGTGAGTATCATTGATTTAACAAACTTCTGCATAGCGTCGACCAATCCTCATCTCAACATCAGCTCAGATGACCAATCCTGGTTTTCAAAATGGTTTCTTCTAGATTGTATTAGAAATCCCCCGCCCCCATTTATCTGCCTTGTGCCATATCTTGATAAGCAAATCTGAGACTGGGGGAGAGGAAGTAAATGTATTTGGCATGTGGAAATTATATGAATTGTTGTGGCCAGAAGACAAATGGAAGATTTTCTTCTCCAAAACAACACCAATAGCCTCCTGTTCCCATATGCTTTCCTTCTTATGTGATAGATTACTCTTTATGTGGAGAGGTGGGGTCTATATTCTGCCCTCTGAATGTGGGCAGGAGCTGAGGATGACATCCAGCTGACAACCAACCCAAGCTCAGCCTTTTAGCCTCACAATACAAAGAGATGAACTCTGACAAACAGTGGAATCAGCTTAGAAGCAGATTTCCCACAGTTGAGTCTCTAGATGAGAGTGCAGCTTAGCCAACACCTAAATTGCAGCCCCGTGAGACCCTACGGAACATCCAATTAAGCCACATGACTGACACTTGACCCACAGAATCTGTTTAAATCACTAAATTTGCAGAAATTTGCTGTGTAGCAGTAGAAAAAAAGCCCAGACACCTGGCTGCCTTGGAACTTCCATGCTGGGAGGATCACAGTCCAGGGATCTCCCATTGCTCCACCCCCAGTTGTTTGCGTCTTCCAAACATCCACTGCTATGCAGGTAAGTGAGCCTTTGAGATTCTCAGACAATGCTGAGCAGATCAGACAAAGACAACTATCTCTACTGAGCCAGGTCTACATTGTAGAATCATGATCAAAATTAGTGCTTGAAGCCACTAAATTCTGGGGTAATTTGTTATGCAGCCATAGTAACTGGAACGGGGTTATATGTCATTTGCCCAATATGCTCCTCCTTACTGTGACCTCCCTTCCCTGGTATGTTTTCAATAACCTTTGATGATCTCTAACAGTCCCTTGGCACTAATCACTTGGCAGGTCTTGCTTTCTGGCTTCTGGACATAGTTACCTGCTAAACTAGCCTGTGTGCCCCATACCTTGTATGTTCTTCCCACTTTGATCCAGCAGAACCACTCTCAGAATAGTAAAATGTAGACAGTCACACGACTCTCAGCCTTCCCTTTTTCAATATTTATCATAATGTGTTTACATATGTCTACACCTGTCAGTCTCATCAGACCATGAGTTCCTTCGGGTCAGGGCCTTTATAGTTTTGGGTCTAACTCAGGATATAAATGATCAATCTGTTGAAAGAAAGTACAACCCAGGACTAAACCACATGGCCCAAATTACAAATGCTGTCAAAGAAAGAGGGTGGGAAATCTTGGAAGCCTTCATAGAAGAAGAGAAACTTGACCTTCTTATTAAAGTGGGATTTGTTGAATTTGGGTGAAAGGAGAAGAGATAGGAAGGCATTTTGAAATGGAAGAACAGTGGGAAAAAATTATACAAGGGTGTGAGTGGGAGAAGACTGGCATTTTAAGGACCTCAGAGGGCCGCTCTAAGAAGTAGTAGCAGTGATAGTTTGTTATTTTTCTGACTTTATTGACCTCTGGCTTCCACAAATACTTGTTTATCTACTTTGCCCCAATTCTGTAATCTAGATATGTTTTACACTGAGTACTCAAATTTTTAATTAGTTGAAACAATAAATTATTATGTGGATTCTTTATTAATCTGTATTATTCAGTTTTCATACTTATTCCATATCCATCCATACTAGGCGAAATTCCAGTGAAATTTCTATTCACTTCCAGGTAATTAATTTTACATATGAAGTAAGATTTACAAATTGTAAAGTCAGAACATTTAGATTTCTTCAGCATTGCAAAGATCTGTGAATAAAATTAAATACAATGGCTGAAGGCTTCCCACACCTCCTGGGATTTATTTATTTATTTATTTTTATTAAATTATTTGTTTATTCTAATTTGTTATACATGATGGCAGAATACAATTCATTTCATATTACACAAATAGAGCACAATTTTTCAAGTCACTGATTGTACACAATGTATTTCCACACCATTCATGTCTTCATACATGTACTTAGGGCAATGATGTCTAACTCATTCCACCAGCTTTTCTACCCCTTTGCCCCCTCCCTTCCCCTCCCTCCCCTTTGCCCTATCTGAAGTTCCTCCGTTTCTTTCATGCTCTCCACCCGCTCCCCCATCACCATTATGAGTCAGCATCCTCATATCAAAGAAAACATTTGGCCTTTGGTTTTTGGGGATTGGCTTACTTCACTTAGCATGATATTCTCCAACTCCATTCATTTACTTGCAAATGCCATGATTTTATTCTCTTTCAATTCGGAGTAATGTTCCATTGTGTATATATACCAAAGTTTCCCTATCCATCCATCTACTGAAGGCCATCTGGGTTGGTTCCACAATTTAGCTATTGTGAACTGTGCTGCTATAAACATTGATATGGTTGTGTCCCTGTAGTATGCTGTTTTTAAGTTCTTTGAGTATAAACAGAGGAGAGGGATAGCTGGGTCAAATGGTGGTTCCATTCCAAGTTGCCAAGAAGTCTCCACACTGCTTTCCACTTTGGCTGCACCAATTTGTAGACCCACCAGCAATGTATGAGTGTGCCTTTTCCCCACATCCTCACCAACATTTATTGTTGTTTGTACTCTTCATAGCTGCCACATTCTGACTAGAGTGAGATGGAATCTTAGTGTAGTTTTGATTTGCATTTCTCTAATTGCTAGAGATGTTGAACAAATGCCATGATTTTATTCTCTTTTAATGCTGAGTTTAAAGCTTATGTAATCCTAGATATTAGGATGTTAAAAATCATAACCTCACCAGAACTCGTTGAGGTAGAGCGAGACTAGCAAATGTGTGTATGAACTTGGAAAGTCTGAGTTGCCTGGTTGTTATGGCAACGAGTACACGGTAACTCACATTGGAGGCTTTCCAAGAAGTACAAGGGAAGCAAGTCCACCATCAAGGAATGTAGATGTGTTCAGCTCAGTAGCAAAGCAAAACCTCTAACAGACACCATGATGCCTGACAGGCCTCGTCATATGGGGACAGGAAATTTTTCACCTGAGGGAGGAATCTGGCATGGAGCAGAAGGACCTGTGTCACATTCCTGAGTCAGAGACATAGGTGCTTAAATTAGGATGGCCTCTTCTCAGTCAAGGGAGTCTAAGTGACGCTCTGGATATGACCCCAAAGCTCAGTGGCTTAAAGCCACACAGATCATTTGTGGTTCAGGTTGCTCATCTGTCACAGGCCATTTGAAGGGCTCCATTCTGCTTTATCCTTACATAAGGACACAGGCTGGGGATGTTTCATCCTTGTGTTTACCATCTCGCACTGGCTTTTAGCTTTTGCCTAGAAGTGCCACACATCACTTGGAGTGACATTACATCGGCAAAAGCAAGAAACAAGGCCACACCAATGTCAAGAAATGCAAATTCTACCATGTCTGGAGGAAGGATTTGCAAAACTGGATGAAGAGCCCCAGGGGCCGGTGTGCCAGCATTACCTGCTCCAGCATTCTGGACATGTTGGCACTCTCGACATTGGGGCCAGATGCTTCTTTGTTGTGGGTATTGCAGGATGTTTGTCCCTGACATCTATTCACTAGATGCCAGTAGCATCCCCTTCCCAAACTGTGGCAACCAAAACTGTCTCCAGACATTGCAAAGGTCCCCTGGAGACAAAGGGCAGAAATGACCCCAGTTGAGAGCTCCTAGCTTAGAGTTATGCACACCAGGGCCCAGACCTTCCTTGGTTTTGGAGTTAGACTGCTGCGACCTTAGGTCATTGTGTGAACTTGACAGTGGCCTAACCTTTCTGGGCCTGCTACTTTCTACATTATGACAGTACTGGTGGTATGTCTCTCATGACATTGTTTCAGAGATTGAAGGAGGCAACAGGACATTTGTAAAGTGCTTAGGACAGGACCTGGCATACAATAAAACATACAAAAATAAACTTCAGATAAAACATACCTTCTCTCTGAAAGTGGCCTGGGGGCTGCAGCCCTAGCTCTAGTTTCAGATTTTTGTTTTATGACACTTTAATATACTATTTGAACAAGCGAATCATCAGTGTTTTATATTAATTACACATGATGGACCTTTAGTATTATATGGATTATGTTGGCTAAGAATAACCCAGTTTAATCTATAGGGTTGAAACAAAGAGGAATCGGGGTGACTAATGAGAGTGACTCAATAGACTTATATTTAATATACTTTGCTTCTGCCCTTTTCTTTCATGTGGTATTTATGGAAAATATTTTTAGTGAGCAAGAATTCAAAGTCTATTTCTTTTTCTTTCTTTCTTTTTTTTTTTTTTTTCATTTGAATGCTTGGTCAGAGCAGAGTGCTAATGAGGATTAGATCAAATGTGTCTGACCCTTATTAACCCAGAACCTGAAATAGCCTGCTGCCCCAGACATGCCAATCATGGCCACCACGGGGCAAGTCAGGGGCTATCAAGGAGGCTGGGGACCCCTGGCAATCAGCTCAACGATCTTGCTTTATAACTTTCATGCTGCCTCAATGTAATTCTGCAAATTTTTGTTCAAAGTCCATGTGTTTGGGTGTCCCTGGTTAGTGACAAACACAGGGCTGACCGATAGTAGCTGTTCAATAAATGTTTGTGCAATTAAAGGAACTGTGCTTTGCAATCAAACCACTTTTGAAGGGAGGTGGAGGAAGGAAAATTGGTTTACCATCTGGTTCACCAAGAGGAACAAATGTATCTATTTTTTCTGCCTCTTAAGACCTCACAAAAATTACAGTAAAGGAACTAAAAAAAAAAAAAAAAAAAAAAAAAAGACACAAACCCACAGGAACACAGAACACAGGAGAAGATGGAATAGCAAACACATTTTGGAAACTGGAGAATGGGCTAGTAAAGGGGGTTAGCAGGGCCAAAAATGTTGAATTCTAAGCTGGCATTGGGTAAAATATGAACCCAAACTTATATAAAACACAGAATAAATGAGCTAAAGACTCCAAAACTGGCAGCTTCAGGAACCTTAAAAATGGAAAGTTAAAATGAAAAAAATGAAACTGGGCCTGGTGGCACACGCCTGTAACCCCAGTGGCTCAGGAGGCTGAGGTAGTAGAATTGCAAGTTCAAGGCCAGCCTCAGTAACTTAGTGAGGCCCTAAGCAACTCTGCAAGACCCTGTCTCTAAATAAAATACAAAAAGGAGCTGGGGATGTGGCTCAGCAGTTAATCGCCCCTGGGTTCAATCCCCAGTACAAAAAAAAAAAAAAAGACATTGTTAATGAAAAAAGGCTTGCCTGAAAGTCTGTTTAAAAATCAGTAGGATCCCTAGATCATCCCTTACCATTCCCTCACCTTAGCAGAAGGGTCAAGGTTTTTCCTTGAAAATAGTTTCTGTGTTAAGTAGACAAGTGTGAAACAAGTGCATACCGAATGTCAAATCCTCTTTCTCTTTCTTCTCTGGGATAGTAGAAGGATAGCAGCAAGGCCAACACCTTCCTGGCAGGAAACTGGAAGAATTTTCCAGGTAAGGAGGAAATACCCCAAAACACAGGTAAGATCAGGTTTATCCACTAAGTGGTCCAAGCAGTTCTTTTCACATTAAAGTTAATTGTTGACAGATCTCAGGCACCTGCCCAAAGCCATCTAAGAACATTTTATTCCTCAGATCTTTTATAAAGGTTGACAACTAAGAATTATTGGCTTCCAGGGAAAGCTTCAAACAAGACACAGACCAAAGAAGATAAACAGAAAAAATGCAACTTGTAGGAAATAGAAACAATGTGGATAGAAGAAAACTTAAAAAAAAAATTATTGAATGTTCTTAGAGAGGTAAGATATTGCAATCATTAACCCAGAACAGAATGTTATAAAAAAGAGAGTACTTTGGGGCCAAAAATACCTGTTAGAAATTTATAATATGAGGACATAAATTTTAAATTTCAATAGAAGAGTTAGAAAAGTAGCTGAAAATTTTCCCAGGAAGCAGAGTTAAAAAAAAAATTAAATAAAGATGGAAAGGGAGAAAAAATAAGATAATTAGAAGATAGGTACAGGATATCCATAATCTAAATAGTAGAAATCCTAGGAAAAAAAGAGAGAATAAATCATTGGCCTGGAGATGTAGCTCAGTGGTAGAGCACTTGCCTAGCATATACAAAGCTTTGAGTTCGATCCAGGCACCGCCTCCCCTCCCCCCACCCTCACACAAAGAAAGATGTTATTAATAAAATAATATGAGAAAATTATTTCTATTTGCAGGGACAGGCAAATAGACTGATGAAATAGAAAGAAAGCAGAAGGAATTCAGCTCTACTGACACCTCGACTTTGACCCAATGAAACTGATTGGATTTCTGACCTCCAGAGCTGTAAGAGAATAAATTGTGTTGCTTTAAAACACTAAGTTCATGATAATTTGTTACTATACCAATAAGGGCTGTGGATTGTGTGTGACTTATGTGAATTGTGTTCTACTCAGGTTCCTGTTGAAGACCTAACTCCCGGTACCCCTGAATGTGACTGTTATGGAAGAAGAGTTGTCCCCAAGAAGGGCCTGAAGAGTTCCCAGAGAGAAAGGGGAACTCTACTCAGAATCAAAAGGGTCCTTGGCTTACAAGGCAGAAAAGAATTTCAGCATGAGCCAATCAGGGGCATAGACAAAGAGGTTCATTTAGGAAAGTGGGTACACATTTAAGGGAGAATGAGGGCCATCTGCAGAGAGACACTTTTTGGGGGTGGGGGTGGGGGTGGGGTTCCTAGCTCTTCTTTTCTTTTTTGATACTGGGGGTTGAAGCCAGGGTGCCTTACCCTGGTCAATCTCAGGATCCTTAGGTTGATATGGGTGTCCTTATTTGATCAATAGATAATGCTGGAAAGTCCCCTGAACTATAGGTTCCTCGAGTTATAATCTCTCTCTTTCCTTTATTTATTGTGTGTGGGGGAGTATATGTGGGGGGGGGTTAATTAACAATGCAGAGGTAGAGTTACAGATTTTCTGGAAATTTAGGAATAACAGGCCTGGAAGGGAATGGCTTGGGGAGTGACAGACCTGGAAAAGTATGTGGAGCTTCTGAATTAAAATCTTATTTCCTTGTGCTTCCTGTAGGTCTTCTCTCTACCTCTTTGTGTTTCTTCTGTCCTACCTCATGACTATATTTGGAGATAGGGCCCTTCCAGAGGTAAGGTCAAATGAGGTCCTGTAGCTGGGACCCAGCCCACGTGACTGGTGTCCTTATAAAAAGAGGAGAAGATTAAGGACACAGACTGTGCGTTCAGGTAGGAAAGACTGCAGAGGACACACTGAGAAGGCGGCTTTGAGCATGACTTGGAGAGAGGCTGAGAAGGAACTGGCGCCTACTGACACCTTGATCTTGGACTTTCAGCCTCTGGAGAAAATGAATTTTTGTTGCTTAAGTCCCACGTGTGTGCATGCTGTTATGGCCCCAGAACCAACCATACAGGTCGCTCTAAGCAGACTGGCCCTGCCCTCCGGCTGTAGGCTGATTACACTAGCATTTTACATGCTCTTCTGCATCAATTTGTTGTCCTTATCCAAACAAAACCACAAGGATCCAGCAGTGCCAGGCTCCTCAGGCTCAGGCTCGGGCCACCCTCGATGACACCATTCCTGCCATGTTTTTTATGTTCTTCAGTTTCCCCTGCTTGGCTCTGACTCAACCCCGTGGTCTGCAGCTCAGGAGGTCACATAGTCATCCACCCTGCGAATGGCACTTCCCAGGTGCTCTGCCTTGATAAAGAACAGGTTCCTCCTGGACTCTGATTTTGCTTGCTCAGCTTGGGCTTTGGCTTCTCCACCATTTTGTCTGCATCACTCCCAAAGAAGCTGGGTCTTTTCCCTCCAAAGCCCTTGAATTATGAAGAAACCCGATTTTATGAATGAGCTTTCAAAATACTCTGTTCTATCTTCAGCCTCCCTCAGGACAAATTCCAATCCCAGGCTGGGTGTGTAGCTCAGTGGTACAGTGTTGGTGAGAGGCCAGGGGTTCTATCCCCAGCACTGCAGAGAAAAAAACAAAAACAAAATCCAACATTTCCACTGCAGACCCCTGTCTGGCACTTCCACGGTGCTGCTTCCAGGCCTTCCGGCTTCTCCTTGAACAAAATTTGCTCCTGGCTTTGTATTCTTCTCCTGATATCGTTTGTAGCTTCACACCTCTTCTGTCCCCTTGCTTTTACCCAAATCTTTAATTTTGTATTGAATCTGTCACTCACCCTCCATCTTTCCTTCCTTCTTGAAATGCTGATCTTCAGCTCTGGGGAAGGTGTGTCATTCTGGTCAGTCTCCGTTAAACTCCCCCAGTAACCAGGATGGTATCAAAGTGAATCAATGGGTTAGGTTGTTCCTGGCACTTTCAGGTCTGTTTTGCACTGTTTCTCTTTTGCTCACTCCCCAAATAATTAACCCACAATGCCGACCTTGGCTGAAAAGAGGAATGAGGGAAAAAAATTAAGATCTCCATACCTCCTAGTCAGGTTCACAGGAACCAGGAGTGCCTGGGACACTTGATGACTTAGGGACAGCATTAAAACCGCATCAAGAGAACTGACTACAGCCAGACTCCATGAGCCTTCCTGTGTCCACTTGGATCTGGCTAAAATTAGATTCCCAGAAACCCCATGTAAATTTTTGTGCCTGTGACCACTGGTAAGACAAGATTGGGGTAAATGTTTTCCATCCTCCAACTTGTTGCCAATAAAGCTCTTTCTTGTCTTGTCACTCTGTCTCTGGAGTTATTGGCTTCATTGAGTGGTTGCATTATTGGAACTTTCATGGTCACATGGCTTAAGAAATTAAGATACTCTATTATCTCATCTAATGAGAAGTCTGGAGGAATCTAGGGCAGAGTTGGACTAGCAGCTCAGTGATGACATTAAGGAATGGGTACTTTTCATATGTTTTTTCTCTCCTATCTTTCAAGTATTGGTTTTTCATTTTTGTTTTTCAAGATACCATGGTTATAGGATGGCTGCTATTGTTGCAAATGTTGCAACAGCATTCCCAACAGAATCGTGGACAAGGGGCAAGAATTAATAGCTAAAGAACACTTCTTCGGATGCCTTTCTTCTTTCATCTGTAAAGGAAAGAATTTTGCAGGACTCTGTCCCATTATATCTTATTGGCCAGAACTTGATCACATGACTACCTCTAGCTGCAAGGGAGGCTAGGTAAATGAGGATCTTGTATTTTCAGCTTCTCTACAGGATGTCACTCCAGTACAAAGAGGTCAGAAGTGGCAGTTGACTATGTGTATCATAACTCTTGACTCTCAAAAAGCCCTTAAGTCACAAAAATTCTTTACTTGACTCAAAATCTTCAAGGGAATTAAAGGTGACAGAAGGTTGAGAGTGGCATTGCCCTGACTCATCTCCTCATTTACTTTGTTCAGGTCCCGCATCACTTTTATATGCTTAGAGGTACCTGGCGGTTGGTACTTTTCTAGGAACTCAAGGCTGTGCCTGTGCTCAGAGATGCCTGCAGGACTGGACTGGAGATCAGTGTCTCTAGGGCTTGGGCCATTTACCAGCAGAGCTCTGTAGGAATCTGTGAGGAGATGCTGGGGGTGTTCCGGAAGCCTCCCATCCTGAAACATAAACAGAGCCAGTCTCATTCCAGATAGAAGTGGCCTCCAGGGTCCCATATTACTTAGGATCCATTCTTCATTAGGCAGATTAGAGCAACTATACCAAAAAGGAGAGAGTGAAGGCACATGTGGTGATGTGGGCCGACAGCAGTGTTTGGTAGGAAGACTCTAGAGTCAAAGGCAAGTATTAAACAACCTCAGTAAGCTTTGAGAGAAGGAAGGAAGGACATTCAGAGCTGCTGGTCCAAAGATGGCCCCATTCATCCTCAGACCCCTCAGGATTTGAGAGTGAAGGGTGAAGAGTGGTAATAAAAGTGTCTGAGAATGGTATTGGTGATTCACATGGGTAGATCACTTTTCCAGTTGGAGGAGCAGACTCGTGTGGGATACTTGCATGCTTCTTGCATGCTTGCACTCTCTCTCTGTCTCTCTCTCCCCCCGCACCCTGAACCCACCAGAAGAGGATGTTCTTAGATAGCAGAACTAGATTGAATGGATCAGAAGCAAAGATTATGGGTCCATTGGTTGAGCATGGAAATGGCCCCCTCCCTCATCACCTCCTGAGACCCCTGCTTTCCTCAGCTGCCCCAAACACTGCCTGAGGTTATGCACATGCCCTGGCTTCCCACCCTCCCATTCTGCCACTCAATCGCCTCTTTCTCTCTCCAGTAGTTGGAGTTGAACCCAGGGATGCTCTACCACTGAGCTACAACCCCAGCCCTTTTAATTTTTAATTTTTTGAGACAAACCCTTGCTAAGTTGCCCAGGTTGGCCTTGAACTTGCAACCCTCCCACCTCAGCCTTGTGAGTTGCTGGATGTACAGGTGTGTGCCACGCACCTTGCTCCCTTACCTCTTGTCTAAAGCTTCTCCTCTCCGGTCTGCTATCAGGCCCTGCTGCCTCTCCCCATTCTTTCCTACTCTGCTGGAGCTTCTATGGCTCATCTTGGAAAAACTCCCCATTTTTCAAGGCATCGTTCAACTGTCGCCTTTGGGGCGAAGCCTCCTGAGCCTCATCCTGCAGAATGAGCTTCTCTGGCACCTTGTGTGCATCACCTGTGTGGACTCGGACTGAGTGCTGCGCTATTTGTGGGCAGGCACATCTTTGTAGGAGACCATGAACCCCCTTGGGGTCACAGGCTAAAATTTTGTCATGTTGAAAACAGTGCTCACCTTGAAAGTACCCAGCACAGATCTAGTGGACAAAGACATAAATAACTCTATGTCAGAAAAATTAACCCATTCTGGAATCTGATTACACTTAAAAGCAAGTTGAAATGGGAGTATTCTCATATACTCCATCACAAAACAAACATTTCGACAAAGAAAAACAACGTTAAAGGACTTATTCTACACTATATCAAAAGTTACCCTAATGTCACATTGATTAAGACTGTGTAGCATTTCTGTAAAGGTGAATAAATCAATCAGTGAAAATAAACCTTTACTATTATGGTGCTTATGGTCAGTTGATTTTTGACAAAAGCCTCAAAATACTTCCATGGAATTTCTTTTCAGCAAATGCCACAGTTGTTTATATAAATGCCAGCAACAAAATAGTGAATTTTAGACCCTTACCTCGATCACACACACACGTAGACTCATGGGCCTACATTAAAAATACAAAACTGGCTGGGCATGGTGGCACATGCCTGTAATCCTGGTGGTTTTGGAGCCTGAGGCAGGAGAATGGCGAGTTCAAAACCAGCCTCAGCAGTTTAGTGAGGCCCTGTCTCTAAATAAAATATAAAATAAGGCTGGGGATGTGGTTCAGTGGTCAAATGCCCCCTGAGTTCAATCCCTAGTACCAAAAAATAGAAAAAGCACAAAACTTCCAGAAGATGGCCAGGGATGTAGCTCAGTGGCACAGCACTTACCTGCCATCACACGAGGTCCTGGAAGCCCCAGCACTGCAAAAATAACAAAACAAATTTCTAAAAGCAAACACAGGGGGAAATCTTTGTGACTTTGCTTTAGGAAAAGAGTTACCATAACATTAAAGATTTATTAATATAACACTAAAAGCATGATCCATAAAAGAAACAAAATGATAAATTAACATTTTTTATATTAAAATTTGTTGTGTTTTAAAAGATACTATGTATCTGGGTGTGGTAATGCACACCTGAGGCAGGAGGATCACAAGTTCAAGTCCAGCCTGGGCAACTTAGGAATACCCTGTATCAAAATATAAAACAAAAAGAGCTGGGGATGTGGGTCAGTGGTAGAGTACCCTGGGTTCAATTCCCAGTATCCCCAGTACAGGAAAAAAAAAAAAGTGGTGTTGACCTTTCCCCCAAGGTCACACAAGGAGAAGGCAGGAGGGAAGCATAACTGGTTAGATATCTCCATCCATGCAGATAACCACAGACTCTTCTCTCTTCTCAGTCCTGACATTGGGGGTTGGGAATGGAGAGGAGGCAGAAACACTGGTGTAGTCATCTTCGCTCTCTGCTACGCCCCTGAGTAGCTGGGAGGACTGAAGACATGCCTAGGGAGGGCTCCTGTGGGAGCGGGTAGCCCAAAATGGGTCGGGGAGGAAGGACAGCTGGGGCTTCCATAACTCTAAATCTGGTTCTCTTTCTGCTATAACATGCTTCCCTCAAGGAGTTACTTAAAATAGCAACTGCAGAGTCAAAGCGTGGAGTCAGAAGACAATTCTACAGTATCTGCTGGTCTGAAGGGAGGTGATTTTAACAGCCCCGAGAGAGCCAACCCCAGTCACAAGCAGAATATCTGGCAGGAGAATTTCGGGTCTCCATCCAAAGTGATTCCTGAGACACTGTCTTAATCAGCACCAGCTGCTGTAGCAGTGCCACAGACTGGATGACTTCAGTAGAGAACCTTTATTTCCCATAGCTCTGGAGGTCGCAAGTCTGAGATCAGGATGTCAGAGTGGACAGATTCTTGGACTCCTGTTCACAGATGAATGCCTTCTTGGATCTTCACAGGGCAGAGAGCAGAGAGGGGAAGTAAGCCTTCTCATAAGAGAATATATCACACCATCCTCCCAAAGGCCCATGTCCAAACACTCTCATTGCAAGTAGGACATCAACACATGAATTTTGGGGGGAGGGGGTGGATCTCAGTCTATAGCACAGACCCTCCTGAAACTCTAGAACAATGAGAACAAAGAGATGATCCTGAAGTCTTCTAGAAAGAAACAAGCAAATTATTTATATATTCAAAAAATCAATTTGGTTCCAGATGATTTTATCTATAATACTGGATAGTAGAGGTCAAGAGTGCAGTACCCCCTAGCCTTAAACCTTGAAGCTAGAAATAAGTATCCAGTCAGATTGTCAATAAAATGTGGGTTGAAGAAATGACATTTTCAGACATTTCAAGACCAAGAAAGTTTACCTGACAGGCATCCCTTTGGGGAAAAAAATTTGGAAGTATAATAAAAGATTCAATTTTATATTGAGGCTTTAAATTTTATGCTTCCAGTGGTATAGGCTTATAGGAATCACTGCTCCTTCTCTGTGGATAAAATCCCACTTACTTTTTCAAGTAGTAATATTTATATTTCTTAATTTTATTATCATCCTTTATTTTATTTTATCTCATTCTGATATTGTTAATGTGGCTTATTGGCTCTTGAATTTCAAATATCATAGGATATTTGTGCTTACTGAAAAGGCATAGAGACATTAGGAATCTTTATATTATAAAAGTAATGGTGAAAATAGCAAAAACCAGGAGGTAGGAGAGGGAGATTGGGTGGGGATAGTGGGAATGGTACAGAATGGGGAGAAATACAGTTTACCATTGAAAGATCAAGATGCAGAAGTTTAATTCTGTTATTTATAGGGCTCAAGTTGTGAGAGACTGAATACACAAACAATGTCCATGCTGTACATACAGCTAGAACTGTGACCCACACTCTGCAACAACCTGCCCAGGAAACCCACCCTGTTCTCTATAATGGACAGTGCAGAGGACTTCTAGTGTAAGTCAGGCCTGCAGGGAGCCGGATTTCTATCTCTCCTGACAATCCAGGAGCTAAACAATGCCCTCAGCAAAGATCAACCCCAAATGGCCAGGACTTGATTGATAATGGACCAGCTTCCCTAAGTTTTGTCCCTGCTTCCAACCTAACATCAACCAGAGGAAACAAAACAGGTCCCACTAATTAATCACATAGGATGCCCCCTTCTAGCCAGCTCAGTCAGAGCTTCCCCAGGCCAGCAGCCTCCACAGACCACAGCCAAAGCCTTCCTTTCTTTCCACTAGAGAGTTCTCCCACTCCCTTGCTTGCCTTTGCGTTTCTGCCAAGATCCTGATGACGGTGGGCGGCTGACTCCCTTGCTATAGCAAGCTCAGAATATATAGCCTTTGCTTTTCACATTTGGTGGGTCTTCACTTATTTCTACAGTTGACTCATAAAAGGACCAAAAGATAAAAATATAATAAACAAAAATTTAAGAAAAGAAAGATGATCCAGCTTCCCAATTTCCATGGTGAAAAGTCAATAGATACTATTTAAAGAGACAAATCAAGAAAGAGGATGGATCATGCTATTTACAGCTAGGAGAGTGCTTCCTTATGGTCTGGAGAAAGAAAAATGGTCAAAAGTAGCCCTTCCTGTCCCATCTTGCCCTGGCAGTGAGCTGGGATGTGGAAAGGGACTGGGCATATTTTCCTTTCACTTCAGAGCCTTCTACAATGTTTGTACTTTTGTTTTCACATTAACTCATTACATTTGTAACTAAATCCATTTCTGGATAGTTGCCTTTTATTTCTCTGGATAAGCATCCTGCTTTTAAAATGTAGCTGGATCTTGGGAGGCCAAGTGCTTGGTACTGACCTTAAAGCAAAGACCCAGGTGATGGAGAAACCATGAACAGAATGAGCAGCCCCCAGGTGCTGAGGGGGCCAGGGAGAGACGTGGTAATGGGGAATGGTAGAACAGGCCACAGTCAAGGAGGTGGTCAGGAGGGACATTCAGATGTCCCAACGTTCTTGCTCCACACCTTTCCTGAGGACGTTGACTACCTAATCCAGCAACAGATGTGGAGGGTCAGACCCACAATGGATTGGAGTAAAGCGGGGAGTGGTGGTGAATCTGCAGAGTCAAGGTTAAAAAACAAAAACAAAAGCAAAAAAACCCAAAATTTAACTCCAGGAAGCAAAACAAATTCATCTGAAATTCTCCGTTCATGTTTTCTAAGGAAAACGTTAATTCACTTTCACTAAAGGTCTAAAATAAAACTGTCTGATCTGCTTTATGCTTTTAAAAATTCTGATTATTTAAATGTCTGATTCTTTGCCTCTTCTATCACTTGTGGGGGTGGGAGGGATGATGAATCTGGAGTAAAGGCTGATGTGCTCCTCACAGCTAAGCTCCGAGTGCATAATTGAGCTGGTGCTGCTGGCTGAGAAGCCGGAGGTCACAGAGGCTGCTGTTTTATTGAAGAAGCCATACAGCTTACTCTTGTCCATTAGCTCAAAGAAAGAACTAGGTGGGGGCCATTGTTGTCTTGGAACACCCACTAAGTGGCTGACTGCCACAGTTCACCAGGAGCATTGTTGAAAGCACCAAGTAAATAGTCAGACAGAAGGAAGGTCCCTGCCCTCCAAATGGAGCAAATGGTTGGCACCAACTCAAAACTAAGACTTTATTTTTAGCAGTGGGTATAGAGCTGTCAAGGATCAGTCACTGCTGGCCTTTAGGATTTTTAAACTAGCTTCTTTGTTGGGGTGTAGCTCAGTGATGGAGTGTTTGTAAGCACATAGCCCTGGGTTCTATTCTCAGCACTGAGAGGGGAAGGGATTCATGCCACTGTTCATTCACCCTCTAAGCCTCTGCCTGTCAGGACACACCAAAGCCCTTAGAACTAACAATTCACTGCCTGCTTTAACTCCATGGCTTTGTGGTGCCCTCCAGGATTTCAGGAGACTTATCCTGTTGGCTCTGGACATGCCTGCTATTGCGTTTTTTTGTTTGTTTGTTTGGTACTAGGGATTGACCCTAGGGGCGCTTAACACTGAACCACACCCTCAGCCCTTCTTATATTTTATTTAGAGACAGGGCCTGTCTGCTTTGCTGAATGCCTCGATAAGTTGCTGAGGTTGGCTTTGAACTGGTGACCCTCCTGCCTCAGCCTCCCGAGCTGCTGGGATTACAGGCGTGCACCAACCACTGCACCGGGCCCTGCTATTACCTTTTTCAACTCTTACGAAGAAATCTATTGTAAAGAGGGTTCGAAGAGACTGGAGCAGGCCATGGGAGGCTTGCTTGAGGTTTGGTTGACAACTCATTGGATCTTCAATAAATCAGCTTTCCTTTGCCTCACTGATAAAATTCTACCAAGATTTCCTAGTCTCCTTCACTCGCTGTCCCTAGGAGCTTTTCTAGGGAACTTTATGACTTGCAATGGTGTATAACAGATGTCATAGAAGTCTAAGATCCAAGGGGTGCAGAGAACATTATAAAAATACACAAGCAAAATTAAGGATAAGTGCCACATGGAAGCTTGTGTTCTTGCCTCTTTGGTGTGATTTAGGGACTCCAGATAATTGCTGGACAATTATTGGTCTTTCCTGCCCAGCATTAATCCATTTGATTACCTTGTCTTTCTGTATTACTATTTCCCACTCTTTTTCCAACAATTGGAACCCTTAGCAAATTTAACAGAGTTTCTGATGGTTCTAAGTCAAAGGCAATGCCAAACCTGGCTTCTTTGAAAGGCAAGCAAGAAAGCCAACAGCTAACAGGACTGAAATAGAACTTGGGAGGTTGTTGGCAACCTTTAAAAGACCTGTTTGTTTTTACTACTTATTCTTTTTTTAAAATTACAAATATGTATGGACTACATACCATATAGATCTGCCTGACTCAGGATATTGCTGTAACAGTTTTAAAAGCCAAATCTATTCCAGGAAGGCGAATGCCTGCCCCTTGCCTGTGTCCAGCCTAGCTTAGTCTGGAATCAGCACCTCACATGAGTGGCTTTGATTGGCAGGACCTAAATGACACAAGGAAACCTGGCTTCACCTGTGGTTTTCTGCTTTCTGGCCTCCACTGTACCAAAGGACAAGCCGATGAGGGGATGGATGAGTCTTATCATGGTGACCCACAGCTCTGCCATGTCCTCTCGGGGCAGAAACTCACAGTTGAATATGGCGTTAAGCTGCCAGTGAGGCGGCCTCAGTCCCACTCAGGTGGTTGCTCTAGAATGTGTTATCATCTTCCCATGTCAAATGCGCTCTCCACAGGTCAAATGCTTGGGGCACATCAGCTGCCACAGGGAGCGGGCTCTACCAGCAAGGGGGGACATCTGGGATCTGAGTTGTGAATGTCAGGGACACAGAGTATCATAAAGGCTGCTGGAGGAGATTGCTGCTGGGGCAGGTGCCTCCCCGGAGCATGGGAAGACAGCGCCCCAACCCCAGGCCCAAGTCTGTGAGTGTGGCTGAGTAGCAGTGTAGCTCAGTGGAAGCTGTGTGGTGGTGAAGAGCTCACAGCTCTGTAGATGACACAGGTTCAAATCCCTGCTCTGACACTTACTATTTGTGGGTCATGTTAAACTAAGCCTTAACTTTCCCAGTGAGAAATGTGGAGATTATTGTGCCTACCCGCTAAGATCAACACCAGGCTCAACACTGATCATAATGGGAAGACTTGGTCCAGAGTGGGCCCTATTAGCAATAACATGGTCATTACAAGGGTCGGCCATCAAGGAAGAGTGGACAGCAACAGGTGATGCTGGAGTCACTCAGTGGCAGGTGTGGTAGGCAGTCAGTCCATTTAAGTACGAGACACAAAGCCCAGCATTCCAGAGGGGACACTGGTAGAAGCCAGGTGTCTGGAGTCCAGGAAACATAGGCCTTCCGTCCTCAGTTACAGATAAAACTGATACTTCTAACAGGGGCAATAGGGGAGGTGAAGTTCACAAACAATACAGGAAAGTTTGTTTCACCAGCCAAGCCAGGGACCCTGCCTGGACCCCTGAATGGCCAGATTCAGCCACCCGCCTTCATTAAGAAATAGGTAAATGACCGAAGAAGCAGAATGTGAATTTAATATAGTTTGATCAAACTGGAGAAAACATTGAGATTGCTTCTCTGCTGTCCTACAGAAGCAGTTATAATTTACAGGAGCAAATGCCAGGTGATGTGCGCATACAGATTTAGCAGCTCTGTGCTTACAGAGAATATGTCAATTTTAGCCTTCTTGGCCTCTGTTCTCAGCACGAGGAAGTTTTTGTTCTCAGCATGAGGAAGTTTAGGAACTCTCTGTTTCAAAATAACAAAACCATGGACGGTACACTTAGATTTTTCAGAAATAATGCAAGTCTTCCTCAAGAGCCCTACTCATTGGGTGACAAAAAATCAATAAACGTTCTGCCTAATCTGGTAATTCCCTTCTCTTCACCCCACCCCCCATCAGCCAGGGCTCTCCAGGGAGACAGTCCCTAGAAGATATGTATAGATAGGCACAGAAGCGGGGATTATCGGGGAATTGGCTCACAATCCTGTGGTGGCTAAGCCCATCATGGGCCACCTACCGGCTGGAGACCCTGGGATGCTGGTGGCATGGCTCAGTCTAAATCAGAAGGAGGGAGGCAGCTTAAAGCCATGAGCAGGGAGAGGACAGGTAGATACAAAGCTGCCATTAAACTATCCTCCAGGAAACTGATGATGTAACTTTGGGTTTGAGTCCTGAGAACCCAGGGGACTGCTGGCTTAAGGCCTGGAGACCCTGAACTTTTGTCTGAGTGAGCCCCAGCTCTGGGAGTGAAACCAAAGGCCTGGTTGGATGGTGCCACCCACATGGAAGGCAGGTCTTCCTCATCTGGCCCACTGGAAATGCCCTCACAGACATACCCCAAATTATGCATTTCCAAGTTTTTAGATATTCTTTAATCCCTTCAACACCTGAAATTCACCAGTACCCCTGCCCTCTCTTCCATGTTGGTACTCTTGGGATAATAAAGCCTTGAGGTGCTGGGAAATAGGGGTAGGTTTGTTACGACACCTTCTGGCTCCTCTGGTCTCTGCAGGGATGCCACCTGGTTGCTGCTGGTCCTGCCCCCATCGAAGCTCTGGTGACAGGCATCTGCCTTCTAGATTTGATGGAGTCTGATGGCTTGTCTCCTAGGCTCCAGCCCAGCACAACTTCTGCTTTTCCTTCTGCTGTGAATCTGGCTGAGCTTGTGCTGCGTTCTCCATCTACCATGGACGGGATCACCTCGCCCTGTGCCACTGGAAGGCCTGGAGAGAGCCCATTGCCCTATCCCAGAGGCCTCTCCAGCCAACACAAGGTTCTCCATCTTCCATCTGCATATATCTTTGGTAAAGAGAAGAATTCTTTAGTTACTGGGATAATAATCCCATAATTAATTTGCCTTGAAAAACAAAAACAAAAAAAAATCTTTGCTGGAGTGTTCACTTCGAGGGAGCTGCCCAGAGCGTGGAGGGAGGCAGCTTAGAGCCATGAGCAGGGAGAGGACAGATAGATACAACGCTGCCATCAACTAATCTCCAGGGGACAGGGAGAGAAAATGGGAATCCTTCGATCTGCCTTTCCTTCTGCCTTTGTACTCCTCTTTATCATCACGAATTCCTCTGGGGTGCAAAGGACAGGCTTTTGCCTTTGTGTCCCCAAGGCACCACCTCTAACCTAAACCAGTGCAGGTGACCAGGCTCCTGATAGTCTCCTGGGAGGAGATAAAAGAAAACGTAAATTCTATTTCTCAACCACCTGGCTTGTGACACTGTCTTTGGGCAAAATCCTGTTTTAACTCCCAGAAGCACAGCATGGCTTCCCCCATTCTCCTGCCCCACCCTCTCTGTGCTGCTGTGTTGTAAGGCCCGAGGTTGTTCCCAGCCCCCTTCCTCACCTCCCCCCACAAGGACACACACAGGTCAATGGGAGAAGACCATGAATGTGAGAATACAAATGAGGAGAACACCATCAGATTTTCCAAAATCGTCAGTGTTATGAGCTCAGGTCACCCCTGAGATGGGCCTAGATAAGAGGGGTGCTTGGGGGTTTGTGGTGGGTATCATGACATTGCCGAGGAGGACCCAGAATACAAGGCTGAGCGTGTCAGGGTCATTGACAGCATCTTTGGGGTTCATTACAGTTTACCCAGGGCAGACACTGCCACACTTTTTCTGCTCCCTCCTGCCAGCTGCAGAGGAGCCAGGATGCATGTAGTCTCTCCTAGGACCCAAGACCTGCCCACAGCTGCCCAACTCACTGCTGGCTCCCTATCTCCTAGCTTTCCCAAAAGTTCTGTGGTTTTGCCTGTAATTTTGGTGTCTCTCTCCTTTCTCTGACCATTTGCCCATTTTTGCTTTGCTGAGCTACTCTTTAAAAAACCAAGTAAACAAAAACCAAAAACCTCTCTTTTTTTGTCTGGCGTTATAGCCCAGGGATGCTTTTCCACTAAGCCACATCCCGACTCCCTTTTTAATTTTGATTTCTTTTGGCGGGGGCAGTTTACGGGGGATTGAACTCAGGGGCCACTCGACCACTGAGCCACATCCCCAGCCCTATTTTGTTTTTCTTTAGAGACAGGGTCTCACTGAGTTGCTTAGTGCCTTGCTTTTGCTGAGGCTGGCTTTGAACTTGCAGTTCTCCTGCTCCAGCCTCCTGAGCCACTGGGATTACAGTTGTGTGCCACTGTGCCTGGCAAATTTGATTTTGAGACAGGGTTTTCCTAAATTGCTAAGACTGGCCTCAAATGTGGGATCCTCCTGCCTCAGCCTTCCAAATTGCTGAGAGTTAGAGGGGTGTACCCCCATTCTCTAGTTAAAAAAAAAATCTCTTAAATGATTTATTGTGGGCAATTTAAAACAGGTATTGAATATAATATAATGAGCCTGTAGGTATCAATTACCAGTTTCAACAATGATCAACTCATGGCAACTCATCTTAACATATCCATTTCCCTCCCAGCGGATTACTCTGATGGAAATCTAGGCCATTGCATCATTTCTGGAAACTTTCAAATATCCCCTCTGGCAATTTGCTATCTTACCTGAAATGCATAGGTCCTTCACTCAATACCTTGACTAGATCCAATCAGTTATATGAAACTCAAACTTTATTACTCTAATTCCATTCCAATGTCACATCTCTTCAGGTACTCTGCATAAATCTTTGGTAAAGGGAAGAGTATTTTAGTAATTGAAATAAAAATCCCTAAATTTATCTGCTTTAATGAACAAAACGTACTAATATAAAAGGGTTTTGTTGTTGTTTTAAGAAGTGAGTGTTTCAAAGGCAATTTTTTTTTTTTTTTCTGTACTGGGAATTGAACCCAGAGAGTGTCTACCACTGAGCCCCTCTTGATTTCTTTTGAGATAGGGTCAGGGTCTAGCTAAGTTGCTCAGGCTGATCTTAAACTTGATAGCCTCCTGCCCCAGCCTCCCAAGTTGCTGGGATTACAGGTGTGTGCCACCACCCCTGGCTATCTCAAAGACAATTTTTGTTGTCATTTTGCAGCGCTGGGTTAAACCCAGGACAAGCATTCTACCACTGAGCCACATCCCCAGCCCCTTGAAAACGGTAAAGTGGTTAAAAGTTGCTTCTCTCTAATACTTGATATTTCTGCTCTCTTTCTCCTTCCTCTGTGATATTCCTCTAATCATTTTGCCTAGCAAACCCTGTCTGTGCCGGCTGGTCAGGGAAATTTCTCCCCAGAGCTGGGAAAAGTGATTGAGTGAAGCTGTGCATAGTTTGCACAGCTTTCCTCCAGTGCAGAGGAAGTGCATATGTAATTCCGGGGTTCTCCGGTTCTAGTCTACTGGGAAGACTGGGTCTCTAGGCACCGGAGACTGACAGCTTCATATCTTGGGTGGATCTGAACATGTTCTTGCAATAGACACATTTTCCTAAGACACGATTATACCCTCTGCTCTTGTGTAACACGTGTCATCAATACAAATCTGGATTCTAGGTTCCTATAATGGTAGAAATGGCCTCAGAGAGACCTGCTTAGCTCCTCAGCAGAACTCCAGAGCTTTGTGTTAAGTGGAAACACAATGTTCCTAGGATGTAGTTTGTCTCTAAATTCTGTACAGTTCCCTTGCTAGTACAATAGCCACTTTTTGGGGCGAATCAGTGACTAAGCAGGTGACCTGGCCTAAATGTTTAGTATTAAAATATGACTCACCTAAGCCTGTAGGCTTATGTGTTGTTAATATTTTGTCGGAGAATAAACAATTTTCCAGTATATATTTGCAGGCAAATATTCTTATCACTATTATTGTTCTGTATGAAATGTGAGCTGCTCCTTCAGAAATACCATTATATGAAATAGCTTTATGAATATGGATCATGTTGGGGAAGGTATATTTTCTCCCATGAGTAATTCCCATTTACATGTTTTTGGCAGGGGTACTAGGGATTGAACACAGGGGCACTTTATCCTGGAGCCATTTCTCCAGGCCTTTTCATTTTATTTTGGGGCAGGGCCTTGCTAAATTGCTGAGGACCTCACTAAGTTGCTGAGGCTGTCCTTTAACTTGTAATCCTCCTGCCTCAGCCTCCCAAGTGACTGGAATTACAGGTATGCACCGCCAAGCCCAGCTTCCCGTTTACTTTGATTTAAAGCACCTAAGTTTTAAGTTTTTTTTTTTCTTAAAATTCCTATAAAGGCCAGTTTCCAAATCTTAATTCCTATTTGTGGTTTGTATTATTTAGTGACTTCAGGAGAGGAGCAGCTACAAATTTGATTCTTGAATTTTTTTTCCCTCAAAACTAAGAGTGTTTCCTGGGTGTGGTGGTGCCTGTCAATAATCCCGGTGACTCTGGATGCTGAGGCGGGAGAGTCCCAAGTTTAAGGCCAGCCTCAGCAACTCAGCAAAATCTTATCCCAAAATAAAAATTAAAAGGACTAAGCATGCAGCTCAGTGTAAAGCACCCCGGGATTAGTTCTCAAAACCAAAGAAAGACAAGAGTGACAATCTCAATACTTACTCTAGTATGCCTTAACATTCTGTTTTATTTAAAATAATTTCTGGGTGATTTCAGCATGATTTTATGGCTCAGTCATTCTTTAGCTACCTTAAACTGGGATTACATACTAAAATATATTTAGCTTGTCTACAATTCCATTCCCTTTATGGAAATAAAACGTGGAATGTCAGGAGTGATTGGAACTCAAGAGAACAATGGAAATGCTGGGGACAGAGCCAAGTGTAAACCTCGCTGTGCTCCTGGGCTCTTGGCTCTTCCTAGAGAGAAAGATCTTCGGTCCTTTGTAAAGGGAGGATAGTGTCGCCCACTTTGCGGAGAAGATGAGTGACTTAGTGAGCATTGCACAAATAGTGCCCAGTTGCCGGGTGATGAGTGAGGAGCAGAGAGGCAGGAGGGTAGGGCTGGAAGTTGATGATGGTTAGCAGAAGGGCACAGCGTGTTCCATGCCAGGATAGATTAGCAGGGACCGGTTATAGTTCAAAATGAAGACAGTTTGAGGGAAGCATTGCACAGTTATGCGTAAGCTGAATGGTAGAAAGATCTCCCTGACTGCATCCACTGTGCAAGATTGCAGATGAAACAAGAAAACATCAACAATGCACCCAGGCCTGGCCACAACTCCTTGACCAAACAGAGACCCCCATTTAAATGCATTTGCATGTTAAAAGATATGCCCAGGGGAGAACTAAAACAATTTTGGGGGGAGGATGGGGTTACCGGGGATTGAACTCAGGGGCACTCAACTGCTGAGCCACATCTCCAGCCTTATTTTGTATTTTTATTTAGAGACAGGATCTCATTTAGCACCTCTCCTTGCTGAGGCTGGCTTTGAACTCGTGATCCTCCTGACTCAGCCTCCCTAGCCACAGGGATTATAGGCGTGTGCCACCACACCTGGCTAGAACTAACATAATTTGAAGCACTTTTATAAATTCGTGTAAACATCTAGATAATGTGCAAATTGGTGTAAATACAACAGGAGATTATAACATTGCTTATGAATATGTTAATGTCTGACCCCAAATGCATGTAAGCTGTTTACCCCTGGACTTCCTTGCCACTTTGCCTATGGGGTGGCCACCTCTCCCTGCCACTCTGCTTGTGGGGTAGACGTCTCTCCATGCCCCACTGTCTTGGAGTGGTCACTTTGCTGTCCGGCTACCCTGCCTGTCAGGTAACCTCCTGGGCTGCTACTCTGCCTGTGGGATATAGCCTCCTTTCTAGACTAATCAATTCAATAGATGATTTTTTTTTTCTAGTCCTCTCTCTGTTAATCATGTTTGATTTCTATCCTGCAGGAGCTGAAGGGCCCGCAGAACTGGTGACAACAGGAGTGCTGGTCTGGGATTCTTCGAAGACTTTATCTTAGTGTGATCATGGCTCTGGCAAAGTCAGGGCTGGAAGAAACTGGAAAAAGCACCTGGTTCTCTTATTTTATAGATAAAAAAAAAAAAAAAAAAATGGTGAGGCCCAGATAGTGGAGGGCCTCGTGTGGTCTCACCTCGTAAGGGAGAGTGGAGAGGAGCTTGGAGAGTGAGTTGTGGAGACAGACAAGAACACGGGGTGTAGACGCAGTTCCTAGGTTCCAGCTGCTCACCTCTTGCTGGTGCTTATCAATGTAGAGGGTGTCTGGTGTGCATGCTATCAAGGTTGGTATGGATGGCGTGGATAACTTGACCTTGAATCCATGGTAAGAATGAGAGGTATTCCTTTTAGAGGGCTCTTTCCAAATCCCTTTGATTATCTAAAGTGAAATTTCTCTAGCTCTTGCTGATCTCCCCCATTCCCTTAGGCTGGAAGCTCAAAGGTGGCAGTAGCTGATTAGAGTAGTGTTGTTGTTGTTATTGTTTATGCATTTACATTATGTGTGACACACAGTAGTGGTTTTCCATTTATGGAAAAATAAACCAGTGTAGATAAGAAAGTGAGTTCATTTGTAGAAAAAAAAAAGTCTAGTGAAAATAGTTTATGTGGCGTGAAGATATGATAAAATTAGCAAGGTAGTAGTAGGTGACCTGCCTGAGAAACACCGCAGCGAGAAGGTAAAAGTGGCCGGAAGGGCAGAAATGGAATTTAACACAGATCAAATGACAGGAATTTGTGTACGACCTGGCTCATGCCTTTGAGGGGCTTAATTTGAGAAAACAAGACATGTGCGTATGAAAATAAATATATCATAAATCTCCTTGGCAAACAGTCCAAGAATGGCACATCATGCCTCTTTTTCTGCCATAGGAGGGAAATCCTTGCTTTAGGTACATGGAGTAAAGATAGCTCCCTATAGGCTGAGCCTAAGCAAGCCTACAGTAAATAGGTGGGACTTCAAGCCTAGAACAGTCCAACTTAAAAATTAGAACAAGACATTTCCCAACAGAGCTGGGGTTTCCAGCAGACTTTCCTTATAATTCTACATAGAAGCTTATAACTTTTTTTTTCATACTTCTTACAATTCTTACTAGTTTTTAGAAATGTAAAAATATACACTCACATCCACTTCAAAGGGACAGAAATTAGTTTGAACATACAGAGGCTGCGGCATGTTGACTGTGTCTTCCACAGCTAGCCTGTTTTGGAAGACCTCCGTCTCTTCATTACCAGGCTTGCAAACACAGATAATGTACCAGGGGTGAAAATAAAATAGCTTATTCCTTTATTTTGTTGAAAATTTGTTTTTGTTTTAAACAAACAAGTAAAATTTATTTGGCAAAACAATCTTGTCTTGTTTTGACAAATAAATTTGGTTACTTTGAAATTTTCAGTAAGTAAGTGTGAGAAATGGGTCCTGAGATTTTCGAGTTTCTTTTTATTTACACCACTGAACAGTTCATAATGTTATAAAATATATTGGGAGAGTTGTTTCTACAGACAGAAAAAATTTCAAGTGGCTTAGAAAGCTGTTCATTAACACCCTCAAAATTAAACAATCACCAATTAAAGATTATGAGCCCTTGTTAGCTACTTTCTCCACATGCTTTGACTGGGAAATGGAAATTTCCTGTAACTCTACTCTCAAGCTTCTGGAGGACTTAAATGTGTCCTGAGATCCCAAAACAAGCTACAATTATTACCATTTGCAAAACTTAACTGAGTGAATAAAAATTTTCTTGCTACTACCAAACAACTAAAACCAAACCCTCATACCAGAAATAAATAATATGTAATTTAGACAGAATTCACTGTTTCAAGAGACGAAACCAGTAGGGACCATTTTATGTAAAAAGAAAAAAGGTAGAGTTATTGCAAGAATTTCAGAAAATACCAAAATATCACTGCAGAGATGATGAAGTAAATCTTGGCAAATGGTCAGAAACCAAGGTGGTTTAGAGGTCAGACCACAAGCAAAAATTCCACTGCATATGATTGCCACTGGGGTCACCTCCAGTAATCTATGTTCCCGAGATTCTGACCCATTTGGGTTTAAATTCCCAAAGGAAAACATTCAATTGGCTGAGGTTAAGTCACATGACTCTGTTGGAATAAGGCAAAGAGCATTCTGGACATTTTTGTTTCCGTGGTGATGGAGTCACCACCCCTCACCAACTACACACCCCATGGAAGATGGGGCATTACTAGGAAGAAGAGAAGACTGGATGTGGGCTACCCCAAATGACAAGTATCCGCTACAGATGGTGACCTGTTAAAAGACCACAAGTATTAACCACAACTCCCAGGTTCAAAGTTTGTGTTTTTTAAACTCAGCTAATATTCAGAACTCAGTCTCTGATACCACGAATCAGGCTCCATGGTGAAAAGACTGATTCCAGAGCTGGGGTGGAGACAAGTGTTATGGTTTGAATATGAGGTGTCCCCCAAAAGCTCATGTGTGAGTCAATGCAGGAAGATTCATAGGAGAAATGATTGAGTTGTAAGAGTGTTAATCAGCGATTAATCCCCTCATAGGGATTAACTAAGTGGTAACTGAAGTGGTAGAATGTGGCCAGAAGAGGGGGGAATTGGGGCATGGCTTTGGGGTATATATATATATGGTGAGTGGAGTCTCTGCTTCTTGATCACCATGATGTGAGCTGCTTCCCTCTGCCACATGCTCCCCATGATGTTCAGCCTCATCTTGAGCCCTGAGGAATGCACTTGGCCTTCTATGAACTAAGACCTCTGAAACTGTAAGCCCTCAAATAAACTTTTCCTCCTCTATAGTGGTTCTGGTCAAATCCTTTAGTCACAGCAGCAAAAAAGCTGACTAAACTAGCCAGGCACGGGGTTACCTCTATGTTCATAGGACACTAAGCAAATAAATTTTGTAAGTTTTCTATCTATATAATATTTTTTTATTAAAATTTGCATTATAAAACTTATGATACCATATGAATTACAAAGATTTATCAGTAAATATGTAGATTAAGTGATAGAGAAGAACTTCTTATGTCCATTGATTGTTCAAACAGTACACGTGAAAGTGCTTCCTAGTATCCAGACACCACCTCCGCCTGTTCTTTATTGTCAAAAGTGTTGTTCTGGCTAACTTCATCTCTCTGGTCATAAGAGAAAAGCTAGCAACCTTGTGATTGCTCACCATGCCCTGGCTCTTCAGAACTGGTTTATACAAGATGACACAGTTTTTCCTGCCTTTGCTGTTCCGGCACCTTTACTCATGACGCTGCCTCATCTCTTAACTTCCTGGGAACGAGGCTTCCAATGACTCAATCAATTGTTGTTCTTGTGCTTTGTGGATGATGTTCATAAATGCCTCAAGTGCGCAGGTAAAAGTAAACTGTAATTTATTTTCTGGTCATATTAAATGTACCAGCAGACTTTTACAGGCTAAATGTAGAATAACGTGTCTTCCCCCCCTATCTTGTCTTGAATCACTGCATTCCTGAAACCTGCTCTTCCTCTTTGGGCTGCCCCTCCCCACTTGCTTTGCACACACCACTGAGAACAGGGAGGAGACATGTTGGACTCACTTGAGAAAGGCAGTCCCATTTGTGGGAGAAATGTTTACCTCTCTGCTGTCACAGCTCAAGACTCACTGGGAGGGCAAGAGATAACGAGAGGAACGACTCAATGACACTGCAGTGTATAATGGTGAATTGACCTTACCCAAACTGAGAGGTGGCCTTTGTCCTTGGATACTTAGAGGTGATCTCCAGGCCCTGAAAAAGTCCTGCCCGGTGGAAGTATCTTTGTTTGCCTGGGGCCTTTGGCCATTGGACACTCTAGCAATGTGACTTATGATGGGTGTTTTGGGACATGCTGTACAGTTCTGACCTTTGGAGGAACTGGACATTATAGACATTGGCCTGATCTGTGGGAGGGGCTGGCAACTCAAGATCAGTCATGTAGGCAGGCCCAGTAAAAACTGCAGAGGATCACCAAAGGGTCAGGGCGAGGACCCCTTCTTGGCAACCCAGGAGGTACTGCCATGACTCCGTGGAGAGAGGTTGACTAGAACTCCGCATTTGGACCCCTCCTGGACACTGCCCTAAACATCCCTACTTTGGGTGGATTCAAGCCTTCATCACTGCCCTGTAACTAACAGTAACTGTTAGTATAACAGCTTCCAGCAGGTTCTATGAGCACTCTTATTGAGTTAGAAAAGCTGAGTGTGATTTGGGGATCCCCTGACCTTGCAGGGCAGTCTTCTGAGGCTGGTTCCTCACACTTTGCAATTTGGCCAGCAGACTTTATAGTCAGGGTACACAGCAAATCTCAAACACCCCCAACAGGGATAGTCAAGGCCTATTAGCTACAGATCAGACATGCATGGGCAGGAGCCAATGCCCAGGCCTGCCTGGGCTTCCGGTCCAAGGGCTTTTAGTAGGCGGTTGGCAGCCCAGAGTTCTGAACTCATCTTGTGTCCAAATACATGAAAGTCACACCAAATCAGCATGTCAGGCCATCCGAAATGATTCAATGAAAGATTCAAGAGGAGGGGAGATTAGAGCTGGGAAAGTTCTTTTTAAAAATAATTAATTAATTGCTTACTTTTAATTAGGTGTATATGACAGCAGAATGCATTTTGATTCATTGTTCATAATTGCAGCACAACTTTATGTTTCTGTGGTTGTACATGACGTAGCGTCCCACCATATGTGTAGTCATATACATGTACCTATGGTAATGATGTCCATCTCATTCCTCCATCTTTCCTGTTCCCATGCTCCCTCCCTACTCTCCCTCCCCTTTGCCCAATCAAAGTTCCTCCATTTTTCCCATGCTTGCTTACTCCCTATTATGGATCAGCATCACTTATCAGAGAGAACATTCGGCCTTTGAATTTTGGGGATTGTCTTACTTCACTTAGCATAATATTCTCCATTTCCATCCATTTACCTGCAAATGCCATGATTTTATTCTCTTTTATTGCTGAGTAATATCCCATTGTGTATATATACCACAGTTTTTTTATCCATTCATCTATTGAAGGGCATCTAGGTTGCTTCTACAGTTTAGCTATTGTGAATTGAGCTGCTATGAACATTGATGTGGCTGCGTCACTATAGTGTGCTGATTTTAAGAACTTTGGGTATAGAACAAACAGGGGGATAGCTGGGTCAAATGGTGGTTCCATTCCAAGTTTGCCCAGGAATCTCCACACTGCTTTTTCCAGATTGGCTGCACCAATTTACAGTCCTATTAGCAATGTATGAGTGTGTCTTTTCCCCCACATGCTCATTTTTTGTTGTCTGTATTCTTGATAGCCGCCATTCTGACTGCATAACATGAAATCTTAGAGTAGTTTTGATTTGCATTTCAAATGTTGAACATTTTTTCATATATTTGTTCATCAATTGTATATCTTCCTCTGAGAAGTGTCTGTTCAGCTCCTTAGCCCATTTATTGATTGGGTTATTTGTATTTTTGGTGTTTTGTTTATATCTATATCTATATCTATATCTATATCTATATCTATATATATATATAGATATATATATGTTTTGTATATATTTAGTTGTAGATAGACACAATACCTTTATTTATTTAGTTATTATTTATTTATTTATTTTTATGTGGTGCTGAGGATCGAACCCAGTGCCTCACACTTGGGGGGCAAATACTCTACCACTGAGCTATAGCCCCAGCCCTGATGTTAAGTTTTTTGAGTTTCTTTATATATCCTGGAAATTAGTATCTGATGTGCATGTGGCAAAAAATTGCTCCCAAAATGTAGGCTGTCTGTTCACCTCATTGATTGTTTCTTTTGCTGAGAAGAAGCTTTTAGTTTGAGCCAATCCCGTTTATTGATTCTTGGTTTTATTTCTTGAGCTACAGGAGTCTTGTTAACAAAGTCGGGGCCTAATCTGACATGATGAA
This sequence comes from Callospermophilus lateralis, assembly GCF_048772815.1. Lineage (NCBI taxonomy): Eukaryota > Metazoa > Chordata > Mammalia > Rodentia > Sciuridae > Callospermophilus > Callospermophilus lateralis. Next base: position 16,904,530 of record NC_135321.1, read on the forward strand.
GTTGGGTCTACTTTTTCTTCTAGTAGGTGCAGGGTCTCTGGTCTAATTCCTAGGTCCTTGATCCACTTTGTGTTGAGTTTTGTGCATGATGAGAGATAGGGATTTATTTTCATTTTGCTGCATATGGATTTCCAGTTCTCCTAGCACCATTTGTTGAAGAGGCTATCTTTTCTCCACTGTGTGTTTTTGGCACCTTGTTTCATATGAGATAACTGTATTTATGTGTCTTTGTCTCTGTGTCTTCTATTCTGTACTATTGGTCTATATGTCTATTTTGGTGCCAATACCATGCCATTTTTGTTACTATAGCTTTGTAGTACAGTTTAAAGTCTGGTATTGTGATGCCTCCTGCTTTACTCTTCTTGCTAAGGATTGCTTTGGCTACTCTTCATCCACTCATCATATTCTTTATCCATCATCCATTCATCATTTTTCCAAATGAATTTCATGATTGCTTTGTCTATTTCCATAAGAAATGGCATTAGAATTTTAATTGGAATCACATTGAAATCTATATAGCACTTTGGGTAGTATGGTCATTTTGATAATATTAATTTTGCCTATCAAGAACATGGGAGATATTTCTATCTTCTAAGGCCTTATTTAATTTCTTTATTTAGTGTTCTGTAGTTTTCACTATAGAGGTCTTTCACCTCTTTTGTTAAGTCAATTCCCAAGTATTTTATTTTATTTTTTTGAGGCTACTGTGAATGGGGTAGTTTTCCTAATTTCTCTTTGAGAGGATTCATCACTGTAGAGCTGGGAAAGTTCTTTAGTGGGAGAATGAGATAGGACACCACAGCCAGGCAACACAACTGTCCCTGGTGAAGCCAGAGGAGGACTTTGAAAATGATGAGGATGATGCTCCTAAAGCATACAGTCTCCTGAGATGCTGACCCAGGAGCTTGTCTGGACCTAAGAGCAGTGCTGGCCTGGAACACTTCCCTAGACCAGAAAGTAAGGAATACTCTAAAAATGATGGGGCTTATCAGCGTCACACAGGAGCCAGTGTGAGGGGGCTGCCCTAGCCAAATATGGCACCACCCAAGCACCACAAAGAAGCTTAAGCACAATTACAAACTCTTTATTAACTATTTATAATTTATAAACTACTGAAAAATAGGAATTCATGAATCCATGCAGGTAGATGATAGAGAGATAGGTAGACAGATAGGAGATTACCATGGCGAGGAACCAACCAATAAATTTAAAGAGCGCACAGGAACTGAAAATTACCTTTTTGCAAACATCTAGTAAAGATGGCGGCAGACAAGAATCATGAATGCATGCTCTAGCTGAGAGGATATTTTGATGTGGAGCAGGTATTAGTATAAAGTGTCTACCCATCAGTGGTATCTTAGTTACAAGGAAGAAAGTAGTTGCTCTATACTGGAAAAATCAGATGATGCCTAGAATTGGTGATAAAAATGAACCACTAACAAGGGCCAGATGGGACTCATGTACCTCCAAATATGATGCTCTGAGGACCCAATGCCTATGCAGTATTCTGGCTAAGGGTGCAGAACCTCAATGTAATTACAAAAAAATATCAGATAAACACAAAATGAAGAATGTCTTATTTTAATAGAAGAGGTGGAGAGGGGAGCATATTCTTGAAAGATATTAATGAGAGAAAAGACAAAGGTTAGCTATGGAAATGCTCCAGATTGAAGGAGCCTGGAGAGACATAAAAACTAAATGAAATAATGGACTTGATCTTCTAGTGGAGGGGGGAATGTCATAAAGCACATTATTAGGTTTACAGAAAAATTGGGAAAAGGATGGCTGAGTATTGAATCAATATGAATGTACCAAGCTGATAACTGTACTATGGTTACATAATTGAACATGTCTATTCTTAGAAAATACACAAAGTATTTGAGGATGAAAGGTCATAGTGTATGTAACATGTTCACAAAACCTTCAGAAAAAAATTGTGTATGTGTGTGCGCTCACACATGTGTGTGTGTAGAAAAGGGTGAAAGACACACAAACATACAGAGAAAGAGAGTGCAATGCTCAAATAAGTGGGGCAAAATGTTTATCGAATCCAAGTAAAGGATATACGGGCACTCTCTCTGTGCTATTTTTATTCTTGCAACTTTTAGTAAGTTTGACATTATTTGCAAATAAAAAGATCAAGTGTTTTGTGTATATGGGTCATAAATTGCCTTTCTTTTTTTTCTTTTCCTGTACTGGGGATTCAACCCAGCAGTGCTCTGTCACTGAGCTACATCTCCAGCCCTTTTAATTTTTTTATTTTGAGGCAGGGTCTCTCTACATTGCCCAGGCTGGACTCTAACTTATGATCCCTCTACCTCAGTCTCCCAAGTCACTGGGATTACAAGCATGTGCCACCACATGCAGATTATTGCCTTTCATATACATAAATACAGCCATCATAAATTTATCTGTTGTATGCAGCTTACACAAGGTTTTGTTGATCTGCTTTGAAACCTAGGTTTGCTTTCCAGTGATATAAAGGCATGATCCAGGAAAAGCATTCTAAATTATGTGAATAGCTGTAAATGGAGCAAAATCAAAAGCATATTCAGGCCAGGCATGGTGATGCATGCCCTATAATCCCAGCTCCATGGGAGTCTGAGGCAGGATGATCTCAAGTTCGAGGCTAGTGTGGGCAAATAAGTGAGACCCTCTCTAAAAATAAAAGGGCTAGGGATGTAGCTCAGTGATAGATTGCCTTGGGTTCAATCCCCAGTACTGCTTTAATAATGATGATGATGATGATGATGAAGAACAACACAACCAGACCCCATACATATTAAAACACGTGTATAGACTCACATGTACTAAATGTATTTTGTAGAGAACCACAGGGTACAATGGACACTGTTGGTTTAGTGCTCTTAAGAGTCACAGATTTGAAAAAAATCTGTGAGAGTTTATTTGGTCAATTCTCTTGCTCTAATGCAAACAACTTAAACTATCTTAAGTTAAGGTTCTTATGAGCTAAGATTCCATCCTTTTTTAAATTTTATTTTTTGTAGTACTGGGAATTTAAACCAGGAACACACACGTGCTAGGCAAACATTTTCCCACTGAGCTATGCCCATAGCCCTTTTTATTTATGCTTTTTAAAAAATCTTGAGGAAGCATCCTACTAAGTTGCCAGGGCTGACCTGGAGCTTGGGATCTTCCTGCCTCAGCCTCCTGAGTCTCTGCAATCACAGGCGTGCACCACCACACTGGGCCAACTTTTTACTTTTTTTCTTCCATGTTTTGGTTTTTGTTTTAAAAGTAGCTGTCATTGATTTAGCTTCAAGTCTCTGCCAGAGATAAAAATCTCCCATTTGTTGAAACTGTCACTTGCATTTATTTTGGGGACATTGTCCATCTTGCTACTGTGCTACTCTGGGAGCACCCTTCACTGTGACCCTGGGACATGACCCTTCACTTCCTCCCATGCTGCATTCTTGGTTTGCTAGATCCCAGGTCTTGTACTTTTGTGATTGAGCAGAAGCTTCTGGGTTCTCACAATAGAAAAATCTCTTCACTCCTGGATTGCCTGAGATTTTCCTTATTCTATGTTCACTACTAATTGAGATCAAGAATTTAGCTGCATATGAAATCCTGGCCTGGAAATAATTTTCCTTCAGTGTTGTGGGCTGTGCTCCATTATCTTCTGGTTTCCAGTGCCTGCTGCTGAGAAATCGGATGCTGTCATTCTCAATTCTTTGTGTATTACTTTGTTTCCTCTTTGGAAGAATTTTTTTTTTTGGATCTTTTCTCTACCACACAGGTTCTGCAACTTCACAATCCTAGATCTTAATGTAGATATTTCTTACTGTGCCAAGAGTACAGAGGTCACATGCAATATGGAGATTCATGTCCCTTAGTTTTGGAAATTTTTTTTCTTTTCATTTTTTTTAATTCTTTATTTGATATTTTATTTGATATCTTATTTTCTATTTTCAGATCAAGTGTTCTCAACTTGTTTTGAACGATGAATCTCTTCTCACAATAATATTTTTAATGCACAAAATAAAGTGCTTAAGATTGTAAAGAAATATGCATCTACTGAAACATAATCAACAAAACATTTAGAAACAAATCAATCACATAAGCATGTATGTGCTTAACTAATAACACCTAGCAACAAGTTTAATAACTATCATTTATTAACTAATACAATTTAAAATATATATGATTTCTATTGGTGGCAAAGTTGCAGGTATTATTATTAAAAATTATTACTTTTAGCAGAGAGAAATGCTGTATATCTGTTAGGAAAAATAAAGCTGAATTTTTTTCCCATCCAGTTCATAGACAAATGTGCTCCACAGACCTTGGGTGTCAGTGGGTCCCAGAATAAGAATGTCTGACTAAGAGCTGGGGATGTAGCTCAGTGGTGGAGGGCTTGCCAGACATTCCTGGGGCCCTGGGTTTGAATCTCAGCACTGAACATAAAATAAAATAAAATAAAGCCTGATTTAGATGTTGGATCTCTTAAATGGTTTCTCTGATTTTATCTCTTCTCCCAATTTTCCTTCTCTTTGTTCTTTTGCTCTGATGTATAGGAAATGACCTTTATTTTATTATCCTATTCTTTGGTTAAATTTTAAAATTTCTAATAGCTCCTTTTTGTTCTCAAAATGTTCCTTAATTTTAATATCTGTGCCCTCACTTTGTATCTGTAATATTCTTTTCTGCATTTTGAAGACAAAAATAAACGCTGCTTTGTTTGTTTGAATTTATAGTTTTCTTCTATGCTTTACATCATTATCTCTTTCACCATAATTACTTTTCAAAATTTAGTGTTGGTGATTGTAAGTTCAAAATAATCAGCCACAGGACTTATATTGATTTGATCTATTATCCCTTCAGTACCTTCCCTAAAATGGTAGGTATTTTTAAAAATTATTTTATAATTTATAATTTATAATAAGATAAATTGCATAAATCTTAAGTATACAGCTCTAGGAACTGTAAAAGATGAAAAAGATTTGTATTAGTCCACGGATGCCCTCTGATCCTTCTCAATTAATAGTCCCCTCTTAAATATAACCCTATATTGGCATCATGACTAAGTTTTGCTCATTCTTCAATTTCATATAAATGCAATCATAAGAGGAATTGTGCACTCTTTTGGGTTTGGCTTTTTTGCATTCAACATGTCTGCAAGATTCATCCATGTTAACACAGGGATCAGCTGCCCTTTTGTTCTTTCACCTGTATATTTTTCAGTATGAACATATCACATTATCAGCCATTCACCTGTTGTACATTGTCCTGTTTCCAGTTTTTAACCAGTCTGAATAAAACCTCTCGGGTCCTTCTCATACCTCTACACTAATACTTATTTCTAGTGTTTTAATTTTATCTTTTTAAAGATTAAAAAACAATTCTTAAAATGGCATTTCTGAAAAGTTGGATTGATTTCTGTGCTCAGTTATTTATTGTATCTTGTGCTGTTTCCCGGGTTCAAGTGATTCCTTGGTGAGATGAAACTTTAAAAGTGAACATGGTTAGGTAATAATGAGTTCTTGATGTCTTCATTGCCTTCATTCTTCAATATTAGTTTGAACAATAATTTGTATTTCCCTTGCCACTGGGAAGCTATAGCTTCATGATCTTCCGGCTTCTGCTATTGCTGCTGAGAAGCCTGGGACTTTTTCATTCTTATTACTTATTAGGTAATCTGACAGCTAATAGCTAAAATCGTCCTTCTGCACTTTATATCTTCATTATATTACTTCTAGGTGTGGTTACATTTCTTTTTAGCTTTTTTTTTTATAGAGGATACTCTTGATTTAAAGCCTTATTTTCAATTACAGAATATTCTTAGTTGTTATGTCCTCAAATATTGCTTCTTTGCTATTTCTTCTTTACTATTTCCTTCATTATTCCCTGTTATTGTCTGCCCAAAGTTCTATTATATATGCAGTTCCCTCATCTATTACTTTGCAGATCCTAAATATGCTTATTTTAAGTGTTTTATCACTGCAGTAATTCAGAACAAATGAAGTTATCTCTCTCTCTCTCTCTCTTTTTGAACCCTGGAGTGCTTTACCTCTGGGCTACATCCCAGCCCTTTTTATTTACTTATTTATTTTTTTATATTGAGACAGAGTTTCTCTAAGTTGCTGAGGACTTTGCCAAGTTACTGAGGCTGGCCTCAAACTTGTAATTTTCCTGTCTCAGCCTCCCATGTTGCTGGGATGACAAGTGTGCGCCACCGCACACTTTTTTGCAAATTTGTGGGGCATCTTTCTTTCTTTCTTTCTTTCTTTCTTTCTTTCTTTCTTTCTTTCTTTCTTTCTTTCTTTCTTTCTTTCGTGTTCTGGAATTTTGGCCTCTCTCTCCTTCTTCCTCTCATTACTCCTCCCTCTTTGTCTAATCCCACAATTGCCTTTACCACTGGCCCACCCAATCAGATTCAGTTCTTTATTGGCAACATGGAAATTCTACCCCACAATGATATAGAGAATATTTAAAATCAGTCATCAAGCCCTTTGCAGCTTGTCTTTATTTCAGCAAAAGTACTTGTATTATTTTTAGTGTCCTGTTTCTGTATTTTCTTTTGCTTTTATATTTTATCTATCATGTTTATATTGTAGTCAAAGGGAATCCTTAAAGATTTAAGGGAATCCTTAAATCTTGTACCTACCAAACAATCTTTAACTGGAAGCAGTCCCCTCTTTAACCCATAGAAAGCTGACTTCTATCCCTACCACATCCAAAAATGACTTTTTGAAAAGAACATTGGTGGTTGCCATGTTGCTAAACTAAATCAACATCTTCGTCTTAACTTTGGACATGCTTGCCTGCTGACTCTACTTTCCCTCTCTATATGCTCCATTCTCCTGGCTTCCATGGCAACACACGCTTTTTAAAAATGTAGTGAAATATACAGAGTCTACAGTGTACCATGTTAATCCTTTTGAAGTGCGTAGTTTGGTCGCATTAGGTACATTCACATTTGTTGGGCAGCCATCGGCACCATCCATCTCCAGAATTCTTTCTATCTTGCAAAACTAAAACTCTGTACCCAATAAGCAACTCCTTGTTTTCTCCTCCCCAGCTCCTGCAACCACTCTTCTTTCTTGTGTCTGAATCTGACTCCTCTGTGTACCTCACAGAAGTGGAATCACACAGCATTTGTCCTTTTTTGATTGGCTTATTCACTTAATGTCCTCAAAGTTCATCTATGTGGCAACACACTCTGTTTTCCTCCTAAAACTCCTAGTAACTTCTGTTCAGTCTCCTTTTTGTTCATCCATGTCTTAAACATTTGTTTTCCTTCAGATTCTGCCCTGGATCCTGTCCTCCATTCGTTATCCTCCATCTCTGGTGGTCTTCACTCACATGACATCAATGGTCACTGGGGACATGGACCTCTTTCTAGCACAGACTGCTTCCCTAGCTCCAGGCTTCGTATTTCTAATTATCTATGACATGCTCTTTCTTGGGTGATTTCTTCAGAATCAATATTTTTAAAGTTGATTTCTCATCTCTTTCTTCCCCATAACTAAACTGCTTATTCTGTTTGCCATCTTAGTGATTGATACACCATCTATTGCCGGCTCAGTCCATTCCCCTCTTACCCCACCTCCCACGTGGGTCAGTCAATTCCTACTCCCCACACATGCTGTCTGACCCATTTTCTCCACACCTGTATCTAATCTGGAACAGACCACATTTTCTAGCTTGAAATATAGCCTTCAGTTTCACTTCCCCAATCCTTTTACACACACACACACACACACACACACACACACACACACGGATTGAACCCAGGAGAACTCTACCCCTATGCTATATCCCCCCACCAGTCCTCTTCATTTTATTATGAAACAAGGTCTCACTAATTTTTTGAAGCTGGCCTTAAACTTGGACTCTTCCTCAGTCTTCCAAGTCTTATAGGATTACAGACACGTACCACCACACTCAGCTGACCTGACCTCAAGTCTTATGCCTCCCTGGCGTAGTGTTTAAATGGTACTGCTCAAATTGTAAATCTGATCATTACTATTCTTTTCTACTTAAAACTTTGGGTGCCTTTCCATTGCCTTTGACATATATCCAAATTTCTTGGCATGGCTCCTCCTAACCAACTATAAACCCATCTCCAGATTGCACACTAACAACCAAATATCCGCAACAATGATATCCAACATTTCTTTCCTAGATCAGGAGAAGGAGAACAAATCCTAGAAGCTTACAGCTCCACCCCTTAGGCAGATTAGCAGGCAACTAATTAGCATATGTGTGCTGCTCCAAATGTCACAGGACCCTGGTGAGCAGGAACAGGGTGCTGTGCTGCTGACCATGTGACACAGGGTGCACTGGACATGACCACGAAGTCTAAAAGGGAGAGTCAGCATCTCACTCATGATGAGAAAAAAAAAAATGTCCTTCTTTGGCTTCGATTCTGACTGTCCTGGAGTTTTTCTGTTTCATAGCATGACTCACTCACCAGGACATCTTTGAGTAGGATCCACAGTTCCAGTTTATAAATGAAACAAGTTAAAAATCTTAATAATGTCCATTCCTAGGGGGAAAAAATTAACCACTTTAACTATTTGAGGGTGAAGCATTGTTCTCTATTTCATTGCCTGGATCTGGATTGTGAACTACCTGGTAAAAATGCAAAGGGAGGATTTGCAGAAGCTAGCTAGGGCTGATTCAGTAAAGAGGAGCAGCCCCGCAAGGCCCTGAAGAGCTGACTTAAAGGGAAAGGACCCAACCAAGAAAAATCATTTGTTTGCAAACTTTTAAAAATCAAAATAAGAAAAACAGTGTTTGTTTGTTTGTTTGTTTAAGCCTGGTTTTAGGTCACTTGTTCCCTCCAGATGATGAAGAAAGAACTTTACCCTGAAGAGGCCCAAATGCCAGCCATGTCAAATTTTCTTGGAGTCTTTGAAAATAATCTATAAATTCTTAGGGCTCATGAGATTCAAGTTAAGAACTTCTGATGGGAAGTAAAGTGAGAACTAAAAGCATAGAATTTATTTGGGCAGGATCACAAGCACTTTTTAAGAGTAAAGTTAAGGAAACAGTTATGAATGTAAACTGCTAAGGGCAGGAACAGGAGCGGACAGGGGAATAGCAGCAGTCCCCTAAGTCATGAAAACCCTGGGGGACCAGCTCCCAAACTAGAAATTGTTTATATTTAAATTGCAAAGATTTTGCCCCTCCCCCTTCTTTAACTTAAAAAAGACCCCCAGCTTGGAAATAGCTACCAGCTCAGAAAAGGTAGGATAACCTGGGGCTGCAGAAAGAAACACTGAGAAGTCACACTCAGCTATCCTTATAGGAAAATTCCAGCACTACCTGACTTGTGGCTTTAATGAAGAGAAGAGAGGTATTTAAAGTAAATAGATGATCACATTTGACAATAGATTCTAATTAATTAGGACCTCAATAAAGTAATAGAGTAATTAACACTGCCTGGAGGACTTGTGCTGAACTAGCAGAGGGGAAAAAAAATGACACATTTAATGTGTGATATGGGAAGAAAAGAGTTGAATAATGTGACCTTCAGGGTTGAGATGTTTTGACATGTTATTTCTTAAAAAATCATTTTTCATGAATATTGATAAAACATTCAAACCCCCTTCATGAATAAGATTCCTGAGATGAGCTTTCATGAGTGCAGTGTTCTGTAGACAGTGACATCCACAAACTTTCAAAGTTTAAGAAAAACCCTTTTCTTTCTTGCACCACCATTTCTACATTGATGAGAGAAAAACACCATAGGGTCTCTGGTCTGTGGACAACTTCAGAAAGTTACCCAATCAGTCTTTAGCGAGGTTCTCCCAGAACAGCTCTGACAGCCCTTGACAGTCACTCAATCCCACTCAATCCATCCCAGTTCTGGAACTGGAGATACCCACTATTGATACTGACTTGAGGTCTTCAGAAGATGTCCCAGGGCCATTTTCAGAGGTATCACCCTGATCTGTCCAGGGGCTCTCCTGGTTCTTGTCTTTCTTTATGACTCTAGACTCAGCTAGGATATTGGCTTTTGCACTTGGCTCCTTGGATACTGGCACCTCTCCTTGTGTGAACTAGTGTCCTCAGTAGGGCTTGACTTTGGAACTCTTCTTGCCCACCAGCCTCCCTTCTGCCCTTGCCATTTCAGCACCCACCAGCCTGACTCCAGTTGCCAGTACCTGCCTCTTTGCTTTGAGGATTTTCTCTGGCTGTCAGGCCTGCTGCACTCCAGCATATAGCTGGTGAGAGTGCTAAGTGGTCAAAACCCTGGGATCACTGATGGGAGGCATTGGTACATTCTCCAGTGTCCTTGCCATTCAGAGGGGACCACTCTGAAATGCATGCTGTAGTCTGTGTTTCAGCATGAGGATCCAGTTGTCTATACGTGGATTACTTGTTTGATAATGTATACCCTACTGGGTTTTTTCTCTTTCTTGTCTTATTCTTGCTTCCTACCCTGTGCTTCCTTGCATTACTTCCCAAATAAACCATTGTCTTCAAACTCTTCCTTTGAAATTTGTTTCTGGAAACTAAAATGAAGACAGGAATCTCAAGTTTACCATGATCAAAATAGCTCTTAAGTCTCCTTTGCCCCTTTATTTCCACTCCACACATACTCACACCTAAGGTATTTCTTTCTGTCTTCCCTGTCTTAGCTAATGCTCCAACCCTCTCTCTAGTTGGACAGGCTACAAATCTAGAGTGATTTTTAGTTTGGGAGTCATCTTTAGTTCTCTTTCTCATACCTCATCTCTACCTCAACCACAAAGCATATTAGCCCTACTCCTGAGACTGATCCTAAAGCTGACTGCTTCTGGAACAGCTCCACTGTCATTTCCTAAATTCAAGTTTCTATTATCTCCTAGCCTGCTGCACCTTATAGCATACACAAAAGCTCATCTCTCAAATGCAGTTTCTCTTTCTGTGCAGCACTCTCCTGGCCACTTCTCTGTCGCATTAATTGGTCCTGAAAAATGCAAGCTCATTTCAGCACCAGCTTGAGCAAAGTACTGGAAAGAAGGGCAAACCAATTGTGGGAGGAGATCAGTTGTCGCCATCCCAATCTGAAGATAAATGGCGAATTTTTAAAATCAACCATTGATTCATATAGTAATCAACCAATGAAAAGTATTTATTGGTAACTATGTGTCCAAAATAGGCAGGGTATGGTATTGTTCTTCTCCATCACCACTGACAATCTAGAGACTTTAAATAAATGTTGATGACTGACAGATTACTGGATTAGTTTATATGTCTCCCATTTTAGAGGGTGCGTTTTCAGAGTCTGGCACAGAATATACTGAGAATGCACAGGAAAGCACTCTTGATTTTAACCTGTGGCCCTTATGTGTTATGCAACTCCACAGCGCTGACCTCATGTGACATGTGGATAATGAAAGAACTGGGCTAAATGAATCTTACATTGAAAATGAATTAGTGTTACTGCATTAAGAAGTGCTCACTGAGCTCCTTGGAGCCTTTCCAAGGGCTTTCAGTGGGCCTTGCCTGCAGAACACACTGTTGTCAGCAGAGCCTGGAATCTGCCTTAACCCAAAAAGATCAGAACCTGCCACTCAGCTGCCCTAGTGGTTCCAGCAGAAGGGTGGCCTCTCCACCACCCTGCAGCGACCCACATGGCACTTAGCTCAGAAGTGCTTCCAAATCACTGCTGGCAGAAGAAGTGGCCACCTAGACCACAGAGCAGGGAACACATTATCTCCCACATGTACCAAAGCAAATGAATTACTAATAATGGGGCTGGCTTTTTGATCTTGAAGTACTTTCTCCAGCACTCTGAGCTGTACCACAGTGTAAAAATATTGCAGAGCAATATTTTTTTTCCAAATAACATTTCCTTTCCACAAATTAAAACTACTCAGCATTTGCTTCAACAGAACTTTAATCCAGTTTGCTAAAGTATTTATGCAATGCTCTGCTTAAAGTGAGGGCTAGAGGTACCCTGGTCTTGAGACTTGAATTGGTCAGCGACCTAGCCCAGAACTTAAACCTGGAAAAGACAGGGATTCAGTAAGCACACTTTAAAGGAGAGGATGAGGAAGTCATTTCCACAGTCTTTTTACAACAGGGTGCTGCCTGCAGAGGCCCAAATCCAGTTGGATGACCCTTTCATCCAACATGGAAAATAAAATAAAACTGATATTTTTAATTGATATGTTAAAAATTAGAGATTATCTTGAGTAAACATGGTTTTATACATGGAGGAATCAGTGCAAGGATATAGTACTGGGTCTCAGAAACCAATACCCTAAAGTATGGTGTTTGTGCATACTAAGTACTTTGAACTGATAGACATGGGAAGAGCCTTGGAGGTAAAATTTCTGTTCTTCTTCTGCCCTTCTTTCTCCTGCCCTTCTCTCCTCTCAAGACAAGACCTAGAAACTAGAACCCCTTTTCCCCCTGAGTAAGTTTCAGAGCATGTGTGTCTACATTGGTGGATTTTTGAGTGTCCGTCATCTTGGATGGTGATGGGAAAGACTGTCATCTGCAGGTGCTCTTACTATTTTCGGAAACACCCAAGGAACTGTCTTGCAGGGGAGGAACTAGTTCTAATGTGAATTCTCTGGAAAGCAGAGTATTCATTCTTGCATAGGTAAAATAGTCTGTGAATGAGGTCATAGTGGTGGTGTTGACACAGATGTGGTGTTGAAAAAAAATGTGCCAATCAGGAGGGCAAGAGACAAAAAGGAACATAATGGATAACAAATACTGAGAGAAAGGCAGTTACCATGATAGTCTGCCTTCAGCATCACCCTGAATGTGTTCTTCAGTCAAATGTCAGGGTGTGAGTCACTGTGGAACACCTTCTCTGTGGAAAAATGAATGGATGAGGCAAATCACTCTGATGCAATTAAACAGTCGGTTTCCAAAACTCATTTGTTTTAGTCTTCTATGTTTATTGGCCCATGGGGGACCATGCACTGGATTTTCAGGCTTATGTAATTTTTTTTCTCATCATGAATTATGAGGTAATATCAGGGATCACCATTATACTCTTGTGCTTAGCTGTTTTTGAGGTCATCCCCCCAAAATTGGATCTCATATTACTGATAAAATTGGGGATCAAGGCCTTCTGCTGAGAATTCTGGCCTGGACTATGGTGAACTCACCAAGGTGATGTCCCTGTGAAGCTCTTTTGCATATTGGCAAGCAAAGTTGTCTTACAATATCTATCCCTGCTTTGCTGAACCCCAGGTAAGCATTGTGTCTGCCATCTTAGAAATGGGGAAACTAAGTTGAAGCACGGGACGGGTTTAATCTTCAGATCCCCAGTCTCTGTGTTTCTAATATCTTGATGCTGAACATGTTGCTTAAATAAATATGGAGGTGGGAGTGTAGGAAGCTGTCTCTGCTCAAAACAGGTACCTCTATTAGTGGCTTCTCTTTGTGGTTCTGCCATGGGAAGCTATTATCGCTTCCTCCAAACTGGCCTTACTCATCTTTCCACCCCTATACTTAGCACAATATCCAAACAGAATGGACATTCATAAATAAATGAATAGCGAATGGCATGTCTAAATTCTGGCCTCAGAATTTCTTTTCTTCTGACCCTATAGCTGTCACCCTGAGCCTTGGTTGTTGTCTACCCATGTAATGGAGATGCTAATGCCTACCCACATTATCAAGGTGTTGTTCCATATCTAATGCATTTGGGCTTTTGAGCAAGCTTTTACAAGTGGTAAAAGTATTATTTAACTATAAATATTTTAAATGAGTTCATCTCTAAGATTCCACCCATACACGATGTGTGTATATCCTCACTGCCCTATCCAAATGGCAGAGGTTTTATTTGTTCAAGACACTAGAAAGTTCTGTCTTTCAACTCTTGGCAATTTCAGGAGGTGGTTGCCATTCCTACCTGTATTTTATAGACGTGAGACTCAAAGAGGTTCAAGAATCTGCCCAAGACATAACTAGGCAGGGAAGAAATGGGATTTGGATCTAGGTATTTAGTTATTAAATTGTTAATTGCACCCTACTTTAATGTGATTAAATAGTCTTTGCCATACCCTTTATGGAAATTTTTTTCTAAAACTATAAGATATCAAAGGTAGAAGTGGTCATCTAGTCCAACCCTCTTCATCAAAGAAACAAAGAGAATGAGGTGCAAAATAAATAAATAAATAAATAAACAAATAAATAATTCGACCTTGAAATGTAAGAACTTGGCCGTGGGTCTGATCCTTGGAACGTGGTCTTTCTGTATGGCATGACCCAAAAGGTGGGGTAGCCTCCCTCCCAGACACAACCAGGGACATCCAGGTCACCCAAGAGAACATCTTAATTTCAGTGCACAGGACAGGTTAATGCTTCAGATCCCCAGTCTTAGTGTTTCCAATATCTTGATGCTGAACATGTTGCTTAAATAAATATGGAGGTGGGAGTGTAGGAAGCTGTCTCTGCTCAAATTATTACACCCAACTATGAAGTAGTCTGTCACACCAACTTCCCCTCCCTGTATACTAATGACAAATGAGGCAAGAAAAGATGGAGCAGAGTTTGGGAAAGGTGGGTCCCCAAAAAGGGATTGTTCAAGCAAGGCTTTGACTACAAGGTTAGAAAATCTGAAGATGTGGAGAAACTTGGAGAAGTTTAAAATCAGTGAACTGCGAAGTGGAGAGGAAGCTAGAAAGGGGAACAAAGAGGTAAAGAAAGCCAACAACTCACTCATTTCACACATATCCACCCCCAGTGCAGGAGAGTTTGGGATTTTAGTGAGATAAACCCCTCTGTCCTACACCACCCAAGGCTCCTCCTCATCTGGAAGCCCTGGTCAGCCCACAGCAGCCTCCCCAGGTAGCCAGGAGTGGGATCCCCTGCAGATTACATTTCTTAAGGTAACAGACAACAAAGGTGAAAAAGAGCATCCTTTCCCTGTGGGAACTCTACTGAACATGATCCCCTTTCTGCAGGAGACCCTTGCTGCACAGAGCTGGGGATTAGCTTTTCCACTGTGGTGATGGAGAACCTGGGGCAAGGAGAGGACTTCTCATGTTTCCCACCTGGTGTGTATGTCACCTAGGGTTACCTTCTGTATATTGCAATAGTAAAAATTTTTTCCCTTCTGAATATAACATGACACATCTGAAGTTTCATATACATTGAAATTTATGCAATTATTATATAAACATAGACCATTTATGAGAAATCAAACAATATAAGAGAATTAAAAAGCAGAGCCCACTTTGCCCATCCCACTCACTTCTCAGTTTAACCACTTAGCATGTTAACATATATGTATTATTGTATCAACCTCTTAATATGTGTTTACATTTAAATACTTCTATCCATCCATCATTGTATTTCATATATAATTTTAGCATTTTGATTCTTTCTTTCCTTCCTCTCTTCATTCCTTCCGTCCTTTTTGTAGGGCTAGGGATTGTAGGGCCTATGTTCTCTATAAACCTTGGATGATAATCTGTAGTATGGGTATAATTGCTTGACTAGTTTTCTTTTGTTGTACATACATGTTGTTCCAGTTTTTCTGTTTCTGCAAACTGTGCCAGAATGCATATCCCTACATATGTATCTCTGTGCACATGAACAAACATGTAGAAAATATTTCTAGAAGTGAATTTGCTAGGTCAGAAGGTGTGTGAAGACTTCCAAATTGTTCTCCAAAAATGTCTGTTTAGATTTAGGCATTTTCTGCATAGCTGGTTAACATTGGATGTCTTGCTAGTAGAATGAGTTAAAATGGTACCCTGTTTCAGCTATTTTGCATTTCTTTAATCATTAATTTCTTTATTTGTTGGAGAAGTTGAGTTTCTTTGCACATAGTTTTTTTTTTAAAAAAAAACCAACCTGATTTTTAAAAATATTTTTTATTTTATTTTATTTTTTTGTTGTTGTTGTTGTAGTTGGACACAATACCTTTATTTTATTTATTTATTTTTATGTGATGCTGAGAATCAAAAACAAACCCAGGGCCTCACACATGCTAGGCGAGCACTCTACTGCTGAGCCACAACCCCAGCCTCTCTTTGCACATATTAATTGCCATTTGCATCCTTCTTTTGAGGATTAAGTCCTAAGATTTTGCAAAGAAACCAAACATACCTCGGTTCCATAAGATATTACTATGGACTGAATGTGTCACCCCAAATTCATTGAAACCTTAACCCCTAAAGTGATAGTGTTAGGAGGTGGGCCCTTGGGAACTGACTAGGTCATGAGGGTGGAGCCTCATGACCTATGGTCATGATGGAATTAGTGATCTTCTGAAAGTCACCCCAGAGTGTCCCTCACCCACTCACCTCACTCTGGACAAGACCAGAGTCTGTGGCCCAGAGGGGCACCCTCACCAGAACCCTACCATGCTGGCACCGGGATCTTGGACTTCCACTCTTCAGAACTGTGAGAAATAAATGTCTGCTCTTTATAAGCCACCCAGTGCATGATATTTTGTTATAGTAACCCAAGCTAAGAAGATAGCCATATTTTCTGAGGTGTGGATAAAAGGCAAAAATGGGCCACAATTATTGATAGAATTGGACTGTTAACAACATATGCATTTGGTGGCTTGTTATAGAAGTGATATTCTAGAGGTTGCATGGATACAGATGAATTCTAATTAGAACAGTGGATAAATTTGTAGAGCACTTCCTTCAGATGAATCTGATCTAGGATACCAAAGTCCAGATTTAGAGATAAATTCATTCAGGAAGTGATTATTTGCTTTACAAATGGTTCCATCATAGGATTCCCTTATATGGTCAGCTCCCCATGTGTATTTAAAATAAAATATCCTCTTATAAACTTATGTGGCTCAGACACAGTGTTAAGAATACATCTAACACTTAAAGAAAGGTAGGTCTCCAAAAATGCATATTGTTGTTAAAGGTGAATCTGTTGCATTTTTAAAGATGTGTGTTGAGTTGGGCAATGGTGCAGGGTATATTTATTCCCTTTAATGTTCCTTTTTAAGAGTTGGTGTTCTGTCCTCAGGTAGGCATGGGATTATTGCTGGGATCAACTTGGTATGATCCAGTTGGTTTTCCAGCAGAGTTGGCACCTCCTTGCTCTCAAATTCTCCAGTAAGACAACCAGTAAATACATAGCTTCTTTGACAGTCCTGGTTGCTGATGACCAGCTTTTATTTCAGCCATAGCTCTACCATCCATCAGAGCCGTCCCAAGGTTCAGGGTCACCCTTGGAATCTCATAAGCAGCACAATGTAGAAACATTCTGACCCTGGCCCTAAGATCCAATGGCACAGATTTCCTCCAAGGTCCTTCCAGAGGCAGACCCCTCACTTGCTCTCTGCCTCCTAAAACATGCAGGACACAGACCTCTTTGATTTTTTTCCCCTTCCCTGGGTCAGTGGCCACTAACTTTGGAACTCAAAGTCTTGAACCTTTATCTGGTGGCTGATGTGTTTCAAATTCAGATACTTGGGTTGGAGAGGTTGACCCACCAGTGGGAACAAGCATGCTTTATCCTTCTGTATCTACCACAGCCACCTGAAAATAAGCAGCTATACCTGCCCCAGATCCAGAGTCATGACAACATCCAGAACTTTCCAGATCAGGAAATTTTCTCCTTTAACTCAGTGACATGCAGAGAAGATTTCCCTGATTTTAACAGTTTGTTAAAAATGTCCTTTTCTTTGCAAGTACTTCTGCTGTTTGAAAAATGTTTACCAATTTCTTTCTTCAGTAATCTCTTTTTGTATTATGTTTTTTTTAAAAAAAATGTATGTAATTAATTAATATCCTTCATGAAAAGCATGGGTTCAAATTAATTTTCTACTTACTGAATCTTGCCCCAGGGGTACCAATTTACGACTAATGATTCCACTGTTCATTGTTTTGCTTGATTTCTTATATATCAAAGTTTTATAAATAGATCAGAGCCTCTTATATTAATGTCCTGTTATGTTGTTCTATACCTATATTTTATTTATTTTTTATTTTTTTAGTTGTAGTTGAACACAATGCTTTTATTTTTATTTTTTAATTGTTTTATGTGTGCTGAGAATCGAACCCAGCAGCTTGCACATGGTAGGAGAGCGCTCTGCTGCTGAGCCACAGTCCCAGACCCTTCTGCTTATATTTTATAGCAAATTCCTAAAATGCCATTTTGCCTATTGTGGTATTATAATAAAATAAAATTTCAGGTAAAGCTTGCTGTCATCTGCTGTTCTTTTTATCAGTATTATCTTTATTTTTTAAATGAATTTTAGGTTTATTTTATTAAGTTTTATAAAGCAAGCTATTAGAATTTTAATTGAAATAGTGTTAAAATTCCAATTGATAATTGGGGAGAATTATCAGCTTGACTATATTTCTTCTCTCTCTCAAGGAACATAACATTTTGCTCCAATTGCATTAGATAAGTTCCCCAACATTTTCTATTTTTGCCTGCTTGTATGAACATTGTAATATTTTCATTTGAAATAGAGCACTGAAATTTGGAGATGACTCTCATACATTTTATTGAACTTTTTAAATGGTCATTACTAATTTTCATGTCTACTTCTTTGTGTTTATTAGTATTTTATTTTTGACACTTAAACATATTTTTTTTTTCCAGAATTTAAATTCCCCCAGCCCATCTACCTAGGTCCTATGACTTTAATGACCAGCCATATGCAGAAAAAAAGATGTAGTAGAGTCTCCCTTCAAAACAAAATAATAATAATAAAAAATGTGGACAAAGTCTGATGTGTGCAAATGTCCCGAGGATAGCCAACACTTGAAAACAACCTAAATGCACTCCAATTGGTGAACTGATAAATAAGATATGGCATTCCATAAAGTGGAATAGTATATAGGCATTAAAGAATAATGTTTGCAAAGGGTATTTGATCACTTAAGAGAATGAGCATGAATTGTTTATTTAAAAAGCAAGACATGAATTAAATATACACATAAACTACAAATCTAAGTACATATGTGTAGAAGAAAGAATGACGGGACACATTACTTGTAGTTATTGCTAGAGATACATGGTATCTCTCTATTGGGTAGATACCTATGGATAGATGGAGATACCTGTCACAAGCCGTCCATGGGCTGTGTTGTGCATAGTAGCCTCTTGAGGGGACAGGCCTGGCTCTGCCAACTCCCTGTCAAGGGACTGATCATATGATGCAGGTGCGCCTTCTCCTCTACCAAAGATTCCACACAGCAGCTGAGATGGGTGTGCCTCGTCAAGATGTCAATCAATCTGCTCACCAGGAGACATCACAAAGCAAGACTCCACCCTTGAAACCTTATCTCCCTCCAATGCCCCTGCTATAAAATAAAGGGATTCTGGGCTCGCTCTCTTTTCCAGGGCTCTTTCCAGTGTGGAACCTGACCCTTAAGGTCACAGAGCCATCCAGCCCTCCATCTGAAAAACTTAAGTGTGTGTGTTGTGTGATTTTTCGCCACTTTCTTAGTTTAATCTTGCAGCCAGCTCTTTGTCTTGTCTGTGCAAGTTGTAGGCAAGAATTATCTCCAGATATATGTGGTAGTATGGCCATTCCCTCACATAGCTTCTCTATTTTTTATTTCTCTGTACTGAGCAAGTATTAGTCTGTAATTAAAAAGAACACTGCTATGGACTAAATGTCTGTGTCCCCCTAAGAATCCTAATTATTCAATTAGAATTGAATCCCAATCTCCATTGTGAAGGTCCTAGGAGGTAGGGCCATTTGGGAGATAATAAGATCATGAGGGTAGAGCCCACATGAGAGATTAGTGCCCTTATAAGAGACTGGAGAGATGATCATTGTCTGAACCATGTGAGGACACAAATCAGGATGTAGATCCTCACTCGAATCTAGATCTGTCCGCACTTTGATCTTGAACTTCCATCGCTCCAGAATTGTGAGAAATACTTGCTTGTTGTTTAAGCTATGCATTTGTCTGTTTTATGTTATCACAATAGAATAATATAGATAGATAATGGGTAATTTATAAAGAAAAAAAATCTACTTCTTATAGATTTCTACTTCTTCTTCTTCCTCCTCCTCCTATACCTCTTCCTTTTCTTCCTTCCTCTCTCTCTCTCTCTCTCTCTCTCTCTGCGCTTACCATCAGACCTAAGTCTCCATGCATTCTGGACAAGGGCTCTACCACTGAGCTACATTCCCAGGCTTATTACATTTCTTGAGAATGAGAAGGCCAAGGTTGAGGGGCCTGTATCTGGCAAGGCCTTTGTGCTGCATCATCCCATGGCAGAAGGCAGAGGAGCAAGATAGCACAGGGAGAGCAGGAAGGGTCAAACTTGCTTTTAGAGAAAAACTACTCTTGATATAACTCAACTCTTCCCTTGAAAATGACATTAATCCATTCATGAGCCCTCATAATCTAATCACCTCTTATTACATCCTGCTTCCCAACACTCTTGCACTGGGGATTAAATTTCCAATATTTGAGGGACTGGGGTTGTGCTTTAGTGGTAGAGCGCTTGCCTCACATGTGTGAGGCACCGCATATAAACAAACAAACAAATAAATAAATAAAAAGCTCCGTCAATAACTAATAAAATATTTTTTAAAAATTTCCAACATATGAACTTTGGGGGGAACATTCAAATCATAGTAGCATGGTAAACTATTTTTGTTATAGCGGCACACTTATACTAAATCATACACTGTAGTATTTATTACTGATACAAAAGGAAGAAGGAAGAAGAGGTTGGGTCAAGTAGAAAAGAAAAAAACACAGACTACAGAATTGGAGGTAAGCCATTAGCATTTGGGTTAAGTGTTGTGGGCTTGAGGACAAAAGCCCTATGTCCTTGATTAGATGTATAAACTCTGATGACAGCCAAGCAGCAAAATTTATAATGGAGCTAAAAACTCACTTGATTTGCTGTGGGCAGTTTTCCTTTTAAGGTGGGATCAAAAGTGGCTGTAATTTGCTACTAATCCCACCGAAAGGAGAAATCTAATTCATCGTCTCTTGACTATAGCCTGGACTTACTGACTTCCTTCATGAATAGAATGCAGCAGAAGTGACATCCTGAGACCTCTGGGGCTGTATCAAGAAGCCTTGCTCTCCACCTGGCTTCTTAAAACATTCTCTGTGGGAGCCCTGAGCAGCTGAGGGCATGTTCAACTCCCCTGAGACACCTGTGGGAGTGGTCCTGTGTAAACTGCTGCAGCCAGTGTCCCAGCTGAGCGCACCTTCAGCCATCTCTGACAAGGCAGCAGGGCCAGGACAGAAGCCTCTGTGCATCTCCAGACCCACCCAACCAGCAGCCACGCCCTGCCTGAATTCCTCACCACATATTGGGGAATGTCACAAAAAGGCCGCTATGTGAAGCCAGTAGGTTCTGGTAGCTCTTCAAGCAGCAAGAGATAACTGGAGCTAGGGAAGTTGTCTGTTTTTGCATGAGCTGCTCTTTATTTGGGTTGGGAAGTGGCTGGGTTTCCTTGCTTGTTGAATTTCCTCTTGGTACTCTTAAGAATCCTGGGGCAAACTGTGGGAAATGCAAGGACCCCTGATTGAGGAATTCCAGTAAGAATATTCCGCATGTCACAGACCTCAGTCTCTTAAAACCCTTTAAAAATTTTTAATGCCCCCCCCACCCGCCCAGGGAACTTTCCATGCCTGTCTTCCTCAATGAGTATCTGCTAACTGAACTTATCCAACACAGGCATTGGATGGAGTGAAGCCACTTTGGAAAGAAAGGGACCATAAGAAAATGCCAAGGGAGACCCCCTGTGCTGACCGTATGCTGGCCCCGGCAGGAACGCAATGATTTATCAGTGGGGTGGTTCAGAGCTTCAGCAGGCCCCTATAGACACCCTCTACGTGTTTGGGCTGGTTCTGATACTCCTAGAGGAATCCTCTCAGATATGTGGAGTGTTGTCTTGGTCACTAAGTTGTCAGAGCTGGGATGGTCCCCCAGGGGTCATCTAATCCTTCCCCTCTCCTTTTACCAAAGTGGAAACTGAGTTTTCACATGTATTGGGGTGTTCTAAATGAGATAGTCTGTAACTGACAGAGAAGTAGCAAAAATCCCAGTCTACTTCATCCAGACCCACATTTGTGTGTGTGTGGGGGGGGGTGTGTTTGCATATGTACACTCATGTGCACGCCCTCGCATACCCTTATATAACATCAGTATATGATTAGACACAGCAGAAAAAAAAACAAAACAAAAAAACAGAAGTTCATTCACCTGCTGGTTTATTAACTTCCTCCACCAATAATAAGTGTTGAAAATTTCTCTCTCACAGGCTCTGGTCAATAGGTTGTGGTTATTTGACAAATGTCAATGGGTCCTGAGATCATCCAAATCCGTGCCAACTAGAGTCGAATTTGAGGGAAAAGGGGAAACTTCAGGGCCAATGGGGAAGAGGCTGTGGCCTCCCACCTGCAGAGCTTGGGCAAGTGCAGGACCCACCCTGCTGCTTGCTGGCCTGAGAATGCCTATTATTTTGGAGCTTTTGGAACCACCAGCAGGACATTGTGTTTGCTGGGAACATGCTCTCGGAAAAATCTTGTACTGGGTACGTGCCTTGTGTCCGCCATATGTTGTTTTCTCTTTTTAGCTTCTGAATATGAATGTGTGGTTCTTTGTATGAATAACAAGAAGTTACATAAGGAAAGATTCAATAGGTAATATTTACAACCAGGCTAATTTTCTTAATGAAAATATTGTAAGAATTCCCTTTTAGGAAACTCTGCTCTCCTGGCTATGTATCTTTACAGCTTCTCATACATTTTGAGATCTGTGCACCTTGATTCTATTGCTGAGACCAGATAAAAGTAAGCAACACTTAGCTCCTTCCTTTCTTTCACGTTCTCTGAAATTTTAGGTTAAGGAGGAAGGGGGTTGAGTTAGTATTGGCCAGGAATGCTCTGATGCGGATTTGGTTTGAGTGTGTTCCCCAAGGGTTCCTGTATTGGAAGCTTGGTCCTCAGTATGGCATGAAGACTTTTATGTGGGACTCTTAAAAAGAGGTGGATCCTAATGGAAGATCACTGGGGATGCTGCCTGCAGAAGGGATTCAGGTAGTTCTCATGGGTTCTAAGTTAGTTCTTATGAGACTGTGAATATAAAAAGGGCAAACCCAGAACTTCCTTCTATTTGGCAATGTTATATCTCCCACTTGCAGGGGCTCCTGCCAATTTGGTGCCATCCACTGCAAGTCAATACTAGTACCATGCCCTTAAACCTCTAAATTGTGACCTAAATAAACCTCTTTACCTTATAAAGTTAACCTGTCTCAGGTATTCCATTATAGCAACAGAAAATGAACTAATACAACATATCTCTAAAGTGTGCAAATGTGTTCAGGATATTCTATTATGTCCCCAAGTTGATCTCTGAGCTGGTTCATACACACAATTTTTAAAAATTAAATGATTCCAAGCTCATGTAATAATTTCACACAAAAATAAAATGCTCATGACCCAGAAGTTGGGCAAATACTGTTCCCTCCCCTGTGCTATTTATATGGTGGTAAAGATGAGTTCTGTTCTATTTGTTCAGACCCTGTGCTTGTTTTTGTATGTAGCATTGGTATTTTATTTTTGTTCTAGACAACATCTGTCTGGTGCAAAATCTCAGCCAGTTCCTGTAATACCTGAGTGAAAAGACTGTGTTGAGTGCCCTCAGTGGCCCAATAAATTAATTCTGAAAACACCAACACAATCAGTTCTCTGGGGTTTAGCATGGGGATGCATGAGCCTGACAATAAATCTGTCTACAAAGAATAAAATAGAGTTTGGAGTTGTTAAAGGCAATGATCTTTGTTAAATTTAATGCAGAAGAAAAGTCTATTGAAGTAATAACTCCAATTATTCCCACCTGCTTTTCTCATTTCTTTAGGGTTTCTTGACTATAATCAGCAGGGAAGTTTCTTCTTATGAGGGTTCGTGAGACTTCACTGTTGGAATAAGTTGACAAAGTCATATTGGCCCAATGTAAAAAATGTTCCTATTAATTATCACTTCTCGCCAGCACACGCTTGCTCATGAGGGCTAAGCAGACCCTGACTAATCCCACAAACACTCACATGAGGCAAATTCACCGTCAATTGCTTAGGACTCTGCATGCTCAAAACAACAAGTTAAAGCATCAAACATAAGACTTCCCAAGGCTACAGAATATACAGTTGGCAGCTCCTGCTGGAGAGAAAAAAAAAATATGATTTGACATTTGTGTAACTATTTTAAAATTTAGTCAAGGATTTTGCAGCCCAATATTTAGCAGCATGAGCTGAGCCTTGTAAGAGCTCTCTACACTGATAGGAACCCAGCCAGAGACCTGAGGGACACTGGGGCCTGATGCAACTGGGAAAGGAAGCTGAGCAGAGCCAAGGCTTGCACGTGGCCTTCTGCCAAAGGTATTGGCATTGCTCCTGAAGTGCTTTGAAGGCAGGGAAGGAATATTAGATGGGATCAGAATTAAGGAGAGGAAACCTGGACAGAGACTCAATCCTAGTGGAGGAGGGTGGGAGGCAGTGGTGTGCTGCCAGATCTCCAACAACCAGCTCTCTGAGAAAACCATATGTAGGTTATGACATGAAATTTACTGATATAATGGAGGCATAACACACATTTTTCAAGCAATACTAATATATACTATACTGTTTATTATATATTCCATATAGAATGTTGATCCTTGTGGGGTCGTTTTTCTCAGATTTTTGTATCTGTAGTCAACCTGTGGTTTGTGAGTCTATGATCATTTGATTAGTGGAGTTGTGTCCCAATTGTATACCTATGTTCCAATAAATTCGTTGTTATGAAACTTGATGTGTGACCTACAATTAGACTGTTTCTCTCTCAGACTAATTATATTCATTAAATTGAAGGTTCTTCCAGCTTCATCACAAGATTACTGTCATTTGGGCATTTCAGAGATTAGAATGTGAGAAATTATTTTATATGACATTGGCAAAAGTCACAAGACCATTTGAGGATTACTGTAGAATTTTCTGTTATCAGTTTTTTATATAATGATTTTAGAAAACTTTTTTTTCCCCAGTGCTGTGGATCAAACCCAGGGCCTTGCACACATTAGGCAAAAGCACTCTACCATTGAACTACATGCCAGAAAAGGAAATTAAGCTAAAACATTTACTTTGGCTATCAATCTATACCTCCACATTAGTGTAATTTGCAATTTCTTCAAAATCTACTACAGTTTTAATAATTCTGTCATCAACAATAGGGTCAAAAACATCAGATTATGAGTAAGTGTTTGATTACCATCCAGTTCAGCAGAGAAAGTTTCTCACATCATTGACAGATGAATGTGGCCATGACACAGATATTGACAGATATTTTCACATAGTTCATATAGTTTCACATAGTAAAAGCATGGAATAATGAAGAGGAACACTGGATCTTCACTCACTCTCCCCAACAAGAGTAACTTCTTTGCTAAATCGGGCAGTAGTTTTCCATACGGGAACACTATTTTCTCAAAAATATTTCTAATGCTTCGGTATGTAACCATTGCTGACATAATGCATTTTAAAGTTTAAGCCACATTATTAACTTTCTCAAGTTTAGAAAATCAACAAAACAGTAAATCAATGCCCATTTTGTAGTGAAGTCTGAAGTCTAAATACTTCTACCTGGCCAATTTCAAGCTATCTTGTGGGTACATCATTGAACTTGGAGTTGAAAAGAGATACACAGTGGTATACTATTATATATTGCCCCCATTCAGATTGGACAGATGTAAAAAATAGAAAAAATGTAGCTGAGATTACGAAGTGGTAAATTTTGAGTGTTTATCATCTCCATTTTTAGTAACTCATTAAATACGAGGGAAAAAAAATGGAAGATGGGCCGGGGTGGACTGCTAGATGCCCTTCCTTATCCATGAACTTTGAACCTGAATCTGGTTGGTAATGGGGGTTATTCAAGATATGGCATGGAAACACCACTTCATCTGGGGCCCACTGTCTTCCAGGTGTGGGTGGGTATTAATTCCAGGCTTATTTTCAATGTGATAGAAGAAGTTGATTATGTCTATCATGTTCTTTTTTTTTCTTTTTCCATCTTGTTCTTGTTTGGCTCCAATCAGAAGTGGAGTGGCTCCTGGTTGCTTTGGGGTTGTTAGTGGGTGATGTTGTGAGAAGCTATAAATGAGGCAGAGACAAGAGAGAAGTGGATTCTGTGGAACCTGCCTTTACTGGGCACTCGACAGCTAGTCCAGCAACCATGCACATGTCAACTCCTTGCTTGCTCATGAAAAGACTCCACATGAGCCAGGGGTGCTACCGTAGCCACATGGATCATTCCAAACCTTCCTTGTGATTTCTCTAGCCTGTTCCCTCTGTCGGCTCCCCTTCACAACCTCATTGGGACATGCTGAACTTGGCACTAATCTCTGAGGCCTTGATTCTTGGATGCATCTTAAGGCTCTGGCTTGAAAAATGTTTGTAAAATTATATTTGTCGGTGGTAAGGTTGCAAGACATAGGCGTCTTCTAAACTTCAGTGGGAAAGTAAATTAGTATATCCTTTATAGAGTTCAATTTGGCAGTATTTGGTAAAAGTCTTTAGAAAAATATAGTTTTGGACTCTGTATTTCCACTTCTAGGAATGTACATCATAGCAATATTCAGAATGCTGCAGAGCTACTTATGTGAAGGATAATATATTGATCGTAACATATGATCATATGTTGCAGCAAATAATTAGGGCCAGCCTGAATACCCAGTAATGCAGTTGTATTTAAATTAATTATAAGTCTATACTAGAAAATATTATATGGTTTGAAAATTGAACTTTTAAATAATATTTAGTCGTAAGCAATGATTATGGCTATAATAAAAGAAAAAAGCAGAAAACAAAGCTGTGCATGCAATATGATTCCAATGTTGTTACACACACAAACACACACACACAAGGAAATATACAAAAGGCAACCAGTGGTTTTCTGTATTTATTGTGGGTGATTTCTGTTTTCCTTTTTAAAATTTTTTATGTGTTATCAACCTTTCTAAAATTATTACTTACAGTTATGTGGGGAATTGGTTCCAGAATCCTGTGAGGATACCAAAATCTGCAGATGCTTAAGCTTTGTATATAAAATGTCTTAGTGTTTGCAGCTAACCTACACACATCCTTTTGTATATTTTAAAACATCTCTAGATTATTTATAATACTTAATATGATATAAATTATATGCTAATAGTTATTATATTATTTTGGAAATAATGACAAGAAAAGTCTGTTCATGTTCAGTACAAATACAATTTTTCACATATTTTCAATCTGCTGTTTGTTGAACCTGCAGATATGGAACCCACAGATATAGTAGGTGGACTTTGTCGGTTTTAATATTAAAAAAGTAAATGATAATTTGCTTTTTTAGATATTGGCTTGTAACAGCCTTCAGCTGCTTGGCTTATCGCTCTGAACATAGAGTTTGCAAATCTATGTCTTGAAAACATTTTCCTCTAATTTCATAAAAAGAAGCAATGAAAAAATGCAATTGAGCATAATGAACGTAACTTTACAATCAATTTGGGAATGTAAACAAAACAATAGTTACACATGAAAATTTGCTTTATGCACAGTAAAAGAAGCTATTGAGGTTGGGGTGGTGGCTGAGTGGTAGAGCACTTGCCTAGCAAATGTGAGGCACTGGGTTCGATTCTCAGCACCACATATAAATAAATAAAATAAAGGTCCACTGACAATTTAAAAATATTAAAAAAGAAGCTACTAATGGGCTAAAATGATAGTATAAGTTTATATTTGGATCCCCAAGAACATGTTCTGAAAGACCCCTCTAAAAATGTAAAAGAAACACATGTTCTCTGGAGAAAAATCTGTCATTTGGTGGCTCTACCTTGTCATTCAGTACCTGTTCAGGGGGGTTGGAGAGTTAGCTTTGTCCCACGGAATTCTGTGTTCAAGACTGTGACAACAATTTACCAAATGATATTAGGAGGTAAGGTTCAGTAGCTTAATAATAATTTTATTTTAATTTTTAATTACATTTTCTGCCATTATAATCAATATTTATTAAGTGGTCTAAAAGCTAAAACAACACTCTGCAGAGTACTTTGTGAATTATTCAAAGGAAAGTTTTTAGAAAAACGAAACCAAGTCTTCAGCAGGACTCGCATCATCCTTTCTACCTCTCGTCTCTCTTTTTGCTGCTTTTTCATTCTGCTGACATGTTCTCAGATCTTGACTTCACCCCCATTCACTGTTTTCTTCCTACATTTGCTACTCAAATTTTTTTCCCCACATGATTTCAAGTTTGAAACAGTTTGTCTCTTCTTCTTCTTCCTTAAAATGTTTTTATTTTCATTGATTCATCAGCTCCTTGAAAGTTGAACCTCTGCTGTTTGCTTATGTCTCCCTAGGCCTTGAACCAGTGCTGAGCAAGAAATTTACACTGGATAGATTTGGTGGGCTTGATTGGACTCTCCTTGCAGAGGTTAATTTAGAATTATAAATTCAATGGACTAATACAAAGTAGACAATGTTCTGGGACTCAGTGGATATGTAAAAAAAAAAAAAACTGTTTTACTATAACCTAAGATTTTTTTTTCCATCAAATTTAGACTATTTGCAAGACAACAAAGATGTTCACAAGCCACATCTCTATGATTGACAGTTGGGGTCTATTTACTTTCATTCAAAAAGTATCAACCAGGTCCCCAAAAGAAGTAGAAAGGAGAAAAGGGCAGTGGAATGACTCCATTTCCCTCCTGAGCTACCAAATAGAACAAAAATTCAAATTCATTTTGTATGTAGGTGTCTATCTGTGAGGGTCTGAAAAGTGGGATGGACGGGGTGTCTCAAGATATATTTGCAATGTTTGAAGCAAATAAGGTGAAATGCTAGTATCAATTAAATCTGGTTGGTGGGAACTGAGCTTTTAATTAAAAACAAAACAAAGAGGGAAAAGATATTAATACTTATATTTTGATCAGAGAGTGAGATGTCTCTACCCTGCATCTTTCCTAGAAGCCAGCTCAGCAGGTGGGAATCTATTTATACTCTTTATACTCTTTAGAGCTTAAGAGGACCTTAAGTTATATGCAGATATAAGATAAATGCAAATCCTCAGAAAAGTGTTATGATAACTTATGGAGTATGAGCCAGATCTTCCCAATAGACTGATGGCGCATATGAGCCCCCTTCCCAGACAGAGAAGGTGAAAGTGCTTAATGCATCCAAGAGGTCACTTCCCAGGAAAAGCATTATAAAGGAGTTTAGGAATTCGGCTTTAAAAAAAGAAATGGGCAATAGGAAATTATATCCCATTGAATAAGAAGATAAGCAACATCAAACTTCAAGAAGATGAAAATAACATGGGGATTCTGTCCTCTGAGGGCATAAGCACCTGGTGAGCAGAGAGCTCTGTCTGCTTCCTGGCCACGTTCCCAGCTGCTTCCTCTACTGCACTCTACCGCCATGATGTTCTGCCTCATCTTGGGCCCAGAGCAATGGAGCCAGCTGTCAAGGAACTGAGACCTCTGAAACTGAGCCCCAAATAAACTTTTCCTCCTCTAAAATTTTCCTTGTCGGATCTTGTGGTCGCAGTGGTGAAAAACCTGACTGAAACACAGGAGTATTAGGAGCCAGCCACTGTCAATATGTTTCCACTGATTCTCCTGGGAATGAAGAGTACTCGGGAGCAAACTCGTATTGATGGTCTTGGCCTCTGCTTCCATGGGGCATATATAGGCCATAAATGGCCGTCTCTGTAGGTGACACTGATAAGCAGTTTGAACCTTCTGGATCTGACTTTAAAACTGCAATAAAGAGGTCTTGGCATCTCATCAATTCTGCAGAGAGTGTGTTTGCTAGGAGACTCATTGGCCCAGTCAAGATTATTTTTCCCAGTGCTAGCTGAAGCCAGTTTATTGAAAAACAAATCATTATGTTCATAAGTTAACAACAATAACAACAGCTACTGATTAGCAGCCCTTACCAGGGGCCAGGGCCTCCACAGGCTCCCAAAACCTTGGCTTTATTTATTACTGCAACCTCTTGGGTAGGAGCTATTATGATTCCAGGTTTAAAGATGTGAAAACTGATCTCCAGAGAAATTAAATGATGTCCCCAAGGTCACACAGTAGGTAAGTGACAGAACTAAGACTTGACCCCAAGCTCATTAAGCCCAAAGCTTTGCTTTAATGGCCAAACTGATGGTAAAAGATGCCTATGGTGAATGAATTCCTACTTGTTCTCTAAATTTAATAACAGAAAATTCAGTGTCTTTTCACCACTGTTTACGCTTAAAATAATGTTACTTACTCCTTCCTGTTTCCTTCTACAAACACTATGTTAGCATTAGTAGTGAGAGTAATATGTATTGATATCATCATGGATTATGTATTAGTCCCCTTGGGCCATTGTAAAAAGTGCCACAGCTGGTTGGTTTAAAGTGACAGAAATTTAGTCTCTCGCAGTGCTGGAGACCAGAAATCTGAACCCAGGGCCTGTGCTGTCTCGGAAGGTGCTGAGAGAGACCCTTCCTCGCTTCTGTCAGCTTCTGGAGGCTCCCAGCAATCCTTGGTATTTCTTGGTTATATTCCTCCAATTTCTGCTTCCCTTGTCACATGGCCTTCCCTCTGGTGTTTCTCTCCAAATCTCTCTTTCCCTCCCAAGACACCAACAACTGGATTTAGGGTCCATCTAAAGGCCAGTGTTCCCCTCACTGTAGCTCAGCACCAGATCTCATGCTAAGCTCTGCTCTGCCTGGTTCCATCTGGGCCAGCTGCCTGCTTCTCCTGCTCTGCCCACTGGAAGGAACCTCCTGGAGTTTATGACAACCACGACCCTGACCAAGCATGCTAAGCCACTGTGCTCTTCCGGCCTCTGTCTGGACAACTTCTGTAATTCATCAGAATCTGCCAGCACAAGTTCCAGGTCCCAGTGACGAGGGCATGGGGTCCTTTTCCCTTTCTAGCAGTCCTGTGGTGCTATGGCTCCATGAGGCTCCATGTCCCAGAGCACACAGTTATGGTACCCTGAGGACGCAGAGCTACCTCCTGACTTGAAGGATTCTGGCACCAAGGCCCAGGTCGAGGCGGAGCTACTGACACAACTCCTCCCCAGTGTGCTGGGCCCCCCTCACCCTCCCCCCTGCAGCAAACTGC
Organism: Callospermophilus lateralis; assembly: GCF_048772815.1. Classification (NCBI taxonomy): domain Eukaryota; kingdom Metazoa; phylum Chordata; class Mammalia; order Rodentia; family Sciuridae; genus Callospermophilus; species Callospermophilus lateralis. The sequence continues at coordinate 16,935,541 of NC_135321.1, forward strand.
ACATCATTCCGATTCACCTCTCCCAGAGATGTCTCAGCCTCACCCAAGATCAGACCCCCAATCTTGCAAGTTCTGCAAGACCCCCAATCTTGCTATATAACCCCATAGACATAAAATCTAGCTCTAATAAAAAGAGTTCTGCACTAAGTGGGATCATCTATTCCTTCACATTGATGCCTCTCATGCAATCTATCTTTCTTGACCCTCCTTTCACATCTGTATTTAAAGTGCCAGGCAGTGTGCAAGGCTGGGAGACAGAGACCCCTGGGGTATGCAGGGTAGGCCACAGCAGGTCTTTAGCTTCTGGTTGTTTATCTACTGCCCTCTTGATGGGTATTTTGGCATTTTTGATGTTTTCACAACTACGAACTATTTTGCAATGCATATCATCATACATGAATCTTTGCACAGTTATATAGAGAGTTTTGTATAATAAATTTCTGGAAGTAGAACAGCTGTATCAAAGGGAAAGCATTCTTGAGACTGGAGTAGCTTCATGGTAGAGTGGCTGCCTAGCATGTTCTCAGCACCACACAGAAAAAAAAGCATTCTTATACTTTTAAGATAAATTTTGTTGAGATATAGTGTGTGTGTGTGTGTGTGTGTGTGTGTGTGTGTGTGTGTAATGGTCCTATATAAAGTGTATAATTTAATGGGTTTTAACATACATATTGCATACCTGTGAGTATTTATATGTGTTTGGGTTTTAGACCCACCATAATCCAGTAGGATCTCCCCTTAACTTGATCACATCTGCAAAAATCCTAACCCAGAAAATCTTCATCAAAGAAGGGATGAGAAGATGGGGAATGAGGGATGAGGTGCCCTTTATCCACTCATTTATATTCTTCCTTGGTTAAGGTTGTTTATGGGGAATGAGTCCCCCAGTTTTCTAGCTTGTCCCGGGCTTTGAATTCCTCTGACAAAAAGACTCAGGAATTTGAGATAGAAAGCCATTGATATTTATGGAAAATGAAGACAACACGTTTGCTCTTGAACTTACTCTTTCACTTCAAAACATATTCAAGTGTCAAATATCATGTTGTGGTGGGATCAACTCAGCAAAGAGATAGAAGAGCTGGGTCTCTGTTGTGGTTCTGCTGTATGGCCACCTAGGCCCTTCAACCCCTGTGCCAAACACATCTGTGAAAAGAGACTTGGATGTCATCTGAATTCCTTCTACTCTCCATGTTCTCTTCCAGTTTATCTTTGTAACCAAGCATTTTGAGCTTGGGGGAGGAAAAATGCCAATCCACCAAACAAGTAACTCATTAAAATAGAAGAGTCTCATTATTTTTTTTTCTGGAGAACTGAATTCTTAAAAATAGGGAGGCATAAGGAGTAGGAGAGGAGGAGCAGCTGTTCTATTTTGCTCTGGGGATAGGATGAAAGGGACTGGACGTAAATTGTGCCAAAAGGGATTTATTTAAATTAGACATTAAGAAAGTTGTGAGACAATGCAACGTGTTACCCAAGATTTTGGAACCTGCTATCTAGAGAAATGTTCAAAAGGATGTGTTTTGTTTTTGTTCTTTAAAGTGTACATTCTATCTAGACTTTTGTACGTATACTATACATCGCCATGAAACAGGAAAGTATAGCTAGGTCTTTCTAGGAGAGAATGACAGATAGAAGGCACTCACTCACCACCGCCCACCGTCTCCAGCCTGTGGCCCTGGTGCACATTACTAATTAATCACTGTTCCCGACCTGTCCAAGCCCAGGCAAGGCCTCATAATTTATCTCAATGCCATAATCCAGGCAGCAACGACCAATCAATCACAGTTGGCGAATGAAGTGGGTTGATGAATAGATGATGTTTCTGAGTCTCCTCAATAATACGGCCACAGTGTTTCTGCCTGGGAGTATGTAAGAATTATTTGTTCTAATTAAAATACAGGTTCCAGAACCCCATCCTGGAGATTTGGGTTAAGAGAAGAGGCCCAGATCCCATATATTACCAAGCGAGTCTGTGTGACTGATGGAACTAGTGATGACTCTCTGGGATGCTTTGACATGGAAGGAGGGAGGTAAGTCACAGGCTCACAGTGCAGTCGAGAGACCTGCTGGAAATAAATGTTCTATGTCTGCGTGCTCAGTTCTGAGTTGCTCCTGTTCAGACCCATCTGGAGTCCAGTTTCCAGGGTGGCCTAGATTCTGTCTTAACTTTCATGATTGTTTCTTAACTTCCTTTCTTAACAACCACAAGGCCTTCTTAATTGGGTCTCTGGGGTACAGGTCAAATTGAAACCCAAAAAGCTCTCTATCAAATGGCTTGCTACCTGCTCAGCAGGTCAAGAAATATCACTCTTTACTTTCCTGTGGATTTTCCTCTTAGTTGTCTCTGATTATTTCAAATTTGCACAGCCCATCCGTCTGTGGGTACTTGTAGTTGGTTTGGAAATGGTTCTCTTTTTGTTGACTCATACATGACTTTCTTAACAGTAGGACCAAATCAGTTTCACACATTTGTGAGCCCCCTGGCCATCTCTTTCAGCCCCCTACAAATTCATATCCACTCAGCTCTCTAACAGGGAGGAATAATAACAGGAATCATAGTAAAAATATTTGACAACTGGTCAGAACAAACCTAAAGTTAACATATAGACAAACAGCGTAGACCTCAGCTGGTCAGAACACACACCAGTTCTCACCAGCTTGTGAAGACACGTGCATCACGCTAGGTGTGGTAGGCAAAATACTGACCCCACAAGGACGCTCTTGCCCCAGTCCCCAGAACCTGTAAATGGTACCTTATGTAGCAAAAGGGAATTTGTAGACATGATTAAGGATCTTGTGATAGAAAAACTGTCTTGGCCAGGTGCAGTGACGTATGCCTGTAATCTCAGCATCTGGGGAGGCTGAAGCAGGAGGATCCCAAGTTCAAAGCCAGCCTTAATGAAAGCGAGGCACTAAGTAACTCAGTGAGACCCTGTCTCTAGATAAAATAAAAATAGGTCTGGGGATGTGGATAAGTGGTCAAATGCCCCTGAGTTCAATCCCTGGTACCACCTACCCTCACCCCACAAAAAAAGAAAAATGGTCCTGGATTATCCAAGACAGTCCCAATGTAATCCCAAGTGTCCTCCTAAAAGAAGACAGAGGAGGACTTGACCATGGAAGACAGAAGGTGCCATTATGGAAGCAAGATGTGAGGCTGCTGGCTTCAGGCCCAGAGGATGGGACCATGAGCTAAGGGATGTAGGTGGCATCTAGAAGCAGAAAAAAGCAAGGAAATAAATTCTACTCTAGAGCATCCAGAAGGAACCTTGTCCTGATGGCACCTCAATTTCAGTTCAGGGAAACTAATTTAGAAACCGGACCTCCAGAGCCATAAGAGGATACATGGTGGTGTAACGAGTCACAGAGTTTTTGGTTACTTCTTATTATAGCCATAGAAACCAACACAGCTGAGATTATCAGACTGAAGATGGGCCCAAAGTACAAGGAGAATCAGGACCCGCAGATCCTGACAAAGCTAGATTGTGAACCCCAGCTCAATGGGGAATACTGGGGCAGGAAAAGGGCCAGAGTAGGATGTAGCCAGAAAAGTCCTTAAGAAAAAGTAATCAAGTCCTATATATACCTGTCCTGTGGGAAAGACAGGACTGTGTGTATATGGACGGTACTATAGGAGACACGTACACACACACACACACACACACACACACACAAAGACACATATAACATACATACACATCCTACATGTTACTGGAATATCCTTTTATACTGATCAGTGTGCAACTAAATTATCCAGACTGACTGCTGAATATAAATTCTTGCCCCTACCTTGTTGGAAGTAGGAAGTACAAAAAATAAAAGTTTCTCTGTTGCCTCCTAAGTCTCCCTTCTCCTTTCCATATGCACAGAGAAATCCTCTAGCACTCACAGGATCTTACTCTGGTGCTTTAGGAAGCTAGCTTTGTTAAGAGACAACTTTCTCCATAGGGTGATGGGTGAGCTCCATTTCTGATCCGTAGTCAGACGCTTTATCCATTGCGCTACTGGCCCGAGCTTGGTGGGCCCCATTTTTAAGAACCACACTGCTGATCTTTTAAGTCTAAGAGACTCTGGCATAAGAATAGACACGTAGATCAATGGAATAGAATCACAAGTCCAGAAATAAACAATGGGTTTATGGTTGATTGATTTTTGACAAGGTTATGAAGACAATTCAATGAAGAAAGAATGTTGTTTTTTTTTTTTTTTCCAACAATTGGTCTTAGGACAACTGGATGCCCACATGGAAAAGACTGAATTTGACTTCTATCTCACACCATATACAAAAATTAACTCACAAGGGTCATAAACCTATATATAAAAGAAAACCATAAGGCTCTTAGAAGAAAACATAGGAATAAATCTTTGTGACTGGATTGAACAATGCTTTCTTACCTTTCACAACTAAACCACAAGAAATCAAAGAAAAACAACTAAACTGAACTCCATCAAAATTTAAGAAGTGTGTACTTCAAAGGACACCACCAAGAAAGTGAAAAGACAATGGGAAGAATGGGAGGTAATGATGGTAACTCATACACTCATAAGGAACTTGTACCGCCATCTGTAATGGGTTCTTACAATGTGGATGACCCTGGAAACACCATGCTAAGTGCAAGGAACCAAATACAAGAGGCAATACGGTGTGATTCTATTTAAATGAAATGTTCAGAACAGGCAAATCCACAGACACAGGAAGTACATTAGTGGTTTCCAGGGAATAGGAGGAGAAGGGAATACTACTTATGGGTATGGGTTTTTTTCAGGAGTTATGGTTAATATCTGCAATTATATAGATTTTTGTTTGTTTTGTTGGTTTTTTTTTCGGGGCTGGTACCAGGGATTGAACTCAAGGGCACTCAACCACCGAGCCACATCCCCAGCCCTGTTTTATTTTGTATTTTATCTAGAGACAGGGTCTCACTGAGTTGCTTAGCGCCTCGCCGTTGCTGAGGCGGCTCTGAGCTCGCTGTCCTACTGTCTCAGACTCCCTAGCTGCTGGGATTCCAGGCGTGCACCATCATGCCTTGCTTAATTATATAATTTTGATGGTTGCACAGGTCTGGAAATATACTGAAACCCACTGAATCATAAACCTTAAAAGAATGGCTTTTATGATATGTGGAATTCTCCTTACTGTAGCTGTTATTTTATTTAAACAGAGGGGTAGAGGTCGTAGAATTATTGGAAGGGCTGGAGACCCATGCCCAAGGGATACAGCCAGGCACAGTGCCCTGGAGCTCACTGCAGATGTGTCCTGCTGAGGCCACCCTGCCAAGGCCAGTTTGCGCCAAGGACTGCAGCACTGTCTTGAGCACCCTGACATCTTGGCCCAAATAGACAAACTTGCTGCCACTGAGGGCTCTCAATTCAGTCTCAGGTGGGAGAATGAGTGGAAGATTCTAGAACACATGTTTATGTCCAGTTGCCAGCAGACCAGGAGTGAGCATCAGTATCTTCTGTAATGGATGTTAGACCTCCCAACTCGGGAGTCCCTGATGTAGGAAGATGGGCCAGTTGCTAAGCCACCAAAACAGAAAGGCAAACGACCCCTACACCATCACCTTTATTTATATTTTTTTCTCAAACTTCTGCAGACTAGAACAAAACAATCTCAATGGCAGTTCCTCTCCTGACTCTTGGTCATTATTTCAGGTCCCTCAGCCATCCACTAATAATTGTTTACTGAATCTCTATTTGCTGCCAACCTGAATTTCAATTAGCATAGTCAAGACATTAGCTCTTAGGCTTAATATTGCTCCAGACTATTTTATTTTACTAGAAGACTACTGCAGACAGAAAAGCTGTTATGAGACAGACTCTGATTGGTGCAGTGGGAAAAAAACAAGCTTTAGAACAAGGTGAATTTGAATATGAATCTCAGCTCTGGTCTTGCTTTCTGAGCTTCAGTTTCTGCAACTGAAAATGGAGATAATATTAACTTTGAGAGTCAATGTGAGTGTGAAGAGGACCCTAACTGTAGAGCTCTCCGCAGTTGAGAGAAGTGCAGGGAACCAAATACAAGAGGCACGAGAAGTTGTCACGGGAAGTCATGTGACATAGAAGTTCTTTGAGAAGAGAGCAGATGCAGGCTAGGAAGTGCTTATTCACTGCCTGTACTGGGTGCCTTGGGAATGGCTGTATCCCAGTACCTCCAGCAGCACCTGGTGCCAGGAAGAGAGGAAAGGACCCCACATGTGATGTTGGGGTCACTTCTGGTTTTGTTCTGTGTAAATTCTTGTATAATCTGCCTTCTTAGACTTGCAAATCAAGCCAGTGCCTCTGATTTTCCATCTTCAGCTAGTAGAACCCACCACCCTGTGTTCACGACGCTGTAGTCACCGATTGTGGTAACTTCATTAGAGAATAAAAAGGAAGTTCAAACTTCTGTAAAGGAAGTCCTGGTGTATTTCGAAGGAGGAGGAGTCAGTGGAGTTCTAGCCCAAGAAATACAGAGCTGTCGCTATGAAGATAATCTGTAGGAGAATGAAAACCCATTAAGTACTTCTAAATTATGCATTCGTTCATTCAGATATGGATGTTGAGAATCTAGTGTTGGGGGGGCTGGAACTACCCCCTTCTTTGTTCCATGTTTCCACGTGGGGAACAACCATCAGTGGCACTATGAATATTTTCAACACTCACTTTTCCCTAGGAGACACACACACACACACACACACACACACACACAACAGACGTGGAGGTTTACCTCCCTAGCTGTGGGTAAACTTGGTTGTGAAAGAGAACTTGTCCTGAGAAGCCCTTGAACTGAAATGGAAATGGAGAGAGGGAAATCGGAAAACTATCTGCCCAGGCCTACTTTCTGGGGAAGCTTTGGTTTCCCACCTAGAGACAGCTCTGTCCCCTCTTCTTCCCTGATGGCCTAGTGTTTCCTCCCAGAGAGCACCAAGTCCTCAGGTACCTCCCACTCTACTTCCTGTCTTCCTGTCCTGAAAGCAGGGTTGTTCTTCCAAGCCTAGCCACCCCCTCCCTCAGTTTTGGGAGTCGGACCAGCCTGGTGATCACTTTTCTGACCTGTGTTGGCTCCTGTTTCTCAGAGCCCCCCTTCTAACTGGGTTAAAAGTTCCTACTTCCTGTTAGTACCCTTGGGTCTGGTGGCTGAGACCCCTTCCCTGGTTACCTCCTTGCACAAGGCTCTCCCTTGCGATCCTGGTCCTGGCATCTGACCTTGTCTCCCACTCCCCTTCTCTCTAAAGTCCTGGCAGGAAAACTGGGACAAAGGGACCAAGAGGAGGGGTTAAGAACTCTGGAAGACTGAAGCAGCCTTTGTTTTCATCTGCTTCTCCCTCTGGCTCCGACCTCTCTGAAGAGCTGAACCCACACTCTACAATGTTAACATTCGCCCCTTGATCCAGAGCACATGGCCTTCCCTTCCCCACCACCTGTCACCAACATAACCGCCTGGCTGTGCTTACTGCAGACTGTAAATAAACCAGTAGTCTCAACTTCTGAGGGGAAACCAAAGCACAGAAATTATGTAAATATCATTCCGAACAATTTCCGTGCATATATTAATATGAATCATGTTACTGCTCCAACTGTTTCATTGTTGCAAATAATCTGCAGTGGTAAAAACCATCAGGTATAAAGAACCAAGCCACTCTTCTTCTAGCCCACACCCCTCCACAACTGTAACACAATCTTGCTTAACTACAGCAGAAAACCTGCTGTAGCAATTGGGAATTTAAAGCCCAATTTAATTTAATGTAATTTCCCTAAAATGGAAATCAACTGTGATGTTCCCAAGACAATGTCAGACAATGGGTAGCTGGTCAGAGCTAGAAGTTATTTTAGATGAACTTGAATCCCAAGCACACAAGTTCATATGCTCGCTAAGATCAACGCACGTCACACTCTAATGAGTGTTGGATCTTACATAATCCTTGAGCAGATGGGCCACAGCCATGATTTTGTGCAAATGTAAATTATCTTCTAAATGAAATATGCTTGGGAGAGATACACCAGGTTCAAATTTCCAAACACAGAGGGGGAAAAAAACAACTCACCAAAGAGCCATTATTTATTCAGCTGGTTTTGAATGCAAGTCTCCTAGCCAATGTTTTGAAAAATCTATCCCACAGTCTCAGGAACAGGGAAAAGTCAAGGGCTCTGTGTGCTCTCTCTCTTCCAGCCTCCATCAGCAAGCCATCTGTGGAGAGGGAGGAACTTTGCTATTTTGGGGGCATGGTGTAGGAAGGTTCACAATCTAATCTTTTGAAATATATTTCAAAGTGAAGGTAATTAACATATATATAGTGAAATGTGCAGCCCTTAGATGTTCAGATGGATGCATTTTGACAATTATGTATACACAAGTAACCAACGCCCCAAATAGGGTACAGAACATTTCCATCATGCCAGAAGTTTCTAGCCTTCCCCAAACCAGAAACCACTAATTTGCTTTCTGTCACTATAGCATCAGTGGTGGCTGTTCTGGAATTTCATGTAAATGGAATGGTACAGTAAGAACTCTTGTGTTGTTTCTTTCATTCAACATAATGTCTTTGAGATTCATTCAGAACATTGCATGGATTTATAACTTGATTTTTAAAAAGTTGGAAAATCATATTCCATTGTATGAATCTACTGTAGATTGTTTATTCAGTTACCTGTCAGTGAACATTTGGATCACTTCCAGTTGTTGGCTTTAATTCATCGGGAAAGATTTTTAAATGATATTGTTGGAACCAACTAGATACATATGTGGAAAAAATTGAACCTCAATCCTTGTCTGACTCCATATTCAAAATTAAATAGATCATACACCTGCATGTATTACCCACAGCTAAAAAGCTTCTAGAATAAAGCATAATAATTTCATGATCTTGAGGTAGACAAAGAGACCTTGGAAAGAACACAAAAAGTCCCATCCAAAAAAACAGAGTTCTTAAAAATTTAAAATTTCAGCTCACAAAATGATGTTATTTTAAAAGCGAACAGACTAACTACAGACTGGGGGAAAAATAGTTATAACATGCAACTGACAAATGATGTGCATCCAGAATATATAAAAATGCTTGCAAATCAACAATAAAAAGACAAAGAGCCCAATTTAAAATGACCAAAGACTTGAAACATATTACAAAAATGATGCACAAGTGCCCAATAAATCCCCCCGAAAGTGCCATCTGATCTTTTTTCAAACTCCTAGGTGCTATTCTTCTAGTGAGTCACTCAGAGCTTCTTCCCCCTTTCCTCTTAGCCTGCTGGAAAGACGAGATAGAAAATGGATGTGGGTTTTGTATTTGAAGACTTAGCCTCCAGCCCCCTCAAAACTACATGCTTTCTGCTTAGTAATTACAGAGTGTTTTCTAGAATTGCTGAGGTGAACATGCCTGCAGTTGCCAGAGCCTTTCTTTGTGTGCTTCAGTGTGCAAAAGGGAGAAGCTCAGAGAGTTCACAGCTTCAGGTCAGGCACAGGGAAGGAAAAAGGTGGCGCGTGGGCTGCAGGCAGAGCTGGTCAGCCTGGGAGGGAGGAAGGGAAAGCGATGCAGGTGCACAGGGGCTTCTTTGCTGCCTGGGTGATGCTCAGGTTTGCTGCAGCTTTTAAAAGCAGAATAAAGTACAGCCCTTGCCCAACATGAGTAAGTCCCGGATTCAACCCCCAGCACTGATAAAGGGGGTGGGGGGAGAATAAAATTTAAATCTTCAAAGAGCAAACTATCCTTTTTTTTTTTTTTCCAGTGCTTTAAGAAATATTTATTTCATAACCCCAGTCATAACAGGCATTTCCTTCTCTGGGTACCTGGGATATAAAAGTACGGGAGACATTAAAACAATTTTGTCCCCATATGGTCTGTTCTCACCCAGAGGCATCCAAGTAATTAGGCTGCATGGCACAGTCAGAAGCTGATGGTTCCCCTGAAGAGAGAAAAGAATAGGGTGTGCATGCTGTGAAGAGTAGGGGTGGGTCACCCGATGAGCAGGACGCTCTCAGTGGACCCATCCTGATGACACTGTTTTAGGAAATGCTTTAGTGAGTTCAGAAGAAATAGGTATATTCCTTTCCCACCTATATATATGTGTATGTGTGTGTGTGTGTGTGTGTGTATGCTTATTTTTTCTTGACACGACTGAATAAGTAGTTTCTACAGCCTAATGTTCAAGGACAATGGTACAGTGAAGTCTTCTCCTTCATTCCTGAATTTAGGTGGGATATTTTAATAAAAGACAATATTCATAACCCACTTGAATCAAATGTATGAAATATGATATGACAAGAGCTTTGTAATGTTTTGAACAACCAATAATAATAAAAAAAGATAATATTCACCATATTTTTTGTAGATTTCTTTCTTTTTGTCAGTACTTATTAGAAGTTTAAGGAAGATCTTTTTCTATTTATAGTTTCTAAACATCAATAAAGGTGATATTCTATTAAACTTTCTATATTTTTTCAGGAAATCTTATACATGATATGTATACATGATATCATATATATATATACATATATATAATGTTTGACTTAATTTAGAAATATTTTTTCTTTTATCAGTTAATAGTCATCCCTCAGTATCCTTGGAGGATTGATTCCAGGATCCCCTGTAGATATCAAAAAGGACAGATGTTTAAGTCTCGAATATAAAATGCTGTGTCACTTGCATATATCCTAAATGCACCCTCCTGCAGACCTTAATCCCTTCCAGGTTACTCTGAATACCTAATGCAATGTAAGTGCTATGTAAATACTTGCTGTACTGTATTTCTTAGGAAATAAAGACAAGAAAGAATTATGTACATGTTCAGTACAGGCACAACTATTTTTCAAATATTTTCAGCCCACGATCTGCAAATATGGCACCCACAGATAAGGAAGGCTGATTGCACTCCATTGCATAATTCCGGGAGCACAGAAGTTTTCTTATGCCACTAGAATACCATTATCAAAATGAAGAATTTCAATTTTATCACAATGTTATTCTAAAAAAATACTATTATTAGCAAACAATACAATGTAATATATAATACTCTGCCATCATCCATCCCAAGATTGCTGGTAAGCACTTTGCCTTGTGCAGGGAAAACCAAATTCATGTATTCCATTTGGTTTCCAGGTCTTCAGATTCTTCTGATAAACAGTTCCTCAGCCTTTCCTTTAATGCCTTAGACAGGTCATTTGTATAAGATTACAGGGCAAATAGTTTGTAAAATTTCCCTCTGTATCTCTAATGTTTCAAAAAGATTATGTTCAATGTTTGAATATTTTCAGGGGATCGACAGAAGAGATTCTGTGACTTCCTGTGGCATCATATCAAGAGGAACATGATGTCTGTGTTTTGGAATATTGACTGTTAATTGGGGTCACTTTAATATTTCAGGTTTCTTGACTTTAAGCTTACTATGGCAATATTTTAAACTATGTAAATATCCTGAAGCACACCAGCATTTCACCCATGGTTTTAGCCACTATTGATGATTTTCTAACTTTCAGTCCATACTTACTGTTCTACAGTAGAATAGACATTCCCATCTCATCAGTATTCTTTTTTTTCCCCTTGCTTTATTCTTTTTATTTATCTCTATCATGATGGATTTGGGAATTCTTAAATGTTCCATTGGGTTTAATTGACACTGTCACTCTTTATTCTGCTGCTCAGCTTTTCCCGGATTGGGCCAGTGAGAACTTCTTCAAGTTGGTTTCCTTGGTTCGATTATGTCATCACTGCTCCTTGGGGACCTAGTTTCAGAGGTCTCAGTCCATGGCTGGACAACTGCATTATTCTGGGTTAAGCTGAGGCAGAACATCGTGGTGGTAAGGCATGACAAAGGAAATCTGCTCCGTTCTTGTCACCCAGGAAGCAGACGACCATCACTAACCATTTAAAGGGAAAACATTGATCCCTCAGTGACTGGACTTAGTTTTCCTAAAGAATAGCGATGGTTTGTAATCCACTGGTGTAATTACTACTGAGCACCTACTATGAGTCAGACATTGTTATAAGCATGGCGAAAGTACAACTTCATGGTACCCATTGTCAGGGAGCTTCAAGGATTCTAAACAGGCTCTTGTTCACCCAAGTAGTCCCATCCCAGGGAACTTAGGAGAAGGTCTCTTTAGGAGGAAACTCAGTGACAAAAGGGCCCCTAGCCCGAGGCACTCAAAACATTTGGAATTTGCGGTTGCTAGGTATGTGTTTTGTGTTGCATCCCAATCCAGGAAGCAAATTGCTGGAATCAAGAACACTTTGAATCTCAACTGGAATCAGACTGGGATTCAATTCAGGTAGAAGCAGAGGCTATACCTTCTAATTAGTTTTAAGGGCTGCTGCAGACACAGGAGAAGGGAACCGCTCAGAAGGTGGCCTGCTGGATGAAACTGAGTTTACCACAGACATCCAGTGACACTTCACTGAATGTGAGGATTCGCACACAAATCAATTTGTCAGATCAGTGATGCAAAACAAATGAAAAACTGTTAAAAAAAGCAATAATAGATTTTGTTAACGCAAATGATATTTTAATTTACCCACAATCTCATTCTAACATGTAATCAGATGAAATTTATTAACGTGATGTTTATATTCTTTTTTTTTTGTACCAAGTTTTTGGCACCTGGTGTGTATTTACGTGCCGCACCTCTCAGCTGGGCCTGCAATGAGAGTACTCAATAGCCACGTGTGGCTTGCAGGAGCTTCCATATTGAACAACAGCGATAGGGGATCTCGACACTCGTGTTCACGTGTGAAGGATATCACTGCCTTCACACAGGTGTGTTTTTTCTCTCAAGGTTGAAGTTCCTTAACAGCAGAGCAGACATCTGTTTAAAGTCATAACTTCCCCAGTGTCTGGACTAAAAGTGCTGCTTATCGAGTTCCAGCCAATTCAATTTAATTGAAGGCTGGGGGTGTAGCTCAGTGATAAAGCACTTGCCTAGTTTGTGTGAGGCTCTGGGTTCCATCTCCAGCACTACAAAAAAAAAAAAAAAAAAAAGTTTTTTTTTTTTTTAATTTAATTGAATAAAAACTAAGTGATTAATCAACTGCCTGATTTTTCTGAATTTATATTCAGAACATTAACATTATTTAAACTGTCATTTTAGGACTTAAAAATATTTTTTTCTCTGTTGGATATCTTGGGTATATGTAAGCTGAGCTGCATTTTCTGTACAGGGGTGAGCCAGCTCCCCATCCATGCCACCTCATCTACCCATGTGCTGTCTCCTAGGGACTGTCAGGACAGTGGGACTAATAGCCAGAATAGATGCCATTTGTGGTTCCCACACCTGCCAGAGAGAATCCCGGAGTGCTTGTTAGGAATACAGATTTATTAGCAAAAGAAAAAAAAATGGTTCTTCATTTTTCATCATTTTAGTTGGAAAACTTTCAAAGATATGCAAACACTCCAAGTCTGCATAGTATTTTACCATTCACAAAATATTTTTGAGCTTTACCTCCTTGATCCTTAAAATAGCAAGTTCCATCTGAGAATAAACATTAGGTACCCCATCTGTCTTGGGAAGAAACTCAACCCAGGAGGCTCTGGGTGGATTGCCAGAAATCACATAGCTCACATAGCTAGTAGTGGTGGATATAATATTTATTCCAAGTGTTTCTCAATGTCAAAGGCCCAATGGTTTTTAGAGATTGTTTCCATAAGATACTCAAATTATATTGACTTCAGTCCCAATTGGCTAATTGTTGGGAATAAGCACCTTCCCATGTGTTCTCCAGAGAGTTCTGGGAGCTTCCTAGCAGGCACGCTGCCCCCCACCCCCATCTCTATTTTGACTGCCTTATGATGTCACCTACCTGCTCCCTTGGCTGCTAACTGCTCTATGGGGCACCTCTGCCCTCTGCTGGTGACCCCCATGCATAGCACCTCTCTGGCCATCCGCAGTTTCATTCTCACCTAAAACCCACCTTCTCTATTCCTGGGGAAGCACCTCAGGGAGTCAGGTACTCACCACAGCCAAACTTCACTGATATGTTCTTTAGAGGACAGAAAAAAGGAAATGCAACCCAATGAACAACTGATAATGTCTCATAGATGTGGCTGCACTCTGAACTTCAAGTCTGGGCCCATCCTCAGAGTCCCCAACCATGTTTGGCCTGCTTCCAAATGTGAGTGCCAGTTCCCACATTGACAGACACCATCATTGGGTCCAGAAAGACTGGCATGCAAAGGCAGGGGAAAAAGGAACTTTTTACCTGTCCTCCCTAGTCCGTAGTTCACCTTTCATATTTTCATTTCCTGGCCTCTACTCAGGCGAATGGGATTGCCAACAGAAATGGCCACTGTCCAGGAAGTCCCTGTCCCTCCCAGAGAGCTTGCATTATGGCCTTGAGTGGAAGAAATTAAATTACAGTGGAAAGTAGCAACCCACATCCTTGTGTTCCCAGGTACTTAGACTTAAATGAGTGCATCTAAGATATGCCCACTTCTTGGAAAGGTCTTTCCTTTGGTGTAGGGTCAACTTCAAGTCTTCAGAGCTCTCCTGTTCCACAGAAACTCAAATGAAGATCATTTGCTTGTTTGAGAACATAAGCAAATCTCAAGAAGGGTAAAAATTCTCAGGAATATCCTATAGACACAGAGCAATCTAACTCCCCAATGAAACAACTAAGTTCTTCTCTAGGAAAATAATACACCTTTGCGAAAGAAAGAAAGAAAGAAAGAAAGAAAGAAAGAAAGAAAGAAAGAAAGAAAGAAAGAAAGAAAGAAAGAAAGCTTTCTTGATTATTTTGCAAAAGCAAGAAAAGGCTGAACACATTAGTCTAACAGTCTGTCTTTGGACCACTTCATCTGATCCACATTTTCTCCCCTGGGAGGTCTATGAACCACCAGCTGTTCCTCTGCTTTGTCCTCAGTGAGGGGCTTTCCCTGAAAAGGGACAAAAAGGGACAGCCTGCCCCTATGAAACAGTTCACATCCACCTCTTAGGAAGTGCATCCTTTGGAAGCAGTTTCTGCTGTTGACTTTAAAGTGATGCTTTTACCAACTTCTAAACCAATCAAGGTTTCCAAATACAGATCGAGGTTCCCGCAAGGGCAGCCAATTACACCTGCTGTTACGCAAGCCTAGCGCTCTGCCGGGCTCCTGTGGCTCCTTGAATGGCGTAAAGAGAACAGGGCTTCACCTCTGCTGATGACTCAGTCATTTAGAACCTCAATTACTCCCTGTTCTTCTAAGACAATGATGCCTTCAGGGAAACTGGGCAGGGCAGGTCAGTTTGTCCTGGTCTATAACAGCCCCAGACAATTCCCCTGGGAGTTTAGTCTCTGCTTTAAAGGGTTTCTGCTTCTTACTTGGCTTCAGGTGGTTGGTTATGTTGTTCCTTGCTCCTGCTGTCTGTTAATCCATTTTCCTGAGAGGGGTACGTCTTTCAACATCCCTGCTGTGGGCTGAATCTTCATATCCAAACTAGGGAGACTTGTTTCTAACTGAAAGAGGGTGTGCATTGTGAGGAAGGATCTTGAGGTCTTAATTGTTTCTTCCTTTTTTATTCAACTATTCATTAACAAATGATTACTAAGTGCCTTGGTGTTCAGCACCGGGACAGCAGTGCCTGTCCTTGGCTACATGTTGGAATCATCGGGAAAACTGAAAGACTCACAATGCCAGGCATCCTCCTCCAGAAGATTCTGATGCAACAGATCCTGGGTATGGTTTTGACCTTGAGATTTTCAGCCTGGGTATGACTTTGACCTTGAGATTTTCAGAAGGTTCCCAGGTGACTCTGACATGTAGCCGGGGACAAGTACTGTAGTTCCAAAAGCTAAGTGACTTCTTCAGAAGCCTGCTGATACCTGTGGGGATCTGCCAGCTCCCTTCCCCATGGCACCTGACAGCCCTTTTTCACTTCCAGGAGTCTTTGGAACTTGACCTTGCCTGTGCCTGTGCTTTTTGCTCCTTGGAATATTTGAGCATTTAAGGATGCTGTTCCTGGATTTATCTCTTTTGAATAATGTATAGAACACATGACTAGAAAGATTGAACCTGGACTAAAGTCTGACGTCAACGTAAATAATAAACTGTTATTAGTCAGTGACTTGTGATCACATCTTGATACTCTAGAAATCAGAGGCTCTTCCTGGAGCAGAATTTAATCTTGATCTAAAGAGAGCACAATAATTGTAATGCAAACAAAAAAGAGTACATGTATAATGGCATAATTTGGCGTGAACAAATTTTATTTACAGAGTCATGAAAACTTATGGGTAATAATGAGTGTAATACATTCCACTATTGTCATGTATGTAAAAAATTTAAAAAATAATAAAATAAAATAAAGAGAGCACAATCTGCCCCAAACATCACAACCTGCCCCAAACATCACAACTTCCTTCATTCTTCATCTTCCAGAATTGAAACTTCCTCTTGAGCACAGAGGTGTGATCTAGAAGTTCAAAGACATGAGTTGTACCACTTGCTAACTGTGTGCCCTTGGGTAAGTTGCTTAACCACTCAGAACTCTGGATGCCTCATTTTAAAATTTTGAATAATATATACCAGAAAAATTTTTACAATCAGGGCTGAGGTTGTTGCTCAGTGGCAGAGTGTTTGAGTAGCACATGTGAGGCACTGTGCTCAATCCTTAGCACTACATATAAATAAATAAAATAAAGGTGTTGTGTTCATCTACAACTAAAAATATTTTTTAACTTTTTTTTTTTACAATCAAAGAGTTATTGTGATTATGAATGCATTGTTTTTGTGAAAAAAACAATTTCAACAATGTTGTTAAAAGGAAATGTGACTGTGGTGAATTGGTGTTGGCCCTTTGCACCTTTCTTTCTTTTCCAGAACTTTTAACTCTAAGTTTTTAAAACCACATGCAGAGATTACTGTATTAAAAGTTATTTCTGGACAGGCATGGTGGAGCATGCCTGTAATCCCAATGACTCCAGAGGTTGAGGCAGGAGTTTCACCAGTTCAAAGCCAGCCTCAGCAAAAGCGAGGTGTTAGGCAACTCAGTGAGACTCTATCTTTAAATAAAATTGTAAATAGGGCTGGGGATGTGACTCAGTGGTCCAGTGCCCCTGAATTAAATTCCACCTATCTTCCCCAAAAGTTATTTCTGAGACTTCAATAAGGCACAAATCATGCAATATTTTAATTTTGGGTGGATTTCATTTGTATTAAATGGCTTTGGGGTTGGAACTAGGAAAGTGTGAAAAGATACAAGTTTAATGGTGCAAAGTCCAGTCTTCTGAATGTAAGAGAAAGTTTACAGGAGCTGCTGGGCTTCCCATCTCTCTCATACCTGCTGCAAACAGGTGTGTGTGTGTGTGTGTGTGTGTTGATAACCCAGTGAGAGGGAAGGGTACTTCCCAGGGCTACAGGCCCCAAGCAGCTTCTTCAAGAAGTTCAGGTTGGACCCTGCTAGTGGCAGAGATTAACCCCCAAATGCGGCAGGGCCCGTTAGTTTGAGGGGAGTAAAGGAGGTGAGGAGATTCTATCAGGGGACACCTTGCAGCCACACAGGTGCCCTTCTCTGATCCCTTTCAAGGCAACCTGCTGCCTGAGGCATATTGGTGGACAGGTCCCTGCATCTTCTGACCTGTCCCACCTCCCACCCACCCCCCACTGCCTTCCTAGGCAGCATGTGGACCCCTTCTCTCCCTGGATCCCGTCTCCCGTGACACAGCTCTTCCTCTGTCCCCTTCCTTCACCAGCTTCCGCTGCAGGGGGCAGATCTGAGCAGTGCTCTGAAAACTGTCTTTCACAGATTGAACCCTAGTAAATCTCTTCCATGTCTATCTCCATCTTGGTATCTGCTTCTGGAAGAACCCAAACTGGCACTGACCTGGGCTGTCGAAGGCAAGGTCTATGTCCAAGGAGCCTGTCCCCAGCCGCCCAGCGTAATCGCCTTCCCACGGTGCAACTTAGGTGCCCCTCATCCACCTCGAGTGTCAGTATGAACACTGCCCTAGAGGTATTAAAATGTCCCAGTGCCAAAGAACACAATTTGAAATACCGTTTAATCAAAATATCACAAACCCACGATCCGTCCACTCTTAAGAATATTGCTGGCATAAGAAACAGTCTTTTGGTCCACGCCATCTTATTCTTGTTTTATATCTCTTAAGAGACTGGTGCAGTCGAAGCGATGACGAGTTTCATTTAAACATTTCCAGGAGTGATCATGAGCAGGTCACTTGCAGACCTCCAACCCTGCGGAGCTCAGTTGACCCAGAGGCACAGGTGCGGAATCCATCCGCTGGAATGTGCGCCAGCCCATCGCCACGCCCACAGGCTGCTCTCCGCCAATGACTGGGTTTAGCCAGGAAACTGAGGTTGTCTTGCTCCAGAGCCTTGGAACTCCTCTGACCAGCAGCTTTGGCTGGAGAATTCCCTGTCGGCCTTGCTGGGGCTTCCTGGGGCAGCCTAGGACACTTCCACCCACTCTGCTTCTTGTGGCCTCAGACTGATATTATCGTCTGGCCGGTCTCAGTCTTCCCCAGGACTGCCCCACCTCCTTATTCTCTTATTCTTGCTCGCCTAAGTCCATCTTGCTACCTGCTTCTTGGAGAATCCGGGCTAACTGTCTTAACCCACCCCAGACTCTGGGCTGACCGTCAAAGACTAGGTGGGTACAAAACAGCTAAGGCAGCTGTCTTTATTAGCGCAGGCATGACATCTGTCCTGGTTCTCCATCACTCCCAGATGAAGGAATCAGAAATGCAAAGATGCCTCATGTGAATACGATGATCTGAATTTAAAAATGGAATTGGATTTCTTCTAACAAAAATAAGTCACCTTTGATGTGAGGACTGGCCTTGCTATTTAGATTACCTGCAGGCATTTTTACTTATTGAAGGAACTAAGCTGGTTACTCTAAGATTTGGAGGGGGGTGGATGGGAGGCACTCCATTGTTTAAGCAGGTTGTTTAAAAATTAAACTATTTTTAAATTATATTTTAAATGTAAATTGCATATGTATTTTAAATGACACTGATAAACAAGAGCTGACATTAATGATATGTCAGTGTTTCTAACCTTTTGCATATATCAAGCATGGAAAAATGTTTCCAAAGTGAGAGTAACTGGCATATGTAATTAAGAACATGTGGAAGTCTCTGCAAAGCTTTTGGTGTGCTTCCTGAAGAGTAAGAGAAACGAATGACTCTAATGACTGAGAAATGAATTCTTTTTCAAGTCAAGTGGTTTCCAGTTCTCTGCCTTGAGCAAAACTGAAGGAGTTACTTAAATGATCTGTCAACTGAAAGATGAGAAATATGATTCTTGGCATACGCCTCCGAAGGAGATTAAAGAATTGTGGGTTATTGTTATAAGATAAATATTCTGGTTCTGCTTGCTTATTTATGTAAGTAAATGTTTGCAAGCACTTAGATCTATGAAATGAAGGACAAAAATAAAGTCATTAGAGTTAGGGGTGTAGCTCAGTGAGGGAGTGCTTGCCTAGCCTGCAAGAAGTCCCCGTTTTAGCTGGATGCAGTGGTGCACACTTATAATCTAAGTGGCTTGGTAGGCTGAGGCGAGAGGATCACAAGTTCAAAGTCAATAAAATCGAGGTGCTAAGTAACTCAGTGAGACCCTGTCTCTAAATAAAATACAAAATAGGGCTAGAGATGTGGTTCAGTGGTTGAATGCCCCTGAGTTCAATCCCTGGTACCCCCCCACACACACACACAAAGAAGCCCCATTCCATTTCCAGCACCATACAAAATTAACCAATTCATTAGTTAATTAAATAAAATTGTTGCTAACCTTGTCTCATTCATCCCTGTAAACACAAACTCACTGGAAAACAATAACAACAACAAATACTTTCATTTAGCTCATCAAAAAATACATTCCAAAAGCAATTTAATTTTTCCTGTTAATAATGATTTTCATGCTCAATAATTAATTTGTGATATCTTTGTTCTATGTTAACTAATTTGTAACACTGATAACAATTTATAACAGAACTTTTTAATGCTGAGAGCCTTAAAGACACAGGAAAAGAGTTTTATTATAAATTTCAATTTATATACATATTTTTGTAGTACAAAGCAAGGAGATTGACAATAGGCTTTTGAGCATAAAATTACATCTCATTAGGATAACATTCTGTTAGGGAAAGGCAATGAAAAGTGAGTTCAAAGCGAGAAAGAAGTAGGATAAAATTTTATGTCATTATAAAGGAGTTTGTTTGTGTATTTTTAAATAGGTAATGTAGATCCCTGAATAAACTTAAATAATAAATTCAAGGTAGCTCAATTTAAAAATATCCATATTTTTAATGTTTACAATGTCAGAAGTAACCATCCTGTACAGTTATACTAACTTGTTTAAGCTTATGATATATGGGAGAGGGGAATTTTTTTAAAGAATTTGTTGAGATAAAATAAAATGGAGAAAAAGAATGTCTGAAGACCATTGCTGGTTCAGGAGTGGTCAGGAGTCTGAACCTTGGTTGCATTTTAGAATCATCTGGAAAGTTTTGTTTTGTTTGTCTGTTAAGTATTGATACCCAGCCCCACTCCAGACCAAATAAACCAGTTTCTGGGGGTGCACCAGGACTCGGGATCATTTACAATCACCCAGGACTTTTCAGTGCATCCAGAGTTGAGAATCCCTGAGGCCCAGATATGGAAGGACTCCTCCAGGGGAACGGAGAGTGGCCTGGAGCTTGTGGGAGGAGCAAGAGACTAAGGCTCTGGGGTCCTGCAGTAAAAACAAGGAGGACCCCCAAACTTCCCAAGTTCCCCTCCCCTGCTTATAATCTCTGGTGAAAGACAGAGTTATGTCCAGTGTCTTTTGAGACTGCACCATGTCCCTGTCAATGACTTTCAGTTCTTAGGGTCCCAGCAGCCTTCCTCTTGCACGGGTCCTACTTCTCTCAGTGCTGGGACCTGGGACTGCACTTTGTCATGAGAGAGGCAAACTCCTCCTTCACTGGACCTTAGGCAGAAACCTGGGTCGACTTCTGAGCCCAGATGGTGAGAAGAAAAGAAGAGGAATTTAAAAACAGGAACACACGATGGAAGCTTCCTCTCTCAACCCCTGAGGAGCACGTGGGGTGCCCTGTTGTGGACTCACCATCTCTAATTGATTCTGTTGATTCTGACCATTCTAAGTCCTTGGGGATGATTTAAACTTGACTATGCCTCACATACAGCCAGAGAAACACAGGCTCCAAACTGCATGAGCTGTTGAGTCATGGAAGGTAAATAGAACCAGAAATAAAACTAGCCGAGAACTAGGAAGCTTGAGACACTTGGGGTGTTGGGCGAGGCTCCCCTGTGGCAAGCTGTGTGGTCCTGGCACTTTGTCAGAAAGGTGGATTGAGCCAGGTGAGTGCCAGCTATGCTCCAGCACCCTAATGATCTCTCAAAGGCCTCCTAGTGTTATGAAAACTTTGTGACTGGGAGCCCATTGTCAAGCAGGAGATCCTGTCCCCCAGGTCTGCCTGGAATGTCTGTGCGAAGCGCTCGGATCTAAAATAAGGGCTGGCCTGACCCTGGCACGGTCTCCTGCTCCTGGTTTACTTGTTTAGGTTTACAGAGCTCATACATCCTTCTCCTGTGTCTTTCTCATACGATCAATATGTGACATCAAGCGATAACATTTACTAGCCACACCCAATTCTGGGAAAGGCCAAATGGCAAAGGTGTGTCCCAAGTACAGGAGACCTTTGTTAAAGTTCCACACCTGGCATGTTCGTTCCCTGTGCCTGTTACAACAAAACACCACAAACTGGGTGACTTAAAACAACAGAGATCTATTCTCTCACTTCTGAAAGCCAGAAGCATGAAATCATTATCACAGAGCCAAAATCAAGGGGTTGGCTAGACCATACTGGCTCCGGGGTTCCAGGGGACAATCGCCCTTGCCTCTTCCAGCTTCCAGTGGCTGCATTATTCCATTCTCTGCCTTTATCTTCATACTTTCTCTCCATGTGTATCAAATTTCCTTCTGCTTCTTCTTTTAAGGATAAAAGAGATTGCTTTTAGGTCTCAGATAACCCAGGATAATCTCTCCACCCGTTATGTCATCTGCAAATGCCCTTTTCCCACACAAGGTAACGTCTATAGATGTTATGGTTTCAGTAGGTCTCCCCCCCACACACAATGTGTTGGAAACGATTCTCAACGCAACAGAATTGTCAGGCAGGGACTAACAGAAGGTATTAAAGTCACGACATTTCCACCATCATGATTAGTTTAGTGCTGATTATAAAAGTGGGGGTGCTGCAAATTCAATCTTTCTCATGTATTCTCTTACCATGTGATACTTTCCACCATGATATGGTGGAAAAAGGCCCTGGCCAGATGCAGCCCCTCAATCTTGAACTTCCCAGTCTCCAAACCACAAGCCAAGTAAATTTACATAGTTTATGCATTCCCCAGTCTGTGCTATTCTGTTTACAGCAGCTGAAAATGGACTACCACAACAGGTTTCAGGCTCAAGTTCTGACATCATTGGGAGCCATTATTCAGTCTAGCACACCTGGGGAAGTGCTATTACCCTTACTGTAATGAGCTGCCCATCAGTAGCTGAAACTTATCCACTATGTGGTGGTCCCTGGTCATAGCCTTCCCCATAGGCTTGGCTTCTGGGCTCTTAATCATGTAGTGCCACCTCCAGCTACCAGCAATACCCAAACTGAAGGGCCCTCAAAGTCCAGGTATCTTCCTGATATAGGAATCTGGAGAAAAGTATTTCAGACACTTGTTATCTAAGGACAGCATAGACAGGAGAATAGGACAGTGTGTTCCAGAACTTGGCCTTCCCCCATAAGGAAGCCAGGGGGATTCATCTATCTAATACTGCTCTGTGCCAGGGATGCAAGGCATTCATTCCTAGGGGCCTTTAGGGGACTTTGCATAGTAAAAGGAGAATCTTCTCGGCCACAGGGCAATAATAGAGGGATCCAATAGAGCTGGACAATCTGGAACCATATCTCCTAAACCTGACCTTGGGTGGTGGTAGAAAAGTAGGGAAGAAGGGAACAAGGAGAAGCAGAGGGAAACTTAATAAGCTCACATCCATTTTTTGGATGCTATTGGAAGAAACAGCTAAATACCAAGAAAGTAGGGGTATAAAATCTTGTGAGGAAACCTCCATCTACATAGTTCTTTTAATTGAGGTATGGATCAGAGGCATAATTAGTAGACATGAGGGGATCTCTCCAGACTGACACAAAAATGGGTTGCTAATTTTGGAAACTTCCCTGTGAGTATCCTGCACGTGGTAAGTCCTATTAAAGATTTCTCAACACATTGGAATTTCCACTGAGGAGAAAAGAGTTTCATTCATGCAAAACATTTTCAGATTTGAGTTAAGTAATAGTTTCCTTCTATTCTGTCCCCAGAATTTGCTGTACTAATTCTTTAATTCTAATTTGGGCAGTTTGACATTGTGTTTGGATTAATACCAAACTCTTTTGAACCCACAATGGTGGAGAATAAAGGGTTTCCATATGGGTTTCAGGAACATCAGCTCTATCCATTTGTGGTCTTTGGTCCATTCTGATCAAATCAGTCATGTAATTCAAATAACTGGAAGCTTTTGTTCCTCATTAACCTTTTTACTCATTTATTTCCTCACCATTCTCTACTGATCTACCTCTTCAAATATACATGTACCTTCCCATAGGTGTTTGCTGTCCCTCCTAACCTGGTGCCAGCTGCCATAGGACTCATAGGCCACTGCAGTTGCCTCTTGAGGGTCAGTGGCATAATAGACACTGAGTCCTGGAATGGGGGCCAGTTTCACATTACATCTGAAAAACCACTGACCTACGACAATATTTTCATCACAAAACCAAACCAGGAGAGCTGGCTGCGACAGGGAGTATGGAGAGTCAAATTCAACTGGACTCTGCCTCTATGTGCCCCATGACTTTTCTGCCCAGGGGACATACTCCAAGCTGTTCCCTCTGCCTGGAGATTTGTGCCTGTCTTTCTACCAGATGATTCTGACCTAGGCATCAGGTTCCAGCCTTAGGGATGCCTCCCTGACCCTGAATCTGGTTTGCATCTTCCCTGCCACATCCCCCCGACCCTGGTCACCCAACAACCCATTCATTGCCTTATTTATCTGAGTGTCTAATATACGCCAGGCAATGTGCTCATGCTAGTGTGGAGTAGTGTGGAGTGAGAATGCCTGCCCTCCAGGAGCTCACCCAGGCCCTGGGGAGGGGAGGGGCAGACATAGCCCGCACCTGCTACAACAGAGTTGAACCATGACAAATGCTCTGAAAGGAAAGAAGGAAATGAAGGGTATGCTGAGGAAATTTGCTAAGAGGTCCCTGCTGAAGAGGGGAGACCCCATGATAGTTCTTGCCCAGTGCCTGCTCCAGGGCTCTGGTTCAGACCCTAGTAAGCCCTGGGTATGGAGGCCCACCAAGCTGGGGGGCTGCCTCTTCTCCAAATCTCGGCCCTGGTCAGTACTCGACTCTGCACAGCCTGGGCTGGGACAGACCCTGACCTGTTGAAGCATCAGGCACTTCTGGGAGGCTAGGAGATTCCTTGACATTGGTCTCCAGGAGGCACTGCGGGGTTCGTTACTGACCACAGGTTCTGATGCTGATCAAGGATTACCTATTGGGCTGTGATGTGGCTCAGTGGTAGGTCACTTGTCTAGCATGTGCAAAGTCCTGAGACTGATCCCTCAACAGGGGTCAGGGGTAGGGGATTGACTATGAGGCAAGAACATAAATCTAAGAAAAGAAAGGGTCTACATGTGGGCATAAATTGGGTGGTCCCCAGTTTCTCTTGCAGTGAATATTAAAAAGATGGTGTCTGGTAGCCATGTCTGTACCATGTGACTTTGCCCCTGACCACAGCAAATGGGACCACAACTAATAGAGCCAGGGTAAACACCTCGGTTGAGCAAGAGTACTCTGTATTGTGGCCAGGAGCACCCTTCCCAAGGCAGATCAATCAGATTGTTTCTCCAGGGTTTTCCAAATCAGATCTAAGGAAGGTCTCCAAAAGTCAGAAGTAGGGAGAAGCCAGACAACATGTGGTAGAAAACCAGAGGAGAGGAGGGATAAAGGGAGAAGCACAGAGAGATCTGGCAGCGGGTGGGAGGGCTGATTAATAATCCTAGGGGTACTCAAGTCCCCGGTTCCTTTTGTTTCTGGGGCCCAACCAAAAGGCTATCCTACTTTATCCTGACTTGGTCATTCCACTTTCAAAACAAAACAAAACAAAACAAAACACACACAAAAAAAAAAAAAAAGAAAAGAAAAGAAAGAAAAAAATCCTTCAAAGCAGGATATGGTGACACACACCTATGATCCCAACTACTCAGGAGGCTGAGGCAGGAGGATCACGGGTTTAAACCCAGACTCAGCAAGACCCTATCTCAAAATAAAACATGAATAAGAGGATATTAAAGGCTCTGGGTTCAATCCCCAGCACTACTAAGAGAGAAAAAAAATCCTCCATTCTCAAAACTAGATGAAGTTGGGTTTTGTATCCCAAAGGTACTGATCATCTGCTGCTGGACAAGGACAGAGCAGGACCACGCTTGGCTCCAGGCAATTGCACCCAAGGCTTAGACACAAGTGAGCAGAGTTTCTCCTCCTTTTGCAATGATTTTTTTTGGATAATTTATTTGCAGACATTATATTTCTATTTGTGCAGTACTAGGGATTAAATGAACCCAGGGCCTCACATATCCTAGGCAAGCCCTCTACCAATGAACTACACCTCCAGCCCCTTCTTATTTTTATTTTGAAGCAAGGTTTTGCTAAGTTGCAGAGGCTTGACCTCAAAATGGTAATCCTCCAGCCTCAGCTTCCTGAGATCCTTGGAGATGTGCACTGCCAGGCCTTGAAGATATTAACAGCTTAAAGATACTATTTTGAAAATACAAATATTTATATAATATCTCACAGCTATCCAATATTGACCTTAATTTTGTTATTATAATATTAATTCAATATAAGTTAGCAAAGATTTTTAAGCATCTATTGAGTATCTGGGACATCATTCTGTTTTGGGAACCTTAGAGAAGACAATGGCCCCCAAACACAAAACCTCTATGTCCTACTCTAGTCCGGTTGCTGAAGCTGCTGAGTCTAACCACTGCAAACTGCTGGCTTCAACAACAGAAATATATTGTCTCCAGTTCTGGAGGTCAGAAGCCTGAGATCGAGATGTCGGCAGCATTGGTCCCTTCTGAGAACTGGGAGGGAAGGGTCTGTTCCAGGCCTCTGTTCTTGGCTTGTAGATGGTGTCTTCTCTTAGCTCCATATTGTTTTTCCTCTGTGTGCTTCTGCATCCACATTTCCTCTTCTTATAAGGACACCAGTCGTATTGGATAAGGGCCTAACCCTCATTTTAATTTAATTACCTTTTAAAGACTCTATCTCCAAATATGGTCATGTTCTGAAATATTGGAGATTAGGAGTTCAACATATGAATTTTTGAGGAGACACAGTTCAGCCCACAACAACCTTCATTGTTTTAAGCCAGCAATTCGTGGGTATTGTCTGTTACTGCAGAATAACCTAGGCCACCTTGACTGACCTAAACAATTACACGCAGGTTCAAAATGACAGCATCAGGGTTGATTCCATAATTTGGCTATTGTGAATTGTGCTGCTATAAACACTGCAATGACTGTATCACTGAAATTCACAATATCCAAATTATAAAATCAACCCAGATGTCCATCATTAGATGTATAAATGAGGAAAATGTGATATATACACACACACACACACACACACACACACACACACACACACACAAAATGGAGTTTTACTCAGTCATTAAGAAGAATGAAATAGTGAAATTCGCTGGTAAATGGATGGAAATGGAGAATATCATATTAAGTGAAATAAGCAAGACTCAGAAAAACAAGGGTTGAATGTTTTCTCTCATATGTGGAAACTAAAGCAAAATAAGGGAACAAAGGCAGTAAGGAAAGGGCTAAGACATCACAAAGACCTATGGAAGATGGGTGGAGTAGAAGGAGAATGGCGGGGAGGGAGGGAGGAAGGGGAAGGGGAAGAAATACTGACTCTAACAGAACCACGTTATATACATATATAAATATACCAAAAGAAATATCTCCTTTCTGTATATGTAGAAAGTACCAATCAAAATAAATAAATAAAGATGTGAAAGGAAGATCAGCAGCATAGAGAGAAAGCGGGGAGGGAGGAGGAGAGGAAAAGGGAA
Source organism: Callospermophilus lateralis (assembly GCF_048772815.1). Lineage (NCBI taxonomy): Eukaryota > Metazoa > Chordata > Mammalia > Rodentia > Sciuridae > Callospermophilus > Callospermophilus lateralis. Next base: position 16,962,651 of record NC_135321.1, read on the forward strand.
GGGGAATGGGGATGGAAATTGATCCTCATATGTATAATCATGTCAAAAGGAACCCAGATACTGTGTATAAATATAATTCTCTAATGAAAAGAACCCCAGCATCTTTGAGTTGTCCATGCATATTTACAATCCTATTTAAAAAACACACCAGGTACTTTATGAAAAAAATCATGTGCATCATAGCCATGAATAGGTGAGCCCACACCAGTACACCCAGAGCTCCAACATCATTATTTTTTCCAGTTTAGGAAGCTGCAGGCAGGAAAGAGCAAACATGTCTTTCCAGGCAGACAGGAAAGCCCACTCCATAGGACTCCCAGCCCTGTGCTGTGCTGTGCTGTGGCTGCTCCTTCCCACCTCACAGGGATCCAAGATGGCGCGCCAGTCACCCAGGTAGATTTCCTCCCCTCAGGCTTGTCCATGGGTGCCGACACCCCGGAGCCTGTCACTTCTCCTCGACTGTTATGAATCCTGACGCTTCCTGCTCACCAAGGCGTGATCATCTGACTGGTGACAGGTTAACTCCTTCATCACCTCTCTGTTCTCACTGCCTACCAGGCCTCACCTCCTGTGTCCCCATGGCTCTGACACAGCCAGGAAGCTGAAGGCGGTTCCTTCTCCTGGGAAGGGCTTTCCTACTCAGAAGAGAACCCTGGGGGAGCAAAAGACCTCATTAGTTTCTGAGGCTGCTATAATAAATTACCACAAACTTGGTGACTTGTAACAAAAGAAATCTTGTTATTTCCAGAGTTGTGGGGGCCAGAAGTCCTAGATCCAGGTGGCAGCAAGAGGGTGCGTCTTCTGAAGGCTCTCACAACTATCCTTCCTGGCCAGCTTCTGGTGGCTGGCTCCCGGCATCCTTGGCTGTCTTGGTGGCCTTCCTCTGCCTCCCTCTCCACAGGGCTCCTCTCCTCTGTTTTAAGTCACCTCTGCTTTTCTCTTATAAGGATGCTTGTCTTTGGACTCACAACCCACCTGGCTAATCCAGAATGATCCCATCTCAGAATTCTTGATCTGCAAACAACATTATTCCAAATAAAGTCACAACCCCAGCTTGTTAAGGTCTGTAAACAAGTCTGGATGGCGCCTGGCATTTTGCCAGCGAGCCATTAAGTGTGGAGATTTCTTATTGGTCGACTGCTGTATCTAGTTTATGCTAATGAAGATAAGCTGTGTGGAATGTATAAATACCCCTCCTGTCCTACAATAAACGGCTCCTACTCCTGCTGTATCAATCTACACAAGTTGTTTGTCACTCACCCACCCCCCCCCCCCCCCCGTTAGTTTGCTGCAGCCGGGCTGCGGCACCAGCTTCTGGGGATTAGGATGTAGATACATCCTTAAGGGGGTCACCCTTCAACCCATGACACTGTGAAGCTTCACAAAAACATCGTCCTAAGACAAGAGTGGAATGTCAATGAAGCCTGTGTGTCTGTTTACCCTTTCTTCACAGGTTGTTCTCCTCACAGCTTCTGAATAGGAAAAAACTCACTGTCTTTCCTTTCTCACCCCTCACAACACCCTGTGCTTCCTGAGCTCTTCACTTCTGGCACTGATACCTGGGAATTTTGCCACACCAAGCAATGCTCCAGTACTCTGGACACGCATGGGATGTCCTACAATCCAATAAGCCGTCCTACACAAAATTAATGCTGACCCCACAGGTTAAGGGTCCCACAAAATGCCCCCTCCACACACTTCCAATGCCAATCCCTAATCCAGGTTGTTGCCTGTGCTTCTGACCCACCAACTACAAATCAGTGGTTCCGTGATCCCCTCCTCAGGCTTGGCAATTTGCTAGAATGACTCTCAGAACCCTGGGAATACCTTACCTGCAAAGTATTCCAGATCATTACAAATGGGTACAACTCAGCTCATCAGCAGCCTCATGGAGGCGATGCATAGGACCAGGTGGAGGGAGGAGGGCACGGAGCCCTGGTGTCCTTCCCAGGTGCACACCACCCTCCCAGCACCTCTGTGGGTTCAGCAACTGGGGAACCCTAGGAGCACCTGGTCAGGGATCTCAATGGGAGCTTCCTCACATGGGCATGGTCTCCAGTCCCTGGTTCCTTCCCAGAGGATGGCGGAGGGGTGAGGCTGAGAACTATGAGCTTCAAATCATGACATGGTCTTTCTGGTGACCAGTTTCCTTTCAGGACCCCCAAGAGTCACCTCAATGGAACAAAAGATTTCTTCCTGCCACCGAGGAAATCCCAAGGAGTTTGAGCTCTGCATTAGAATCAGAATTAAAGACCAAATATTAGAAAAGCTGCACCTAGCACTATTGATTTATTTTGTCATACTGGGGATTGATCCCAGTGGTGCTCTACTACTAAGATACACTCTCAGCCTTTAAAAAAAAAAATGTTTTATTTTGAGACAGCATCTCACTAAGTTGCTGAGGCTGACATCAAACTTGCAATCTTCCTGCCTCAGCCTCCAAAGTCACTGAGGTTACAAGCACAAGCCACTGTACCCAGGAAATACATATACTATGATAATCATATGTATAATGTCACAGTCTCCTTTGATTTCCCCCTTCTTTCCTCATCCCAGAATACTCATGCTTATCATCAACTAATTCAGTCTAAGTTTCTAGAGGGTTAATATGTAGTTCTTCCACAGACGTTTATATTTCAAATTTGAATAATAGAAGGACAGTGCTAAATGCAGCAGAAAAAAATTCTCTTCATAAACTTTTTGGACATTAGTGAGGAATATATTTCTGGAAGTAAAGAGGGAAGTGGAGTGGTAGGTGCCTTCCACTGGCACACTCAGCTTCTAGCATTATGTCACTTCCTGGGATTGACTCAGAAAACACACTGGCCAAACAGGTACCGTCCTTGAGACTAGGAGTGGTTTTGTTTTTGTTTTTGGGGTGTGTGTGTGTTTGTGTGTGTGTGTGTGAGAGAGAGAGAGAGAGAGAGAGAGAGAGAGAGAGAGAGAGAACATAACACAGAATTAACAGTCAAAATCGCCTCAATGAACTAGATTGCTGAAGCCAGGACAGTCACACTTCCCAAGGATGATACAGTTAAGATAACTAATAAAATAGCTATTTTTCCTTTAGTGCTTACCACATTTAGGTGCTGTGCTAGTTTTTAAAATGAATGTTCCCATTTGATTTCCAGGGTTAGCTATCTGTGTTCAAGATGAAAAAAAGAAAAAAGAAAAAAAACTTGCTTCAAAGCAGTTCCCACACGCACACATACACCAAAAAGTAAATAAATAAAATCTGAAGCTTTTAGCTGATCCCAAGCTCAGGAAAGGAGTAATATCATCAGTAAATGTGGCTGCAAAAAGGGGTCGCAGGGCCAGACTGTCTTCATGACTCTATGGTGCCCAGATCAAGGGTGGTGAATAAACCTGGTTTAGCAAGAGGCTGCCTCCTGCACCCCATCAGCTGAGCTCAGGGCCCCCAAGGGACACAGATGAAGGAGGGGACTTCCAATGTCATCGTTTCTTATTTGTGGAAAGAACATCTTCCTGGATCCTGGCTGACTTCTTGTTCCTTGGAGATGGCACAAACATTCTGGAAGCAAAGCTTAAAACTTCCTGTGGCTAGCTTTCCCGCCATAGGCCCAACCCTGAAGCGGTCATCTCTGGGCTCCAGGTCTTCACCCTGCCTCCCTCTTGGGGCACCCCCAAGGCCTCCTTCCTACCAGAGTGGTCCAGCCCCTGACTTAAAATCCTTTCATTCCTACTTCCAGATCCAGCTGCACTCATTCTTGCTTGAGCCTCTCTTCTTTGTAGGTCTCCCTGGGACAAGGACCAATAATAGGGCAAATTGAGGCAGAATGGAAGGTTTGAAGCAGGGTTCCCAGGGAGGCAACCAGAACAGGGCTGGTCACCAGACCCCGTGGGAACGGCTGGAGGAAATGAGGATAGATCCCCAAGAGAAGACCTCAGGAGTACCAAGAGCTAAAGACCATCAGTGATAAGCCTAACCATCTTCTGTTGGATAAATAGCTCCACACTCTACCCTCCATGCTGCTGCGTTCTGTTTATGTATCTTAACTTTCACAAGCCTCTGAGGAGACTTCAGCACCCCTCTTTAAAAAGAAGTGAATCAAAGAGATGAAAAAATGCCAGGGCCGGCATTCTACCCCAAGGCCCTCATGCCACCTCTCCCCACGGTCCATCCAAAAAGAGAAAGCGAGGAGATTTATTATGCTTCACACCAGAAGATAAATGTAGGAACAAGGGCCAACATTCCAGGAGGCAGAATTTGGCTCACTCGAGGCAAGGATTCTGTTAATAGTCAAAGCTGCCCGGCAACGTGTGGGCGGCCTCTGGGCCCTGAGCCTCCCAGCACGGGAGCGGCCACGCAGAAGCCGGTGGACCATCTGCCACGGGTATATTAAGGAATTCCGCCCTGGAATGAAGGTTAGGCCAGGGCAACTTGAAGACAGAATGTATACGCTTTGTTCAAGGAAGCCCTGACAGATTCTAACCTATGGAAGCCTGACACCCCAGAGCCCCCAGAGTCTGACAAACCTCTTTGTGATATTAAATCCACAACTTAATGTCATCTGATCATGCCAGAGAAGAGCAGTATTCAGGCGGGTTCCTTCCTGGGCGGCTTCTCCTCACCCTTCCTCTCCCGTTCAGGATGAATTTTACACTCCCCCCTTTTTCTTTCTCTTTATGCGGTGAAGAACAATGGTGCCCTGGGATTCTGACAGCATTCCTGAGACATGAATAAGGCCGGAACTCTCCACTCTCCCAGTGCACAAGGGCACCTGTGCCAAATAGCAACTCACACTTTATAACAGAGTTTTAGTTTCCCAGGCTGTGTATTCTAAGGATCTGGTGCGGGAACCTCTGGCCTCCTCTGATTCCTGATGGTTCTCCATTTCCTGTAGTGTTTAGTGTCTTTCTTCTGGAGGCCGAAGAACTCTGATACAAGAAATGAGGGATCCGAATTCCCTAATAACGACACTCACCATCTCCTGGTACTTACTATGGGCCAGGTCCCATCGCAAACACTTTAAATATGTTAACTCATTTCATCTTCCTGACAACTCCATGCTGTAGACTGTTTGAATCATCCATTGTCCACCCTTAAGCCTCCCTATCCTGCCTGGACTGTGGGTTGAGGACAATCCAGGGACCTTGGGTGGGTTTCCCACTTCCCGAGGCTTCGATCTTCTCATATGTGAAAGGGAGAAGAGTCTGGGTTCTGTAGTGCCACCTCCAGCTTCTGAGAGGCAGCGTGTCAGGGCAGAGGTCATGCAATGTGGACGCCTGTCAGCAGCCTAGAAAACCCACCCACCCAACAGGAGAGGCACCTGAGTCTGCCTGCAGACCTCTCCGTACAGCAAGGGGACTTCATTCGATTCAGAAACCCATTCCCAGGTGGCGTGATGTTCTCTGTAGCAATTACAACCCATTTCCCCCCATTTATTCCCGAATGCACGGAAAAAACAGTGCCCATCAGGTAGTGCAAACACCCTCCCCATTCTAAAAGTCATTTATTAACTTCCTTTACAGTCTTTAACTTCCTTTTGACTAAGTATCCCATTAGTCACATACTTTAGACTCATTTATTCTTTTACCTAACATCCATTTATTGAGTGCCCATAGCACATCGGACACTGTGATAGGCTCTGTGTTTATGTTTATAGTTTGGTGAAATCTGACTCGGCAGCTGTTTCAGGGTTGTAGTAATTGCTGTGAATCTTCACAGTTCTAAAGCCAAAAGAAAAAAATCTAGTTCCTATTCAAGTGAAGCTTGTCAATTTTCTGTCACTGTGACAAAATACCTGAGATAATCAACTTATAGGGAGAAAGGGTTTATTTTGGCTCATGGTTTCAGAGGTTTCAGTCTATGATTGCTTGACCCTGTTGCTTTGGGCCTGTGGTAACACAGTACATCATGGCGGGAATGTGTAGTAGAGGAGGTCTGTTTATCTCACAGTGACTGGGGGGCCGCCTTTTAAAGGTTCTGGGGGCCCCACTAAGTGCTGCCTTTTAAAGGTTCTATCACCTTTCAATAGTGCCAAGGTAAGAAGCAGCCTTCAACACCCAGAGCCTTGGGGGAACATTACTGATTCAAGCTACCGCATAGAGGGGAAATGCACTCTGACCCAGATTCTTGTTCCCTCTTGTGACTCCCCTCTCCCTAAGGGAATGGGAGTCAATTGTACTTAGCTCCTGACAGGAAATGGGCAAGAGCAGGCAGCACACCTTCCTCCTATCACTTCCCAAACCACACACCTCCTTCTACTCACATTCCCTTGCTGACCACCTAGATGGGAGGGCTGGGGTGAACGGCGAGGACAGGGGTGGCAGCTAGACTGTCAGCCCAGCTCAGCAGCCTCCTCCCAGAGAGGGCTCCTCCCTCTCCCTGGGTGACAGCTAGTGCAAAAGCCCTTCAGTGGCTATTGGTGGAAAATGGACCAGAAAGCAGCCATCTGGAACAGCTGGACTCCCCCCACAGGGTTTCCCTGGGTGGCTGTGCCTATGTCAGGGGTTCTGACACTGCTCAATGTAACTTTGGAAATTACTCTTAAAGCGATGCATGAGCAAAAGATCATATTTTGTGAACCCCTCAGTGGTAGTGAGACACGTTCTCCGAGGACTGGTTTTAGTTCCTGCACAGTCATGAGTCATTCCGAGTGGAGCCTGGAGCTCGAGGTGGGCGCAGAGGCTCCCTCACGCTGTTTTGAATGAATGTCAAAATGTATCAAGAAAAGCATAGGGATCGATTCTCTCATATGTCTGCCAATTGGCTCGGAGAGCAATTCCCTGAGATGAACCGCACCTCAAAAATATTTTGAGCAAGGGAAGAACTATTTGATTACGGCAGCCAGAGGTAGAGTGCTGTTCTCTGGATATTAAATATGTGATCTAGGGCAGCTCTCCAGATCCTCTTGAGGCCTCTGTTTTCTCATCTGTAAATTGGGGGAGGGGTGCAGACTAGAGCCCCCCCTTGCTCTAGTCCTGGAGCCCTGGAATTCTGGATTCTAGGATAAAGCTTTCTAAGGTGGCTGTTTCTGACCCCACCTCTCATTGCATAGGTTGGTCCTGGACAGTCTGTTTTTCGTGCTATCTCTCTATTGCCAAGACAGGCTCACGTTTCTAGTTATTTACCCATCATTCCCATAAGCGGCGTGATGGACATCTTCCAGCCTGGGCTCCTTCAACTCAAGGAATGATGTGTCTCAAAGACAAACTGGAAAAGGACAGTCCCCACCCCGGGGGAGTGGTGTGGACTCAGCAAGATCATGCAGTGTCTTAGCACCGTCCTGGAAAGCGTGCTGTCAGACTGGGCTATCATGAGGTCTACTATTCCCCTTCCTACCCCGGATCTGCTCTCTAACAGCCCCCAGATCAGGGATCTGGTGGGTGGGAGGACCCAGTGCTGCCCTCAGCAGAGTCTCTCTTGGAATAGGTCTGCTTTTAAAAAGTAACAATAAAAGCTGCTGATTCTCCTCCCTGTTCCCAGCTCTTCACCTTGGGGCCAGCCACAGGAGAGTTTGACCCATCTGTATGGGACAGTCTCCCTGCTAAGTACTAGATATAAACTTCCTACTGTCTCTCCAGAGTCTTCAACTTTGTCCTTTCTCTAATCATTCCTCTTATCAAAATGAATTCTTGTTCCTTAACAGCTCCAAATCCTCCTGCTTGAATGGGAACCAACTTGTCCCCGTGGTCCTTAAAGTGGAACACATGGAATGAAGCATTCAGCAGGGAGACCTGTGCCATACAGATGGGTCAAACTCTTGTGTGGCAGGCCCCAGGGGAAGAGCTGGGAATAAGGAGGAGCAATTAGCAGCTTTTATTGTTACTTTGTAAAAGCACACCTGGCCTGCCCTCAGCGGAAGAGGAATGTCACAGCTGCCTGTGCCAGTCACTGGGGTCCCTGATGCCCAGCCCCCACTCTGCACCATTTATAGATTCCCAGAGAATTTGACACCATTATCTTTAAGCTTCCAGGTGATTCCAATGTGTAGCCAAAGTTGGAACCATTGTTCTAGATGCTTATTCCTCTTAATGTGGTCTTGTATTCCAATCAATTTTCGCCAGTTTCATTCACCATGGTGTTGAATTGGTTGAGTCTACTACTAAAAAAAAATTATTTTAGGGGCTGGGGATGTGGCTCAAGTGGTAACACGCTCGCCTGGCATGCACAGGGCGCTGGGTTCGATCCTCAGCACCACATAAAAATAAAATAAAGAGGGCCTGGAGATGTGGCTCAAGCAGTAGCGCACTCGCCTGGCATGCATGTGGCCTGGGTTCGATCCTCAGCACCATATACAAACAAAGATGTGTCCGCCGAAAACTAAATAATAAATATTAAAAAAAAAAATTCTCTCTCTCTCTCTCTCTCTCTCTCTCTCTCTCTCTCTCTTTAAAAATAAAATAAAATAAAGATGTTGTGTCCACCAAAAACTGAAAAATAAATATTAAAAAAATTATTTTACATAGTGAAAAAACATGGGTCCTCTCTTCCCTCTCGTACCTTGGTTTTTTTAAAAGTATTTAAATGCAAATATTTTATACTTATTTATATTGCTCATTTTTCTGGAAGGGGGTGTAATTGTCCTTTTTTATAACCTGAAGTCAGGAAACTACTTCTGAAAAGGGCCAAATAGTAAACACTTTAGGCTTTGCAGGCCACATGGGCTCTATCACCAGTAATCAGTTCTTCCATTACAGTTCAAAGCAGCCATGGATGTCCATAAACAAATAAGTGCAGCTGTATTCTAATAAAACTTTATTTACCAAAACAGGAAGTGGGCCAGATTCACCTACAGGCTGTAGTTTGTCAATACCTGTGTAAATAATCGACTTTATTTTGGTTCACAATTGTGTCATACAACACTTCGGCTATGCCTTCCACCTTCCTTTGATCAACAAATCAGATAAGCAACCTTGTTTCTAAATCATTGATAAAACTGTTGAACAAGACTAGTAAAAAAAAAAAAAAAAAAGCAACTGTCAAAGCCATGATAATATGCTACTTCATACACATCAGGATGGCTATTAAAAAAAATAGGAAACAACAAGGCTGTCAATGAGGTAGAAAAATTGGAACTGTGCCTTGCTGCACAACAAAATTGTATGGCTACTGTGGAAAACAGTATGGCAGGTTCTCAAAAAATTATAGAATTACAATACGATATCCTTTGGAGGATATGCTTAAAAGGATTGAAAGCAGGGACTTAAATATATATTTGCTCATTAATATTCACAGTGGTATTATTTACAATTGGCAAAAGGTAGAAACAACTCAAATGTCCATCAAAGGATGAATGAATAACAAAATGTTATATATATATACACACACACACACACACACACACACACACATATAGTGAAATGTTATTTTCAAAGGAATGAAATTCTGGGGCTGGGACTGCAGCTCAGTGACAGAGCACTTGCCTAGCATGTGTGAGGCATTAGGTTGGATCCTTAGAACCACATAAAATAAATAAAGAAAATAAAGACATGCAGTCCATCTACAACTATAAATTTTTTTTTAAAGTAATGAATTTTGACATACTGATGAACCTTGAGGACACTGAGTTAGATGAAATCAGTCAGGTACAAGAGGATAAATATTGCATGACCCCATTTACATGGGTACATACAGTAGTCAAAATTGTAGAGACAGAAAATAGACCAGAAAGTAGATCAGAGGTTACCAGTGGCTGGGGCGAGGGGTGCATGGCTTGGGGAATTATTGTTAATTGGTGTAGGGATTCGGTGGGGAGAATGAAAAATTTTGGAGATGAATAGATTCTGGTGATGGCTGCCCAAGGTGTGTATATACTTAATACCACGGAGCTATCCACTTAAAATGGTTAAAACGGTAAATTTCATTTTACGTTTATTTCACCACAGTTTAAAAACTGAAACCCAGGACTGAGAATGGCGCTCAGTGGTAAAGTGCTTGTCCAGCATGTGCGAGGCCCTGCGTTGAATCCCTGGCACCTCAAAAAAGCTAAACGAAAAGCGGGCCTTGAAGACCGCCTCTGAGGACCCCCGTCCCATTCTCAGGGATGCCTGTGTGACTCTACTTCCAATGCAGCCGTTCAGAAGGTAGTGAAGAGCTAGTGATCCAAAATCAGGAATGAAAATAAGTAAATGAACCTGATGTCTGTCTTCAGCTATTTCACCATTTTCCCATCACAGGTGATCATAATAGAGCTCATACGTACCTCTGCACGTCTGCCAATCTATTAGCACATCTACTCCTCTACCAGCTTAGTCACCTACCAAGGAAAGAATGGAGTTTGGCTTTTATTATAGAAAAGGTACTTGATGGAAGGCCTCAGGGCCCCCCGGGGAGGAGCATGCAGGCTGTCCAACCGGGCATGGTCCAGAGATGCTTTGTCTCTGTCCCCTAAGCTCCCCAACCTGAACACATACCTGGGAAAGTCTTCTCAGGACCCCCATGACAAGTATACAAATAAAGAAGGGCCTTTCCTTTCATGTTTTTGCTGATCTCTCTCTGCCTATCATGCAAAATGCCTGCAACACAGCCAACCATTAGAAGAACAGTGGGTTCTGGTGGGGACGGAGCCGCTCCGTGGTGTGTCGCGCCCTCTAGTGTTGACTCGGGGGAAAGGTCAGACGAACAGGCTTTGGAAACTTTGTCTTCTGTGTGTAGCAATTTTGTTTCCTTTTTTGGTGATGCTGGGGGTCGAACCCAGGGCTTTGTACGTAGGAGGCAAGCACTTTACCAACGGAGCTATAACCCCAGCCCTCTGTTTGGCATTTTTGTAACACAATTGAGTTTGTTGTGTATTTTCCATATTGTAACTATACTTCTAATGAAAATGTTTACCTGTTAATTTGAAAACATCTAGGATTAAGATAACTGTCAAGAAAGGAAAAAAGGAAGGGAAGAAAAAAAGTACAAAAGAAAAATGGAAAAGAAGGTGCTTTTTTGGTTTTAGTTCTCTGTTTCTGGATACAATGTTCTATAAAGGTAAAAATTATCTTAGAATATACGATTTATTAAGGAGCACTGTTAATTTCCACTTGTTCCCTATATCCCTCTTTCACCCTTATCTCACAGTTCTAAAATATTTCTTAGTTTACTGCAAAGCCAAAGGAGTCTGCCATCTAACCTAAAGTGAAGAACTTCAGCAAAAGATAAGCTTTACAGGCAGAATTTCACAACCCAGACTCTTATCCTATAAGATTTGTTTTGAGTATCTTTTTTTCTTAAAAAGAAGTGACTGGCTCAATATTTCTTGAAGTCACAGACTCAAGAAATCATGAAAACTCTGTCCCAGTCCCTTTCTATGCTTCTAAAATGTCATGAACCTACTTGAAACACACACACAATTCTAGGAGATTCAATCTCACTAAAATCCATTCTTGGACTCTAGATTCCTGCATAAAAATTCAAAAGAAGCTCAAGAGAGCAGAGTTTGCTCCTTTTCTTGTGGTCAGAGGTGAGGGGAGTGTGGGAAGCCCGCTCCTGGCACACAGCTTGCTATTTTCAAAAACTGTCATGTGCATTGGCTCAAGATCCCTCCCAGCCACCTGGTGAGGTCAGCAGGGGCAGAACCACTCAAAGCAGGCTGACAGCCACCAGAGGACATGTTAGAGAAAGACAGACAGAAAACAAGGACATTTTTGACATTAAAGTCAAAGCCTCATAAAATATTTACTTGTCTTCTCTATGCCCACAAAATCATATCTTTTTGTGCAAATGGCCACAGAAAAAGAAAAATGGTAGAAATAGTCTTACGATGCTTGGGGGAGGCAACAACATCCCCTGGACACCTATTTGCATGGTGGTGAGCCATACCTACCCAGGTGTTTGCAGGGAAGACTCTAAGAGGCTGGCCACTGAACACCAGGCTTTTTGGTAAAGTAATTGGTGTGTTTTCAGGGGCAGGATATCTATCCAACCAATAGCATCATCTTCTACCACCCCTAAGGATGTCCAGGTCAGTACCTCAGGTTTTCTTACTCTGCTGTCCTGCAAAGATCAGTGATGCGTCTTGAGTTAGCATTGGCCACCCTAGCACCAGGCATAGCAAAGAACCTGGTACTGAATCTGACTCTCAAACTGAGAACATTTTGTCAGGGTACATCCTTCAAGAAGCAGATGCCAAGGATTTGAACAGGAGAAGTGTCTGTGTGAAAGGACATTAGGGAGGAAGTTGGGTAAATCTCGGAGAGCTATTGTGAGTAAAGGAAATGGGAAAGAAGTTGGGTGGAAGAGTCTTAGAAAGCCCTGCCGGTCTAAGCAAGGTTCGTCACAGTCAGGGGACAAAGTCAACCATCTAATGAGGAGATGCCTGTGAGCTTTCATGACCTTCAGAGATTCACTATGGTTTGGTGCAAACATAGGCCCTTGGTCAGTCCTGCTTCTTGTTGGAGACCTGTGAGTACATTCTCATGACCATAGTTCCTTTCATTCTGCTGGATCATTTTAACTCTCTGCCTTTATTTCCAGGGTCTACTAACCCCAGCACTGTTCCACCATCCATAATTCTTCTGTGACTTCATTTCCTTTATAATCCTTGCTTCAGGACCCAGCCCTAGAATGTCTTCATTGCAAACACCTTTAACTGCAGAACTTCTCCCACTCTGAGCTGCTCACCTGATCCAGGAGACACTAGTAGCTACCAATTCTCATATCCTCCTTCCCTGATGAACCTCGTTCGGTTCAGAGTGTTCACCATCTTTTCCTAAGACAGTGACCTTCAACTTTTGCTGCATCAGAATTGTCTATTGGGCTTGTTAAAATTTGGTGGCAATATTTCAATACCAGAACTTCTGATACACTAGGTTTGGGATGAGGCTCAAAAATTTGCTTTTTAGCAAGTTTCCAGGTGATACTGATGCCGCTGGTCCAAAAGATTATACTTTGAGAGCCACTGGTTTAAATCCATCCTCATCAGCTAGGCCCTCACCAAGGACTGATGCAGAAGGCCTGATTAAAGCTAACAATTAAGCCCATGGCATTCCTGTGGTTATGACTGAGCTCTGAAGGAAGAAACTTCTAGTCCCTGCTTAGGAAAAGATTTTCTTTCTTGCTTGCCTCACATAAATAAGGAAGTAGATACACCTAATTGGCACTCACAGCTTTGCCACAGCAGAGGTGCAAGCCATGAGAAGAAGCTGATCATGTGGACAGCAGAGTGGAGAGAGAAAGAATCTGAGTCCTTTGTGAACTTATGGGGCCACTGGATCAACCAATCCTGGAGTCTGACCCCTCTCTGAACTTCCCTTGAAGTTAAATAATTTATTTTCTTAATGACTTGTGAAAGGTTTTCTGTTACTTGCAATCAAAAAAAAAAAAAAAAATCCTGATACATCTAGGAACACCAAACCCAGACCTACCCAATTATTCCTGACTCTACTCCTATACCCTAAATAGGTGAATACTTTTTAAGAAATAATTCTACCACCAATTTGACTTGATTTGCTTCAAAATTATGACTGCAACTCTCATGTGGCACCTACGAATGCCTGTCAATACTCTTACAACTCACTAGAACATTCTCTTCCTTGCTTTCTGTGATGGTTATTCCACACTTTCTCCTCAGCTTTTTTGTCACTGTGATCAAAATGCCTGAGAAAAACAACTTCAAGGAAGAAAGATTTATCTTTGGCTCACAGTTTCAGAGGTTTCAGTCCATGGCCAGCTGTCCCCATTGTCTTGGACCTGAAGCAAGGCACAATGTCAGGGTGGAAGTGTGTGGTGCAGCTGGGAAACAGAGGAAGGGACCAAGGATAAACAGAGTCCCCAAGGGCACTCCTCCAAGGACCCATTCCCTCCAATGGTCCCACCTTGAACAGCTTTTGCCACCTTCCAGTAATCCATTCAGCTATGAATCCCTCCATGGAATAAGTTGCTGATGGGGGCAGAACACTCATGATCCAGTGGCTCCCTCAAATCCCTATCTCTGAAAGCTGCTGCATTGGGAAATAAGCCCTCAACGTGTGAGCCTTCAGGGAACATTCCAGACCCAATCCATAACCAGTTTCAGTCCCTTCCTTCTCTCAGGGACTCTGTTCTTACAAGGATCCCCTTCTCTTATGCCACCTTGATTCGTTACTCCACCAGATGATTCCCACTGGCAAGCTAGCTTGATCGAATCATATACCTCTTTTTTTAAAAAATTCCCTCTTAGTACTAAAGCTTCTCCCTGCCCCCTCACCTTTTCCTTTCCCACCTCTGATTGGCTCCTGAATCCATTCACATGGGGCTTTCCCAGTGTCTACCATTCTGCTGAAATGGCACTTCTCAAGGTCATCCTCTTGTCAAATGGTGATTCGTGCCAAGGTCATTTTCCACCCTACACCTGAGCAGATCTTTCAGCAGCAACTACACAGTTGAATTCCCCTCCATTCTTAAAACACCTGAGGCTCTGACTCTGCTCTACCACACTGGCCTCTCCTCCTGGGCTGACTCCCCCTCAGCACCCTAACTTCTAAATATCAATGTTCTTAAAGACTCTCGTCTTTACCCCTGTCCTTCTCTATATTTGCACGTCTCTCCTGTGTGATCTCTCTCAGCCCCGGGGACACAGATGTATAACTGATTTGCTGTCAAACTCACAGTTCCCTTTCTGGCAAGCCCCAGGCACATCTACCTGTCAACCTGGAATCACTATGTAGATGTTTAACAGGATTCTCAAACTTGGAGTCACGGGTAAAGGAAATAAAAGACCTGAAATTACACTAGACAAGCCAGCAATCATCACAAAAAAATTCACAGCAATGATTTGCATTACCTGTAAAAACACAGTTCACACAATATTTCCCGGAACAAGCTCTATGTGTTGTGTAGTTGCTGAGAACTATTAGCTGACCTAAGTGCACTCTCTTATAGATGCATGGGTAAGGTCATTTCATGTTACAGGAAGCCGAAAATCTTTCATTGGCATTGAACACATGCTGAATGTCTTACCTTCCATGGGGAGCAACGGGTACCTACTTTTCCCTATTGAATATCCAGCCCACCTCTGAGGTCCAGCTGACACCAATTTATATGCTGTAGCAATTTGCTCCTTTGTAACAAAAATAAGTACTTATGTCTGGCAGCCCAGGTTACACTTAACCATCTTCTTTAAGATCAACACAGCTACTCATTGACTTTAAAAGAAACTTTTTGTTTTGAAATAATGATAGTTCTAGAGCAGGTTCTGCATGAACTTTTATTCTTCTGTGTGTTTTAGAGCCAAATTTTCTAGGTCTTCAAAATATCAAAACTGGAATTCTAGCTGGTATTCCATTGATGTACTTATACGGGGTTATCCCATTTAAGAACAAAATGTCCTAACATTTATTCAGATCATCTTTAATGTCATTTATCAGCATTTAAAATTTTTGTTCAGAGAAATCTTAACATATTCTTGTTCAATTCCTGGTATTTTCTAGTTTTATTGCTTTTGTAAATGGTCTCTTTTCACAATTATATTTTCTGGTTGGTAGAAATTATATTGGTAGAATTATATTTTCTGCCAAGTAAAAAAGTGCTAAAGTTTTTGGGGTGGGCCTTGGGTCAGGCAACCATGTTTAACTCTTACTATTTCTTATAATTTTGTACTGTACTTTTCTCTGTAGATAATCATATTAATGCATACACTGGAAGTTTCATCTCTTCTTTCTAATGTGTCCTTGATTTCACTTTCTTACCTTATGGAATTGATCAGAGCTTCCAACACTACCTTAAATAACACCAGTAGTGGTGGACATCCTCATCTTGTTCTCAATTCAAAAGAAATGTATCTGAGGGTTCTCCATTAAATCTGGCATTTTCTATATATGTTTTATAATTTACCCTTATCAAATTAGAAAAAAACAAACTTCTTTCTATCCCTAGTTTTCTGACAGCCTACCAACTTTTAATGATGTTGGTAAAAAAATAAACATATAGATCTATGGGATACCATGGAAAGTTCAGTGATGGATCACATACATTTTGAACCTGAATTCATGATGAAGGAGTGTCCACAAAACAATACAGAAAATATTATCTAGTAGATTCTTTTGGAAAAACAAATGTACTATATGAAGGAAAATAAAACTGAATCACTGCCTGACAATACAGGTAAATGTAACTTCTAGAAGGATTCTAGAGTACAGACTCAATTAAAGTTTCTGTTCTTCATTTAGACTTTTGTACATTAACAAGTCACATCCCCTCAATTGGCAAAAATGCCAACCATATTCCTGACCATCTCCACCTTACAAAACTGTGCTTCTGAAATATTCCTCTCATTCCTTTCTGCTGCTATCAATGTATATTTTACTTTTTCATTTATTATAAATCATAGTTACTACTGCTTTGCTGTAGAAATTTAGTTCTTCTTCAGAGCCATCAAAAAGAAAGAAGAGAACGTGTCTTTGATGTGGACTTTCATTGCCAGTGGTTCTGTTCCTCTTCATTTCTTCTTGTTATCCACTTTTCTCCCTACCACATTCTTTCTGTTCTTTAATATTCTTGTAGAAGTAAGTCTCCCAGCAATGAACTCTGTCAGCTTGCACTTGCATGAAACTCTCTTTCTCCTTCATCTTTTAAGAGACATTGTCACTAGGTAGAGCATGCTGGGTTTCCAGTTTCTTCTCTCGTACTTAGAGATGTTTGCATCTTTTATTAAAGGTGATTTGGATGCTTTCTGTCAAGAAAGCTGCTGTCATTCTTATCTCTGTCTTTCTAGGAGTTAAAGACACAGAGAGTAAGGTGTCTTTTCTTTGGCTGCCTTCCCGTTATCCTGACTACCTTTGGTTTTCACAGGTTTGGATACAATGTGCCTGATGTCCATCTTTGATATTAGATATTTTAACCTATTAATCCCAGTCATTTTGAATTTCTTATCTGATAATTTTTAACACTGGCTGCTTTATGATTCTTAGGTTCTGTTGACTGCTTTGTCTCTTGGGGTTTTGTTTGTATGCTTGCTTTTTTGTTGTTGTGGTTAATCTCATATTTTTTTTACTAAACACCTGACATCACAGTAACCACTAATAATAATAGGACAGTAAACCTTGAGGCAATAATATTTATGTCTGAAATAAGCATCAATAGGTCATGAGTGTGGAGAAGATGAGTCAGGAGTTCTCAGCGGGTTTGGTTTTTGCCATGGTTTCTTTTGGTGAACCACCAGCCTCAAATTCGTGTAGCTTTGCCATTTACTTCAGGTGTGGGGTGAGGGCTAGTCCCACCCAATCCTTGGCTTTTGGCTATCTCTCCCCACCAAGTCACAAGGAAGGTCTTTCTCTGTGCGCTTGCACTTTCTCTAGGGGGGCTATTACTGCAGGGTAAATGCTGTCAGGCTCAGAGAGGGGTCTCAAGGGGTTCTCTGTTGCCCTGGTCTAGCCTCAACATCCCTAGGTTGGCTCTGTGGCTGGGCCACTTCCAGCTTTGAATTTCTGCCTTGGACCTCTCAGGAGAACCTGATGAAGGAGAGAGTTTTCTTCTCTTTCCCCAGTGATAGAGGACATCTAAAGATACTGGTTGTTGTGGTTTGGATATGAGGCGTTCCCCAAAAGCTCATGTATTAAAGCAGGAATGTAAAATGATTGGATTGTGACAGCTGCTGCAACCTAATCAGTGCATCCTAGTTTGGATGGAGTAATTGTGCAGGCAGGTGGGACGTAACTGGAGAAAGTGGGTCACTGGGCATGTGCCCTAAAAGGGTGCATCTGCCCTGTGGCCCCTTCCCTGCCCCCTTTGCTTCCTGACTTCACCACCAGCTGAGCAGCTTTCCTCTGCTCAATGGAGTCAGTTATGTATGAACTGAGACCTCTGAAACTGTGGGCCCCAAATAAACTTTCCCTCCTCTAAGTTGTTCTTGTCACGTATTTTGGTCCCAGCAATGCAAAAGTTAACTGAAACACTGGCATAGGGCCCTGGATCCAGACTTCTTTTCCGTTCTTCTTTCATGGGTAGAGGAGGCCCTCTGACTTCTATACTTTCCCCAGAAACAGTCAATCTTTAGTGACATCTTGGAGGGGAAGGTAGGCTGACCTTTCCCCAGTGGTTTAAAACTTTTGCTGTGTGCATGAAGGGTCCAAGGAGGAAAGTGGGTTTCCCCCTTTCCCATAGTGTTAGCCAAACCTCTCTGTGGGCCTGCACCACTAGGAGGCCTCTTTCTGATCTCCTGCCCTGGCCCCAATGTTTATCCTAAGCACCTGGCGGAGACCCATGGAGAAGCACCTGTGAGTGACAATTTCCTTCTGTCTGAGTGCTCAAGGGTTCTATAAGGTTGTAATAGTCCATCCTCAGCTTTAGCAACTTGTTACAATGTTAGCTGATTTCTCTTTTCCTGAATGTATGGTGGCTGGTGCCACTGCCTCCTGTACATGGCCACAAGAGTCATGCATCTCGTCCTATTTACTGGGACTTTCCCTCCATGAAATTCAAGCAACTTGATTGCCTTGAAATATTTGCCCTATGAAGTACATAAAAAAAGTTATGAATTTGTCATTTACCCAGCATGCTAAGAGAAATCATGGTTAAGGTAAGAGCAATGCTCTTGCCAGTTTTTCTCATCCTTGGAAAGAAGAACCATCATCCTGAGGTGTTGTGAAGCCCACATGAAGAAATGTAAAGAAAGTCACTTAGTAGCTCCCATAGTCTTCGTAACAATAAGGATTATTACACTTTTTCATGAAGGCAGCAGGTAATATCTATGGGATTTTTAATAGCAAGCAAGCTAATAATGGAAATAATTAAGATGTCAACAGCAGAATAGATAAATGGCAACATAATAGAGTACAAGGCATGACAGAATAACAAAGAACAGTGAATTCACAGCTACTGCAGGCTGCAGGCAACACTAATGACCTGAAGGATATCAAGTTAAAGAAGCTAGACTCAAAAAGCACATCCAGTGTGATTTCATTGATAGAAAGTTCAGAAACATGCAAAAATCTAAAATATATTTCTGATGTATCATATATGTCAAACGCTATAAAGAAAAGAAAGGAAATGACACACATAAAATTCATAGTAGTGATTATTATCTTTAAAGTAGTAAGTTGATAGAAAGTCAGTATAATTTAGGATATCTATTTCTCGGTGACAGTTGTCCTCAGGTCAAATGGGATTGCTGATGGTGTGGTGGTCTGATTAGACATTAATTCTCCAGCTCCAGAGGAGGAGCCTGAGTCATGTTCTTTGCTGCACATGAGACACAAGCTCACAGATACAGGAGCTTTGTCACCACTGCTTCTTACCTTGAGATCCAGGAGAAGAGAAAAGGAGGCCCTCTAGCAAAAGGAGGCATTCAGAGTTCAGACAGGACTTAGCACAAGTTGACCACGAAGAGGGTGGATGAAATAATGGCTTAACAGTTCTCAAAGAGCCAGATGTGGTGGTGCACACTTATAATCCCAGCAACTTGGGAGGCTGAGGCTGGAGGATCACAAGTTCAAGGCCAGAGTAGGCAATGTAGCAAGACCTTGTCTCAAAAGAAAATAAAGGAATTGGGGGTTGAGCTTAATGGCAAAGCACTCCTGGGCTCACTTCCCAGTATAAGACAGACAGACAGAAGGAAAGAAAGAAAGACGAAAGGAAAGAAAGGGAAAGTCCCCAAAGAAAACTAGATCCCATCTTATCTCACTAGGGGAAGACCATTTTCTTGTTCAGGAGGATCACAGCATGTGGAAGAACAGAATGGTGGTCCACTGGAAGTGACCACTATCTTGGGTTCACTATGGTGAACCAATGAAACAAGTTACATTTCAAAGCAGGATGTGTGTAGCCAAGGTTTAATTCTTCATTCCTAAGAGGCACCGGGGGCCCATTACCAAAGCAAGTGGCAAGTGCTCTGAAACATATTTAATAAAGCACTTACTAATTCTTACTAAATGCCAGGAACTGTTCTAGCTCTTTACAGCAGACCCCTTTTACCCACTCTTCTGCTGGTTCAGTTATTCATGTCAACTGTGACTCAAAAATATTAAACGGAAAAATTTCAAAACTAATTCATAAGTTTTCAATTGTGCACTATTCTGGGTAGCCTGTCAAAAATCTCACACTGCCCCACCTGGGACGTGAATCAATCCTTTGTCCAGCATATCCATGCTATATATGCTACCCACCTGTTAGACACTTAGAAGCTCTCTCGATTAGCAGATCAATTGTGTCAGAATTAACAGTGCTTGTATTCAAGTAACCCTTATTTTAGTTAATAAGGTCCCCAAAGCATAACAGTAGGAATGCTAATAATTTGGATATGCCAAAGACAAGCTGCAAAGAGCTATGGTTAAAGTTTATCATAGGTACATGTGTATAATACACACACACACACACACACACACACACACACACACATATATATATATATATATATATATATATATATATATATGGGGTTCAGTGCTATCTAAGGATTAAGGTATCTATGGGAGGTCTTGGAATGTTCCCCCACCCATAAGGGAGGGCCACTGTATTAGCCCATGAGATCTTCACAACACCCCTATGATGTGAGAAGTAGCATTGTTGCTACCTTACAGAGGAGGAGATTTGCCCAAGGGGCATAGAAAGTAAGTGGGAGCTGGAATGTGGAGCTACTGGTCTGACTTCAGAGCCCAGTTCATCAGCACCACACAGGGCTTCCTGGCTGGTCTCTAAAAGTTCTCCCTAAACCATGGTCTTGCTTATCTATGGTCTGGAGTTTTAAGGTCATCCATTTGAATAGACAGAGGGAGGAACTAGCCCAACTTCCTGTGCCAGTGAATAGGTATTTGTTTTTCCAGAATTTAATTATGGGCCTGTAGCGAGCAGCAAGATTCTCAGGACCCAGAGACCAGCCCCAAATAAATGCCACTGGTGGCCCTCAGTGCTGGAAAGATTGTTTCTTTCCTTCCTGGGACAGGCTCTCTATAACAACCCTGCGACTGAAATTACAAGAAACACAAGAATCGGGGAAAATGTGCATTGAAATGATAAATGGGATGACCCCCAGTAGAACCAGTTTTGTAGAAGACCAAAGGTCAAGAGAGAGCTGTCAGCCTTGACCCCCTTTGGGCAAACCCTCCTGTGTCCTCATTGGGATACAAAAAGTTGCACGGGATTCCTAAGCCCAGCTCTGTCTCTGAATTCCCTGGAGATAGATACAGGGAAAAGAACAGACTTTCTATCCCAATGTACAAAATCCAGTTCAACACAGAAGCCAGGCACAGTTCTGGAACAGTCCATTCTCCAATGATTCTAGATAACCAAGTTTTTAGCACATAATGAGCTCATAAGAATGATTTCCACAATACTGCGAGGTTTACGTTCATTACAGAATTCCAACAGATTTCTACCAAAAATGTCAACAACTCTGATATTTATAGGACATTCTTATCTGAATGGGAAACAGCCCTGTATTATGTTCCATCATTCTCATTTACTGGAGAAAAAAAAATGGCATCAGGAAAAATTGACTATTTGCCAGGGATCACAGAGTTCATAACGTTCTGCTGGGCGCTGGAGGAAAACATTTTCATAGAAGCTTTTCATGATTCAGAGAAGACTTACATCCAGAGAAGATTCAAGAAAGCCAAAGGGAATGTAGGGTGGATGGGGTAGAGAATGGAAGGATGAGAGGTGGGGTCAAAGAAGAAGAAGGAGCAAAGGATGAGTGCCGCAGTCTGGCTGGGCACAAATAACTGGGAGGTCACAAGCCACTTGTAGATTCAAGCAGGAACGAACTTTATTCCAGAACCCACGAGAACTCCACGGGAACTCAAAAGTAGTGGGCACCCGAGGTAGCAGGAGCCACCCTATTGCTGGACAGCAGAGGTCCATATACACAACTGAATACACAGCCTGCCCCAATCCAGCATCATCCAGTTACAGCAATCAGCCATCATCCCGACTTATACACATAATTATACACAGCTTAACTTAACCATCATCATCCTAATGGCTCGCTGGCGCTACCCCTCAACCACTCCTTCTGGCAAAATGCCAGGTGCCATCCTGACTTGGTTGTGGCTCTCAACAGATGAGAACATAAGTGCTTTGTAGTTTGCCCACTTACATAGTAACTGTCCCCAAACTTCTCCCCCTGCTCTGATGCATGAGGCCACAGAGTGGGCCCCAACCACCAAGATGACACTCCGGGCATATCTTCCTACCTGATCAAAAGTCCTCACCTTTCAAGGCCTGATCTGAGCAGGAAGAGGCCATGCTTATCAGAACTCTGGGGGTGCTGCACTGGAGTTCTGAAGTTCATCTAACACGCAGCAGATGGGCTCTCCTCCACCCAGTCATTCAGAGACCTGGCCTGACAGAAGGTTTGTCACCTCTTTCCAAAGTCACCCTAGGCATCCAACTGCAGCTAGATGGGGAGTAGGGTAACAAAGGCACTTCTAGTCACCTCACCTCATATTCCATTGTTTTGCCTTGGGTGGGGGGAAGGGTCTGGAAAATGCAGAGCTGAGAGCAGCTGCACCCAGAAGAGCTCTCTTAAGGGAAGAGGAAGTGTGAGTTGCTGGTGGCCATTTGTCTGACGCTGCATGTGGTATCATGAAATCCAAGTGGAGAAAGCTGTTCGGGAAGGAGACTGTGTCGATTGGTTGAAATTCTTCTCACATGTCAATAAATGAGGCCTGAAGTTTGCCTAGTGGGTGCAATGACAGCAATTCTGAAAGAGCTTTGGGTCAAATGCCTGAGCAGGCACAAGAGAGAGGGGTGAGACAGTAGGTACAAGTGTTTGGAGGGAAGTTTTCATGTAAAGGACAACAGACAAAGAGACAATTTGAGTCAAATACTGGAGGATCCTTTATTTTAAAATATCCTTTCTTTTTTTTTTTTTTCTCCTTTACCTTTACTTGTGAGATCCACAAGTAACTCTACAATTGTCTTGGTCTTTGGGCTGCTAAAACAAAGTCCCATAGACTGAGTGTCTTGGAAACTACAGATCTATTTTTCTCAGTTTTGGAGGCTGGAACCACAAGATCAGGGTGCCCGTGTGACCGGATTCTAATGAGGATGCTCTCTGGGTTGCAAAGACTGAAATCTTCTCACTGCATTTCACATGGCAGAAAGGAAAAAAGAGAGAGAGACAGTGTCCTACAGTGTCCCTCTCCTAAGGGCACTGATCCTGTTCATGACAGCTCCACCTTCATGACTGAATAACCTAACAGTCCTACCTCCTAATATGTCACACAGAGAGTAAGAATTGTAATATATGAAACTGCGGAGAATGCAAATGTTCACTCCATTGCAATAATGTTTTTACAATATTTTAATTTTCCTATCCTAGTTTTCCCTTTTGATATAGAAATTAATCTATTCATGTCATTAAGTTAGTTTTTGCTGTTTACCATCAGGAATCAGGTGGCATATCACAAGTACCTAAAAGAACAACATGCAAAAAAAAAAAAAAAAGAAAGATTATTTTTATGTATCCTCCCTGGAAAGTTGGTGAATTTTATTAAATTGATCCAGGATTTTAAGTTCCAGTGGTATATCTGATTCTGGCTTCAATATCCCCTTAAAACAAATAGCAAGCAACCAGAGAGCTGCCTCCAGACTACGCAGAGAAGACGCGACAATCTTCTTGTCATAACTACCTTCTCAGCTCAAACTGGGCCACAGAAGCAGGAACTCAATTTTCCCAGCATCCAGTCCTCTTTGTGAAAGCCATTATCTTTTGTCACCTTCTCAGGTCCCTCAGAGGAAAGTCTCCATTTGTCCAATATTCTGGCCATTAGCAATTTTGCGATTTCACCCATGAGAGTGGTGCTTACAGAGAATGGGGCGATTTGCAGCCCATTTATTGCACTCTTTGTTCTTTAAAAATTATTAGGTAATTTGCTTTGGACCTTATTGCTGAAAGTGAATTGACCATTAGCAGGAGAATATTAGTTGCTAAGTGGAGTCTGTTGTAGAGTGTTCTCAAAGGCCATTAGCTTTTCATTGGTGGGCAATTGATATTTACTGTTTATTATGTGGTTCAATGGTATGCATTTCCCCCTGAGGTTGTAAAACCTTTAAAAGCATTAAGAATGTTTTTAATACACTTGAAAATGTACAAGCAAGATAGAGACAGGGCTAGTGAGTAAGAGAAAGAGCTGGTAGCTTCATTTTGCTCATGATCCATCTGATGTATCTGCCTTCTAACTCAGTATATTATCCCCTTCCCCTGAGCTTCAGAGTTAATCATAAATAAGGTACACCAATTCATTTCACCCTAAATGAAAATATCAGTCCGGGAACAAATATTTAAATAGTTCCAATCAGAGCCTTTTATGTTCTTTTATCAAACCCCAAAGTAAACACAGCTTCTGAAAAGACTTTATTTTCTATGAATGCTCTTCTCAAATACAGCTTATAGGCCACACAATTTTTTTGGTGGGGGGTACCTGGGTTTGGACTCAGGGACACTCCTGAGCCACATCCCCAGCCCTATTTTGTATTGTATTTAGAGACAGGGTCTCACTGAGTTCTTAGCCCCTCGCTTTTTACTGAGGCTGGCTTTGAACTTGCAATCCTCCTGCCTCAGCCTCCCAAGCCACTGGCATTACAGATGTGTGCCGCAGTGCCTGGCCAGGACACATGATTTTAACTCACCTGAGGGCTTTGCAAAAGAGAAAACTGGGGACTCGTGTAGTAGTGTCCGGCTCAAGGAGACAGGGTGATAGCATTCAGATTTCTAACTGCCATCTCAGTACCCACCCTTGTCCGCTGTGGGTACCCTTTCCAGGGGCAGGGGTGCCACAGGGAAGGCTGTTCCACAACTTGCTCCTGCTGGTACCAGCTTGATGCTCTTTCAGGGGAAGGGGGATTAAAAGAAGCAAGGAATCCCCTCAAGACCAGCAGTTTCTAGAAGGAAGATCCAATCACTGCCCCAGGAATGCAGGATGAAGCCTCGGTTCCAAGACATCACCCACAAGGCTGCTCGTGGTCTGAACCCACTTGTTCCGCCAGCCTCACCTCACATTCCTTGGCAGAAACTTCCACTGGATCCTCTCCCAGCACAGACCTCTGCCCATGCTGCTCTCTGACTGGTTCCTTCTCTCCCACCACCTCTTGGTACAGTCACCCATTTGACGTCTATCTCTCCCAATAAGTCCCACTCCATTGTTAGTCCCACAACGAGATGGTTATGCCTTTCTCCATCACTGTTTGTATGCCTAGCTTTACAACAACACTTTGGACTTTAAAGATCCATGATTTGTGTATGCAAATAAAGCAAGCAAGCAAGTGAATCTTGACATGTTTTTGGAAGGTCACAATGGAAGTCACCCCCTGGGTAGCTTTCCCGGGGCTCCCCTTACATCTCATATGACTGTGGCCCTTCTCACTCTGGAGTGTCTTTGCCCATCTTCTTTCTCCATCTCCTCCAAGCCTGGATGCTGGGAGAACGTGCTGGTCTCTGCTGGCCTCTTCCCACTGCCCAGCTCAGGGTTAGCACAGGGTTCATACTCTTTGTTTGTCAACTAAATGATTCTACACCCAGCGTTTCTCATTCCCAGATTTAAACCAATGCATTTGCCTCTAAGAAGAGTGGAAAACAGTCGCATCCTCATCATTAGCATCCACCTCCTCTTGGCTGTGTGTCAGGCCCTGTGACTCACCTTCACACCTACCACCAGGTACACACAGGCCTCCCTAGCTTGTGAGTACAACTGAGGACACCTGTCGCACTCTTACCCAAATCATCAACACCCACTTCCCTGATACCAGCTAGGTCCATCTTAAGATGGAGACTGGCGCTGCCTGTGTTTTTCTTTCTCTCTCAGTAGGCTAAGTCCTGGCCTTTTCTGGTTTCTGTGAATCTGAATCTGCTTCATCTCTCTCCCTTGCCTTCCCCTCCCTTTCCTATCTCTTCTCCTATCCTCTTCTCATCTTTTCTTCTGTTTTTTTTTTTTTTAATATAGTCTTTCTTTCCAATTTTTTATGCAAAGCTAGCATTCTAGCTAGAGGACTTTGGGTCAAGTAGTCAACCTCTGTGTTTTCCTCTTATAATAAGTTGGAGGTAATAATAATAATACTTATCCCTGGGTTACTGGGAAAATTTAAGAAAGGGGTACACATAAAGCATGTAGAACAGTGCCTGCCACATAAAAAGGTACAGTGCCAACTGTCTACAATGGCCATTTCTGGAAATCCAGCAACTCTGGAAGCTGAGGCAGGAAGATCAGAAGATGGAGGCCAACCTGGGCAATGTAGCAAGACTCTGCCTCAGAATCTTAAAAATGAAAAGGGAGTGTGTATGCTGCCTGTGGTAGAGCCTTGTATAAGGCCCTGGGTTCAATTCCCACTCCTGAAGAAAAAAAATGTAGACAGCTATTGCTGCCACCAATACACAGGCCCACCCAACACTCCACCCTGACCCAGTTTCATCCTTCTCCCAGGTAAGCAATCAGCAAAGATCAGCCAGCATCCCTGACCTGTTTCTGAACCTAGGCCAGACATTTAGCCAGCTACAGCAGGGCCAGGGGGTGAGGGAGTAGAGAAAGAATGCGAGATTATATTACTTAGGATGACTGAATTGTGTCCCCCAAAGTATATGTGTTGACGTTCTAATCCCTAGCACCTCAGAATGCAGCTGTATTTGAATATAAGTTCTTTGAAAGAGGATGAAGTTACATAATGGTGCTAGGTTGTGAGTGGGGCTAATCCAATCTGACTGCTGTCTTTACAAGAGGGAATGTAAACACAGAAGAGGCACAAGAGATGCTCAAACAGAGAGGAAAGGCCGTCTGAAGCCACCGTGAGCAGGCAGCCATCTCTAAGCCAAGGACAGAGGCCCCATGAGAGACCAAACTGCTGACCTGATGGTGGGCTTCTGGCCTCCAGAACTGGGGTACCGTTTCTGTTGCTTAAGCCATCAGTGTTTGATGTGCTGTTGGGTTAGCTTTAGGAAACTAACAAATTACCCAAAGACAGCTGTTGGCCTTCACTTCTGTTTATGTGAGAGTGAGTCTCATGGTCTAGAGAGACAGGGGGAAATGCTGCCTTTTTAGAACACAGCGCCCAGGACAGAGCAAGGGACCCATCACTAGTACTGACCACGCAGCTTGATGCTGTGGTTGCTGCAGAACAACTGCATGTGGTGGTGGCCACAGTGGTGGCCTTGGTGGTCACTCTCACAGTCCAGAGAAGGACGGGTTCAGACACCCAGCAGCCCCAGGAGGTTCAGAGCCCTCAGGGAAGGGGCAGGAATGACTGACATGTTGGTCTCTGCTTACCTACAAGGTTATGTTCCAGCCTCTACACACAAGGTCATTCTAATTTTAAAACTTCCCAGATGGACCCGAACAGGATTTGAATTTGAAATCAGGGTTGAGAATGATGAAACAGTAAAAATGGAGACAGGGTTAAAAAGCAGTGAAGGCTGGAAGGAAATTGTGAATAAAGGTGAAAGGTGGAGCCTGCCAGCCACAGTGATGGAGGAAGCGAGGAGAAATAAAAGCACTGCAGGTAAATCATTGATAAAAGTTCACCCCAGTGTGTGTGTGTGTGTGTGTGTTTGTGTGCGCACGCACGCATACGTATATTTCAGTGAAACAAAATACTTTTTGTATAGATTTTTATTTTCTTTTTTGAAGCCAAAAATCGACCTGGCCTCCTTCCTTCCAGAGTAATAAGGTCCAGTGGGCATTGAGTCCCTGTGGACCACTTGGACTTCCGTTGTTTGCCTCACAATCTAGCCACCACTTGTATATTGTTTCCATGGGAAAACTGTGTCTTGCATTCCAAGTCACAAAATTCCACATGAGTTTTGGATTGCAACATGTTTATAAAATAGGCTTGCTGATTTGCTGCTTCCAAAGAGAGGCCACGGCTCCTGCCAACAATCCACATCCTAGGTAAAGAAAAAAGTAGACATTATGACAGAATTGGAATTCACTCCCTGCCTTGTAAATGTGTGACAATAGGGAAGGCTAACTTGGGCCCTGTTAAACTATGACTTACGTATTTCTGAATTATTCCTCTTTTTGTGTGTGTGTTTGTGTATTGCACAGTTTTTACAATAAATATGGTTTTGTTGTTTTTTGTTTGTTTGTTTGTTTTGTTTTGTTTTTGGTATTAGGGATTTAACTCAGGGGCACTCAACCACTGGGCCACATCCCCAGCTCTATTTTTTATTTTATTTAGAGACAGGGTCTCACTGAGTCACCCAGAGCTTTGAACTCACGATCCTCCTGCCCCAGCCTCCCAACCTACTGGGATTATAGTCGTGTGCCACTGTGTCCAGCTACAACAGACATGTTTCATTTTCGCAATCAGAAACACAATGTAACAGACTCTTAAAAAAAAGAGAGAGCAAGAGAGATGCTCTGGAGTTTCACGTAAAAAAAAAAAAAAAAAAAGCATTAAAGTTGTCGAAATTCCATTTGGCACTGAAAGACTTTTTTGAATCCTGCCTCCCCAGCAGCCAGCACTACCCACTTGATCCTTCATGTGCTACATTTATCTTTTGAGGAAGAACATGAGGGGGGCAGGTGTCCTTTGTTTGCACTTAGCTTCATAAACTTTAATTCTTTGCCACCTGTTACCTACCACACCTGTGGGACAGACTGTGGATAACAAAAGGAACATTCACGGGGGCTGGAAGATGACAGTTACACAATTCCAAAGTCAAGGTCACCACTTTGGTGGGTCCACCCAGATAGCTGAGGGGTTTTCTTTTCATTCTCAATACTTGATACACTCACATAGCTCATTGATTTCAGAATATAAAATGCTTTACAGTGAAAACATTTTTGGGTCCCTCATCTTTGCAGTTTTTGTCTCCCCAGCCCTCTTAGCTTCAAGTATATTCTCCCAGAATTCCACTAGGCAAATACAAGCACTTATGACCTCATATACATTTTAATTTACAGATCATTTAAAGAGCACAGTATCTGGTGGAAGTAGTCTTTCTCCCAGGATTTTTGTTCCTTTTTGGCATAAGAAACAATGATGGACCTTATATATCTATATAAACAATAGCAATAGTAGAAATGGCCCAGACTATTAACTAGCACCATGAGTAGATAGGCATACAATAAGTTAGCAATATAACATGGAAATGTAGTTCTTTGTGCTTCAGCCAAGAGGTAGAATTTGCATATGTGAGCTTGAAGGCAGAATGGAGAGGCAGATGTGGCCTGCTCCACACAATGCACACTCCAACAATTGCCTTAATGCAGACCATGGCACCTTCTGATCTTCTGTGGATGATACATGAACAGCCTTAAATTGTGGATTAACATTATTAAGCTATTTTACAAAGCAAGACCAATGCTATCAGATATAAACTCTATAATGGACTCATCAGCCCAAACTTTTTTAGGGTGCACCTGTCAGTTCCCTTAGCCAAAGTTTGTTGAGCCTCAGTAACATGCTTTCTACAATGTGGTATGACCACTGACTTCTCTACATCCAGAAGGTACATCAAGACAGTTGGCTCTAGCCATAGAAGAGGCTTGTGAGAATTTGCAAAGCCTTATGGGAATTTGGAAGTTGCCCTCTTTCTTTCACTATATCCCAAAACAAGTATACCGAAGAGGCAGATGGACTTTTACAAAAGTATTGTTTGGCACAACTAATATTTATTTGTAGGCTACATTTTTATTTTTATTTTTTAATTTATTGTAATTAGGCTACATTTTTACAAATACAATGTCTTTGAACAGTCTCATCTATGGGAAATGTCTTTTTCATTTTATTATCTACATTTATTACATATAAAAAATACACGTTATTTTGAAGATATATTTATGAACATTTTAGACCAAGTAGCAGGAGGCTGGGTGTGTAGCTCTATAGTAGAACAGGTGCTTAGCATGTGTAAGGCCCTAGATTCAATCCCCAGCACAAGAAAGCAAAAAAACAAAAAATAGCACAAATTCTTAGAAGAAATTCTACTTACCCCAAATTAGGTTGTAGTCACAGCTGGTCCAGTTTGTAGTAAATTGGAAGGTAGGGTAGCTCTGGGCCTGTGGGAAAGGTAGCATTTCTAAGAAGAGATGATAGAAGGTGGAGAGTGAGAATTTCATATATTTAACAAAATAAGACAGAACAAGGCCAGGCATTGGATGGAGACCACTGTACAGGTGGGGTGAGTGGTAGATGTAGAAAGATATTGCAGGGCCCTGTGTAGAGTGTACAGGGGTTAATTTGTACCCTGGATCAAAAGATTTATAAAAGCCTTACCTTTAAAGGAAAGGCTAAATATTTGAGGTCAGAATGGAAAAGAGTGGCAAACTTTCCATAAATGTGATCAAGTCATCCAGTGGAAAGATTCAACAAGGCAGAGGCTAACAGTGAGATTTGAAAAAACAAAAACAAACAAATAAAAAAGCCTTGAATAAGTCTGATTTGCAAGTGAGCAAATAGAGTTCACACATTTAAATAACGTTCACATCAAAATATGAGTTCTCCTAGGCCTCAAATTTATAAATGGGTGACTCCAGTGCCAGTCAGAGTTTATTGAACACTTACTGGAGACTGTGGCCTTGAATGCAAAACAGAAGTCATCTAAAAATACTTCGTGTTGGGGCTGGGGATGTGGCTTAAGTGGTAGCACGCTGGTCTGGCCATGCGTGCGGCCCAGGGTTCGATCCTCAGCACCACATACAAAACAAAGATGTTGTGTCTGCCGAAAAAAACTAAAAAATAAATATTAAAATATTCTCTCTCTCTCTCTTTTTAGAAATAAAATAAATACTTTGTGCTCTGAGCAGCAAATTAGATTAGCTGGAACTCTATGGCACAGGCTGTGGTGTGGGCAGAATGCAGCTCTTCTAGCCATCCTGGCTGCAATCTCCAGCACACTCAATTGCTTCCTTTGAAGGCTTACATATGAGTCCTATGTGTGGCATAGGACTCATCTTTTCCTCCAACCCTATCCTAAATATCACTGGTATGGGACACTGATTAGTGTTACTGAAGGTTAAGAAACAAATGAGAGGTATCAGTTGTTGTCCTGGGAGTAACATAGAACTGCTGAGCAAATAGCCCAACACTGAACAATGAACAACTCTCTCTTAGAATTTCTTAGCCACCTTTATTCCCAGGTAGACTTTTCTCCACTGGCTTCAAAGCTTCCACCATGTTTCCCTATCCTCCTGCTCCCTGTGTCCATTGCAGACTCTGTCAATTGGCCCAGTCATTGCATAAAACCTTTCAGGTCAGCCAAAGACTCATTCATGGGCTATTTTTGGACCCTGATCTCCACAAGAGAACAGGTAGATCATTGAAATCTCAGTCACTCCTTTCTGCTCCTTCATCAGCCTGGGGAGAGAAAAAAGGCAGCAAAATATTCTACTTTCTCAGTGAAATAATTCCACTGGGCCTCTAAGAAGGAACAGTTGGCTGACTAGAGATGGCTGAGGACTTAAATAACTGTAGTTTTCTTTCTGTACAAGTGAGAAGATTGATGCTGAGAACATTGAAGTTATTTACCTGAAGGCTTGCAGTGAGTAGACAGAAGTCTAACTCAGACTGAAGACTGTAGATCTAGTGGTTGTACCTTGAGGCCCTGCTACTTTGTGTCTAAAACAAAAATTGTGTTTGAAACATTTTTTTAAAACTCATTCTATCTTTCATTCACAACTATTTTGCTCCTTCTTTATCATCTACCTTATTTAGTAGGCCTGGCTATTTTTTAATGTTTCTATTTTTCCAGTATAAAGTAATAGGAAAAAAATACTTGTTACAGATGAGGGTGTAGCTCAGTGGTAGAGTGTTTCCCTAGCATGTGTGAGGCCCTAGTTCCATCCCCAAAACTGCAAAAGACAAAACAAAGAAACAACAACAACAATAAAAACACAAACCAACCTGTTATACTGGATACTTGCTTCCTCAAAATTCTGGTCTATCCAGAACCTCAGAATGTGATCTTATGTAGAAAAAGGTTTTTTTGTTGTTGTTTGTTTGTTTGTTTTTGTTTTGTTTTGTTTTTGCAGATATAACTAGTTAAGATGAGGTTATACTAGGTTAGAGTTGAGCCCAATCCAATAACTGATGTCCTTACAAGAAGTGTCTGAACTACCAGGGAAGAAGGCCATGTGATGACAGAGGCTATCTTGGAGTGTGGAGGAATGCAGCTACAAGACAAAAGTTCCAAGGATGTGGCAACCAACTCTCAGAAGCTAAGAGAGACAAGGAACTCCCAGAATTTCCAGAAGGAACTGGCCCTGTCTACATTTTTATTTCAAACTTCTAGGTTTGTGAACTGCGAGAAAATAAATTTCTGTTGTTTCTAAGTCATCCAGTTTGTGGTACTTTGTCATGGCAGCCCTAGGAAACTAATGCACTGAGTAAAGGGGATTGATAATTAAAAGAAACCTCAGATAAATGCACTTCTGATACATAGCTGTTAGTGTGGGTAATTATCAGGAACGGGAAAAGGAAGAGACAAGAGAAATAGGTGGCTGTATAAAAGGGCCCCTGACAGGCAATCGACCCAGAGGGCTCAAAGACCATCATGCCACACCATAAAGACAAAATCCCCTCTCCCATGGTGTGGGTGGGGCTATAGAAGAAATTCATCACCAGTCTCTGTCCACTCCACAGAATGGGATCTAACTCCCTTTCTCCATAGACAAGGGCACACATCATGTTCCCGAGGTCACACACGTGCCCACAAGCTGATCCAAGAGCCAGCCGACCACTATGTGATCATCCGCCAGTGATGGCAGGTCAGAAAGGTCAAAGCAATCCAAGCACAGGAGCGTTCCTGAAGTTTCCACACAGTGCAGGGACACGACTTCCTCAAAGAGAAGTAGCTGCACAAGCACTGGACCTGGAGAGCCATGTCTGTCTGCCACTCCAAGGTTTCACACCCCTGGAAATGCGTATCTCTAAGCCTAATCATTTTGGTGGATTTTAGATCTACCTACCCCTCTTTCTGGGTCTATCTCACTTTCTATTGCCTTTCTCTCACCTTGCAGTAGACCTGCTCTGATTACCATCTCTGTCCTGCGGCACTTCTGTTTCTGTGCTGGACTAATTGCCCTAATCTTAGATTTGACTCCTAAGGACCAAGGATTACTCCACAGTTGACTCTCTACCTCCAGTAACGTAGCCTCCGTGGAACAATTTTTTTTAATACCTTCATTTTGTTTATTTATTTTCATGTGGTGCTGAGGATCGAACCCAGGGCCTCACATGTTCAAGGCAAGCGCTCTACCACTGAGCTACAGCCCCAGCCCCAGCCTCCATCGACAATTTTGATGTGTTTCTTTCTAATCATTTCGCTCTATACAAGATGATATGTATAACTGGACACACACTTTTGTTTCCTGATTTTTCCTTATGTCATAAGCTTTTATCTACATTAACAGGTAATTTTTGAAAGCATAATTTCAATTATTATGCAATTATTTCATCAAAAGACTGCACCAGGACTGGGGATGTAGTTCAGTGGTAGAGCATTTGCCTGCCTAGCGCACATGAGACTCTGACTTCCTAGTACTGTATGAGAGAGAGAGAGAGAGAGAGAGAGAGAGAGAGAGAGAGAGAATGGACCACATTTTACTGCAATGAAGATTTATAAATGTATCCCTGTGTTCATTTTTAATTAACAGGTGACAATGGCTAACACAGTCATACTGGGGAGGGTTGCTTTGGACATGTGTATTTCCAAATTGCTTTCCAAAAATTTGTAGCAATTGATACTGACTCCAGCAATGCAGAAGGTTCCTGTTCTCTGATTCCTTGATATTGGAGATAATTTTATTTTATTTTTGGTGGTGGGGGGGTGGGAGTAGCAGGGATTGAACTCAGGGGCACTCAACCACTGAGCCACATCCCCAGCCCTATTTTGTACTTTTATTTAGAGACAGGGTCTCACTGAGTTGCTTAGCCCCTCTCTTTTTTCTGAGGCTGGCTTTGAACATGCAGTCCTCCTGCCTCAGCCTCCCAAACCACTGGGATTATAGGCATACACCACTGTGCCCCTCTGCAGATGAATTTCTTTAATGCTGTGAATGAATAATACTACTTTGTTGTTTTGATTTGTGATGAATTGCCTTTTTTCTCTCTCTGAGTGCTGGGACTTGAGCCCAAGGCCTTAATGCATTATAGGCAAGGGCTCTACCAATCAGCCACAAACCCAGCCCTATTTTGAAGATAGATCTAGTTATTTATTCAGGTAGACATAGACAGATAGGTAGATACATTCTAGGCTTTAAAAGATGAATAATTTCCACAACTAGTTCTGTGATAGAAGAATATGCTACAGAATAGAAAACAATCTCCCCAAAAGAGTTGAATGGGGCTGTGAACGGCACAGTGTTGCTGGAATAAGGAGGCTCGAGAATGACAATTATTCAGGTAAAGAACTTCTCAGGCTTATGTTTCAAAAAAGAAAGAACATAGTCACTGGAATCATTCCACTGGATTAGCGTGAGTTCTAAAATAAAAGATGCAAAAAAAAAATTCTGAAAGATCAAAATGGTATTGTGTGTTTCTTAAAGGTTACATTATTTCAAAGACACACCTTAAGTGTATCTGATGCATTGGCAAATACGGAAAGTACATCAAAGCATCAGTTCAGGAAGTGATAGTGATGGAAAATGCGGGTAACTCTCCAACGCCCCATGATCATGTGGGATTGAAGACTGTGTATGTGCTTCAACAAGACTTGCCATGAGAAGTTCACAAAGCAACCACAATGCTCAAACCAGTCAGCCCAGTACTGCACACCTATCATATTTAGACACCTTTAGCTAAAATCTAGAAAAATCATAGAAAAGTGCATGGCTTTCATACCAAACATACCATACCACTGCATTAGCAACAAAACCCAGGAATTCAGTGGGAGCCATTTATTTACCAGTAGCTACACTCACCAATTAGGATTGTGTGTAAAATATCAGTGTATATGTCCTAAGGTAATTTTAAATTTAAAAAATTGTTTATGTTCCCCAACTGCAGTTTTTTTTTTATTTTAATTTTGAAATAGTAATAGATTGACCAAAAATTGGGGGGAAAAATCCGAGAAATCCAGTGCACCTTTACCCATTCTTTCCCAGTCTTAACATTTTGAGTAACTATAATGCAATATAAATACCAGGAAACTGATATGGATATGCTCCACAGAGCTTATTTGGATTGTACCCATTATATAAAAACTCAAGCCAGGCATGGTAGAACATGCCTGTAATCCCAACAGTTAGGGAAGCTGAGACAGGAGGGTCATGAGTTCAAGCCAGCCTCAGCAACAGCGAGGAGCTAAGCAACTCAGTGAGACCCTGTCTCCAAATAAAACACAAAATTGGGCTAGGGGTGTGGATCAGTTGTCAAGTACCCCTGAGTTCACTCTCTGGTACCAACAAACAAACAAACAAACAAACAAACTTGTGTGCATATGTGTGTGTAGTTCTAAGCAATTTTTTTCATGGTACTGGAGAGAACAGCCAGCCATGCACAGTGGGAATGTGAGGTTAAGGAAATAATTCTATAAACTGGGCTTACTGGCTGAGCCCCATATGCATTCTTTTTTAAAAAGCAATTCAACTACAGCCCTGCCTGGCTGAGTCAAAAGGATATATGGCATTCATCAGCAAACTACTTTACTTATGGGAGAATTGTAGCCTGGAAATACATAAAAATAACACAAGTTATCTTCAGTGTGGGGAACTTTTGTGACCCTTATACAGACCAAAACCCAGAAATCAGGGAGATAAGGACAAGCCCCCCTAACCTCAAAATCTCTAAGAACAAGTTTTGAAGAGGACCTTCATGGCTGTTTCAGCTCGGTGGTAGCCCCTTACCCTACAACAGGTCTATATCCCCCAGCCCTATCCCTAACCCCTGGCATTGCTAATGTTTTCTCCTTATTTATAATTTTGTTATGTCACCAATGTTACGTAAGTGAAATCATATAATATGTGGTCCTTGGAATTAGCTTTTGCCACTCACATTAATTCCCTTGAGATCTGTCCAAATTATGTGCATCCATGCCTTTTCTATTTTATTGCTGAATAGTTTTCCAGGACATAGACGTACTGCAGTTGGTTTAACTGTTCAGTGATCTTCCTCCTCCAGCCACTCCTCAACTGCCTGTATCACTGCCCAGTAAATCCCTATCAGTGGATTAACGAACTGATTTGGTTAAAGACCTTGTAACCCAATCGTTTCCCCTTTCACACAATCATTTTTTTTGCGTGGTCTCACACATGAGTTTGAGGGAACAGCACAAATCCAAACCATAACAGTTGGCATGTTTTGGTCTCCTACACCAGTAATGCATGGGAAATACAGATATTTCACATCCTTATTGTGTTTTGTGTTATCATTATTTTTTATTTTAGCCTTTCTGATAGGCGGGTGGTAATTGTTCATTATGGTTCCAATTTGCATTTCCCTGATGGCTAATGGTGTTGGGCATCTTTTTATGTGATTTATTTATCATTTGGATATGATTTTCACTAAAATGTCTATTTTCTAATTAGTTGTTTGTTTTTTTCTGCTGAGTTTTGAGAGATTTTTATGTATTCTAGATACAAATTCTTTGTCACATAAAGAATTTGCAAATATTTCCTCCAGATTTGTAGTTTGTGTTTTCATCCTCTTAAGAGTATTTTTGCAAAGCAAAAGTTTCTAATTTTGGTGAGATCCAATTTGTCTGTTTTTCTTTTCTCTTTCTTTCTTTCTTTTTTTTTTTTGTGTGTGTGTGTTTGTGTGTGTGTGTGTGTGTGTGTGTGTGTGTGCTGTGTGTCAGGTCTTAAGGCTCTTGAAGACATGTTAACAATGCCATACCATAGATCTTTACCCTGTTTCCTTAAAATTCTTGGTTTTTATATTATTACAGCTAATTTCAATCCTTTGGGGTCCCGTGCCAAGCTTTGTGCAAAGCTTTCCCCTGTCCAGCTGCACACACCACATCACTGGGAAAGAAACGTTGCCACTTGTGAAACCCATCAAGCAGAGGTTATACTAAGTCAGGCTGGTTCAGTGAGGCAGATCATCAGCCATAATCCTTCAATTGAGGATTTAAAGGTAACTTGGAGGCTGGAGGTGTAGATCAATGGTAGGGCACTTGTCTAACATGGCCCTGGGTTCAAACCCAAGCACTGCACACACATGCACCTGCATACACACACACACACACACACACACACACACACACACACTGAAACTTGAAGGAAATAGTCAAGATTTCAAAATCCTATACATAACAGAATCTGCTTAGGTTCACTAGTAGTTTTTGTGTTTGAACTTGTTTCCTTGCAAAAAAAACCAAGATTACTCATAGTTTATGTCTTACAAAACAAAAATGAAAGTGTCTAGGGGAAGGATCTCCTCCAGAATCAGCAAATAAGGGTGAAACTGCAACCCCAAAAGGAAATTATAAGCACCTTTTCTAGGTCATTAATATTAACAGATATTACTATCGATAGCTCAGGCTGTGTCAGAGCTGTGCATCCATAGGATTAACATGAAGCGTCTTTCTCTTATCAAGTACCTGATGGATACATAATTTAAAATAAGTTAGCTACATTATAGTAGAATGCTAAATTCACATAAACCTCAAAAATAACATTTCAGATTTTAGAGAAATGTCTATTTGTGGGTTTGGGGAGCAAGGAAGAAGGAATGCTATTGCAGGGAAGGGGCTATTGCAAAGCTCAGGCATCATCGAGTCCCCCTCTTCAAACCCCAAGTCTTGCAGTCATTCCAGAAACATTTCAGACGTGCAGCTCAGAGTAACAGGCATGAGTTTATTGAAGGGGTAGGAAAAGGGAAAGGAGGACACACTCAAGGGAGACAGTGGGCTCTCTCAGACGAGAAGGACAACATGCCTCTCCTGCCGTCCAGTTTTACTAGGGGTCCCAGGGAAATTTCAGAGAGTCCCACCCAGGTCCACCTCCTGACTTTCGACAGCAGGATGACATCAGACTTTCAAGTCCCCTCTATGCATGACAACTCTAGGTCCCTTTGGCCTAAGGCTGACCAGTTCTAATTGGAACTTGTTCTTGCAGGTTTTATGGTTACAGGGAATGATCCTTATGTCCCTGAGTTCTGGGATCTGGTCTGTGTCAGGATCACAAAAGTCCTCCTACACAGGGTAAGTTGTGTTTTTCTTTTATTGTTCTTTGTTTGTTTAAAGGCATTTCAGGGCTACATTTCTCCTGCAGGTAACTGGTAGTTTATTGAGAAATGCAACATATTCTGCCAACTTAGCCAGGTAAGTAAATTGCTTTTTAACTAAGAACATATGTGGAGGTCAGCACAATATGCCCAATTTATAGAATTTTTTCCTTAATCTCATGTTCCCTATCAGTATAAGAGTGCCATTATCCAAACTCCTGGTGGGATCCTCATTCAGTTTCCTCTACCTTTAGGGACATTTTAAATTTAATTTTATTAAAAAAAATTTTTAGATGTTGATGGACCTTTATTTTATTCATTTATTTATATGAAGTGCTGAGAATCGAACCCAATGCCTCACGCATGCTAGGCAAGTGCTTTACCACTGAGTCACAACCCCAACCCTCTTTAATTTTATTTTTAAAAAGTGATCCTAATTAGAATAAGTTATACTCCACATATGTATAATATGTCAAAATACACTCTACTGTCAATCTATATCTAAAAAGAACAAGTAAAAATAGGAGAAAAAAAAGGTTTTCATCCAAATTTATTTAAAAGTGAGATGCCTTAAACTTTTAGTTATCATTTATTGAATGGTTGTATTTCAGGCATTGCTCTAAGTAGCCTATCTGCATTAGCTCGTGAATCTTCACTATTCTATGAGATACCTAAAAACAGATACTTACACAGTGTTGACCATGTGCTGGGTGTTCTCTAAATTGCACACATATTTCCACTCACCCTTCACACCACCCTGTGAGAGAAGGACCATTAAGATCATCAACCCCATGTTACAGATGGAAGATCTGAAGCATGGAAGGACCAGTAATTTGTTCACAGTCACTCAGTTGGGAAGTAGCAGAGCCCAGATGTGAGTGGAGGAGGCATCCCAGTCCGCAGGACCCATGTTTAAATGACGTGCTCCACTGCCCCTGGGCAGGCTGACCACAGCTTCTCTCAGCGACAAGGAAACCGCGTTGTGGGAAGACTCCATGAGCTCACCAAAGCCACTCTGAACATAAACAGAGGAACCCAGTATTCAAATCCAGATATGAAATTTGGAAAATTCAAATTGTCTTTTTCTAATTGTTCTTTTTCAAAAAGTGTACAACATAAAAATTTATTATTGGGGCTGGGGATGTGGCTCAAGCAGTAGCACACTTGCCTGGTATGTGTGTGGCCCGGGTTCGATCCTCAGCACCACATACAAACAAAGATGTTGTGTCTGCCAAAAACTAAAAAATAAATAAAAAATTTTTAAAAAAATTATTACCTTAACCATTTTAAGGGAAGAGTTAAGTAGCTTTAAATATGTTTATGTTGTTGGAAAACAGATCTCCAGAAGTTTTTTATTTTGCAAATCTAAACTCTATACTCATTAAATATCAACTTCCATTCCCAGCTGTCCCCACCCCTAATAACCACCATTCTGCTTTCTATTTCTGTTTCTGAAATTGACTACTTTAGATACCTCATATAAGCGGAATCATGTCTTTTATGATTGGCTCATTTCACTTATCCTAATGTCCCCAAGGTTTATCCATGTTGTGGCATGTGTCAGAATTTCCTTCCTTTTTAAAGATGAATAATATTCAATTGTTTGGATATACAAACCGAGTATCTTTGGCCCAAAACTCATACTATTGATGATCACACTTTATTACCTTCCACAATATCTTCTGGCACATTCTCGTCTCGAGTGCAGTACGATTGCCAAGCATTATACAGTCATAATGCCTTCAATACTTATTAATGTCTGAAAGGATTTTCATGTTTTCCCCTTTTAGTGCATAGAAAATACACTCTACCATATCTTGCTTTATGTACATCTCTCTAGAACTGTTGCTATGACTTCATGTCTGTGACAGAGAAGATTCAAAGTGCATAAAGTGAAAAACTCAATTTTGTGGCAACTTAGATGGACTAGTGGTGGCCTTCTAGAGCATGGTGCTGAGCCAGAGATTGGCTCTGAGCTCAGAGAGTGATTTTGGCTACAAGTTCAGGAGGAGTAGTGACATGAGCCAGTCAACTGTGAATCCCTCATCTAGAGTGACGTCAAGACAGAGGCAGCACGAGTGTAGCAGGGAGTTGAGTGGCTGGATTTTTTAATGGTCATTAACATGAAAATTTTTATGCCTTGATGGTTTTCATGATCGAGTAAATTGAAGTAAAAGACATGGAGGAGGACCCCCACCTCGGGTCTCAGTGAGGAGCGCTCTGCCTACTGAGCTTGCAAGTTCTTCCAGGGAGACGTTTATTTTCTGGGGTGTGACTGGACCTCCAGAAATGTGGCTCCACCCCTCTGTCTGGTGCATTCAGCCCAGGAAGAAGGGGAAAGGAAGGAAGGCTCCCTTCCTGCACCCGCCCATCCAGACCCATCCTTGGACTTGGGTAAAAGTCCAAGTGCAAGTCAACATTTTTCTTTATCATTTGATCCGGCAAAACAAGAGACCCATACAGATCACTGGCCACTCCAGGAAGTGAAGGCCCAGCCTCCCTTATGCAGCCAAAGACTCTGAAGACATTGTCTCAATGTCTCAAAGACGAAACTTTGAAATAGTGTAATCATGTTTAAAATACCCAAGAATGTGCTCTTTAAATGATTATTACATTACATCATTTGGTAAAACAAAGTCCCTTATTTCTTTAGTAACTTTTTATTTTTTGGTTTACTAGATTTCTCTGAAGAAGAATACAACTATATTTAGGCATAAGCTATTTTCAATCATTTCCTTGGCAGCTACATCACCTCCATGTTTTCAGATGTTCTTGTCTTCTTTAATACAACCTGCATCTCAGGAACTCCATCTTGGTTTTCTTTTTTCTTTTTTTGGTAGTACTGAGGATTGAACCCAGGGCCTTGCTCAGGCTAGGCAAGTGCTCAACCACTTTTAAATTGTATTTTGA
Organism: Callospermophilus lateralis; assembly: GCF_048772815.1. Taxonomy (NCBI): domain Eukaryota; kingdom Metazoa; phylum Chordata; class Mammalia; order Rodentia; family Sciuridae; genus Callospermophilus; species Callospermophilus lateralis. The sequence continues at coordinate 17,003,521 of NC_135321.1, forward strand.
GACAGGAGTCTTGGTAAATTATTCTGGTTGGTTTCCTACTTGTGATCCTCTTGCCTCAGCCTCGTGAGATAATGGGATTACCGGTGTGGACCTCCACTCCTGGTTCCCAACTAGTTTTCATACACTGGGATTATGAGGGGGCAATAGAAGGAACTTGTCCTTGTCAATGATCTCATCAAACGGATATTCTGATTTGAGAATAGGAGAGAGGAAGCTCACTATTTTTGATTGAAATGTTCTTGAGACCAAAAATGATGACATTCGACTTCAGATGTTCCTTGGATAGTTTTAGGATTGAAAAGAGATGCCCCACTTTCCCACCCTTCAAGGCTCACACAAGTATGCACGCGCATGCACACACGTGTGCGATGCTGGACTTAGTGATGCCACACAGGTGCACACACAGCCTGTCAGGCTGCTATGGTTCAGGGGATTCCCAGGGACCAGGGGTCAACTTCCACTCACCTGGAGGTGGAGGGCAGAAGAGGAGGCCCTGTGTCCATCTGTGGTCAGCCGGGGAGCCGACGGGCAAAATCAACTCAGGTGGAGGCTCCTATAGGAATTTTATTCTGAGACAATTTTGTACCACTTTCTAGAGGACAAAGGGGCGAACCAGGTGGGAATGTAACAGTCCTCATTCTTTCCTGTGGTCTCTTGTTGATGCTTTTATTTATTCAAGAGTGTATCCTGGGCACTTCTGGGACCTTTGCTGTCCTGGGCCTGGGTTTACTGTGACGACACACAGGCTCCTGGCCACCATGGCTCCTAATCTAGAGCAGAGCTCACCAGTAGAAACACAGTGTGGGAGGCAACTGTGAAAGACACATGTAACTGTATAGTTTCTTGTGGCTACATGTGAGAGAGAGAGAGAGAGAGAGAGAGAGAGAGAGAGAGAAGAAGAAGAAGGAGGAGGAGGAGGAGGAGGAGGAGGAGGAGGAGGAGGAGGAAGGCAGCAAGGAAAGAGGGAGGGAGGGGAAAACTGGAGAAATCAATTGTAGCATAGTTAACCTAGCCCAATGCATCTAAGAGGTTTTCAATATTATGTTGTTAATGACTAATTTTACCTTCCTTCTCTTATACTAAGTCTCCAGCACTGTATTTCAACGTACAACCTTCACCATCGCATTAACGAACATTCATGAGTATTCCATGTATCCTAATCTTGCACCAAAGACAGTTCAGTAATAAAATGATTTTTAAGTAATATTGGCACACTTTTTAAAAAAGCTTCCCGTGGTGGTCACACCACCCATTTTAATCCATTTTAAATTTTGAAAAAACATTTGTTATAAAACCTGAGATGATTAAGTGATAAAATTTAGTACCTGGTATGTATTTCACAACCGCTGCACATCTCAATTTGTTGTAAGTGCTGAGGACATGTGGCTCATAGCTACTATTGGGTACACAAGAGCTCTAAAGGAAACAATTTTAGGTATCACAATTTACACTGGATTTTTAAAAAAATGAATTGTGTGTGTGTATATTGTCTATATATGTATATCTATCTATCTATCTATATATATATACACATTTATTTTTAAAATACATGTTTTATATGCATATTCACAGTATGATAATAAGTTATAGTATATACCTATATGTGGTAGTGAAAATTTAATAAACTAGAGCCATAGACATCACCCACATGAATCTTTCAGTTCTTGAATGAAAAAAAATTGTTGCAGTAGTATATACAGCATTATTCTATTTATGAAAATTTAGTAATTTATTATTTAGAAATACATGTGTCTCACTGCATTCTTGTTGCTCTAACAAAATACCTTAGGCTGGGTAATTTATACATAGTAGAAATTTATTTCTGTCAGTCCTGGAGGCTGGAAGTTCAAAATCAAGTAGAACTGGGAACTGGCGAAGGCTTGCTGTCCTCCTTCAAAGACCTTCAAGCTGTGTCCTCACATAGTAGAAGGGGACAAAAAGGGACAAACAGGCCCCTCAAATCCTTTTATAAGGGCACTAATTTCATCCATGAAAACAGAGCTTTAGTGACCTATTGAAGATCCCACCTCTTAATACTCTTGTACTGAGGATGAAGTTCAATATAAATTCAAACCACACAAACATTCAAACCGTAGTGACATAGTGACAGGCATATTCATTAAAATAGAAATGCAAAATAGAAATGCCTGGGAATGAGAAATTCCAAATTAAGAATAAGCCAAGTGGGGCATGGTGGCACATGCCTGTAATCCCAGCAGCTAGGGAGACTGAGGCTGGGGGATCACAAGTTCAAAGCCAGTCTCAGCAATGGTGAGGCACTAGGCAACTCAGTGAGATCCTGTCACTAAATAAAATACAAAAATAGGGCTGGGGATGTGGCTCAGTGATTGAGTGCCCCTGAGTTCAATCCCTGGTACAAAAAAAAAATCCAAGTTCAGAGCAAAGAAATGAAGGGATCCTCAGGGGCTTCTTCAGGGTGGGAATATTTTACCGCTTAAGCAGATGGTGAGTGTGAGATGTTTGTTCTGGTGCCCTTCTCCACCCCTTTGGAAATGTCTTAAATGTTCTATGCCCCAAATTTCCAAAGATTATTTTGTGAATTGCTTACACAGTCAATTAATCTAAAGACTACTCCAGAAGGAAAACTTCAGGAGAGCAAAGAAGGAGGGAGAGAAGAGGATGCCCATGAAGGTAGTGAATTCTGTTGCTCCCAAAGGGTTTCAGAGCAGAATTGAACTTGCAGATCTTTTTACCTGTCAGCCAAGGAAGGCCTACTACTTTCAAAAATCTTTTACACTGAGAGCTCAAAAAGAGTGGATGATTGGCATGCCCCGCCCCATACCGTCCCGCTGGCAGGGAAATGAAGGAGCCAATGAATGCACCTACCAAAAAAACCACGTGGTCAGATGACCCCACCTCCACTCTTCGCTCTGGGGCCACCTGGAACACCAACTCCAACCCAGTGGATCTCAGGCAGGTCATTCCCCTGCAACTCAGCCCTGATGTGAAAGAAGAGGGACCGTTTGTGGAAGAACGTGAACTAAGTGCAAGGCTTATCTACTTTGCAAGGTGATCGAACACAGACACGGGAAATTCCTTCTCAGAGGAGAATTCATTTACTGGCCCCTGAACCTGTAAAGTACCCTGGTCATGAGACTAAAGGCAGAGACCAAAAGATGCTGCCAAACTCGAACCTGATAGCTGTCCCTGACATGAGATGGGTATCTATCTAAATCCTGTTCCATCATTCACGAGAGAGGAAATGAGAGTTAAAAACTGTTGTCACAGGAGGAATTTGTTTCTGTGTATGCATTGCAGATGTTGATATTAACATATAATATCACTACATTTTTTTCAACAAATTCAAAATTGTTTTTGAGCCAATCTGTGAAGTGAGTAGAATTTGATTTTGCCCCTCCAACCCTCCATCCCTTCCTTCACGTTTCTTCTTTTGATTGTAAATTAATTAGGATACTAGGTCAGCTGCTATAACAGGGCTCAAATTAACATTGGCTTAGGTAAGATGGAGGTTCAGTTCTCTGACCCACAGAGTCCAAGCTAGGATGGCAGTATGAGCCAAACCAGGGGTGGATTTAGGGCCTCTAGCTCTTACCTAGATACTCTACGATCTTCAACACGCAGTTTTTCATCTTGTTATAATCCCACAAGACTGTTCCTGCTCCTGCAAACTCATCGATATTCCATTCTCCATAAAAAAAAATTAAAAGGATATGGGACATAGCCTGAAAATTACACTCATCACTTCCACTCAAGCCCCACTGGTTGGAACTTAGTCATATGCCCTCTCCAAGTCAAGACACTGTTGTATGCTCATTGAAAGTGAGCATTGGGTTCACAATGAAGACTGTGAGTAATTTAGAAAAGGTACATCTGTTCACTGGGAGATAAGTTGATGGTTGATTCCATGCTGTGTTATGGAGGAGAGCCAGAGGACCAGAGTGCACCAGGAAGATACCAAAAGTAATACCGAAAGATACCGACAGGAAGTGGCCCTCTGACCTGGAGAGAAATTAGGGGGCTCCCAGGAAACAAGGTTGGTATCTTCTTCACCCCATTGACTCCAGACCTTCCTGAACTATTCCCAGGGCTGCCATGTGCAGCAGATTCCTGGGGAACCCCAGGAAGTTCAAATTGGGAATAAAGTACTGACCTTGGCGAGTCAGAACACATCACAGCACAGCTCAAGCTCCACACCTGAAGCAAGGTCAAGGTTCTCACCTGGGCTACAAAGTCCAGTGTCTGGCCCCTGCCTACGTCTCTCCACTCTTATCTCCTCTGGCCCTGCCACTTTTTCACTGTGTGACAACCACAGTGCTGTCCTTGGTATTTCTAAAGTGCATGGATATGTGTCTGCCTGAGGGACTTTGCACTTCCTGGTCCACCTGTCCAGATTGATCTTCCCCCAAATATGTACACACTGGCTGCCTCCTTTCAGTGACTGCTCGGGGGTCTCCTCTTCAGGAAATGAGGCAGTCTCTGATCAGACTGTTTGAACTGGTGATACCCCAAGTGGCCTAAACAGACTAGAATGTACCTCAGGGCACTGTGATTCCCTAAGGAACAGATGCATTTGGGTGTTGTTGAATTCAGGTGATAAGTCACATGTATCATGCTGCTAAGATTCTACCACATTTTTATAATTTATTACATTTTCAAAATTTTAACTCTTAATCAAAACTTCTTCTTCTTCTTCTTCTTCTTCTTCTTCTTCTTATTATTATTATTATTATTTTGTGTGTGCCGGGGATGAAACCCTTGATTTTGCAAGTGCCCCCCCACTGAGCCACACTCCCAGTCCTGGCCTAGTTTTTTAATTTACAGTTTTGTTTTGTTTCAGTATTGGGGACTGAACTCAGGACCATGTGTGTGCTAGCAAGTGCTCTCCTTAGTGAAAAGTTAGTTGATCGTTGTTAGTTGTAAAGAAAATTTTGTATTATTTATCTTTGACCCTAATTCTCTGATGGTGAGACAATCTGCACTGGGATTTTGTTTTGTCAAGAAAAGATATGCTTTTTCCCCAAGCAGTAATGATGGTAAACCAAATAATAAGAACCGAATTTATTCCAAGGAAAGTCACACATACTAATTGTTATGGTTTGAATGTGGTTTATCCTCCAAGGGTTCATGTGTTGGAAGCTTGGTCCCCAGTGTAGACATGTGGGAGGTGACAGAACCATTAAGGGGTGGAGCCTAGTAGGAAGTTCCTAGGTGACTGCAGGCACTGCCCTTAAAGGGAATGAATGTAGTTCTGGTGGACCCTGGCTAGTTCTTGAGAGAGGGTTATTGTAAAAGGGCAAGCCTAGGCCCCCTTTCTCTGGTTTCCTGGCCCTCCATGTTAACCCTTTCACCATACCATCCACCATGGAACCTTCATCAGAAGTCAAACAAATGGGGCAACCTGACCTTGTACTTTCAGCCTCCGAAATTGTAAGCGAAATAAAGTTTTTCTTTATAAAATTTCCAGTCTCGGCTTTTTTGATATAGCAATGGGAAATGAACTAATACACTCATTTAACTTAGATGTCTAACCCCTTGTATCAAGTTGGGTTTAGTAGCTGTCAATGATGGCAAAATATTAAAACTGTGATGAAAACATTTATAGAGAGAGAATGGCTAATTAAGCAATGAAACCACCAAGATTTAAGCAGAATTTACATACAAAATATGAAAAGTTTAATACTGAAATAATTTTTAAAATTTGTTCTTTTTAGATATACATGACAGTATAGTGTATTTCAACATATTATACATACTTAAGTATAACTTCCCATTCTCATGGTTGTACAGGCTGAGGAGTTACACTGATTGTGTATTCATACATGAACATAAGAATTTTTTTTTTTTAAAGAAAGAGTATCAAGTTAAAAAACTGATGGAAACAGCTACTGAATACTTCACTTATAAATATTAGTACTTTGCAAATATCTTATGAGTAGTATTTGGGATTACAAGACTAAAAACATAATTGCTGAGATACTAATAAAACCAAGGATGAATCAAGGCTGTTTGGAAGAGGGTGAATCTTTGCCAATGAATGTAGCTTAAGTACCATTCTTCTATGACACAATAGCTTGACATATTCAAGAATTGACTCATGATACAGAAACCAACCAACTAAACAAATAAAGCTAGTACATTCATTGAGATTTGACCTATGCACAGATATTGCTAATGGCAATTTTTAAAGAACATATATGTGTGATTTGAAGATAATGCTATTAAAGGAAGAATTATTTAATTTGACTTCCTTGCCTATAGGCATCTATTTATGAAATATATAAAATTCTGAAGGATTACATTAAGTGCAGTTTGAAGTTGAAGCTTTTATAGAAATGAATTCTGATCATATAGCTATACTAACAAGAAAGCTTTCTAGAATAGATTATCTGATTAAATGTTTTACACTAGAATGTAAATCAACATACTGCTTCGGTCATCAAAAAAGTCTTACTACAAAAAAGGCAACTGGACAAAATAGTGTGCATAGTGTCATTGCAAAATTTATGAATTAAATAAAAGCTAATTGTGTTAAAATTAAAGCTGTTTTTCTTTACTAATTGATCCTGCATAATTTATTGCATGCTGGTGTGTGATGTTCTTAAGGGAAGGGTTTCTTCGTGTGTGGGCTGGGGATGGAACCCAGGGCCTTAAGCATGGTGAGCAAGCACAGTGCCACTGAGTTATGTCTCCAACCCCATACGAAAGCATTCCATCAGGAATGCTTATTGTGGGGTTGCCACCACTCCTCCAGGGTAGATTCCTGCTCTGAAGGTGTAAGCCACTTGAGAAATAGAAAGTCTGAAATAATTAGTAAGAAATAAGAGACAAAGCCAGAAATTAAATATAAAAGGAGCACTTTGATAAGTCCTCCAGGCCTGTTAGGAGCTGGAACTTAAAGACTGAAAAATGGCTCCTTATTTAAGGGGGAGTACATCAAAGGCAGGCATAAGGTTTCTGTGGGAGGAGTCTTGCTTCTTTGTGTGGCAGGGCTCTTGCCTCAAACAGGTTGATTGGCATCTTGGCAAGCCACACCTATCTCTGAAAGGCTGTGTGGCTGTGTGGCTCCAGCGGGTCACTGCACCCATCTCTGGGACAGTGCTGAACTTAGAGCTGGGTAGGAAGTCGCATGTGTTGGGCATTCTCAAACCAACCTGATTGTGTTCCTGATTCAGACTTTTCCTGCCTAATGACTTCCACATCGTTTTGGTTCACTGCACAGTTCAAGGATGGCTCCCAGCAAATGCTCAGACTAGAAAACAAGTGCTGTGCCTCTGAAAGGTAAAAACTAGGTGTGCCCCAACCTCACAGACGTGAATTGTAAGAACACTCTGGCTCATTTGTCTATCATCTTCAGGATTCCTAGTAAACTTAATGCTTCTGTGCAAAGAAAAAATACAGCATATTTTTTTGGGGAAATTAAAAGGCAAAGTGGAAGTTAGAAGTTTGCTACACAGTTTCTATGGAAGTTATAATTAGAGACTGTTGCATGTGCCATAATTATCAGTAAAACAGGCAATAATCTTGATATTGCACATCTGTCAAAACTTATCATCACATTTTTTATGAATTTGACAAAATGTTTTTAATTTTATTTTCCACCAAAAGAAGATACACAAATAGGAAATTCTCAGATCTGGAATCCATTTCTTTTATCAAAAAGATAATTTAAATGGGCCTATAATTTTTCAGGATAAATGGTTTGGAACTGCCTACTGATGAATGTGTTCAAAATACATTTTGAAAACATAACTTCCTTGCTTCCTTTGCATAAGGGTGAATATTAATATCCCTATCTCAGTTCAAGGGCTTTAAAATTTCTTCCTCTATTTCCATCACTTTGGTGAGATGGGGTTTGCTGTTATGAATGTTTGTAAAACATAAAACAGTTTAGAAATACACTATCCTCTGCATTAGTCCAACCTCTATTAAATAAGTTTTAAAAGCAAGAAAAAATTTTGTTTCATTAAAAACTCTGTGTGTGTGTGTGTGTGTGTGTGTAACCTAATTGTGCTTATAGGCATTTAATATAGAGCATCGCTATTTCATGTTGATATATATACAAAAATATATTTGGTCTTTTCAATTGCACAACAGGTTTTGAGTTTAACAGCCGTTCTGTCTATGCCCCAAATGTGTCTGTTAACACACTTTCAATGACTATTGTGATAATTATTTTTGACATTCCTTTCTTCATCCCTGTTATGATTGTTCTGGTGTTATTTACTGAAATATAATTTTATGCCTGTTGACTTTAATAATTGTTTGAGCTTACAGTTTAAGTGTCTTTGATTTTCCCATTTCATTTTATTTTTCTAGTAATTGATTTCAATTGTGCTTTTAAAAAGTATTGGTCAAAAACGGATTGGAAAAAAAAAGGAATGGTTCCTTCTCCTCAGATAATGTTAAAAGGGCCAGTCTGCACTGCTCTCCCATGTATCCTTGCCCCGTCCCTGTCTCCTTGGCTCTTACCTCACCCAGCCTTGGCATCATTTTGCAGTAACTCTTTGATCAATTGGAGTTGCCAGAATTTCTTCAGCATCCAGATGAAGAAATCTAGCATTAGACATCTCTGTGACCAAATACTGTCAATTGATTAGCCTTGTCAATAGGGTTCTGGGATCACAGCCCTTGTTCTGATTTTTCAAGTCCCAGAAACCCTGATGACAGAAATGACACCACCTTGAAATCCTGCACGAGACCTAAGTGTACCAACAAATACTTGAATGAGCCATGGGACTGCAGTTTATAAAGTGGGGAAACATGGGTGCATTTTAGAAATGTTTTTATCCAAATGGTGGCAATATTAAATATGCCTGTCACAAAGTGGTTACATTTCAATGATCTAGAAAACAGAGCAATCTAAACTGTTTTAGGCCTTGATTATGAGGTCTGTTAACCAGAAGTCACAGAAAGTCTTTCCAGCAAACATTTAGTTTATACAAAAACAAGATGATGAGATTTTTCAAGCAGAACTTCAGAGTGTTACATTCAGAAATGAAGTTCCAGGGCTGGGATATATTTCAGTTGGGAGAGGGCCTCCCTCACATGCACATGGTCCTGGGTTCAATCCCCAGCACCACAAAAAAAAGAAAAAAGTCCCAATGGCTCGGGAGACTGAGGCAGGAGAATCGCAAGTTCAAAGCCAGCCTCAGCAAAAGCGACGTGCTGAGCAACTCAGTGAGACCCTGTCTCTAAATAAAAATTTTAAAAATGGGGCTCAGGATGTGGCTCAGTGCCCTAAATTCAATCCCCGTACCAAAAAAGAAAAAAAAAAAGAAAGAAAGAAATGAGGTACCAATAAATGAATATTCCCCCCAGATGAAAAAAATTATGAAAGTACCAAATGTTAGAAGAGAAGATAACCTAGACCTGTGGATCCCATTGTTGCCAGCACATTAGAATTCGTGGGTAAACATTGGTAAACCCTGATGCTTGGCCACACAGGACTATCAAAGCAGTAATATTTATTTATTTGTTTGTTTGTTTGTTTGTTTGTTTATTTATACATATCAGGGATTGGACTCAGGGATGCTTAATCACTAAGCCACATCCCCAGCCCTTTTTATTTTTTTAGTTTGAAACAGGGTCTTACTAAGTTGTTAAGGGGCTCGCTAAGTTGCTGAGGCTGGCTTTGAACTTGTAATCTTTCTGCCTCTGCCTTCAGAGTTGCTGGGATTACAGGCATGTGCCACCACATCCAGCAAAGAAGTAGTTTTAAAATTCCCAGTTTATTCCCATGTGCACCACTGGCCCAGAGAAGCCCCCTCAAACTGTAACCTGCATAGGAATCCTCAGGTGATCTTATTAAATGCAAATTCCAATCCAATAGGGCTGGGGTGAGCTGGAGATCCTCCTTTTCTAACACTCTGCCAAAGGATGCTGCTGCTACTGGTTCAGGGACCACATTTGAGGAACAAGCTCGAGATGGTAAGTGGGATGCTACGCAGAGGTGCAACTGATGAACAGACAAAATAGTAGACAGGGCTTCATCCCCAGACTTGTGGTAAAATATAGATAAGATAAAATTTACCATTTTGACCATTTTTAAGTATGCAATCAGTGGCATTAAGTGCATTCTCATGGTTGTGTAACCACCATGGCCATCCACCTCCAGAACATTTTCATCTTCCCAAACCAACTCTGCACTCAGTAAGCAAAAATTTCTTATCCACTCCTGACTTCCCTCAAACCCCCCGCCCCCATGTCTGGCAGCCACCATTCTGCTGTCTCCATGAACCTGTGCATTCTAGGTACATTGCATAAGTGGAGTCATCCATATTTGTCCTTATACAACTGGCTTGTTTTACTTAACAACAAGTCCTCAAGGTTCATCCATGCATCCAAATTTTCTACCTTTTTAAGGCTGAATAAAATTCCATTATATGTATAGACACATTATTTTGTAGTAAATTTATCTCTGTGGAAAAAAACAGACAGGAATCAGCTATTTTTGATTATAGGAAAACATACCCCAAGAGCTTCAAGCATAAAGAATCTATGTTGTAGGACAAAGGTCATTGTCTGAAAAGGCTCTCCTTTATAATATGAAGATGAACTTTGCCTAGGAGCCCTGACAGGCCATGCATTTCTCACTTAACATGAATTGGGAAATTCCTGGTTGGAGAAAGAATGATTAGTGGCATAACTATATCAGCAAGTAGTCATCGCCACACTTGTGATGAAGCTGCTAGGCCAGGTCCAGGGAGATGAGGTCACTGATGAACCTGGCTCACGTGCTCTCAGGTGACCTCAAAGCAACAAGAAGCTTTAGATGGAAACGCCTCAGTGACAACCATGCGAAAACAGCTAACCCTCTGGGGACAGCTCTGACAACCAGTTTTTCCTGATAGAGGAACTCCTACCTTAAAAAGAAAGGAAAAAATCCCCCGAAGGAAATGAACAGTGAGTTCTTTACTAGATCCCCAAATAAAACAATGGAAGAAAATTCCCAAGGAAATACTCTGTCTCCAGAAAGTGCAAGAACTTCCTTGGAGCAGCCACTGAAAACCAAACTGACCCCCAGTGGGAGGCCCTTCTGTGTCTCAAATCTCAGGAAACTTTCCCCGGAGGAAGGAACAGAGCTGATACAATCTCACGCCACCCCTGTAACCCTTGGGTCTTGCCCTCCTTGGGCAAGACCTTGGGCAAAACTACTTCTGCTCTTTCTCTGTGTCTACTTGGCAGTTGGGAAGAAGGACTCATCTAGCGACTCTTAGAGGAGAAGTGTTTGCACCCTGCATTCCAGGAACATACTAGTATTGGGGGGAAACCTGAGAATTCAGCAGACCCAGGACAGAATGGTCCCTCTTGCCAATGGGTAACGTTGGGCAAGTTATTACAATATGTCAGCTTCATTTATCTCATTGGTAAAATGAAGCTGGTACTAACTTCCCCATAGGGTTATCGTGAGAATGACATGAAATATTGTTTGCAAAGGTGTCTGTTTATTGGGGAATCTCTATGAATATGGGTGTCTATTTTTCTGTATTTAAAATCCAGGCACAGGTAGGTAGAAGGATCCAGTGATAAGCAGAATCAGCCAATGCCCTCTTCCAAGGGCCTACAGCCTAGAGGGGAGGAAGGTCTTCATCAAATCATCACATACATTCCCTTGAGCCTGGGTTAAGCCCTTTTTAAAAGGAAGAAATTGACAGAGAATTATGAGAGGTATGATGCTACTGTGTCAGGAAGGCTTTCTTTTGGAAGGGACAACTGACTTCCAATCTACTGGATAGCCAGCATTCCCTGGTGATAAGATGGAAGACTATTTCAAGCAGAAGCTTCAAAATGAAGTGGCAAGGAGCAGACTGGAAAAAAGAGAGGTCAGCCAGAAGAGGGAAGCTGAGTCAGACTCCTGCTAGGCCAGGGGATGGGGTGGGGTATTGTTAGCCACCAGGAATTTTGTCTCTATTCTGAGACCTTGGGAAGTCCTTGGGGGCAGGGAGGTCAGTGTCAAAGGCAACATTTCACTTTTGGAAAGCTCCCTGGTCTAGGAGACTCATAGTAGCAGACTGGGATGGGAGTGATGGAGACGGATACATGAGGATGGATTGAAGCCTAGGTGTCACATGCATTAGCTCTAGATAAGCTTATAGGGTAAATCAACAAATCCATGGCATTTTTTAATGTGTAGGATTGATGGTTGGCCCAGGTGTCACCACCATGACATGTGCTTTGTGGTATCATTTGGCCACAAAAAAAGGGGGAAGAACCACACCGACATGGATGAACCTCAAAAAGATGCGAAATGGAAGAATCAGTGACAAAGAACTGTACAAGTGATTTATATAAAATGATGAGAGTAGGAAAGTTGTGGAGCCAGAGTAGCTTGGTAGTTGCCAGGGGCTGGGGGGAAGTTGAGGGTGACAGCTGGAGTATTCCTAAAGGGGGTTCCTTTTGAGGTAATTTTCAAAGTTCTAAAATTACTTGTGGAGGTTGGTTGAATAACTTTATAAGCATCCTGAGAACCCCTGGATTGTCCACTTTGAACTGGTGAATGATGCTAAGTGAATTATATCTTTTTTTGGGGGGGGGGGAGTACTGGAAATTGAACTAGGGGCACTTGACCACTGAGCCACATCCCAGCCCTATTTTGTATTTTATTTAGAGATGGGGTCTGAACTGAGCTGCTTAGTGCCTTGCTGTTTCTGAGGCTGGCTTTGAACTCCTCCTGCCTCAGCCTCCGGAGCTGCTGGATTACAGGTATGTGCCACCAACCCCAGTGGTAAATAATATCTTGATAAAGCTTCCAGATGGACAGAAGGACAGAATGGAAGAAGGTATGAGAAGAGGGTGTATACTTGTAAACACGGTTGAGTATCCCCCAGGGGCAAGACCCTCAAGGGGCCAAGGTGGGCATTTCCTGACCCAGCATCCTCAGGGGAGGACCGGCTCTCTGAACCTGACCTCTGACTCCTTCCAGAGCAAATGAGATGGCACTGGAAGGGAAAAGAGAGCAATTTAGTTTTCTGACCTCCTCACTGCCACCTACCGCATGACGTGGACCAAGGTGAAGCCACCTGAACCGTGACTGAGGGTGGGACAGAAACTCCTACTCATCCTCCAGGTCTCTGTTTAGATGTTCCCTTCTCCAAGAAGCCTTCTGGGACTTTCAGGAATGAGTCAGGGGCGCCTCCTCTGTCGTCTGAGAGCACTTACCCTCCCGGGTTGTAGTGGCCCCTTTCCTTGCTCTTGTTCCAACTGAGCTGTCACCCCCTTCAGGGGGAGCGCAGGGGCTTCTCTCCAGTTGCGTTCCCAGCTCTGCCACAGGGGCTGGTGGATGCGTCCCGGGGCGCCACGGAGCTGCGGGAGGAGGACCTCGGCTTCCCTGCTGCGGGGACCACTTTCGCCTTGCTCAATCTCTGGGAATCTCCCTTGCAGAACAGCACCGGGTTGTACAGCCATGACACCCCCTGACTGCGGAACTCCTCACCTCCCTGCTTGCGTGGGAGGAATACTAATCCTCAACGCTGATGCTAAGGGGTTTTTTTGTTTGTTTGTTTTTGTTTTTTCTTGTTTTTATTTTCAAGGGGAAGTGTTAAGATTCCCGCAGTGAATGCCTGGATCCACGGAGAGTGCCCGACCCTCTATGTACTGGTTTTTCCCTGTGCATGCATTCCTGTGATAGAGCACAGGATACAAAAGAGATACAAAAGAGAATAAGAATAACTAATAATAAAATAGAACCATCATAACCATAAACTGTAGTAAAATTAATGTGATCGTGGTCTTTGTCTCTCTCAAGATTTTTTTTTTTTTTTTTTTTTTTTTTTTTTTTGTGTGTGTGTGTGTGTTACTGGGGATTGAACCCAAAGACACCGCACCACTGAGCTGTATACCCAGCACTTTTAAATTTTTATTTTGGAACAGTGTCTGGCTAAATTCCCCAGGCTGGCCTGAACTTGAGTTCCTCCCACCTCAGCATCCTGCCTCTCTCTGTTAGTGTGCCACCATGCCCTGCTCTCCAAATATCTTACTTCCTCATTGCAGTGCAGTAGTATTTTGAGATCATGGTTGACCATGGATAACTGAGACTGTGCAAAGTAAAACTCTTAACAGTGGTCTACTTTCTGCTTTGAATATAGATAGCCCTTGCTGTTCTGCCACTGCAACTTATTTTTCAAATGGACGTGTTTCTTTCTCTTCCTCTTTCTTTGCTTCTCCCTAATCTCTCCCCCTCCCTAATATCTCCCCCTCCCTAATCTCAGGGGAAACAGGATTACCTTTCTGTCCCATTATTAGGCAAATTTATCTGTCCTTGAGTACACACCCAACATAGGAATAAAGTAATCCAAACTTTGGGGATGGTTCCAGAAGATCGCAGAAATTATTATCTCCCAAATTAACAAGTGAATTACAACTCCAGCAGAGAACACGTGGAATGCAGCCTTTGAGTCACCTCTTTAAAAGCCCCCTGTTCCTGCTGATGGGCAGAATCACAGCCTCTGGGACAGGAGTCCCCTGTGTTTCTCCTTTGCTAGCAAAGCAGTAAACCTTCCTTTTTCTTTTTCTCAAAACTGTGTCCTCACTATTGAATTGGTTTCAGTGACAAGGACAGAGCTTTGGGCAACTAAACCAAGGATAAGAGGGCCACTGTACATATTTGAATTTCTGGAAAGCAGATTTACATGAATGAACCCTTGAGTAGGTCCCAATAAATATATGTAATTTTCTCTAGCAAAAAAAAAAATATATATATATACAAATTAACTTATTCTGGTTTCCTGAAAGCTCTGAATATTCCAAAAGCCTACATCTGCTTCAGTGTCATCTAGTGTTTCAAATAGCTGCAAAGCATTTCCACTTAATTGGAATCACTTGTACCAGCCTCCACTTTAAAAGGGCAAAGTGGGCTGTGCCAGGGCCCCAGAAATTGTCCCTTTTGCTTTGCTCACCACTCCTTCCCCTCAGGGCCTCAGTGTCCTCTGGATAAAGTGGATGGGTGATTGAAAGTTTTAAGGTTGTTTCTACCTCATAGACTTTAATCTGTTTTCATTTGCTGAATTCTTTCTTTGTAATGTGGAAAGTTTACCATTATATCAGTGGGTTAATCGTATTCATCTATGAGTGACAGTGAACTTAGAGTGGCTTAAATACATGAAGATTTCGTATTTTTCATGGAGCAAGCCCACATGAGGCAGCCTAGGGTGATAGTGTCACCATAATGTCATCAGGTACATTTGTTTTTTAGGACTGAGGATTGAATTCAGGGGCATTCTACCATTAAGCTATATTCCAAGCTCTTTTTATTTTTTATTTTGAGGCACGGTCTCACTAAGTTGCCCGGGCTGGCTTGATACTTGCAATCCTCCTTCCTTGGCCCGCCAGAGTCTCTGGTATTCCAGGTATATGCTATTCCAGGTGCTTGGCCTCAGGTGAATTTTGTTTTTAGCTGAAGCCAGATTTAAAATTAGGTAGTCAGTGTAGTTAGGTAAATCGGGTCTAATATCGAGTGAAATCTAAAATGGAGGCCATGCTGGGAATGACTCAGGGAAAACGCAGGACAACTCATGGAATGTTAGTGAAGTCCTGAAAAGGCCCTAGGCCAAAGTCCACCTCAAAGAAATGTTAATGGAGCTCAGGAAACAGCCCCCAACAGATTTGGAGATAGCCCATCCTAGAGAAATGATAAGCCCATCCCAAAAGGTGATGATTGGGCCCACCTGTGTCCTAACCCCTCCAACCTACATTCCATCACCAAAACTATAAAAAGGGGAAACAACCGCACTTCCACGGATTCCACCTCTTGGGTCCCCTTCTTCCTCCGGGAGAAGTCTTTTCTGCTGTCCTTTAATAAACTTTTAATTTCTATTCTGACCTTGCCTCAGCGTGCTTCTTTGGTGTTATTCTTCAACATTGGGGAAGCAAGAACTCGTCACCGGTCAACAGCGGTTTCACACCCTCCTTAGCAAATAGCTTCTATCTGCAGAGTCCCCTCAGATCCAATACAGCAGCCAGCTCATTGGCCATCATGATCACATTGCTGACCAGGACACCAAAGAAAAGGGGAAGTTTTCTGAATCGTTGTGAAATCTCCTGTAACATTCTGCCTGCACGGATTGATCAGAACTTGTCCACATGGCCACATCACCTGAAGGGAAATTGGATGTGAGGTCCTTTAGCTGAGCACACTACCGGGCCCAATAATACAGGGTCTGTGACCTGGAGGAAGTTGGAAATGTATAATGAGGTTGTTGCTGAAAGCTCAGTCTTTGTCCCCATGCCAGTCCAATAATGAGGACACAGTTTTGAGAAAAAGGAAAAAGAAGGTTTATTTCTTTGCTAGCAAAGGAGAAACACAGGGGACTCCTGTCCCAAAGGTTGTTATTCTGCCCATCAGCGGGAACAGGGGGCTTTTAAAGAGGTGACTCAAAGGCTACATTTCACGTGTTCTGTGTTTGAAGTTGTAATTCACTTGTTAATTTGGGAGATAATAATTTCTGAGATCCCCAAAGTTTGGATTGCTTCATTCCTATGTTGGGTGTGTACTCAAGGACAGATAAATCTACCTAAAATGGGAGAGAAAGATAACCCTGTTTCCCCTGAGATTAGGGAGGGGGAGAGATTAAGGAAAGGCAGAGAAAGAGGAAGAAAAAGAAACATGTTCATTTAAAAAATAAGTTGCAGAGGCAGAGCAGCAAGGGCTGTATTCAAAGCATGAAGTAGACACTCTTCCAAGGTGGGCAGGTGCCCTTCCAACATGTGGGGGCTTCAGTTTGACAGCTGTGGGAATGCAGATGACATTTCCTGAGGGCTGTGTTGACAGGTCTCCGGTGTCCTTCCACCTAGGGGGTCTGTTTCTTCTGAAACAATGGGTAGTGGCCCCTTGTGCTTTGTAGGTTTCTGAAATAATGCCTGCTTCAGGAGCTCAGGGGGAATGTAATATTCTCTAACAACAAATAATGCTGGATATTTTTTCATATGCTTATTTGCCATTTAATTATCCTCCTCAGTGAAATACCTGTTTATGTGTTTTGTTAATTTTTAATTATATTATTTGCTGATTGTTGAGTTTTCCAGTCTTTGTAATATTTTGTAAACAAGTATGTGTATTGCAAAAATAAACAGTATGTATAAACGTGACAGTATAACCAATGTGATCCTGCAATCTGTACACGTGGGAAAAATAAGAATTCATACCCCATTTGAATCAAATGTATGATATATGATAGGTCAAGATCCTTGTAATGTTTTGAGCAACTAATAAAAAAATAAATTAAATAAAAACTTCGAAAAAAAAGAGTTCAGGAGGGACCCTTTCTCCCCAGAGATGATGGACAGCAGCTGCTGCCTGAAATCCCACCACTGGAGAGTCACACCACTGAGATAAAACACCAGTGTCTATTTAAAATAGAGATAACCATGGAAATGCTAACGCAGAGCTAGAACCTGCCATTTCTCTTTCATCTAAAGGAAGAGGAGAGGGCTGGGGATGTGGCTCAAGCGGTAGCATGCTCGCCTGGCATGCGTGCGGCCCAGGTTCGATCCTCAGCACCACATACAGACAAAGATGTTGTGTCTGTCAAATACTAAAAAAAAAAAAATAAATAAATAAAGGAAGAGGAGACACTGGAACAGGGGACGGGAGATGGCAGTCCCATCACAACCACTGATGTCCTTGTTTGAAGAAGGTGGGTCAGGGAACAGAGCTGGGCAGGCCCAGATTGCCAGAGGGCTTCTCAGTAAGGAATGGATGGGAGACACCCTAAAGGAGAGTCCAATGTGCCTCAGGGGATGAAGGATCAAGGCTGAGTGTTGGAAGGCACCTGTGAGACCCTGGACCCTGGCAGGTGTGAAACCAGGTTTTAGGGGGCCTGAAGTTTACACAAATGAGGAAAGAAATTTTTAAAAAATATTTATTTTTTTAGTTGGACACGATATCTTTATTTTTTATTTTTATGTGGTGTTGAGGATCGAACCCAGTGCCTCATACATGCCAGGTGAGCGCGCTACCACTTGAGCCACATCCCCAGCCCCAGAAAGGAATTTTTTAAAAGCAAAAAAAAAAAATAAAAAATATATCTAAAACTTAAGAATAAAAAATTAGGCACAGGATCTTGGAAGATCCCTGAAGTTTAAATGTCCTTAGGTTCATGGTTAACCTGCTACTGGGTACTTGCCCCTCTGTTGCTTTAAACATATCAATTTCTTCAATATGTTTTACATATGACTCTCCAGTTTTGAGATATTAATTTTAAAAAAAACTGAAAAAAGTTAATATAAAACAGTTTGAAAACCATTGTTTAGGTGTCACCATCCCTCAGCACTGCTGGAACTGTGGCTATGCAGCAGACACATCACCTGCCAGCATTTGATTGCCCACATTTGAGAAATTAATTTATTTCAAGTGAGTCATGGGAATTATGCTTGCCCAGGATTGAAGCACTCGGGACTGGGGAAGCACAGTAAGCTGTGACTCACAAGATGGAATCTGAGAAATTCTTGATTAGCTGCTCCACAATTAGATGTCACAGATGGTTTAGATTTAGAAACAAGTGGATTTAAAAATTGCTTTCCAATGAAGCACACCAGGATGCCGGGTGCCCGCCCAGACCTGTGTGTGAGCACAGGTGAACTGGCCTCTGGGGACAGTGTGTCAGTTTTAAATACCGGGATTTACTTCCATTTGTGAATAGGGGCAGGAGACAGCTAGAATTCTTAATACCTGAGGGTATGAGGACCATCTTAGAAATGTCTTCAACATAAGGGGAAAAGCAGATTGGAGCAATGAGCTGTACACAAGAGCAGACCCTTAATTCAAAAGATAGTCATTCTGTATATATTATAAATTTTAGTAGTTAGCTCTACCTCATGTCCTTAAGGGCTGTTCTTGAATTCTAGATGTTCTGTCCTGTGGTTGGATGTGATCTACTCCTGCCAAAACTCATGTTGAACTTGAATTGCCAATGGTGCTTGGTCTTGGGGTTTCATCCTCATGTAGGGATTAATGTTGTTCCCTCAGGAATGGGCCACCATGTCCAGAGTGGGTTATTTTGACACCCCTGGCTCTCTTTGTTCTCTCCTGCCTTCCATACTTGACTTTCCACTTCCCTCCAGGACTTGAAGTAGCTAAAAGCCTCACTAAACATGGCTGCCTGATCTGTCTGCTTTCAGAACTTTAAACACAAACATTTTTTTTTTTTTTTTTTTTGGTACTGGGTATTGAACTCCGGGGCACTCAACCACTGAGCCACATCCCCAGCCCTTCTTATATTTTTTATTTTGAGGCAGGATCTTGCCAAGTTGATTAGGGCCACACTTAATTGCTGAATCTGACCATGAACTTGTAATCATCCTGCCTCAGTCTCCCCAGTCACTGGGATTACAGATGTGTGCTACCACAGCTGATGAAATTTTCACCTTTCACTATCTCATTTGGAATAAAAATATGGAAGACAGTGACTAGGTGCCTATGTGTTTGGTACAAGGAGGGCTCATGAATGTACTTTAAGTTATTACTACCTTATTGGGAATTAATTTATCAGACTACAGGAAGCCTGAATGTAAAAGGTAAAAATCTGTGATTTTCCATCAGTTTAGCATGTAAAGAAATCTGAAAAGGATGATAGGCATGAGGTTTCCAGTATAGGAGGCTAAGACTAAGGTTCCAGAGAGAACGAAGGGCTCCTAAGGGGAATCTCCTGGAAGAGATAGATGTTTCATTGCTGTCAAGGTTGCCTCCGGCCAACTGTAGTTGGATAAAAGTAAATGGGAATGAGAAATACAAATCAGGTACAAATTCTTGGTTGTTGTTTAAAAATGCAGTATAGCTGGATACAGTGGTACATACCTGTAATCTCAGCAACACAAGAGGCTGAGGCAGGAGAATTCCAAGTTTGAGGCCAGTGTTGGAAACTTAGCAAGGCCCTAAGCAACTTAGCCAGACCCTCTCTAAAATTTAAAAAATTTTTAAAAAGACTGGGGGGGGGGTAGCTTAGTGGTAAAGTGCCCTGAGTTCAATCCCAAGTACCAAAAATAAGTAAAATGCAGTATAAAAATTGTATAAAAACTGCTTTTTAATTAGAAAAATTAATGCATGCCTCCACTAAGATACATTACAGTAAAATTTTAGAACCAGAGAGAAATCTTCCAGAAAGTGGGAAGATGGTCATATACAAAGGACTGAGAATCAGAATAACATCAAGCATCTGACCATAACAACAGAATCCAGAACATCATGAAAACATGTCTTCAAAACATAGAATAAAATGCTTTCCAATCTATTAGAATTCTAGCCAAATTATGAAAGTAAAATAAAAACATTTAGGATACACATGATGAAATAGGCCCTATGGAACCCCATTCTCTCAATTCTTCCCTGTTGAAAGAGATCAGTTCCTACAATAGATGCTGAAAGTGCTGCAGATTCTCCAGCCTTCTCCCAGCTCACTCTCCCAGGCTTCCATGTAGCACGGATCAGCAAATGTGACCCAGTTTCTGGCAACTGAAACTTGCCAACAGCTGTAGCCACTTGTGCTCTGAAGAGGAGACATCACCATCACCATTGTTGTGATGAAAGAACAAAAGTATAAAAAAAAAAGTTTCTGGGTCCTGCTCACATCATCGGGCCACCAACCCAATTTTGAACTCTGCACTTTCAGAGAGTTTGAGGTGACAGAATAAGAGTAGTAATAATAATGACACTGGTAATGTTCCCATCTGTATTCCAGAATACCATTATTTGTAGTTGAAAGGCATCCTAGTCAATACGGTAGGCCTCAAAAAATTTCTGCCTCATGTTCTGTTTTTCAGACACGCCCTTAGAATTAGCAAGCAAAACAAAAAGGATGTGGAGAGAAGAGAGGGAAAGGGGATCCTCAGATGATGGCCAAGGGTGGTCTTATAGGACAGCAATCTGTCTGTCCTGAACACAAGGAAAAGAGACCACTGCTTGGAATGTCTCCAGAGCAAGAAATGAAGACGGTAGATTCTATGTTTGGCCATGCTGCTATGACACATGTATCTATTTCTCGGTTGTTGTCCACAGTTCCTGGCTTATAACTGCCTCCCCAAGGCAGTTCATAAAAATTAGAATTGCCCCTTCCCCAAGGAAGTTCATAGACACTCTAATATTTCCCCATTTCTCTATCTTGGCAGTGGCCCTAAAGAAATTCTCTGACCTACCATTCCTGAGAGAGCATAAGACCCTCATTTCAGAAGGGGGTCCTAACCCCTCACTTCCAGAACCATCTGGAAGAAATGCTGCACAGAGAGGCCAAGAAGAATTTGAACAGACAAGCATGGCCGGGCGTCCCAACTCAGGTTATCAGCATTAGCTCATACCCTTTCTATACAGTGACATTTCTATATGGTTATCTATGCTTCAGTAATGCCCACACAATGAAGGCTCAACCAAAGCCTTCCCCGGGTAGGAGAGCTCCCAGAGAGCTGGACTTGCAGAGGATGCTGGAGGGTGGTGCACCCACTTGCAGAGGGCATACCAGCTCCCTTCCCCACACCTTGCTCTGTGCTTCTCAGCATCTGTATCCTTCATAGTATTCTTTATAATAAACCTGTCAATGAAATTTTTCCCTAAATTTTGAAAGTCACTCAAGCAAATGAGTAGAATCTGAAGAGCAGCCAATGAATAGCTGCTCAACCTGAAGTTAGTGGGAGTGAGGGGCAGTCTTGGGGACTGAGTCCCTTAACCTGGAGAATCTGGTGCTACCTCCTGGTAGACAGTGACAGAATTGAACTGAATAAGGGGACCCCCCTAGCAGGTGTCTGCTGCAAAATTGATTGCTTGCTGATGTTGGGGGGAAACCTCATATATCTGTTATCAGAAATAATCTGTGTTGTGAGAGTAGGAAGAACCGATTCTGAGTTTGAATTGGTTTTTCCTTCCATATCTTCAGAGAGTACAACATCAGTCTTAGAAAAAAATATCTTTGCTAATGTGATAAAGGGACAATTGTTTCTTATTGTTTTATTTTGTACTTAATTTGCTTTTCTTTAACTGAGGAGGACAATCACTCATGCAGGCTGGAAGTTCAGGAAATAAGGAAGATGAAGTTCTTGCACACAGAGGCTCCTCTGTGGAGGAATTGGAATACTGTTCTTTTTATTGCTCCAGTGACAGCGACCAATCTCTCTCTTGCCTGAATTCTAATAAAATAAAAACTGTTCTTGTACTAGAGACACATTGATTCTAGAATGAAAGAAGTAAACAGTGGCCAATCAACCTGCAAAATGACAGGAATCAGAGAGAAAGGGGACCTTGAGAAGGCTTTAAGGTAAGGGTGGGTTGTGATTAATGAGATATTTCCAAAAGCCAGTCTGGTAAATGCTAAATGCCCAATAAATTACAGGTGATAAAGAAACCTCAGCAAGAGAAAATAACACAACTATGGAGCGTTACAACTATGCCAGCCATTCATTTATTCCTTAAGAATTATGGTATCCGAGCCATGTTCCATGCTGAGAGAGACCAAGAATAAGACTCAGTATTGGGCCTCTAAGGGCTCACTGGGCAGGGGGCAGTGAGGCAGGTGGACAGTGGAAAGACAATGGGAAGCTTCCCTGGAGTTGCATGCTAGAAAGAGGGGGTGGGGGGCTGCCATCTGGGGGATACAGGGCACAGCTTTCCCCAAAGAAGCCCCCTTGGAATGAAGATGTGAAGGATGAAAGGATTAGACAGATGGGGGATGATGTTTCAAGCTAAGGGAATAACCCATTGTTATTCAGAATCTAGCAGCTTAAACAGGAGACCATCTGGGACTGCAAATTAGTGTAACCTCTCTGGAAAGCAGGATGGAGATTCTTCAGAAAACTAGGTCTGGAACCAACATTTGACCCAATTACCGGACTCCTCAGTCTATACCCAAAGGACTTAAAATCTGCATACTATAGTGATGTGTCCACATCAATGTTTATAAGCAGTTCAATTCACAATAGCTAAGCCATGGAACCAACCTAGGTGCCTTCAACGGATGAATGGATAAAGAAAATGTGGTATATATACACAATAGAATATTACTCAGCCATAAAGAAGAATAAAATTATGGCATTTTCTGGTAAAGGGATAGAACTGGAGACTATCATGCTAAGTGAAATAAACCAATCCAAAAAAAACCCAAAGGCCAAATGTTCTCTCTGATATGCAGATGCTCACTCAAACTCGGTTGGGAAGAAGGAGGAGGGGAGGTTCACTAGATTAGAGGTAGGGGGAGTGGAGGCAAGGGAGGGGGATGGGAATGGGAAAGACAGTAGAATGAATTGGACATAACTTTCCTATGTTCATATATAAACACAGCCAGTGAAACTCCACATCATGTACAATCCCAATAATGGGAAGTTATATTCCATCTGTGAATGATATGTCAAAATACATTATTCTGTCACATATAACTACAAAGAACAAATAAAAAAGTTTTACAAAAATCCTGGGGACCATTAGAAGTAGCTTAGAAAGAATGAGAGATGAAGGTCAATATGTTTTCGTGATATAATGCAAACTTATGAAAACAGAACACCAGATAATATGACAGATTGTTTATAACTATAGAACATGGCAACATGTCCTAATGATGATCATAATATAGTTTGGAAATTCTTAAGTAAATGTTGAATTAATAATGGTAAGTTTAACTGATGTTATATAATCAATTCCAGATTAATCTAATGTTCATTACATTTCCACACAGACAATAATGGTTTACTAAATCTCTTCCTTATAGAAAAGAAGAACTGTATATGAATTCTACACATTTATATATTTATGATTATGAAAGAGAAATGACTTTTAATAGAATACTCAGGACTAATTCCTTTCTCAACATCATCTCATGCATTCTAAGCCTGGACCATTGCCAAAATAACTGAGACACACTTAGTTCCCTGAATACTAGTGTTTCTTTTATTATCTATTTTAATTTTATTTCTAGTACTGGAGATTTAAAATCAGGACCTCATGCATGCTAAATAGGCACTTTGCCATTGAGCTACACCTCAGCCCATTTAAAAAAAAAAAAAAAATTGGAGACAGGATCTCACTAAGTTGCCCAGGCTAACCTCAAACTTTTGTGATTCTCCAGCCTCAGCCTCCTGAATAGCTGGGATTACTGGCATGCACCACTGCATCAAGCATGAAATCTAATATATATGGTTTTTTTTTAAATGCTAGTTACAAAAAAATAGTGGTAAAGGAGTAGAAAGTTTACGTCATCAGGAGAAATGTGGGAAATTATTTGTGAAAGAGAACAGAATATATCATCTGTATCTATCATTTGTAAATACCATTTTAAAGGAAGCACACAGAATTGAAGCTTAAAATACCAACCATTGCAAAGATAGGTTCATGTAAGAAATGACCTCTATATTTAAAATTTTTGAACTGACCAGGCATAGGAAACTAGACAAGAGGATCACAAAAGTTTGAGGCCATCCTAGGCAACTTAGTGAGACTCTATTTCAGTATAAAAATAAAAAGGGCTAGGGATGTAGCTCAGTGGTATAGCACTTGTCTAGCATGAGTGAGTCTTTGGGTTCAATTTATATTACCAGAAGAAAAAAATACTTGGAACTGGGGTATAGTTTAAAGGAAGAGCTCATGCCTAGCATGTAGGAAACCCTGGATTCAATCCCTTGCACCCCATAAAACAAAAGAATAAAATTCCTATACTGGTCTGGGCAATGGCTATGAAGAATTCAACTTGCAACTGAGTTTTTTTTTTAATTGGTTGTTCAAAATATTACAAAGCTCTTGACATCTCATATTACATATATTAGATTCAAGTGGATTATGAACTCCCATTTTTACCCCAAATACAGATTGCAGAATCACATCGGTCAGCAACTGAGTTAATCTTGACTGCCACCTTAGGGTTAACAATGGCACTTAGTGGGCCCAAATATCTTTCCATTGGCATTAAATGATTTAGCTTAAATCACCAATGGGCTTAGTAAACAACTGAATACAGGTAATCTCACCTCCCATTCAGTTCATCTTTTATCCCCAGCTCTTATCTTGCAGAAGAAAAAAAAATTCTAGAAAAAAATTTCAGTAAAATTGAAGTAGTTCTCTTGGCAATCACCCCAGCCTTTTTATCCACCTCATGTAAATGTGCATATGTTGCCAAGAAAAGGGGAAAAAGAAAAAAAGTTCTAGGAAATTATGAACTACAAAAGCTTAAAAGCATTGCGGCATTCTTTTAGAAATGGCTGCTTCTGCTAAATCTCAGTTTCCCGCAGCAGCTTGCAAGGCGTAGACTACTGAATGGGAGAGGCATCTAAATAACACCAGAGTGCTTGCTTGTCCAGTCTCACTGGAGAACACTGAGAAAGAATTGCTGAGGCAGGTGAGATAGAGGCTCTGCCAAGACAAAGAAGCCATCTCTCAGTGACTCATGAAAGACATTTCAAAATTAATCCTTGCTGCATGCATGAGATAATTTCAATGATTGACCAGACAAGGCACTCCGAAATTTTGCATGTCCTTTCAGAGAGGACAAGGGGACAAGAGACAGGACTTCAGGTGAGCTGGAATTTTCCTAACACCCCCAAAGAAGAATTGTTCAGGGTTCCTTCCCAATCAGGTCTATTCTATTTTCTCAAAGCACTTTCTATCTTTTAAGATAACATTTTTTTTTTTTATTGGTTCAGATGTACCTAAGCAACCAGAAAGTGTTGGCACATAGTAGGTACTCAACAAATAGTTGTTGAATGAATTAATCTTTGAAAGAATATCCACACCTCCCCTCCACTGTAGCCTGGAAGGGGAGGAGAAACCTAGATTGAAATCTTTGGTGTCTGCACAGCCATGTTAAAAGTAGCCATTGGGGTGGGGTGTAGCTGCTCTGAGGTGTGGATTGACTGTATCCCAGTGTATTCTCTTCTAAGCAACCTTTTCTTACACAGATTGAAAACCTCTAAATGAAGCTGCAAGAAGAAGATCCCTCTTTTAATTTGGAGTTCTCTCTTTTGGGTGGGTGGTTGCTGGGGAAAAAACCCTGAACCTTGTGCACACTAGATAAATGGTCTACCACTGAGCCATTTCCATTGCCTGCTATAGTTGCAGGTTTGCTGGTCTTTTCTCCCACGGGGGCAGAGCTTCCTAATGGCTTTCTTCATTCTGCCTCTGCCCCTCTTACCATGCCTTCACCCAATCTTGAGAATTTGACTCATTTTCCAGGCTCCCTTCTGCCAGTTGGTCACAATTTTGGGCCACTCAGTTCCCTGCCCATTTCTCTCCAGTGATGTGGGTTGAATCTCCTCCTCCTGCCTTCCATTGGCAGCCCCCTTCAGACCCACTTTATGTTGCTAAACTAGTCTCCCAGGTGATATGGTCATCTTCACTCCCAGGTGATATGGTCATCTTCACTCAAGGTTTCTCTAAAACGCAACCTTGATCATGTCACTGCAGTGGTCATGAACTTTCAGTGGTCACCCACACTACCAAGACAACTCCTGAGCCTTGCACTCAAGGTGCTGGGGCCCAGCGTGGCCTCATCCTTCACCACCACACTGCCAACAGACCTGTGCACTCCGCTGTCGCTGAACTCTCTGTTCTCTTGCTTCAGCCCTTTTGCTCAGTTATTAGGTTCAGAAAATAAGTGCTGGAAGGAACTTCTTGAGATCATCTAGTACAACTTCATTTTACAAATGAAGAGAGAGAAAAAGACTAACCAGCAACACCAAAGATCAATGCGACAGATGAAAAGGAACCCTGGGGCAGTTTTGAGCTTAACAATATGAGTTGGATCAGTCAGTGGGCATTTGAACAGCCCTCTCCACCCAGCTTCCATCCCTAAAGTTGTAGGTTTCACCTCCTCAGTAAAAGCCTCCTTAATGCTACCAGTTGGGAGCTTGTACTAAGGCAGGAAGTCAGCCTCTCTGACTTGCAGGTAACTGATATTTGTCCAGGAGACCTATCTCCTTTACAGCACTGTAAGTAATTTTTCTTCTTGCAGCGCTCAGACTTGAACCCGGCCACGCTAAGCAAGCGCTCTGAGCTACATCCTCAGCCCTTAAGCAAATTCAAACCATTGACTTTCCTAGATTCTGATACCAGTGACTTGTCCATAGCAAGTGCACAGTAAGAACCTAGCGAAACGGGAGTTAACCGGTGTAAGGCGTGAACTGTACTTGCTGCGGGAAGGCACGATTCACACGACAAACACCAACCAGCAACGAAGGAGGCAGGCAGATCCAAAATCACCAACTACATTGCGTGGTTCACACACAGCACCTTAACTCCGAGCGACTTTGGTCTCAGTAGAGTCTAGTCCACTTGCTGCAATTAAAGGAAAAGTTGTCTCCACGTCTTTCGGCGTCCTCTCTACTCCTACCCTTGGCGCGGCGAACCGCGACGCGCTCTGGGTGACTGGTCCGGGAACACGGCTCCCCTTACAGAGGGAGTTCAGGTCCTGGGCGCGGAGGCCCCGCCAGCTTTCCAGGCTGGCGCGGTCACCGACCCCAAGCTGTGACCAAGCCGGCAGAGGGCGGGAAAGTGACGCGGAATTGATGGGGCGGGGTGGTGACTGCAGCCCAGGGACTGGAGCGCCTGGGGTACAGTGAGCGACAGCAGCCGAGTCACAGCCTAGGAGAAGCGGGAGGGCGCGCTCCGGGCACCGTCAGGGTGCTCACCTGCCGCCGGGACGCACGAAGGACGCAAGACTCGACTTGGGCCGCCTTTGCCAACCCTAGGGCCGCCTGTGGGAGGGGTAGAGGAAGGGCAGACGGCCTGGCCCGCCCCCAGCCCCAGCCCCAGCCTCAGCTTCAGCCTCATCCCCAGCCGAGCGCCGCGGTTGCGCCTGCCGGAGGGAGACGAGAGGCTCCTCCCTGGAGCAGAGAAACCAGTTTGGCCGGTCCGGCAGAGCCAGGGGAAAAGGGCGGCCGTAGAGGAAGGGCGCACTGACGCGGGGCGGGGGAAGGCGGGAGCCATTGGCGAGCCACGGCAGCCGGAGGAGTCGCCGCCAGCTGGACACGCTTCCCAGGGCCCCCGGCCAGCCCCCGTGCGCCATGAAGCGCTAGCGCGGCTGCAGGGCTGGGGCCGGGCGGGCGGCGGCCAGGTGCGCAGCGAGGATTGGAGAGGCGCGCACCCGGCGGATGCCCCAACCGGGGCCCAGCGAACGCTAGGTAAGAGGAGCGCGGCGCCGGTGGCCCCCGGACTCCCCAATCCCGTCAGCCTGCCACGGTCCCGCGGCACGGATGGTGGTCCCCGGGCCAGCAGACTCCAGGGATCCCAGATGCGGTGAAAGCAGCTGTCGGCCCCCTGGACTTCCGAGCCTGCAAGGGTGGGATTTGTGTTGGGGGTGCCAGGAGCCTTCGCACCCTCGGGAAAGGCAGACTCCTCTGTGAAGAGGTCCTTGGGATTTTCACCTCTCCCGAGGCGAGAACTTGCGGAAGCTGTTAGAGTTTTTCATTGGTTTGCCAAACGCCGCCGGCCCGGGGTTGAGCTCCGAGGTGTTAAGTCAGCCAGGGCTTTGGAGTGCCGCTGGCTGCCCTGCAGTGGACGCCCCCTCTCTGGGAGTACCCAGTTGTCGCATTCTGCAGGGATGCCTTCCTGGGGCGGATGCAGATGGCTTAGAAACTGAATTTAAGGCCAAATGTATCAAGCCTCCGCCGCACCTGCGAGAGGGATGGAGGTGGGGGTGAAATCGATCGCCTCCGCGACTCCTGCTTCAGGGCCAGGTACCCCCAGCCCTTGACATTTTTCTTGAGTTTTAATGAGTTTTAATTCGAGGTGGGGGACGCGATGGGGAAAAGGACTGCTGTTTTTCTTTCTGGTGGCCGTAGGGTAGGTCCGCCAGCTCCCTGGCACTGCCGCGGGCCATCCCGTTCCCTCCCCAGTTTGACGTCTGGCGCTGTCATCTCTGTGCTTGGGAAGGGGCCACTCGTTGGGCGGCGGCGGGAGATGTCAATGAGAAAGCGACTGCTTTAACCTCCCACAGCTCTAATCCCCTTCCCCTGCCCAAAGGAAAGAAAAACCTTGAAGTGTCCGGCCAGTTTCTCCAAGGGAGGTGTGAGCGCATAATCCCCGCCCGGGGAGGCTCGAAGCACAAATCCCCGGACTCCGCCTAGGCGGAGGACTAGGTGCGGAGAGGATGCGAAAACGGGGCAGGGGAATTAACACGCCAAAGTAAAAGGAACCCGGGCTGCATTCACGCTCAGCGAGTCCCCTCGGCCTGCACGCAGAGCCGACGGCGGTCTCCTACCCTTTCTTGGGTAGCTCGGCCACCAGTGAATTCCTCTCCGGGAAACTGCCCTCCTTGTTGGCGTGAAAGGATTCGCTCCCTTCACTGGTTGCCTTGCCTTCAAAATTGTGCCCCGCACTCCCTCCGAGAATTAAGCCGGACAGTGCTAGTGGAGTGTTGGGAGACCATTTACCATCAGTTACCAGCACACAGAAGGTTACTGACGGAGGTTAACTGCTTTAAGGAACAAAAGCTACAAACCATGATAAAGTCTGTGAATAGGAAACAGAAGCTCATATAAAAAGGAAAACAGCACGAAATGGGACGTAGAAGCTCTAATTTTCATCGTCTAAGGAGTATTTCTGGGTTAGGCCTAAAATGCCTTTCATTAATTCTGAGTCTATTGTTGTAGACCTTTTAAAGCCCTATTATAAATGCATATACTGCGCAGAAGATGATGAATGGTTATTAGCTGATTAATTTCTGGGGAGAAGTCACGCCTGCCTGCAATTACTCCTCTGAAGCCTCCTAATGATTTTTATTATGTAGTGGAGGCTTCCTTGTTCTGATTTTGGGAGAGAAACCCTATCCGCTTTGTTAATTTGTCATTGTCTAGTCGCTGGGCTTGGATAATTTTTAGTGGTTCTTTGTGTAGGTTACTGAGAGGCAAACAACCTCCCAGCCAGACCAGATGCCACCTGTGTGAGCTTAGGGTCGACTCTGTTAAGGCTTTCCTTCTGATTTTTATTTTAAGGAAATTCATACCCATGTTCACTTGTTATTATTTCTTAGTGATGGAAGTGGGAGATTTTGTTCTGTTGGGTTGTTTTAGATTGAGGATTTAAAATAATGATTCAGTAAAGAAGTCTTCCTCTGTGAGGCACCTTCCTGAGAATGATTCCAGGTTCAGCCTGTGTCGGCCTCTGGGATCCTAAACCGGGCCTTGTGCAATAGCAAAGCAGCCAGGACTGTTTCTTTCCCTTTTTTTTCTCCCTTCTTTCCTTCTATCCATCCCTCCTTCCTCTTCCTTGTAAAGCAAGGAGTAGTGAAAAAATACATGGCTTTGGAATTCCACAGATTCCAGTTCTTTTACTTACTAAATGTTTAACCTTGGGGGGATTCCCTAATTTTTTCTGCCTGTTTATTCTTTGGGACAGGGGGAGGTATCATCAATCTTTTGGGGTGATTAACTTAATGAGAGAACATGTGAAAGTTTCTTGGGGTGTTTGAGTGTTGCTCTTTATTAGATTAATATTATTTTAAAAATAGCATCATGCACAGGTTGTATGTGTGTGTGTGTTGGGGGGGGTCCTGGGGATTGAACCTAGAGCCTTGCACTTCTAACCACACATATTGGCACTTTTGAAATATTTTATTGCCTCATTAATTTAAATCGGTTTTAGTTTTTCATAAGCAGTAGTTGTAGAATGTGGGTGATCCTTGTAACTTTAGAAAGATTTCAATTTACTAGTTGCCTTTGCTCTGTAGTTAAAGTCATTGTAAAAGAAGCCTCTGCACTTATAGATATAGAGGAACCTCCTCTTTAGGGATGGAAACAAGTTTTAGTGTGTTCATTCATGTCCCTATCTCCAAAGAGAGATATCATTGAAGTTTCTTAAGTACTTGATTTTAGAATCTGTTTCTACATTGGTCTCCCGGGAAGATTTTCTTTGTAGTGTCTTTAGATATCTGGTAAGTTTTTAGGCTTTTTTAAAATTAGCATTGTCCAATATGATCAAATGTATTTATGCCAGTAAGTCTTTATCTACTTATTAAGTAAAAATTAATTTGCTCCCAGAAAAGTTTGAATAACACAAAAAGTAAATGGTTTATCTTCTTCATTCTGTTAACCAAGTTACTGCCAAATTCTCATCCCTGTGTCCAGCTAAAATATCCAACATAAGATCTTTACAGGCTCTGTCACTGAAGACCGACTCTATGAGGGATGATTCTAGAAAAAATATCGTGTGTATGTGTGTGTATACACAAGTATGCATGTTCATATAAATGCACACATATAACAATTTATATTTATTCTTAAAAAAAACTTTTTATCATCTGAACACTTGGGAAGGTATTAGTACTCTTCTCAGTACTTCTAATTGTGTTTCTCTTTTAAATACATTATTGCCCAAACCATCCACAATGGCAACTGTGTTTGACAACTGGTCCTGGAGAGCAGAGTCCAGAGGCAGTGAAGTCTCTGTATTCTTTGACCCAGCCTGGGATCCAGGCCTCAGGCTTCCTAGCTGTATGACCTAGGGTGAGTTATTTAATCTCTAGCCTCAGTTTCCTTGTCTCTAAATGGCATAATAGTAGTATTACCTCACAGGCAATGTGATGAGCTCCAAGTGAGATACTTTAGGTAAAGGAGAGAGCCCAGAGCTTAATAAAAGGTAGTCATGAATATCATTCATCTGGCGGCTGCTGCTCAGCAAATACCTCTCACCACGCCATTGCCTTGCTCCGTAGGAAACAGGAATCATTCTACATATTAGTATTTGTTTAGCAAACATTGGTGCCCTTTTGCACCAGGCACTGTTAAGAAACAGTTTCCCAGAGTAGGGGCAAGGTCCTAAGCCTCCAAACCTATGCTATTGTTTTGCAGCTCTGGCTGACAGCTGGGAGGTCTGGCTTGCTCAAGGAGCTCTGTCACAGCCATGAGGGGCCCTGGCTGCCCTCTCAAAGAAAGGTTACCTCCTCCTGCCCAGAGGGGACAGACAGACCACTGCTGGGTCTCCTTAGCATCTCACTTCCTCCTGTCTCCTCTCCCTAATCCTCTCTGCTCCTGGTGTTAAATTCTGTTCCCTGTTGAAAACTCAGTAGCGTCTGAACTTTGTGGCTTTCACAACAGTCCTCTCTGCAGGGTTTCCTTCATGGAGGAGCCTGGGTAAGAGTTGCTAATGACGGAGAACCTTGATCTAAGCCTGTTTCATTTATTCCTCCTTCTTTCAACTGTGTCAGGGAATTACCTCCCTCTCTAGGAAAGCCTATGAGGTTCCTAAAAGGCACAGAAGGCTCACAGACGTTTATTTTTTCCTTCTTTGAGAAATACAGTTTCAGGTTCTCTCTCTTCTCCTGCCCTAGACACTGTCCTCTCTGCTTGGAGGGATGGTTGCCTTATGACCTGGGCGACTGCTGAGGTCACTTCTAGCTCTGAGAGTCTATGTTCATTTTCAGTCCTTAAGTCTACTGCCTTTGCATTAAATGGGTCCAGAGATGGGCTTAGAAGTTGCAGAAGGTCTCAGGGTGGGAAAAGCACTTCTGCAGGGGAAGGTTACTCCTGTGTTGGGAGGCCTTTCAGTAGTGAAAGCCACTCACTCTCTCCTCACAGGCATGACTGAGGAGCCTGGCGCTTCTGCAGTGAGCCTGACCTTTGACTAGTAGCTTCAGTCTTTATTTACAGGACCCTTGTTTTATGGCTTTGTTTCTTTGCTGAGTGGCTTTTGTTTCACTAGAGTTGAAGTTTGTTTGATTTAGGACGGGTTATATTTGAAATTTTTTTTTTTTTTTTGGTTGGGGGTGGTGAATGCTGGTGGCCAGGGAGTAGCTCAGTGGTAGAATGTGTGTTCAGCATGCATGAGGCCCTGGGTATGATACGCAGCTCCACAAAAAAATTAAAAAAGAAAGCCAGAGGTCACACAAAATCAGTTTTTCTTTCTTTCGTTATTTCTTTTAAAACTTACCTTTCAGGTTTATTTTATTTTCAGAATTATAATTATTAATGTACAAATTAATAGATTTCACTGTGACATTTCCATACAAGTGCATGTCAAGTTTTGATAGTACCCACCCTCCCTATGACCCTCTCCTGCCTTCTCCTCTCTCCCCACTCCCCCCAGTTCTCTTCCTCTTCCCTTATCCTAATACCCCCTTTTCTACTTTTGCATTATCTTTCTTTTATAATTTTTTGGTTTTTATATATGAGAGAAAACATGTGACACTTATCTTCCTGTGTTTTGGCTTATTTCTCTTAACAAGACATCTTCTAGTTACATCCACCTTTCTGCAAATGGCATGATTAAAATAAATTTTTAACCTTTATCCAAATTGAGTTGACCTAGAAGATTCTCCTCAGATCTCCTCAGGCACCAAACATCGATGTCACACAGTATTGACAGTCCATTTTTGCTGTATGGTGAATTCACTATTTATTTTATGAGATGTGTTGTGATTTGCACACAAACCTTTACTTTGTCTTCTCAGGACCCAGTGAACTATTAAAACGATTCTTTCTCTGTCCATGATCTGTGGATCCAGAAGAATCGCTTCACATTCTCCCTGAGAAAATAGATAGCCATGTGACTTGGCTGGCTTAAATATTTACTCACTGGGGAGATGGATCAGTTTGTGTGTATTTAATGCTGGGAAATATAGGCCCCGTCTTTATATTGGAAAATAAATGTGTGGGTCCTCTAAGTCGGGCCCTGCCAGCTGTTAAATAAACCTCGAAAAATTTTAATTCAACAAGAAAGCCATGTGTATGTGGGAGGAAAGGGTCATCAGACCACTGAGATTGTGGGAATTAAGTGAAAAATCTTTGTTGTTTTTGGTAGCAGAACAACTTTGGATTCATCATGATCTCACTCTGTTACTACAGAAGTTTATTTCCTGGTAGGCTTTTTTTTTTTTTTTTAATGTGGATAAATATAGACAAAACAAAATTTACCATTTCAACTACTTCTAAGTTTACAGTCTGGTGGTATTAAATGCAATCACAGTGTTGGACAACCAGCCAGCACCAGGGTCCATTCACAGGACTTTTTCAAATTCCCAAAATTCAAATTCCCACTGAAGCTCTATACCTATTAAACAGAAATTTCCAGTTCACCCTATTCCCAGTAATTGTTAACCTTTATTCTGGTTTTCTCTCTCTGTGAATTGAATCACTCTAGGGTTCCTCATGTTAAGTAGAATCATATAATATTTGTCCTTTTGAGACTGACTTATTGTTTTCAGCATAAAGCCTTCAAGGTTCATCCACGTTGTCACGTGCTCCAGAATTTCCTTCTCCTGCACGGGTGAATAGCATTCTATACCTGACATTTGTGTATCCGTTCATCCAAATGATGCCTGCTCTGGTTTGTCTGTCTTTGAGGATTGGGAATAATGCTGCTGCCGACCTGAACATGTAGGAATCTGTTTGCTGATGTGGGTTTTGGAGCTCTGGAGAAATGTATCTTTCATAAATTAGATGGATGGAGACGTGTGGTATTTAATTCCATACTTTGCTCCAAAACTGCTGGAAGAGAACTTGGGGGACTGCAGGAGAATGGCTGTATTGGAGACCCGAGAGGGACAGCCTTGTGCCTTCTTTTCAAGCTG
The DNA here is from genome assembly GCF_048772815.1 of Callospermophilus lateralis. Lineage (NCBI taxonomy): Eukaryota > Metazoa > Chordata > Mammalia > Rodentia > Sciuridae > Callospermophilus > Callospermophilus lateralis. The sequence continues at coordinate 17,037,960 of NC_135321.1, forward strand.
CTCTTAGTAAGGTGACGGATTTGTCTCTCCATCACCCAACTGGCCTGCCGTGAAGTTGACAGCTGCTATGTGCCAGGGCAGGTGTGAAAGCTCGGGATACATGGCTCCAGTACCTGGCCATCTGCACAGACCACAGCTGCCTGTGGAGAGGATATACCAGGGTGGAGAAAAAAAAAAAAATCCTAAACTTCCTACTAGAGTTCAAAAAAAGTTTTAATTGCATACTTAGGTGTCAGATTCTTTTCCACCTTAAGGTAGAATCCATGGCTTTAAAGCTAGGCTCCAATAAAGAAAATGTGGCACATATACACAATGGAATAGTACTCAACATAAAGAGGAATGAGATTATGGCATTTGCCAGTAATTGGATAGAACTGGAGGCTATCAGGCTAAGTGAAATAAGCCAATCCCCCCAAACCAAATGTTCTCTGATATGTAGATGCTAACCTACAATGGGTGGGGGAGGTGGGCAGTGGAGGCTCACTGGATTGGGCAGGGGTGAATAGGAATAAGAGAGGGGGATGGGAATGGGAAAGACTGTAGAATGAATCACACATAACTTTCCTATGTTCACTTATGAATACATGACCAGTGTAACTCCGTATCATGTACAACCACAAGAATGGGAAGTTATACTCTATGTATGAGAAATATGTCAAAATGCATTCTACTGTCATATGTAACTAAAAATATCAAATTAAAAAATATAATAAAAAAATAAATTTAGTTGCTGAAAAAAACAACAATAACAAAAGACAATCTAAGGCTCCAAGGCAGAAGGTCAGTTGTAGACTGCAGCATGGCTGACCTGCCAACTATTGAATCCCCCTAAGAGTGTGTGGCAGCTTAAAGCCAGGAGCCCATTGGAATTATATGTCAGTCTGTCATGTTATAAACCTCTTAACCTGTATTTTTGGGGGGTGGGGGGGAGTGGGGGGGTTCCTGGGAATTGAACTGTATTTTCTAGAAAACAAAAGTTTATGATATGAGTTTATACTCCTAAGTGCCCTAAAAATTAGCCAAATGGGAATTTGCTCATTTGAAAAGCAGGATTTGGGGGCTAGGTTTGTAGCTCAGTGGAAAAGTGCTTGCCTAGCACACGAGAGGACCTGGGTTTGATCCTTGGCAACACATAAAAATAAATAAATTAAATACAAGTATTGTGTCCATCTACAACTTTAAAAATAAAATAAATGAGAGTAGGGTTTTATTTATTTATTAAGATTTTAATTTATTCCATACTGGGAATTGAACCCAGGACCTCATGCCTGTTAGACAAATGCTGTATCACTGAGCTACATCCCCAGCCCAGGGTTTTCTTAAAAAAAAAAAAAACAAAACTTCAACCTAAAGTACCACCGTCCCTGGGTGTCCCTTCCTCTTTCGAACCTCAAGCTAATCACAACCACAGACGGCTCCTGGGGCTAACATAGCTAATCGGGCCATGTGACACTTTGTGCAGCTCTACTTTTTTAAGATAATTTACATTTTTTTTTTATCAGTCTTATGCTTCCTCCATTATAGAGAGAAAAGTAAATATTCTCTCAAAGGTCAGTGTGAGAATGTCAGGCCTCGTGAAGGGTGACCTAATGGCACTTACCTTGTCCTGAATCCTTGAGATCAATTGGACCAAGACTATTTAAAGCAAAAGAACACTGGCGGACCCTGAGGTTTTAGTTAGGAATTGTCATACTTGGAGTTCTCTCATGACACTTCCTGTCTCCTGGGTTGTTCCCAGGGTGGAGGCCCCTCCCACCCTCCCACCAACCCTTACAAAGTCTGAAAGACAAACTGAGGCAGCTGCCAGTCAGATGTCCCTCAGACGTGTAAGGGTTGCACTCTGTGCCAGGTACTGGAGGTGCTAGTGAACAGAGGAGAGAGCCTGTCCCCAGGTGGCTTACTCACATTTGGGTGACAGATGGGGGAGACAAGGATATATAATGAATAGGCAAATGATACAGCACGCTCTGAGACATGCTGGGAAGACAGGGAGCACACTGCAGTGTCAATAGAGGGGTGACCCCTAAGCACTCAGAGGAAAGGGTGGCCCAGGAAGATCTGCAGAGTGGACCAGGCAGAGCGGAGAGAAAACTTGGACAAGTCCTGAGGTGGGAGTGCCTGGCTTGTCTGATGAGCAGAGGGGGCTGTGACTTGAGTGAGTGGGGGAGGGAGGGAGAAGGAAAAGAGGAAAGCAGAGTGGGGTGGGGGATTGGGCAGGACCTCCCAGGCTGTGTAAGGACTTTGGCTTTGACTTTGAGTGAGCTGGAGAGGGAGGGTGCCAGATGTTGCTCTTTGGAGAGGTGAAATCTAACTAGGGTCCTTGTTGTTTTGTGAAAGGCAGCAGCAGGTAGGGTAGGACTGGGGTGGGGGTTGAGGAAGACGCTCCTGATCAGGGATACCAGGTAAAAGGCTAGACCAGGAGAGCTGTGATGGAATTTTCCAGCAGAGCAGCAGCCTTGGGGGTTCAGATGGGGGATGGGGGGGCAGGTTATGGGACTAGATAGATAGAGATGTAAATTTGATTTGATAGATTTTAAAGGCATCAGGATTTCCAGACAGATTGGGTGTGGCTTAAGAGAGGGGCCAAAGATAACCTGGCAGAGCCTGGATTGCAAAGAGAAATCTGAATCTTGGAATGCCATAAATTCAGTGGGCTGCATTCAGATGGGTGGCCATAGATCATAAAGAAGCTCCTCAGAAATAGACATATAAGGTTTTGTTCAGGGAGTCCTATCTGTGTTTATCATCAGTGTGTCTTCCTAGTTTGGCAGGGCGAGAGGTTGTTAGAAGAAGGGAATGGTTTGCAGGAAGCACAGACCTGTGCTTTTATTGGCGGGAGGGTGCTTTGCAGGCGGTCCATGGGCACCGAGGAGGGAGGCAGCTCTGCAAGACAAACCCCCCTCCTGCATCTCGAAGGTACTGCTCTTTGCCTGATTGGAAAGACAAGCTCTTCCCAACCCCTTAGAAATAAGGGGTGCTTCCTCCCCCATCTCCATTCACATGAGCCTTTAAGACAAAACTTGTTGACAGAGTTCAGGTGCGATGTTGGTCATCCTTTTTTAAGTATTGGGGTTTTTTGGCTTTGGGCAGTAGTGAGGATTGAGCCCAGGGATGCTCTACCACGGGCCTACAACCCCCTCCCCACTTTTATTTTGTATTTTGAGACAGGGTCTCATTAAGTTGCCCAGGCAGGCCCCCAGCTGTGGAGTGCCAGGACTGACTACAAAGTCCACAGAGTTTGTTAGTCATCTAAAGATACTGGCTTTCTGGTGGCCTCGTGATTTTCTTTCACCCAATGATTCCATAATTATTTATTGGATACCCACTACTCTCCAGGCCCTGTGCCAGTGCTAGTGGCAGATACAATGTTGAACAAAACCAGCACAGTGGTTCCCTACAAACAGAGTTCTCAGGGTTGTTGGGGTAGGGAGAGAAGAATAGATGTTGAACAAAATAGTGAGCAAAGGGATATGAAAGAAATGGATATTAGAATCAATCTGTGATAAGTGCACTAAAGGAAAATATGATATTACTAACAGAATAAAAATGGCCTACTTTAAAATGGGTGGAGAAGAGTCCAGATGTCCATTGACAGATGAATGGATAAACTAAATGTGATATATCATGCAATAGAGTACTATTCAGCCTCAAAAAGGAAGTTGATTTTGATACATGCTACATGGATGAAGCATTATGCTGATGAAGATATTGTGCTAAGTGAAATAAGCCAGACACAAAAAAAGTAAATATTGCATGAGTCCTCTTACCTGAGATGCCTGGAATAACCAGACTTGTAGAGACAGAAAGTTGAACAATGGTTACTAGGCACTGGGGAATATGGGGAGTTATTCAATGGATACAGAGTTTCAGTTTGGGAAGATGAAAAAGTTCTGAAGATGGATAGTGGAGACAGTGGCATCATAACCAACTTTTTAAAATGGTTTAAATGGTAAATTTTATGTTGCATGTTTTTTTGGCAGTGCTGGGGATTGAACCCAGGGCCTTGTGCATGCGAGGCAAGCACTCTACCAGCTGGGCTACATGGCCTGCCCCTGTTATTTGTTTTAAGTCACAATGAAATGGTCCAGGAGAGTCTCTTGGAGGAGGCTATGCTTGAGACCTAAGGATGAGAAGGCACCTGTCCAAGGACAGTTGATGGGGACATTATGTGCAAGACCCTGAAGAGGTTGATGCTTAGTGCTGTGTTCTGAGAACTATGTGGAGGCCAGAATGGCTGGGGTGCAGGGAGAGGGCTGAGGAGCATGGATGAGGCCCGGCCAAGTTGTGGAGGACCTGATGGACGCCATTAGCAGATTTTTAAGCAGTGTAATGATATAATTTGGCTTCTGGTTTGGGGTGATAAACAAGACTACCATGTGGAGAATGGATTGGGGTGGGAACAAGATGGGAAGTGGGGAGGATAACAGTGCAGAGGCTGCTGTGGCATGTGGAAGAACTCCTGGGGGCTTGGGCTGGGAGGATGGGAATGGGCTGAGAAGTGGAGGGTAGGCGTTAATCCAGCTCCTGTGCATGCCGGGCAGGCACAGATGTGGACTCTTGGCCTACATGATGGGTTAGATTTGAGAACCTAAAAGAAGTGTCTGGTGATTCTCAGGACCGTTCTTTCCCATAATGTGTATAGGGTGATTCAGCAAAACAGACCTGCTGCTTTCATTCACAGAGTGCTGCCTTTCCATGGTCACACTAGCTGGTCTGTCTTGTAGGGTAGGGATTGACTGGTCTCTGTTTTCCAATAGTGGAACTATAACTTGCCTGAGGTCTCTGAACTAGTAATTGACAGAAGCAGAAATTGCACTCAGGTCCCTAGACTTCCCAGGTAAGGGGTCTAGGAACACCTGAACGTTGCAAAACCCATCCAAGTGACTCAGAGTCAGGGTTGCCAGATATAGCAATTAAAAATGCAGTACACACAATTAAGTTTGAATTTCAAGTTTAAAAGTGAACAATTTCTTTGTTTTGGTTTTGGTTTTGGTTTGGTACCAGGGATTGAACCCAGGGGTGCTTAACCACTGAGCTGTGTCCCCAGACCTTTTTTATTTTTGATAAGTATGTCCAGTGTGATATTTGGGACTGACACTAAAAATTATGTGTTGTGTATCTAAAAGTCAAATTTAACTGTGTGCTCTGTATTTTTTTTCTGGTAACCCCACCCTGAAATGAAGTTTCGGAACATAAAACTGTAATTTGAGAACTCCCTCTTCTTTTAAATAAGTGCTGAAACTTCTATGTATTTTGTTTTACTGGGGATTAGGAGAGGAGGATTGGCTTTCGTAGTTTCTCAGAATGATGATGTTGTGATATTTTCCTGGTCTTTGAGGAGTATCTGTCATTTGTAATACTAATGCAGGTCCCCAGCCCTGCAAATATCAGCTCTGTGAGTCACTGAATGGTGGTTTGACTTTGGCTAAGAATACCAATTCTTCACATTTTTAGACCACTTTATAGTTTTAAAATCTGGAGAGTTGGCAGGATAGATGCTATTTCCCTGGAACACAGAAGAAACCCAAGGGAAAGCAATGTATGGGTGGTGGGTGGACAGTGGCAGGAACTGGGTGGGGTGCTTTCCTACTTCTAGTTTAGTGATAAGCTGTCAATCTCTTGAGATCGAATCTGTTTGTGCTTCAAATGATGGACCTGATATTTCACAGCTCACCCTCCTGTTGTAATTTCATGGCTCCACATGATCTCATTTGTCATAAGATTCCCATATTTAAAACTTTCAGGGTGGAATTAATTTTAAGCACTGTAGGTTCAGATGACAAGAAAACATACATCGATGTACAGTGGATTCTGTTTTATTTGTTTTGCATTTGTTTTTATTAATTATTTTTATTTCCACACAATGAATACTATAGTAGGTCCCCTTTTTAGATAAGGCCCTTTTTGTTTAAAGGTTTTGTCCCCCTATTTTGAGAGATGATAAATCTTCAGAAAAATAACACCAACATTCATGTTCCTGACCATTGAGGTTTGACAAGCTTGAGAGTATTTTTAAAAGAAGAGATTTATTTTTGAAAGTTGAAAATAAGTGTTCCAGCACCTGAAATCCCAGCAGCTCAGGAGGCTCAGGCAGGAGGATAGAGAATTCAAAGCCAGTCTCAGCAAAAGTGAGGCTCTAAGCAACTCTATGAGACCCTGTCTCTAAATAAAATGCCCTGACACTAAATAAAATAGAGCTGGAGATATGACTCAGTGGTTGAGTGCCCCTGAGTTCAATCCCTGATACACCAAAGGAAAAAAGAAAAAGAAAACTCAGTGAAGCCAAACTATCAGGAAGGTTCTTGAAACCAGTTTTGAAACAAGCTCAAGGCAAGGCAAGGACCAAGCCACCATGAGAGGAAATGTCACATTGTTGTACCCAGAGCCGTACAACTTCAGTGATCCCAAGAGACCTGCTTTTTATCAGGTGAAGTTTTATCTTCTTATAGGTTTGTTTGCATGTGTCATAGGAAAATCAGTAAGCATGAAGTGGTTCTAAATGAACTTGGCACATAACTAAGAGTGTATAAAGATCAGTAACCATGCTGGGTGTGGTGGTACATTCCTGTAATTGCAGCTGCTTGGGAGGCTGAGGCAGGAGGATTGCAAGTTTGAGGCCAGTTTTCAGCAATTTAGACCCTGTCTCAAAGCTGAAAAATAAAGAAAAGACTAGGGGTGTAGCTCAGTGCTAGAGTGCCCCTGGGTTCAATCCCCAGTACTATAAAAGAAAGAAGAAAAAAAATGAGCATTGCAAGAACTAAAGTACATTTTATTAGCAAAAATAAAATCTTGTTTGCCACTTTGCCTTAGGCACTGGGCAATGATTTCCAATCTAAAAGATTCTTAGAACTTAACATGAATATTACAAAGTTGAGTATCTTTAAACATTTATATTTGAATACTATTTTTTAAATAGTATTTCTATTATAACATCCTGCCAGGCATTCTTTGTATCCTATAGAATGTGTTTAAAGTGTAAGTTGTTCTGGTGTTTTTTTCTGTTCCAGAATGCCCCCAAATCAATGTGATCCTTCATGTTTGGCTGCATTTTATCATCTTTTACGAGAGGAGATAAAGATGAGAGTATCTCTTCTTTGAACTCAGTCAAATCTTGATTTTGTAACTGTCTTTGACATTTTTGGTTTCTAGTTTTCATAAACCATTAAAAGAACCAATTTCATTATTGAGATGAAGGGGCTCAGATGAGAAAATCCAGCAAAACCCCAGCCTTAACATCCCTGCCTGCATTAAACTTGCTGGCTCCTTCCTCCGCTGTCCCCGCTCTAACCTAACATGAGATCATGAGACTTTTGTTTAACTTCTTTGCTTGTTTTCCAGATTATCTCAGACACCACTTTTAGACCAACTCTGAGCATCCTGTGTTTGCAGGCATCTGTAGCAGTAATATAAAAAATTGCAGGGTTATTAATATTTACTAATTATTAATATTAATAGATATTAATATTAATTGATTGTTAAATATTAATAGGTAGGGGAAAAGGATTCAGTGCAAAAGGAAGAAAGATAACAACAAAATGTTTGTAAAAATGTCATTGATAAAAAAGGAATGTTTTCTCTACTGGGACAGAACATGCCTCCTCTGTCTCAGGGTCTCTGCACATACTGTGTTCTTTGCTGGTGACTGTCTTTCTCCTCCTTCCCTCTACCTGATGGTGTGACCACCTCCCAGAAGGCTTCCTGATTCTTGTCCCTTTCAGGTCAAAGTGAGGGCCCTTCTTGTTTCAGTGGCTCTCTGGACAGTCCTGCCCTAGCATGGTTGTTGCCATCTCAGGATGGTAGCTAGTTTTTATTTCCACATGCCAGTCTGGCTTGATCAGTGCCTAGGTCGTAGTTGCTTGGACACTGGTTTTCAAAGTGTGTTCCCTGGACTAGCAACACTAATGTGATGGGGAACCATTCTGGACTCTCTGATTCAGAAGCTCTGGGGCAGGACCCAGCAATCTTTGTCTGTGTGTATATGTTCACACCCGGCTGCCACCTCACCTAGCAGAGAACAGCACCTCAGTAGGGTTTACACCTCCTGCTGTTCTCCAGTCCCGTATTAAATAGTGAATTCAGAGACATCTCTTTTCCACACTGGCATTAGCTGCTGTTATTAAACACATATGAGAGAGAAGGCATTGAACAACTTTGAACCAACAACTATTGGCTGTTTTTAATAGCGACCTGTTAACAACAATAACAAAAAAATCCATTTTGGTCTAATTAGGTTTAAGTTGTGCCTCTCATGCCTTCAATAAACAGCCAGAGGAGAATAACCAAGTTCTTGGACCTTATAACTTAGTAAAAGAGTCACAAACACACATAAACATTTACTTAGTAAAATAGTCTCCAACAAAAAATGGATTTGGCATAACTTTTAGTATCTATTGTCATGCTTTAACATCTCTGGAAAAATGGATTCTTGTGACATTTTGGTTTCAGAGGCTTGTTTGCTATGGTGTACAGAAACTCTTAGACCATTCCTACTGTGAGCTATGAACACAGCTAGCCATGAAAACAGCTGGTACCTGTTCTGTCTTGAGTTGTTATTGGCAAAGCCCAGGGATAGAGAGTTTTCAAGATTTTAAGAGTATTGGGGGGTTAGTGTAACTCTGGTTGTTTCCTAATGTGATGGAGCAAAATTAAGCTTCAAACTTGGCCTGTCTCAGTCAATCAATTTTCAGTGCTTGTCCACAAAACCAGAACATGAGACATTCTAGTGATCCAGGAAGCTCTTACCCTGGTTTTGCTATGAGCTTTTGATAGGCTCTAGTTTATTAAAGACATTTTGGTATAAGGTATCCTTAACCTAACCAACCAGAGTTGATTTTGCCTTCCAGGGGACATTTTAGGTTGTCACTACTCAGGAGATGTTACTAACATCTAGTGGAAGGGACCAGGGATGCTGCTAAAATCCTACAATATGCTGGATGGTCCCCACAAAGAGGTGTCCTGTCCAAAATGCCAATAATGTCGAGGCTGAGAAATCCTGTCCTAAACCCTTAAAATGCTGGGGCCCCACAGGACTCATTGCCGACACGTTTCTCACTCCCTGCAGTGTACCTCCCATGTACCCCAAACCTACTCCATTGAGAAGTGAACCCCTGCCCATTTTAGAAGGTAAGGCCTCTCCAGCTGATGCTTTCATGAGAAATCCTTTCATAGAAATCTCCAAGATCCGATGCTTCTACCTCCAGAAGACCTTGGCTCCAACCAATTTTCCCCACCTCTGCTGCCCTCCATTAAGTTCAAGTCACCATCCTCCCTCCCCTCCCTGGACCATTCCAGTGGTCTCCTAACCAAGGTCTCCATTTCCACCCTGCCTCCTCCAACTCAGACTGCCCGTCGGATCCTGGGTCTTGTCCACACCCAGCAGCAAAACCTTTTAGTGGCTCACCACTGCAGCCATGACAGCTCGGACCCCTGCCTCCTAATAACTCCAATCTTGTCCTCCTCAGCCTCAGTATGGAGCGTGGCAAGTCCTTCCCTGTGCCAGGACCTTCACATTTGTTGCTATCTCACCCGAGACGCTCTGCCACAGAACCTCCTCCTTGTCTTTCACTTTTGGGCTTGTGTCATTTCAGAGTCTTCTCTGACCACTTCTGCTAGAGGAGGTCCTTCCTAAACCAGGCATGGTGGCACACACCTGCTACCCTAGCTTCTCGGGAGGCAGAGGCAGGAGGAAGATCCATGCCTGCCAGGGCAGCTGAGCAAGACCCTGTCTCAAAATAGCAGCGAAAAAGACAACCAGGGAGCTCCCTCCAAGTTAGGCCCTCCGCTGTTTTTCTTATATTCATCAGAGTGTAACCCTTTATTTATTTGTTGGATTATTGGAGTGCTGTTCCTGTGAGGTTGGACACTCCCTAAAGAGGGACCACATCTGTCTTGCTCACTGTAGCTCTGTGGCTAACGAGGACTGAGTCCTGCTGTTGGAATAATGTTAACATAATACTGGTGAGAGTAGTTACTGCTTGGTGGTGAGCGAATGAGGACTAGATATGATTGAGAGAGGCAGTAAGAAATGTGAGCTGTGGGATCATGAGGAGGGGAGTTGCTAACTCAGTTTAGGGGTGTTCAGGAAGGTTCCTAAGAAAGGGTTATATTGGAGAGTCACTTTGAGAAGAATGATTTGGGGTTTCCCAAGCTTGGAAAAATGATAAAAAGTTCCAGTTGGTGTAGGTGGGAGAAATGCTTGAAATTAAATGGATCCTAGAGAAAATCTAGGATCACCCAGAGTGCCAACCTCCACCTTATAGACCAGCAGAGTGCCAAACATGAACTTTCATGAGAACCTCCTGAAGATCTTGTTAAAAATGTAGATTTGGAGTTTGGTCATGGGTGAAGTTCTCCATTTCTAATAAGCTGTAGATGAGGCAGATGATGCTGGTCCATGGGCCTCACTTTGAGTAGCAAGGACATAGAGAATAGGAGAAGACCAGAAATGCTGGCATGACTGTACCATGTCCCTTCACATGTGCTAGAGGAGCTTACTTCTGTTCCCTTCAATGCTTAATTTTCTTTTAGATCATCTCCTTGTGGTTTTATTTAAAGTTCTTATTCCCCATGGGCCTTCCCATGTTATTAAAGGAATAGGAAAAAACAAGAAGACTACTTACGCCACAGGTGCCCACCCTGTTGTGTCTGGTCATCAGTGTCAAAGGACCACAGTAAGCATGTTAGTACTTTTGTTAAACACCAAGCCACCTCAATATTATCTTATCATTGGCTGCATTCCATCAGATGCCCTGTCCTCTGCAATCTGCAAATTATTTTTGTTATGGTTTCTCAGTAGAGTATTTTTGGTCTGGATGGTGTGTTTCATCACTTACACTCCTAGGAGTAGGACGGAACTTCCCTTCACCAGCCTCTGTATCTTTAGAAAAGACAAAGTAGGATTAATCCAATCTGGTCATCAGTTGGAGGGTGAATTTATAGTTAACTATAAAAAAATTATAGTTATTGGTATATATACACAATGGAATATTACTCAGCATTAACATAGAATAAAATTATGGCATTTGCAGGTAAATGGATGGAGTTGGAGAATATAATGCTAAGTGAAGTAAGCCAATCCCAAAAAACCAAAGGCTGAATGTTTTCTTTGATATGAGGATGCTGACTCATAATGGCGATGGGTGCGGGGAGCATGGGAGGAATAGAGGGACTTTGGATAGGGCAAAGGGGAGGGAGGGGAAGGGAGGAAGCATGGGGGTAGGAAAGATTGTGGAATGAGATGGACATCATTACCCTAAGTACATGTATGAAGACTTTACTTTGTGTACGACCAGTGACTTGAAAAATTGTACTCTATATGTATAATATGAAATGAATGGCATTCTGTCATCATATATAACAAATTAGAATAAATAAATAATTTTAAAAAATAAAATATGAATTAATATGAACAAGAAAAAAAATTATAGTTAAGCAGTTGAACGTCACATTGTCCAGGGCCTCTTTTAAGATGCATCTGGCATGAGTACTGAGGAATTTCTATGTGTGGGTGTGGTCATTCATTCTTGGCTTTCTGATAGATGAGGTCCTCAAACTTGGCTGCACATTAGAACCACCCAGGAAGCATAAAAAATGTTGATGGCTGACCTGAGGACTTCACTTCCAGAGATACTAATTAATCAAACAGGAATACACCTAGGGCAATTCTAGTGTATAGTCAAGACAGAACTGCTTGGGAGGTAGACAGTGTCAGAGTCCATACCATTTATACCATGTTTTTAGTGTATCAGAAATTTGCTTGGGCCAACAGGGCACAGTGGTGCATGCTTATACTCCTGGCATAGAAGGAGGCTACAGCAAAGGATCTCAAGTTCAAGGCCAGCCTCAGCAATTTATCAAGATCCTAAGTAACTTAGCAAGATTCTGTCTCAAAATTTTTTTAAACAAGGCTTTGGGTTTGTGGAAATGTCTAGATAGGAACCTATAATGGAAGAGATTGAAATACATGAGTGGTGTAAGATAAGGAGGGGATTCTGCAACACATCAGTCGTGGGGGGCCTTGATCAAGACACTGAACTTCATAGCTCAGGTCTGTGGAGTTATTTGCTTATGACAAAGTGCTTTCACTTGCAATATCTTATTTTCTCAAGAATTCTTAAGAGAGCAGGGCACCTTCCCCTCTGATCCTCTCTGCACAGTCTTGAGTTGTCTGCGATTCAGCTGCAGCATCCCTGTGGCCTGTGGGCCTCCCACAGGTTTCCCGGGCTGGTTCATGTGTGGCGTCCCCAGGCTCCCATGTTCCTGGCCGTCCCATCCTCTCCTGAAATTACTGTATTCAACTTTAACAGTATGCATTGGGGCTGTCACCCCATGAGATGTAGTGAGAGGGTCATCATAACTTCTTCCTCCCTAGTCCATGAAGGGAGGCCTTCAGGAAATGACGAGTTAATTATTTAGTACATTCATTTCCACTTTAAAGATGGGGACACTGAGGCCCAGGGAGACTAAACACACCTCTAGTACTCTTAACCTTCCCTCCATCTTTCTAAGCTCTGGATCCATCTTCTCAAAAGAAAGTATCGGGATATTTTCTTAACAACTTTGATAGCTCTAAAATAGGTTGGTCTGTTTTATGATTTTAACTAGTATTGCCAACATTCAACGAAACACTCCAGACAGGGGTGAATTGGTCTCAAGAATAAAGATATGATCAAAGTAATCCACCTGTTGGCAAGAAAGAAAATTTATATCACACCTCGCCCTAGAACAGGACCCCAGCCCTGACTGCTGGGCATTGTAATCACTTCAGGGAACTTTGAAAAAAGTAGAACTTCCTGTCTGAAATCCCCAAGTGATTTTGAAGCAGAGGAATCAGGATTTAAGGTCTGCTTTTTGATGCTCTTGGAGATTACTCATATTTGACCAGCAGTGAATGATTTTCAAACCTGTTTTTAGTCAGGTAACCGTGGTACACACCTGTCATCGCAGTAACTGGGGAGACGGAGGCAGGAGGATCATACATTTCAGGCCAGCCTGGGCAATTTAGTGAGATTGTGTCTCAGAATAAAAAATAAGAAGGACTGGGGATGTAGTTCAGTGGTAGAGCACTCCTGGGTTCAATCCCCAGAACTGCAAAAACCCAAAACAGGAACCCCAAACCCCCATTTTGATGAACTGTAAACAGCTGGCTGATCCCAAAGCAGCCTCAGCTGAGCAGCCGCAGCGTCCAGGCCACACACATTGCTGAGAAGAGGAAGTTGTCTTCTGCTTAAATCATGCCCTATCAGGGATGTGGCTATTGAGACTGGACTCTTGACCACTTAGAAGTCATTTCCTAATCAGTTAGGGTGATGAGGAGGAGGAGGGCTGGGTGTGCCTGAAATTGAAAGAAGGGAAGAAATTCAGAACCACATCCCTGCTCTGTGAGGGTGAGACTGTCCCCAGGTGGCCTAAGATATGGGTATCGTAATATTATTGCCATCAGGCAGCCCCTTTGGCTAAAGCCAATTAAGAGATTTTGAGAGTTGCAAAATTTTAAGGGTCAAGCAAGTGTATTTTGTGGAGTTTAAATGAACACTACAGAATCCGGGTGGCCAGGTCTTCACAGAAGTTTCTCTGTCCTGGCCTCCCGCCTGCCAGCCCTGTCCTGGAAGCCTGCCCATCACAGTTTTAATTGTTAAATTCCCGGAGCGTGAATATATGTAAACATACAACAGGATGTTCCTCCCAGCTGTGTGGAGGGACCTGGAGCCAGCAAGACGGGCCTCCTCCTTCAAATTGAGCAAAACTTCAGTTACGTTTACAGGAATGATAGTCGTGCATTTTCATTTTTTAAAGGACTTTAAAAATTTCCACCAGTTGAGTATGTTTTCATCCACTCCTGGACTTACTTGAGTTAAGTACAAGATTAAAAAAAAAAAAAAAAAGATACTTGGTTTACCTTTTGCAACTTCAGCTTTTGAACATTTCTCTATATTTATTGACATCTTTCAAAACAGTTTTATATTTACAAATAACTTGGGGAATTTGAGGTGCAGGACAATCCATACGTAAGGAGAATCAGAAATATGGACTTGAGTTCCTTGCTTTTTTCAGCTTCTGAAGTCTAGCATGTATCATAGGGTTAGCAGAAAGAGAATATTTACCATTATACCTATTTCTTTTTTTTTTTTTCGTTCAATAAGTTAAAAATTGGTAATGAATCGTACCAAAAATAAGATTAAAAACAACATGTTCAGTGTTGCTAACACAAAATAGCGAGCTTTAGGCCATAGTTGATATCAACTTCAGATTTTACTAGTTAATTTTAAATTTTATTTTTGTCTCCTCGGGCAGCCCTCTGTCCATGAAAGCTCATAGTTCTTTGCCTTTCTGATACTGGGGTTTGAGTGAAGTCATTTCCCTCTGGTTTTCATTTTATTGCCAGATTTCTTCTGCTTGTTCCAAAAAAGTTCTCTCAAATCACTTTTGACCAAATTTGGTCGCTGCTAACACATCTCAGGATTCTTGTGTAATTTCTCTCTGGTTTTCATTTTACTGCTGGACTTCCATAAAAGCCTTCCCAAACAACCTCAGACCAAATTTGGACCCTGCTGAAGGATCTGCTTAGGTATAATTTCATGAGTGCCTCTCCTTACAGATGATCTCCCCTTGAGTTAGGTCTTGTGAGGCCCTTCTAATGAAGAGCATATGGTCATGGCAATGGGATGTTACTTCTGAGGCTGGGGTACAAACAGAACCTACATCCCTGCTGCTCAAGTTCTTTGGCGGTCTCCCTTGCTCTGAGAGAAGCCAGCCTCCCTCCATGTTGGATCTGCCTCATGGAGAGACATATGGCAAAGGACTAAGGGTGTCCTCCAACTAACAGCCCATGAGGAACTGAGTTCTGCCTGTTAGGTAGTAGCTAGGAGTGAGCAGTGAGATGCTTGGTAAGGTCATAGAGTGTTCTTGAAATTACCTCATGTTCCTTCTTTGTGATGAGGTCAAAAAGTGTTCTTTAAATTACTTTGGGGGTCCTTCTTTAAACTATCTTAAGAAATCAAATGGTGGAATTTAATCTGTAGAAAACAAACAAAAGTAAGGGAGCTATTTGTAAAACATGTCAAGAGAAAAGGATTCATGGGACCAACTCTTGACAGGGTTCACTGAGGGTGATGTGAAATTAGGAGTTATGGCTATAAGCATCTCCAATTTTCTGGGAAGAAAGATTCCTTTAGTAACACAGGTGCATTAAGGTAACTTCTGACCAGCTATTGACCCCAGTGCCCACATCAACGTGGAATTGACTTGTAGATGAAGCCACCCTAAATAGGATGGCCATCATGACAGTTCCAAAGAGGACCAATTAAGGTAAAAAATTTCACCACCCAACATGAAGGAGGAGTTGAACACCTCATTGACAAAGGTCATGGAAGGAGGACCCCAGATTTCAAGTTAACCATAAAATAATAATAAATATGGGGACAGCATTGTCTCCTTTGTTGTTCTCTGCTCAGAGACAGCCCACTCTCTCTCTTGAGAGTGCTCTCTGCTTAAGCCTCACTTTGCTTTTACTTTACTTTCACCTGTAATAAACTTCTCTGGCGTGACGTTTGGTGTCTGACTTTAAATTTTCTTGTGTTGCAACACAAGAACCGAGGTTTGGAGTTTCAGCTTCCTGCTTGCCTGTGACACTGCCAACAACCCAAGAGTACGCTAGGAATGGGATCCTCCCAGAGTGAACTTTCAGGTGACTGTGGTCTGGTTGACACCTTGATTGTAGCCTTGTGAGAGATCCTGAGCCATGCCCTGCTTGCCAAGCATCTGAAACTGAGATGATAAATGCTTGTGTTCTATACTGCTAAAGTTTGGTGTATTTTGTTAGGCATCTAGCTAAATCTAACTAATATGAGGACAAAGACTTGAAAAGTTCAGCTGAAGTGTCCCCTGCCTTTGGGCAGCTTACAGTTTATCTACTATAATTTCTTTGGTTGTCTGGCATTACTGATAAGGCAAGGTGTGAACCCATTATCCTTACTTATTTCCTGATAAAGAGTTGTAACAAAAAAAAATTCAAACTTCAGATTTTGCCCCACATATTTCTTTAGTTTTTTTTTTTTATAAGCAATACGTGCAAGAGGTACAATCCTCACCAACTACAAAACGATGTCGAGTATAAGATGTGCCTCCTTGCCCTCTTTGACCCCATTACTCACTCCCCTTCTCCAAATGTCCCAGCCATTCCCGGGTTCACTGGTTAACTTTCTAGGGAAGGTCTACACATTTCCAAATAAGTACAAACATGCCCCCTGCCCCCAAACAAATGGCAGTGGAATTTAACAAATTCTACAGATTAAATTAAATTTGCCTAGATAGAGACAGATAGAAATCAGATTGAAATCTTAGGTGGTTTCTGCCTTTGGAATCTGCTCTCAAATGAAGAGATAAGAGCTGGAGGAAACAGCTGGAAAACATCAGGGAGAAAAGAAAGTGGTCAGTCACCTGTAGCATAAGGGTGGGCTAGAGAGGGCTTCAGAGAAGCCTTCTGGTTTACCCACTTGCCTTTGGGCAAAAACACCTGGGTATGCTTCTTTTGAAAAGCTTCTACAGTGACATTTGCTGTTGACCTTTGGGGAGGGCGGGATGGGAGGAGTAATTTTTTTATATTAGAAAATGTACCAATCTGTCCATTCTTTTGATATTTCTGGTGAGCTTCACCCTAAGAACCCTTCCTATTGTGAAAACTTGCTTTGTCTTTGTTGGTTTTGCAGTGCTGGGGGTCAAACCTGGGCCTCCTGTATGCTAGGAAAGCACCCCACGAGCTGCGCTCCTAACCCCAAATTGCACGGTTGCTCCTGGCCACTTCTAAGAAATTAATGTGATTCTGAGCTGGATGGGGACTGGGTGCCGAGGTCAGAGGCAAAGAGAGAGAGGGGCTTGCTATTGGACTTCCACTTCTTTCTATGCTCCAGGGCATGATCTGAGTCCCCAAGTGTTATTAATTGGGGTGGGGGGTGTCCCAGGCTACCAAAACAAGAATTGATCTTTTCCCTGGCTGGCCTGAGACCCTCGCCACACATCTTAACCTGCTCCTGGCTCAGTATCCTTTCTGTGAACTGAAGGTGATGAAACCAAATCATTAAGCCGGATCATTAAACCAGCTTCATGGTAAGTGCAGATAATTCATGCCCAGCAAGAGGTTGACTTAGGAGTTTAAGGTGGTGTTATTATTCCAGGCATTACTTTTAAACTGACAGGTGTCCTGCCAAAGGAAGTCTCAGTGGAGGCCAAGCGGTCAGACGCTGGCTGAACACAGAGGTCAGATTTGTTTCCTGTGTGTGGAGTGTCAGCTCAAGTGAATCGAATCCTAAAGTTGACTTACCTGGTGGTTATGCCAAGTAATAAGAAGAACTAATCCTGTTTATTTTTGTTTGGAAACTATAGAAAAGGCAGCCTTCAAACAAATCGTACTGTTGTTTCCAAAGACTCCTGCTTCCTGTGACTGGAATCCAGTGTCATCTACCCTTGTGCTGGTACCATTTTTTCTTTTATTGCCATTTTTCTTTTATTGTGACTAAAGCAACATAGGAGAGGACAGATTTTAAATGTTTACTTAATTTTGACACTGCTCCCCAACAGAGTTTCTTGCTCTAGGTAGAAGCACTAATTAAAGTTTCTTTATTTTAGGCCAATCACTTGTGACCCTGATAATGTGGTCAGACCCCGATCGATCCTTCTCTCCCTGCCTCTTTCTCTTCCCTCTTCCTCCTTTTTTCTCTTCTTCTCCCCATCCTTCTCCAAATATTTGAGTACCTACTATGTGCCAGGCTCTTCTAAATATTTTGGATGCAGCAGAGATAAAAAGAGTCAAAGTCCCTTACTTCCTGCCCTGATGGCACCTTCATCTTCGTTTGGACAGACAGAGGAAACCAACACGTGGCATGAACATTTATCACATGATGACAAGTGCCATTAGAAAAATAGCAGGAGGAGTAGACGAGGCCAAGGGCTGACTAGTTTGTTCAGGTGACTGGGGAGGCCTCATTAGGAAGGTGACCTTTCATCCAGTCAGCAAATATCTCTGCCATGTTTCCTGTGTCTCAGGCTCTGCTCTCAGGGCTGGGGATCTGTCTGAGTGACAGGAAGAGAGTGAGCTGGTGGAAAGAGGCAGATCATCCATGCATTTAGAGTCTGCCCAAAGATTGGAAGTGCTATAGGACACAGTGTAAAGAAGGGATCCCGGGGGTTAGGGTTGCACAGTTCAAACGTGATGGCAATCGGGCAGGTTCCCTAAAAGGGTGACATCTCAGCTAAGGTGGTTTCTACAGGGGGCTGAGCCCTGTGGCTACTGAGGAAGATGGACTCAGGGACAGATACTGCACAATACTGGGGATTGGGGGGATGTTCCAGAAGCTACCAGGAGTAGAGAGGGTGGGTGGACAGAGAAGAGAGAGTGAGGATGGAGGAGAAGAAAAGAGAGTGGGTAGATTGGGGTTCAGTCTGAGAGAAATGAGAACCCATGGCAGGTAGGACTTTGAGCCAAGGAGTAACAAGACGCTTCTGAAAGAATCCATCTGCTTTCTGTGCTGAATTCAGTCTGGAGGTGCCTGGAAGCCAGGTGACAGATCATGGGTCTTCAACCAGGCAGGGAGCAGGGGGATGGGGTGAGGTTGTAGGTTCTGGAAACCTTTGGAAGGCAGAGCCAACAGTGGATCTAGCACAGGGTGGAGAAAGGAAAGTCCAGACATCTCCAGGTGTTTGGCCAGAGCTCCTGAAAGGGTGGAGTTGACTTTCACTGAAGTGAAGGAGTCTAGGAGAAGAGCGGGGTTAGGAGTGGGGATGAGTCGGGCACAGTGGTGCATGATTGTAATCACAGCAGCTTGGGAGGCTGAGGCAGGAGGATCGTGAGTTGAAAGCCAGTCTCAGCAAAAGCAAGGCATTTAGCAACTCACTGAGATCCTGTGTCTGAATAAAATACAAAATAGGGCTGGGGATGTGGTTCAGTGGTCCAGGGCCCCTGAGTTTAATCCCCGGTACCCACCCCCTCCACACACACACACACACAAAAAAAAAAAAAAAAAAAACAGTGGGGATGAGAGGCTCTGTTATGTTTGAGTCAAGAGCTGAAGTTTTAAAGTTAGCTTCCTTTTGCAATTAGAAAGACGAAGGAACCACCCTCCTCTTCAACAAAATACTAAGTGTGTGTAGCATCTGTTGCCAAAGTGTATCCTAATGAGAAGAGGAAACTAAAAACTTTGCTTGCACTCTTTTCTTCCCTGACATTCTTCCCCCCAGCCCCCAACCCTCATGAAGGAGGGGTGAAATGCTGCTGCTTGGCCCAGAGACCAACCCACCCCTCCCCTGCTGCACTCCTTGTCGGCCTCTGCCTTTGTCCTGTCTGCAGGGACAGTAGGAATTTGCTGCAATCTTGTCTTGGCCACAGATTAGCACTGTCTCTTCCTGGAGTTGCTGGTCAGGGTTATCATTTCCAAAGTGCTCATCTGATTGGGACAGTTCCAGTTGGGGAGGACCCAGGTTTCTTGCTGGATGGGCTCTCCGCCTTCTCACCTCTGCTTCAGACCTCAGGGCCCAGCTCATTTCTTCGGGGACATCTTCCTAGCCTCCTCTCTCTGCTCTGAGTCCCCATTGTCCCTGGGGCTCCTCCATCAGTGTAAAGGAATATTTCTGTGGACTAGAATCCTGTCTGCCCACCTCAGTCTTCAGCTTCCTGGAGATAGGAGCCAGGCGGCTTTCCTGCAGCTAACTGAGCACCTGTCATGGAGTCCACCTGTCCTGTTCTGGGAAGCCTCTAATGGCCTCCCCTTTTCAGTGCATGAATTCCAAGTGCCTCTAACCCACAAGGCCTTTCCAGCCTTGCCTTGGTCTGCTTTCCAGCCTCTTGTAACCACTGCTGTCCTTGTTCCTCTGCCTAGGTACACTGCAGTGATTGAGCTACTTCTGTATACACAGTAGGGCTGATCATTTGCCCCAGATGTCCTTCTCCTGAATACCTTCTCCTTTCATTCCTTCCTCCCTGCCAACCTGCTCAGGGTCCCGTGGGATCTTCAAGGCCCAACTCAAATACCATCCTTCCTCCACCCTTGACTGATCATCAGGTCAATTGAACTCTCTGCATTCTCTGTCTAGCCCCAGGAACAATGGATTCCAGTTAGACCACTGTTTCTGATAGACTACGGGTGGATGAGATGAGGTTGGGGCCCATATTTCCTTTGGCCTTACATTCTTATCTACAGGTACTTTCTAGACTTACATATACAGGCACTTTATATATTATGTACGCTTATATCTTTCATGTATTTATTTTATCTTTATATACTTGAGTATACTTTGTATCTTTTATATATTTATATACTTATCTTTATACTCTATGTGCTTATATACTTTATATATAAAAAAATTACTTATTTTATTGCATTGATTTGGGAGTAATAAAGGAAACAGTGAACGTTTATATTTTAGGGGGTTTGTTTCCTAGGATTAATTCTTTTCGTTTTGTTCTGTTTGGATACTGGGGATTGAACCCAGGGTTGCTCTACCACTGAGCTACATCCCCTGTCCTTTTTATTTTGGGACAGGACCTCACTAAGTTGAGACTGTCCTCAAACGTGTCATCCTTCTATCTCAGTCTCCCGAGTCACTGGAATTAAAAACATGTGTTACCATGCCTGACCCTAGTATTAATTTTAACTCTTCTGTTAACCAAGTTACAGATTTGGCCTCAGAAAACTTGGGAAGGTTTTGTTTTGGGGGCTTAGTTTTTGTTTTCCTTTTTAGCACAACTTTAGGAAAGTTTTTAAGAATCAAATCCAATGTAATAGATTTCTTTATAAAAACCAATAGAACATAGTTTTTAAATATAAACCAATATAAATACTTCTTTGGAGTAGACCACTGTAGCCATGCTTTCTGAGAGCCATTATGTTGATGACTGTCTTTATCATAACATCTGTGGTGGGAACTGGAACTCTAAGCACAGGTTTATTTGCCTCGAAGCTAATGGTACACCCTGTTGATTCCCTCCCAGATGTCTCTAGAGAGTTTCTTTGCCCTAAGCTGTGTTACCTTTGGAATGTGTTTTTTTGTTGTTGTTGTGTTGTTGTTGCTGTTTGTTTGTTTGTTTTTTTGGTTGTTCCTACCATACTGCTAAGTGTGCCCTTGAGTTACAGGAGAACTAATTTATCTTGTTTGGTTCTACTCATATCTTTGGAAACTGAACGCATTCTGATCAGCTCATTGGCTTCCAAGGTCAGGAATTTCAGTAAGATTTAGACCTGAGGCCCTACCCCATGCACCCTGTCACTTGTGTGGACGAGTGAATCATAAGGCCCAGAGGACAACCTGTCACTTATCAGAAAGGAAGCTCTGCCATTGGCTTTTGAAGTGCACTTACCTAAAAATAACCCCTCAGCCGGATTTTGGGAAACTTGATGATCTCAGGTCATTTGGGAATTATAAAAAAGGCGATGGAGAGACCAGGAAGTCAGGGAATTGTGTCCCACATCCAGTGCTGAGTCCAGTACTTAGAAAGGAGATGATGATATCCTGGTTCTTTCTACAGCAGCAGGGGAAAGTAGGAACATCTCAAAAATGTTTGTAAAAATGATTGTCTGCTTTCACTTTATGGGTTCAATAAAAACACGTGAGTGTGTAAGGGATCTTACGTATCCAGTCAAGTAGTTTGTCTGCATTAGAAATAGCTCTATTTGGATTTTATGAAATGGTTATGAAAAAAGATTTACCATCTTGCTGGGCGCAGTTTCAGCTTAGGAGGCTAAAACAGGAGGATAGCAAGTTCAAAGCCAGCCTCAGCAACGGTGAGGCTCTAAGCAACTCAGTGAGACCCTGTCTTTAATAAAAAGATAAAAATAGGGCTGGGGATGTGGCTCAGTGGTTGAGTGTTCCTGGGGGGGGTCCCCAGTACCCCCCAAAATTTTACCATCTTAATTCTCATCTTTTGCTACCCGCATTAAATCCTGACCTCCTCTTGAGAAGGGTTAAAGTCCACATATATAAAATATATTGTTTTAGTTATAGATGGACACAATACCTTTATTTTATTTATTTATGTGGTGCTGAGGATTGAACCTAGTGCCTCATTACATACTAGGCGAGTGCTCTACCACTGAGTCCGAACCCCAGCCCTAAAGTCCTTATCTTTAATAAAGAGGTAACACTAAATTATCCATGTCTGGCTGTCCATTATGTTCTGCTCCATTTCCTCAACACTGAAGCATGTCAGCTTATTTTAACCTAGAAGAGTGTGGTTGTGTGTATTTTTGGCCCCCAGTACTGGGGATTGAATTCCCAGGGGTTCTTTACCACTGAACAACATCCCCAGCTCTTCTTATTTAGTTATTTAGAATTTTGAGACAGAGTCTTGTTAAGTTGCCTAGGCTGACCTCAAACTTGAATAGCTGAGATTGCAGGAGCTCACCACTGTGCACCGCATATCTAGATGTACATGGCCATGAACTTGGAATCATCAGCATGGAAGAGGGAGCTGATTAGATCTTGATCTCCTGTCAGGGCAGATCTGGGAAGAAAGGGGTCATTGAAGAGCAAGGAGTCTTCAGGGTAGAGAGGTTGCATGGCTGGTGATGGTGGGTATGGCAAGGCACAGATGCTGGTCAGTGGTTTTGAGCAATGCAGACACTGGCTCTTCTTTCTTTCCCCTCCCCTCCCCTTTACCTGCCTAGATGGGAGAGACTATTGAACAAAGAGGCAGTGTCTGGCTTGCCTGTGTATTCTTTCTAAAGCCACCTGTTCCTTAACATCAGGATCAGAGCACTAGACACCTGGGAGGATCCATCTCACACACTGGGAACCTCCCAGATTCTTAAGGGAAGTCAGAGGATGGGCACTTTTACTCAGGCTTCTCAGTTCCTTCCCAAGCAGCTGGGAAAGTAAAGACATCTCTGAGTTGTTATTTATAGAAATTATCACCCTCTTCTGCTTTTTGGGCTTTTTAACCGATTAGAACGATTGCTGCTGTGGTCAGCCCAAGAGTTAAACTTTTCTCTTGGGCGTGTGTTTTATTTGACAGCATAACTCATTTCCTCCTTGCATCAATTTCCATTTTTGTCCTTGGCGTAGGGCTTATTACCATCTTGGCATGCCACCATCTCTTCCCTTTTATATTTAGAATTTAGAGTAAGGATTAGCAAATGTAATATTTTGAATCCTGCATACTGACTTAGGTCGGTAAAATACACAATAGGGAAAGCTTTAAAAGCTTAGCTTTGTTGGCACATAAGCAGTAAAAATAGCCTTTTAGAATTTTAATCTGGGAGATATTTTTCCTCTCTCAGTTCCTGTGGCCTGCTAATTTTAGGATTTAGGGATGGCTTTGGAGAATCCGTGTGATTCTAGGATTCTTTTTAGTGGATTGAAAAAAATAATCCTTCTATCTCCTTAGAGAAATTGTATCTAGAATGTTGGTAGCTTGAACATACTGTCAGTTGCCTAGTTTTTTACTCTATAGATTTTCTTTTTTCTTATAAATTTTGAAGTTTGCTGTGTTTTCATGATTGAAGGAACAAACCAATTGCTTGCTGGTTTAAGATGCCCGTCTTACAGCCAAACACTTAATGACATCTTGGATTTCCTGGACAGGCACTGTCCAAAAGGAGTGTCTGCCCTGATGGAAGAGCTCTATATTTAGCCATTAGCTACATGTGGCTGTTGAGCCCTTGAGATGTGGCAAGTACAATCAAGGGACCAGCTTTTAACTGAATTTTAACTGATTACATTTAAATAGCCTCATGTGGCTAGTGGCTACTGTATTGGAAAGCATTGTGGATCTGGACTATACTTACCTGAGACAACATGTCTCTTGGGCAGCAGGAGGCTTTCTGAGGGGCTAGAGCTTGCATCTGGGAGATGATTCTAGAATCAGATAGGCTTGTGATGCTGGGGCTTTCCCAACCCCTCGGGCTGTGTGTATGCTGGACCTGAGCTCTTCCAGGGCGATGATGGGCTGGCCTTAGTTCTAAGAGCTTCAATCCTTAAATGCCAAAAGCCTGGCTGAGACTGGCTCCCTGTTGCCCTGAGGATAAACTCTAAGCTCCTTAACACTGTTTGTGATCTACCTCAGCCACCTTTCCCCTGTTTACTCATCACTTTCCTCATCACCTGCCCATGACTTAGGAAGACTTTCAATTCCAACAACAGGTGGCGTGCAGTCTCATCTCTAGACCTTTCCATGCACTGTGTCCTCCGCCTGAAATGCCCTTTCCCTTCCTGTTAGCTGGCTCACTCCTATACATCCTACCGGTCCCAGTTCAGATCTCAGTCCCTGCAGCCCCTCTGCTGGGGATTTCTTGACCCCTTTCAGGACAGATGGGTGTTCTCACTGGTATGCATCCCTAAGAGGATCAATATCATAGTACCTTCCACTCTCTATTGAAATTGAAGTTTCTCCTTTTATGTAAGAGCTTCTCAAAGAGTGGACCCTGGACCAGCAGTATCAATCAACATTACTAAGAAATGCAGGTTCTCGGGCCCTGGCTCAGAACTCCTGAATCTGAAATTCTGATGGTGGAATCTGTCAATTTTGGCAATCCCTGCAGGGGATTCTTGTGCATGTAAGAATTTGGGAGCCACTGGACTACCACTTAAGCCCCATGAAGGTAGAGAGATCTATTATTACTTGTTAGCTACCCTAACCCTAAGCACATAGCCTGGCCTGGAAGAGGAGATACTCAAGAACACATCCAGACAGGAAATCTCAGTAATGCTTTGGGCAACTTGTCTGCTCTTGAAATTCTTTTAGCTGAAATTAACTTTAGTCTCTTTTCCTTTCTTCAGAAATGATTGGGGGAAAAAATTCTAGTACTTAAAAAAAAATATTATTGTGGTAGAATATACAAAACATAAAATTGACCATTTTAGGGCTGGGAATATAGTTCAGTGGTAGAACACTTGCCTACCAATATAAGAAACCATAGTTTCCATCCCCAGCACCAAGCGCGTGTTTGCATGTGCACACGCAGACATTTAACTAATTTAACCATCTTGAAGTGTACATTTAGTTTAGTGGCATTACATACAACATTCAATTGTTGTGTAACATCATCTATCATCCATCTCCAGAATGGGCTGATCGACACTCAGTACTCATTAAACAAATTCAAACTCTGTACTTAAGAAACATCTTCCTTTCTCACCCACGCTGCTCCAGCCTCTGGCGACCATGGGTCTACTTTGTATCTGGATTTGACTGCTCTAAGAAATTCCCATAAGTGGTTTCATATAGTATGACATCATACTTACATAATGTCTTTGAAGTTTATCTAATGTCATAGGATTTGTCAAATTTTCCTTTTTAGAGTATTCACTTAAAATAAGTAATGAGGACTTATTTTGAACAATTTATTAAGGTGTATTGTCTAGCAAATGTGAATTTAAAAATACTAAGTTACCTAGTGTTTTTGACTTTGAAATTCAATCCAAATCCACAACTGGAGGAAAAAGAATACATGTGACTGACTCAACATTCATTTTATTGAATTTTTTAATTTAGTTTTTTTTTTTTACAACCTGTCTTTAAATAATAAAATAAGAAAAAACTTTCCTTTTTAAAGCTGAATAATTTTTCATTGCAGGTATATTCCACATTTTGCTTATCAGATAGCTATTTGGAGTGTCTCTACTGCGTGGTTGTGTGCACAATGCCTCTGTGAACATAGGTATGCAAATATCTAATTAAATACTACTTTCAGTTATTTTGAATATATACCCAGAAGTGGGATTACTGGATCATATGATAATTTTATTTTTAACTTTTAAAGAAACTGTCATGCTGTTTTCCACAGTGGCTGCACAATTTTATATTCACCAGCAATGCACAAAAGTTCCAACTTCTTTATGACTGCATGGTGATGCACTCCTTTAATCCCAGCAATCCAGGAGGTTGAGGCAGGAGGATCACAAGTTCAAGGCCAGCTGCAGCAACTTAGGGAAACCCTCAGTAACTTCGTAAGACTGTCTCAAAATAAAAAAAATAAAAATAAAAAAAAGGATTTGGTATATAGCTTAGTGGTAAAGTGTCTTGGGGTCCAATCCCAGGACCTCCCCCCGGAAAAAGAATCCAACTTTTCCACATTTTCACCACACTTATTTTTTATTTTTTAATAACTGAATACTTAAAAGAGAAAAGTTAATTCAAGAATAATGCAGAGAAAGAGAAAATCTCCATTTTTTCTCCAAACTTTCTTAAATATATTTGATCAATGAAAACCTATATACTACCTATAATATAACAAGTTACTGAATTGAAAGAAAGAAAATCACTAGTATTTAGTCTACTTAGTCCCATTTGGTCCTAACAAAATTGAAAATGTTTGTTAGGATTTGAGAAAAAAATGCATATGAAAACTTACAGGTTGAAATGTTACTACTAGTTCCTGATATAGTTTGTAGAACAGATTCCACCTTTAGAGAACAATGTTTTGGTGGTGACCATTCCATTCTCAGAATTTATGTTAAGGAAATAACTAGATAACGGTGCAAACATGTATGTTCAAGGAACATTCCGCCCCCCCTCAGATTCTCATTATTAAAGCCCCTGACTTTCTTAGAACCTCTTGATCTTCAGATCAGGAGAAGTAATCTCTATGCAGGTCTGGCTGCCATCCCTCAGATGTTTAAATATCAATATAAGGGTATAAAGTCACAGAAACTGTCACTCATAATATTAGGGAAGCACATTCTTATACACATGGCATCTTAAGTTATAGAAAAAAGATACCCTATGTTCTAAAAAAGAAAACCGCAATAGCAAAAAAGTAGATGCTTCTCTTTTCCTCAGTGGAAACCAGTTGTTGGTTTGGGAACTGTAAAAGAGAAAAGGCGAAGGCAGGGGTGGCCATGGCACGGGGCTCCTCAGGCATTTCAAGTTGGTATCCCCATTGTGAGGCTGTTTCCCTCTGCCAGTCCTGACAGGTACCAAGGCAGAAGCTACTCAGATGTCTCTCTGTCCATGCATTATCCCAGAGCTCTTGTGTTTGTGAATTAGTAATCTCATAAGTCTTGGTTAATTATGTTATTACAATCTGTGGATTTCTTCCATTTGTATTTCTGAGACTAATTAAAATAACTATGGCGGGGATGACTTATAGCCATTTCCTTTCCTCTGACTTTTGTTTATTGGAGAGGTAGACCAATTTGAAAAAGCTATGTACCACAGCACCAACCAGTTTCCCCATGGTGTGTTTGGTGTTTGGAGTAGAAGCTTCTTTCTGGTGCCTTTGAACCAGAAAGAACTGGATGCCAGTAATAGCATGAGCTCTCCTCCCTGGTTCAAAGGTGGGAGATGGAAGCCACGTTAGTCGGAGCAAAGGAGCCTTGAGTGGCAATTGGCTTGCAAAGAGCAGGCTAGGAGTGGGTTTCTCGGCAGTGGCAGTGGATGGTTCTGAGACATTCAAATGCCTTATTTTTCCTGGTTGCTTTTATGACCACTTGACATGAGTTGCCAGATAGCTGTAAAGGATTGAAGTTATATTCCTTGTGAGTGAATATTAGCTGAGTTGCTAGCGTTGGGTCCACCATGGTGGATTGAAGGGTTGCTTAGGGAAGGTTCTTGTTTAGTCAGAGCTATTTTACCTGCATGACCTGTGTCAATAAGTTCACCATGGCAATATACTTGCCCTGTTTAAATTTAGTCCTTTAAGAACATAGAGTGGCAGATGAGGACTTTTGTCTTGGAGAATAAAGAAAGAAGGAAAGCAAAGCCTGGTGAGATCTATGGTTTCCTTTTAAAAGTTTTCTAAAGAGATGATGTATGCAGATAAATAAATATTTTTTTACTTGTAATTAGTTGCCTGAAAAGTGACATTTAGTGACTTACATATTAAGTGAAAAAAATATATAAAAGCTTATGTGTTCTACTTTTACAAAAGAAAGAAGACATAAGAAAAAACACACACATCTTCTTATCTTTATAAAAGGAATGGGAAGGAAAAAGTTATTTGTCAACACAAGGAGAAGCGGGTATGTGAAGAGGCCCACTTGTCTAAGTCTATCTTTTTTTGTATAGTCTTTTCCCTTGGGAGCACATTTTTATTCCGCATTCAAAAAAAATTTTTTTCTTTTACTTAAATTGATAAAAATAGGAAGAGGGGAAACTAAACCTAAAAGCAAAATTAAAGTAATGGATTTAATTGTATTTCAAATGAATAACTAAACACCACGAAGAGAGGGGGGAAAGAAGGAATCCAAAGAGCTATGAACACAGTGTTTTAATATATATGCTCAGTCTCGGAGAAGGTTTGGTGGCAAGAGAAAATTACAAAGAAATACTAAACTATTTTAGCATGTTTTGTGTAGTGATATTGGCAAAGCAATTTTGAAACAATTTTAGATGTATTTTAGCATTAAAAAAAAATGAAGATGTTTGTGTAGTCAGGGTCGACTCCAAGGAAGAAGGAACTTATAGATATAAAATGGGAGAAAAGGGAAAAGAATATTGTGGATATCAACTGGAATTAGAGGTATAACTATGAGCTCATTTTAAAAATATATGCATGGGAATATATGTGACTGCATGACCAATGTAATTCTGCAACCTGTACAAATGAGAAATTATATCCTATCTGATTCAAATGTAAAAAATTAATTAATAAATTAATTAATTAATTAAAAAATATATATACACACACACACATATCAGGGCTTTAATAATGAGCTTTAATAAAAGCATTCCCATCTAGTGTGAATGTGTATACAAGTGTGTATATGCATGTATGCTACTCAGCCCTGTCAACGGAAGGGCTAAGAAGAGAAGGCCTGCAGTCATGAGCACACCTATCACCCAGAGTTTGTTCTCTAACACCATTTCCCATGAAAAGGAACCAGGGTTCCCTGGAAAAATGAAAGGTTACAGGACTGGGGCAGAATAGGTACAATTTGAGACTTCAACATCTCCAATGTATCTATTTGGTACAAATGTGGAAATGCTCGGGGCTGGGCATATAGCTCAGTTGGTGGAGTACTTGCCTTACATGCACAGGACCCTGGGTTCAATCCCCAGCACCACCCAAAACAACATCAAATGTGGAAATGCTCAAAGCATGATAAGATCCTCTCAGAAGGACACATGTGCCAGCTTGAAGGGACTCCCACTGGCCAAACCTAGAACACTTTGAATACCAGTGGGCAGTAAGGAAATATAAACCACTGAGAAAAAAAACAGGAATTTATACATTCATACTGATAATTGCTAAATAAATAAATAAATGGGAAGGGGGATTGTGATCCCAGTGGACTGCCCAGGCTGACTGACAGACATGGAGGGAGTGCTGTCGGGGGGGGGGGGGGGGCACACTATCCGCTGTGGCCACCATGGTAGCGATCAGATCAGATGAGAACCATCAATGGATGCCACACATGGGAGGAAATAGTGAATAGTGACTCAGCAAGTCACGTGGGTTGTATTAAGGTGTCTCCCCAAAAGTTGCTAGTTGAAATATATAAAACAGGGCTGGGATAGAGGCTCAGCAGTAGAGCACTCGCCTAGCACAGGCAGGACCCGGGTTTGATCCTCAGCACCACATAAAAAAAAATAAAGGCATTGTGTTGGGTCCATCTACACCTAAAAAATAAATATTTTTAAAAAAGAAAGAAAAAAGAAAATACATAAAACATCAACACCTTGACCACGTGATCACCAGTGGGGGGCAGGGGACACACTGCCTTCAGAGGTGACATCCTAAGAGGTGTTCCAGTAAGGATGGATAACCTGAGTTCACTCATGAGGGAATGGTAGACAAAGCCCAAAGGAGGTGTATTCTTTAAAAAAGCATCTTAAAAAACAGAGGAGGAAGAAACTACTATATGCTTTAAAAACCAATGTTGTAAAATGATAAAATATAGATCGTAGAAATTTTACAGATTAAAGGATACAGTTAATTAAGAAACAAAAAAAAATTAAGAAACATCTGATTCTGTGCTGACAGGAAAATAATATTATTGGATCAACGGCAAAGTAGGAACATAAGGTTAATGCTATTGTTAATGTTGCCTTGGCTAACGCTGATAATTACACTATGGTTATATAAAAGAAGCTGAGAGACTCCAGAAGTATTTAGGGATAAATGAATTACACCTATACATACACATGAGAGAGTGTACTAAGGATAAACCAAATGGGACAAAATGTTAATAACAGGTAATGGGGGTAAATGGTATATTTTAAAAAAAAAAAAAAAAGATTCCCAATGTGGAGATGGTGTGTTGTTGCACACATATTTCTACTAATTTTTTTACTTTTGTAAGAAGTCAGGGTAATCCATGGTTATCTTAGACATTCTAATTTGGGACACTCCATATTGATTAACTTAGAAGGGCACCTTCTCCTTTGCAGGCAGATTTTGAAAACCACGTGCATTTGTGTCCTGCCCTTTAGTGTGCTTGTTCCCTCACAAAAAGGAGACAAGTAAGCAACAGTGTGGTAGTTAAATTAAACACCAATTTGGGGTCACCCCAAATTGGTGTTTAATTTGATAGTAATTTCAACTTACTGCTGATTGTATGACACTGAGAAATTACTCAGCCTTGTCTAAGCCTCAGCTTTCATATCTTTAAATTAGGAATAGTAATGGTACTTGATGGAGCATTTCCAAATTCCGATTCCCACAAGGGCTGGGGTGAGTTCAGCCTTTCTGGGTGGGGATTATGGCAGCTGGGAGAACACACGTTCACTCAAGGGGCAGTCCCTACCCAGATCCTGCTGGGGTTGTCTTGACCAAGTGTTGCCAGATTTCCCAATTTTCTCAAATTTTTGTGCAAAATCAACAGACTTAAAAAACACAATGAATTGAAACTTAAATAAGAAACCCCGTGGTGAACTTCACATGTAGCTGCAGGTCGGGTTCAGTTGCTGGGTAGTGCTTTTCTGCTGGATCCCAGCTGGCACAGCCGGCCACACAGGCAGAGTTTAGAGCTGGGTGGCAGTCCTGTAGGGAGCCCTCTGTGGCTGTCTGTCTGTCCCTGGCAGCACTTGCCATGAATTATGTTGTAGCTGGGGACTGGGTAGAGTGGGAACAGCACCACTGGAACGCCATAGAGGACTTAAGATTCTCTGTTTTTAAGGCTGGAAACGGCCAGAATCCTGGCGGCCTTTACCCACTTTCTAAGCAGTTAGGAGTTAAAACCTGCTTTGGGAGCTTGCCTGTGCAAACAGGTGAGGCTGAGCAGCTGACCAGGGAGGGAAGCCGAGACCAGGATCCACAGATAATGAATAAATCAATCATTAAACATGCAAATAATCAAGAATTAACTTGATTAAGCAGTGGATATGAAATTACCAAAACTTAGGGTATTTTATCAAGGATTTAAATTTTTTTAATAGGAAAAAACTAAAAAATACAGTCTCAAAAAAAAAAAAATCTCTCCCTCTCTAAAGGTCACCATAGTTATAGAATGCATGAATTTTACTATTTAAATAGGATACTAACATCTAAACAATTTCATAAAGCAGTTCTGGTGAGAGAGTAATATGGGAATATACAAATATATTCAGATCCGGGTTCTCCCACTTACAATTACACATTGTTGATAAACAACCTGAGACTATTTTTGTCTGGCCAGTATAGTGTGTCTCTTGTTGGCAAGATAGATACCATATATTGTGGCAGAGGTGTCAGATGTAAAGACAGTTTCTATTTCTGAAAAATAACACTTGGACTTTCTGAAAGCTCCCACACGGGTTCATTATGCAAAGATCCTAACTCTAAGATGCTTCGTTTATATCATATTTTAGATTCTAGAGCTCAGGTTTTGCGGCTCGTATCAGAAGATCTGAAAAGAGTGGTAATGGATACACTGCAGGCTGCTTTGTCCTGAGCAGCTGCTAGAGTAAAATATTTAATGTCTCTCACTACTAGGGTGACATTTTCCTGTGGCCTGAGCACGAAGGTTATGAGCTAGGTATTCCCCCCCGCCATCAATGATTCAGCAAATGAAGGTTAACCTGAGCCCCAACGTGGGCCGTAGTAACCGCTTAGCTGTTTTGAAGTGTCAATTTGGTGATTTTTTTTTTCTCCTGGTGTTGAATCTTCTCCTGTTAGAATATCAGCAGCTGATATTCATCGTGCCTTCCCTTGGGTCAAGCCCTATTCCATGAGCTTCAACCCCAAAGCCACCACAAAAAGCAGTCACTATGATTTTACTCCTTTAGCAGATGGTAAACTAAGGAACAGGGACATTACTTCATTTCTCACAAGACTGCATAGCTTTTGGAGCCTGCAGGTTTTGCCTGAGAGCTGGCATGCCTGCTGGGGATTCCCTATTACGGCACTGCACGGTGAAGTCACCTTGGCAATGGGGCAGTTTTGGACTTGGTTCTCATTTCAGTTTTAGGGTATGCAGTTGTGCCACCTTCATAATCCATGTGCCCTTTCTCAAACTTAGTTTGCTCATCTTTGAAACGGGGGTAACAGTGGTAATCTGCTCGTGTTTTGGAATTGAGAATTAAGGATGAATACATGCAGGGTGCATACAATGTCGATCTGCCTTTCATACATTAATTTATGTCAAGGACAGTTTTTGATTCTTTCATTTAATTGAGAAATAAGAAACAATAGTACGTGTCCTGTCTGTGGCCAGCGTTGCTTCATCTGTAATATACTCTATTCACTTTCTCCCTCCCCCATAATATTTCTTTTTTAAACAAGGTGTTCTAGGGGCTGGGATTGTGGCTCAGCGGTAGAGCACTCGCCTAGCACGGATGGGACCCGGGTTTGATCCTCAGCACCACATAAAAATAAAGGCATTGTGTTGTGTCCATCTACACCAAAAAAAAAAAAAAAAAAAATGTTAAAGGAAAAAAAAGAGTGATTTTAAAAAAATGTGTTCTAATTAATTATACTTGACAGCAGAACCCCATAATATTTCAAAGCAAACTCCACCCATGAATCTTTCCCATTTAATCTAGCTCTGCAATGTCATTTGTTTTACATGTTCACGCCACAGTATAGCCATGGCAAAAGGATGGCTAAGCAGACTTCGAGGAAAGCGAACATCTGCTAACTTACTAGCTGTAACTCTTCCCTTGATGACAAAAGAGTGACAGTTTTTGATTAATTGGGGTCTATTAAATGCTTTACTGTTTTGTGTTCTTGAAGTTATTTTCTTCTAGAAAATATAAGGTGTCTTAGACCAACATGGGTCTCTGAAACCCCAACACAGGGGCAGAAGACAGTTTGATGAGGGGAGGGATGTGGGGTTTGGATTTAGATGCTAAGCCCTTGTCATTTGGGTTCCTTTGCCTCCTCCAAGCTCTGAGAACCTGGATATGAATTTATTTCTGAATTCAATTCTCTATTGGGTAGCTCTTTATTAAAGTTCTTCTTTAGTCAGACACTATTCTGGGTGATAGAGATACTGCAGAGAATAAAATAAAAACATCTATTTTTTAATGACTTGATATAAATCAAGTATACCAATGGTATACGAAAACCTTTTTGCAAATTGTGAAGTACGACATAAAAGTTACTATTACTTTTTTTTCTTACTGTTTTTCACTTGAAAACTTCAGTTCTGACAGTAATTTATAATAAACTAAGTTTTATTGAGGAGGGAAAGATTATGAATTCTGTGATATCTATCTATGTGCCTGATTGCAATTCTGATGAAATGTCACTATAGTTCATCACTCTGTGGGTATTGGGATCCCAGATGCTGTGCATGAGATCAAGATTAAGCTTCCCAAGGCCTATAAAACAAGCTTTATGTCCATGTTATAAATAAGGATATTTTGCCCAAGATCGAGGTGGGATTTTAGCACTTGTCTGTCTCTTTGTCCATCTTGAGACAGGGGCACTTAATTATTTCCTGATGCCTTACTAATTGGGAAATAAGAAGAATGAGGCATGATTCTGAGACTTTGGAGTTTACTCTGGTAGAGAAGAGAACTACCCCAACACAAGGAAGAATGATACAGTGGTTCAGTCAGTAAATTGAATGCAAACAACAAGGCCATAACCGGGGGATCTGAGGATCTAGAAAGGAGTAGAGGTGCTCCTGTCCTTGTAAGTGTTTGTATGGGTCAGAGGGTGGTGGGAGCAAGGGTGGAGTCTATAGGAAGCAGGGCCAGAGCTGATATATCTTCTCCAAACTCAAATGCAGATATGAAACTTGAGTAATCTCTATAGACAGAGTTTTTAAAGTCAACCTGAAAAATCTCACAGATCCCCCTCTGACCTGTTTCTTGAGAGTCATTAAATCTGATTTCAGAATATGTTCACTATAATTGTATTCGTCTAGAAAGCAAAATTTCAACCCCATTCAAAATGATTCCCTTCATATGGATAGATTAAGTTGCTAATACTTGCTAACAAGCATTCAGAATATTTAAATCCTCCTGTGACCTACGCAAACATGCACAGAGCCAGCTGCATTAGTGTCTATGCAATAGCGTTTCCAGTGCTTGGGTTTAGATTGGAAGATGAAGCTACAAAATCTAGATTTCTAAGAAGGAGGAGGAAAGAGTAGGTGTCGACTCCAAGCATGGGCTAAGTTTTATTGAGGGGGAAAGATTATGAATTCTGTGATATCTATCTATGTGCCTTATTGCAGTTCTGATGAAATGTGTCACCATAGTGCAGGGACTCTCATGCTAGAGGTTGCCTATTTTGTGGCTGAAACACTTAACTTTGGGTCTTGAGTGTAGCTCGACTTTTTATTAATGGACATATCAAGAGATGATGTGTCATATTTAAGTCCCCATCTATTTGGAGTGTTTTTGAAACATGCTCTGAAAAGATTTTAATTAGCTCCAGATATCTAAAGTTCAGATCCATGTGACATTTGAAGGATTAAACAGTTGTAGGTTTTTTTGTTTGTGTGTTTTGTTTGTATGTGCGTGCGTGTGTGTGCGTGTGTGTGTGTGTGTGTGTGTTTGGAGGTGTGTGTTATGCAGACAGTTTGCATTTATTCCTGACTTGGTGTGATGATTTGTGGGTTATTTAAATCCCTTATTATTGATGCCCTTTCCCTTTTTCTTACTCTAACTCATTTGCTTCTTCTTTTCTAAAAAGAGCTCTGGAAAATCAACAGAATTAACATGTTGAAATATCAAGTTCAGGTCAGTTACATTTGCTCCTTGGGAGCATTTATTCCTGGTGTTGACTTGGACACTGAGGGTTTGCTCTTGATAGTCGGGGAGGGGGCCATAGGTGGGCTGGCAGGTGGACAGTGCCCTTTGGACAGCTCTGCCAGAGCCTGCTTCTTCCCCAGACAGTTGTCTGGGAGCCCAGTTTCCTAAATGAAGGGCAAGTTTCCTGACTCAACTCTGACTTTTATCATGTGTCTTCACCTAGATCAGATTAATATCAGGGGAATTTTTCAGTTAGTCACAGGTTAAATATTACAAGAGTTTTTTGTAATAACATTAGTAATACTAGATAAAAGTTATAAATCACATCATGGTAACAACAGGGTCAAAAATATTTTTTCTTTGTTATTTGGAGTCCAGTGGTATTCAAGAAATGTAATTTTCACTTTGCAGGAAATGGGGGTTGAAGTCTGGGTCTGTGGAGAAGTGGGAATACAGAAGAGAAGGGGGAAAAATCCACACATTTTGGTTGGTTGTTTTATCTTGCATTTCACTTCAGAGTTAGAAACATTCTCTCTACTGTCCACACCCTTGTGTGGGGGCGGGGTGGGTGGGGATGGATTGCTAAATCAAACCCCAAGTCCTCATCACTGTATGCAACTGCTCCCTAAAAGGTACACAGAGATTTTTAAAGGGAAACAAATATTGATTGAGAGGAGAAAAATATCACAGTAGAGGAAAGTTCTGGAATGAATTGACATGATTCCTCGGGCCATATTTTTTAAGAGGTAGGGTAGAAAACTTACTTAATTAGCATTTCTTTGAAATGCTGAAATATTTTCAAGCTATTTTAATAAATGTTGGATTCTTTTATAAAAGGTGTATGTTTTCTCTTAAAATTAAAATCAGAATAGATGTTTGTACAGGTCTGAGTTAGTCATCCATATTTGGGATTAAATACTATTTGTTTCTTCAGGTCACTCCCTGCAAATAACTCTTAGAACCTGCTGAACTGAAAACAAAACACAAAACAAACAACAAAAAAATCAATATGTTTTACCTTCAGGAAATTAAAAGAAAGAAAAGAAAACATGGTCATTTAGGTCCTAATTATACAATTTGTTACAAAAGGCACAGCTTTAACTTTGGTGTGCCAAGTTGTGGGGAAAGGTGGAGTGTGGATTTATAATCACAAAGTAACAAATTTGCCATACCTGGCTCTGCCACCCTTTGTTCTCTGGAATTAAGTAATTTAAAAAGTTATACATTATAGCCCTAGTTTTGCTAGGGCTGCTGTAACAAAGTACTACAAACTGAGCTGTGTAAAAGATTAAAAAATTATTACATCAGTTCTGGAGGCTGGAAGTGAAAGATAAAGGCATTGGCATGGCCTCACTGGGTCAGCAGACCTTGACTGTATAGAATCATCTCCCTGAGGGCCTGTGTCCAGATGCAACATTTCACAAGGACACCCATCTTAGTGGATTAGGTCCCACCCTAATGACTTAATCTCAACTAACAGCATCTGTATCAATCCTATTTCTAAGTAAGGTCACAGTCTAATACTGGGGTTAGGAATTTTGAAGGTCACAACCTGACCCGTGATTGGCCAGGTGGCTTGGAAAACAAAGCTAGCCTGGGAGCATGTTGTGCCTGAGAGTGTGACACACAATGTGGGTCATTTTAACACCTCCTCCTCTATTGAGGACAAAATGACTTTCCATTACTTATTATGAAATAAAATGGATAATAAAAGTGGTCAGAAAAGAAATTCAGGCAGTTCCATCCTCTTTTATTGACCTTGAATTCTTTGTATTTTTGGCAGAAACTCCCTGTATATTTCACCTTTTCAAATTTCAAATATGAAATAAAAATGCCAAGGGCTGATGGAGGGTAACAGAATTAAAGTAAACATTCTGGAATTAATTGTATTATTTAAAAATTTTTATGTTGCTCTTCTGTCTCTTATGTTATCATTGGACTCTATAGTGGAGTACATTCTTGGGCAGGTGTGTACATGTGCTTGCAGTGGCCCCCTCCATTTTCTACTTCCTGCCCTCAGTTTCCCTGAAAGTAAGCCCTTGAGTGGAGAGATGAGAGGGTTTCGAGTTGCTGAGCACCCATTCTAGCTCCAACATAGATTTATCTGTGTGTCTCTTAATTATATGTCCCCCCAGCTGCAAATTGAATTGATTTTATTTTCTTCATCTTAGCCCCCAGTGATATTTCTAGGTAAGCTGAAACATTGAGTGTAGTGATTAAGAGCATGGGCTATTTATTGACAAGGGATTTTGTTTTAGTTACTACCTGTATATCCTTGGGCAAAGAATTTAACTTCTTACATGTCAATTTCCTCATCTGATAAATGGGGATAACAATTTGTCCCTGGACAAATGAAATAAGATAATACATGTAACTAACCACTTAGCAACAAGCTTAGGCTAGGTATGATGGGGCACGTATAATCCCAGCCACTTGGGAGCTAAAGAAGGAGGATCATATGTTCAAGGTCAGTCTCAGCAACTTAAGGAGACCATGTCTAAAAACAGGGGGGAAGGGGTGATAAACTATAGATGTAGCTCAGTGGTATAGCACCCCTGGTTTAAACCCCCAGTACCACAAAATGACAACAAACACTTAGTATTGAACCTAATGCATAGAATATGTAGACAGTTTTTAGTTAATGCTCACCATTACCATTCCAGGAAAAATGGAGACTGTCAGAAGCCCTGTATGGGAAGATTACCCAAAGTCCTCATGTCTATCAAATACATAGGAAAAACTTAGCCACACTCCTATATATATTGCTCATGATTTAAAAGCCCAAATGGATAGAACTGCAGACTGTTGGTAGGAAACTGCAGATCTTTCCTGCCAAATTCCCAGCAAGCATTTTCAACGGACACATAAAGTATTAAACATATGCAGTATGATCTTCGTCCAAAACATAGGGTGTGAACTCTGCTGTCTTGAAAGAGTTTGTAATTTAAGCTGAATTTAAATACAGCAGAAGAGACAATGTTTAAATATCAGATGTGGCCCTCATCCCTTAGACCTCTCAAATCTGGAATTTGTAAAAGTATCGATTTGGGGAAAGAGAAGAGAGGTTCTACGGAATAATCACAGACAGACAGGAATCTATGGATAGGTCTAGGAAGGGTACCAAGGAGCTGTTCAAATCATATTCCATGTGATAGTCATACAGTGTCCATTTAAACACTAAGGTGTATTTATGTTTGTGTTCTCAGCTTAAGTCACATGTTTGAGTACAGATCACTAAAGAAGGATTGGGTGGTATCACTGGGAAATTTATTCACTTTTAAGTCATTATTGTCCCTGGACCTCTATCTACACTCAAGGCCAGTTGTCCTTAGCAGACAAAGTGATGATATCTGGTGTAGGTCAGTGGTTTGGGATCTTCAGTGGCCTGCAGTGTCAATCAGCAAAGGTCCTAAGAGGAAAGATTGAGTTTCATACAACCCACAATCCTTAGCAAAGAGATGAATCTTCTCGCTAATGCACTGGGAAAGACAAAACCAAAGGAAAAAGCCACAAAGTCTCTCCTGTCCTGACATGCAAACCATCCCTGCTCTCTGCTCAGAGATCACCTCTGCACGGAACTAACTTTCATGCTACTGTTTTTGTTTGGTAGTCACTTGCAAAGAGAATGACATTAATAAAACTTGGGTGGGCATAATCCCAATATCCTGGCATGACTTTTCTCCCAGTTTAAGGACTGTGACAGATCATCAGGGACTTGAACACACAGACCTGAAACTTCACCGTGTGACCCTGGAGAAGTGATATAATTTCTCCAAGTTCACAAAATGATGACAATCTCTTCCTGTTGGGTGTGTTGTAAGGATTTTCTAAAAATGTACCTCACATGTAAGTAACTGCTCAGCAGTCTATAGATATGAGAGGGGGTTAGGTATTATCAAGTGCTGATTATTTTAGAAATAAAAACAGAATTGTGAATCTTCTTTCAATGCAAATGTTCTTTCCCAAGTACACATTTTTATTTGTTTATTTTTCAGTGCTTGGGATGGAACCCAGGGCCTTGGGCATGCTAAGCAAGTGCTCTACCAGGGAACTTACCCCCACCGACACACGTTATTTACAAAGCTACAATAATAGACAAATTTGGGTTTCTGACTATGACCCTATTTAATATTGGAAAGCATTTCCTGTGTTTCTATTGCTATCATTTTTAATGGCTACACTAAAATCATAGACATTTGTACAACAATTTTTCTATTAGACTTTGAATATCCCTACCTTTTATAGCTAACTACAACAATTGAGTAGAGTTCTTTTGTGGGATTTGTTGGAAAAAAGTCTCTGTACATGAGATTCTTGGTTCAAAGATGACCTTAGTGTTCGGGGTTCATAGTGTGTTTCTGTCTTATTTCCCATAAGGAATCACAGTTTTAAAGTCCACAGCAGCGAGTGGGAGTGCTGTTTTGAGGGCGGATTCATTCACCCTTGGGCAGTCCCACTGAGGGAGTCTTTGAATATTGCTAATAGCATAGTAGTGACTGTGTTCTCACTAACTCGTCTTTCTTAGTTACTAGTGAGAGGAATCCTTTCCACATGTGTTTATCGCTCTTGTTTACTTACCACATCTGCCCTTCTACACTTTTATGGCAACCAGCTGTTCCCACTGCATCTGGACAGGAAATATATAACCATATGTTTGCAGACGGAAAGTTCTGAGGTTTATGTTTAGTTCTGAAAATCTATGCCAATTCTTACGTCTTTCTCTGGTGTCATCTTGACACTGAGAGCTCCATGACTCTTCTGGCATTAATATTAAGTCGAATGCACGACCTGTTTTACCCTGGACGTTGGCTTCCAGATAGTGGCAATTACGAAGTTCCATTGCTTTTATGTCATCTAAACGTAAATATATATTTAAAACCTAATCATAGTGACAATAGTAATGGAGTCAAACTAGGGCCATTGTCCCTAACCAGTAAGGATGAGACTTGAATGTAAAAATAACACTGATTTTTTTTTTCTGGTAACTTTCATTATTTATTGTAAAAGTACATTTTGGATTGAAGCCCAGTCTCCAAAGTAAACACTTTGAGAAGTCTGGCATTACTGTCCTCTGGGAACCAGCTCTGGTCTTTTGTGTACTTTTTTCCCTTGGTTTTTCAGACAAAGGAATGGGGCCCCGCCCTGCCTTGATTTTAAACACATTTTTTTTTCCAGCGGCCACCACCCTAATCCAGGACCATATTCTTCTTGGCGGCTGCTTCGGCTGCTTCGGGCTTCCCACCCTGTTGTTGCTGGATGCGCTGGAAGGGGATGGGCAAGATGGAACCACGGAGCTTTACAGACTTACCCCACCCCCAGCCCTGAATCCTTGGGAAGGCCATGTGGCTGGGAGGGTTGCCTCTGGTCAACCTCTTCTGGCTCTTCTCTTAGACACCCTTTCCCGGGGCAGGTGCCTGGTCATTCCACACGTACCTGCCTGCCTCAGGGTCTGACTTCTAGCTGTTCCCCATTCCTGAAAATCCTGCTCCCATCCTTCCTGAGTTCCTGGTCACTTCTGTGACTCCCACACTGTCTTATGTGACATATACTGGGAAGCATTTTGACTTTTATAGCTCATTGGTATAGGATAGATCTACCTGCCGACTGCAAAGTTGGATTTATTGTGCTTAAGTCCTTCATTCCTTCTGCTTAGGTTCTTCTCATGATGAGTGGTGATCTAAGAAGGTGCTATAATTTGGATCTTGAACATCCCCCAAAGGCCTGTGCGTGAAAGGCTTGGCCCCTATCCCATGGCACTATTGATACGTTGTAGAACCTTTAGGGGGTGGGCCTAATGAAGGAAGTTGGAACATTAGTGTTTCGTCCTTAAAGGAGACGTTGGACCTCAGGCTCTTCCTGTTTCTCTTTTACTTCCTGGACACTAGAGGTGAAGGGGCCTCCTTCACCCCATATTCCCACCACGACGTACTGCCTTACCACAGGCCCAAAAGAAAGGGCTAACCAGTCATGGAATGAAATTTGAAAAATTATGAGGCAAAATAAACCCTTCCTCTTTTTGGTAACCTCAGGAATTTCATCACAGTAATGGAAGCTGACTAGCACAGTAGGTGTGTGGAAGGAGGAAGGCAGTTGATGTTTAGGGTAGGTTCTAGTGTTTCCTGGACAGGGCTTTAATTGCAGTCTGAATCCATGATGCATTTATTATGCCTCCTGGAGCATAGACCCTGGATATAAGGAGAAAACACCAGAATCCAGTCTGATGTTACCACCTAGGAGCTCAATAGCCTCGGGCAAGTTCCTCCACCACCTTAGGTATCTCATTGGTAAAACGACAATGATAATGCCTAGCAGCACACCTCAGAATATTTCCATGACAGTTGTGAGAGACAAAGTGTGTGAACAATACTTTGTGAATTGCAAGAAGCTACCTCACATCACTAAGAAAGCATCATTGTCACTAGGCTGCCTTGTGGAGTCCGTGGCAGTGTGGAACTCATAAATCCTTTGAAGCTTCATCCAAGAGAACGAAAATGGCTGCTCTCCTCTGGAAAGTCAAAGTATCAAGATTCCCTCTGCTTTTTTTCAGTGGTCACCATTGAGAGACTCAGGGGCAGGAAATTGAGTGGCATCTGGCAACAGTCAGAAAGCACTGGTTCTCTTGTCCAACAACCCTTAAGGAAATGAATTTTGCAGATCTATATCTCAGCCCTACCTTGAGATGAGACCCCAGACCAGGCTGAGACCTCAATTGCAGCCTCGTGAGAAACCCTGAAGCAGAAGATCCAGTTAAACTGTGCTCAGACACCTGGTCATAAACACTGGGATGGTAAATGTATGTTCGTTTAAGCTGCTAAGTTTTGGAGTAATTTGCTATGCAGCAAGATAACTAACGTACACTCCATTAATCGCAACAGTAATAATTCTATGATAAGAGTCTATTATTTCCAAGTAATTTCAAGGTAGGGCACTCATCTAAAAGCAGCAGAAATCTCTATTATCCTGGTTAGTCCAGATACATGCTGCACCCTGTTTGGAATCTACCCAATATTCCTGAAAGTAAAATCTGACAAGCCTGATGACAGTTATAATTAAACAAATAACCTCATGAAGCAATAGCAATAAAACATATCTAAGATCTAGATTAAATTTGAACCTTGTATGTTACAGAAACAAATAATCATAGTTCCTAACACAAAAAGGGTTTTTTCTTTTCCTCCCAAATCAAAGCCTAAATAGAAGCCTGGAATAAGTAATGTGAAATGAAGGAAGTTAATTCATATTACCATTGACTAACCACTAATTAATTAATAACATTAATATCATCACTAAAGAGACAATTCAGCCAGGACCTTGATTCATGATTTAAAAAGGTTTCTCTGAGCCACGACTTCATCCCCTTTTCCTTAGAAGCACCTCTGAGTTCACCTATATATATATATTTTTTTTTTTAATTTTTTTTAATAGTTGTGTATGGACATCATGTCTTTATTTTAATTGTTTATTTTTATGAGGTGCTAAGAATCGAACCCAGTGCCTCACACATGCTAGGCAAGTGCTCTGCCACTGAGCTACAGCTTCAGCCCTATTTAAAAATAATATTAATAATAATAATAATAATAATAATAATAAAGCTAAACGAGGCAAAAACATGCTTCAGAAGTACCTTCTCTTGGCTAGGAATGTAGCTCAGTGGTACAATGCTTAATTACCTACGATGTATGAGGCTCTGGCTCCATCCCCAGCACAAGAATGAAAGAAAGAAAGAAAGAGAGAAAGAAAGAAAAAAAGAAAGAAAGAAAGAATTTCTCTTTCTTATCAAGGATGAAAGAGAAAAGTTATCTTTCTTATCAAGGACTTCTAAAGCTATTTTTTAAAATGTGGTGAAAATGAGCAGAAAATTAATATATTGAATCTTCCTGTCTGAACTGGGACCTCCCTGGACACAGATCAAGTTATACAACAAAGACATCATTCACTGGGGACCTGGGCCCTCTAAGCCTCTGGGTTTCCACTGCTGTTGTAAATGCTCACAGATCAGTCGCAACTAGTGGCAAAACTCCAACATTTTTTGTTCCTATTTTCCCTTCATTTAAGTCTAGAAACCTTGTGATAGCAATGAAAGTTTTCGTCTTCATCACACCAACTTTATGCCTTTTTATTGCAAAGGCCAAACAGTAATTCTCTCTTGTCTAGTTTCCTCTTCTGTCTTGTCTAGGTTCGCCTTCTCTCTCTTGAGCACTTCCTCTCCTGCGAAGGGAATAGAAGATTTCATTCAATTGTTCACTTCCTGGTTATTTGGTAGCCAATACTCAAATGATAGACGTTAGAGGTTCAGGGGCTTATGATCAAGAGGGCAGGATACCCCAGAAAGCCAGCTGGGAAATAAGATACCACTTTCTTAAGAGCTAGAAAATTCTAATACCACGCTCTGATCCAATAGATGCCCTTCCTTCCTATTCTTCACCACCCTTGCCTTTTTTAGGCAGGTCTGCAGAAAAGTCCAGAATCTACTAAATAGACTGCTGTGTCTGGGGGACATCCCAGGAGGTTGTTGACCACATGAAATTGGTAAGGGTAGAACAGCAACCTCCAGAAAATCCTGAATATTAAACTCTAGAAATATAGAAATCCAAAGCGTACTAGTCAGCTTTCCATTACCACAACAAAATATCTGAGACAGGCTGACTTATAAAGAGGTTTATTTAGTTGACACTTTTGGAGACTAAAAGTCCAAATGACATGGTACAGTTCTGACAAGGACCCCCCCTTGGCTGTATCACCTTATGGCAGATTGCAGTGGTGGGAGCACTTGTAAGAGTCAGAGATCACACCCCAAACAGGAAGCCAGAGAGAGGCTTGTATAGCAACAGTCCCAAGAGAACTAACTAGAATTCCATGAGAAATCCCTCAATCCCTTCTGAAGGCACTGACCAAAGACCTCCCACTAGGCCCCTCCTTTTAAAGGTTCCAGCTTCCAACACATGAGGGACGGGAGGCAAACCATAGCCAGACTATAGCACAAGGCTACTAGTAAGGTGGCAGGCTCTGACCACTCTGTGTATCAAGGCCCCCTTTCTGGGGAGGGAAAAGGGAGGCTGAGGAGCCCCCCCCCCCCCCCCGCCATGGTGGATTTAGTCTTTGTCTTTCAAGAATAGGAAGAAGCAAGCTGGCATGGTGGCACATGTCTGTAATCCCAGTGACCCCGAAGGCTGAGGCAGGAGGATCTTGAATTCAAAGCCAGCCTCAGCAACATCAAGGTGCTAAGCAACTCAGTGAGACCCTGTCTGTAAATACAATACAAAATAGGGCTGGGAGATGTGGCTCAGTGGTCAAATGCCCCTGAGTTCAATCCTTACTACCAAAAAAAAAAAAAAAAAAAAAAAAAAAAGAATAGGAAGAAGCAGGGGATGGAATTTAGCATCTACCTTGTATCTGTTACATACTACCAGGGGCTTTCACAACCATTAGTTATCTAAATAAAC
Source organism: Callospermophilus lateralis (assembly GCF_048772815.1). Classification (NCBI taxonomy): domain Eukaryota; kingdom Metazoa; phylum Chordata; class Mammalia; order Rodentia; family Sciuridae; genus Callospermophilus; species Callospermophilus lateralis. The sequence goes on from NC_135321.1 coordinate 17,082,453, forward strand.
TCTTGCAATATGTGAAAATTAAATAATCCCTTCTCCCTGCTTTTTAAAAAAATCTATGTTAAATATAAGCTTCCAGAATGTTAAACAATATACTTGAGTTACAAACTAATGAATCCAGACCATATTTTTTCCCGTAAATCATGCTGCCTCTTAGTCCCAGCAGCAGGCCCGGCTCTCTGGCAGTGGGTGGCTATGGCATGAGCTAGGGGACCAGCAGTACTTGGCCCAGGAACATTCTGACTGCTTGTCATTAGAGCATGACCATAAAGTTGTTCCCCAACACCCAGCACTGTTTCCTTATGGACTATTGTATGTCCAGGTCATCTAGCCTGATCCTTATCTTGTTTCCTGTGGCTAATGTCTTCAAAGTTGACCTGCCACAGACCCACTCACATCCTTGGCATTGCTCGTTCTGTGGTGACCACATGCATCAGGGTTTAATGCTTTGCAGCTATTTAAACCATCCAGTCCTTTGGGAGGGTGACTTTCCTACCACCTCTGCTGTGATTATCTCTGGAATGAGATTCCCGTGAGGACAAGGATACACAGAGGAGGACAGAGGTGCATTTGATTTGAATGGAGTCCATTTGTGATTGTTAACCTCTGTCAATGTAAAATTACATATTTATTTGATAAAATTATAATATTAAGTACCATACTGAAATCCAGTGAGTCTTCATTTTTAAGAAGTACAAATTGTGGACCCTCCCATGCCTTTAATTCTAGTGATGTGGGAGGCTAGGGCAGGAGGATCACAAGTTGGAAGGCAGCCTCAACAACTTAGTGAAATTCTGTCTCAAAATAAAAAATAGAAAAAATAAAAAGAGGGCTAGGAATGTAGCTCAGCAATAGAGCACCCCTGGGTTCAATCCTCAATACCAAAAAAAGTACACAGCATGTGTTTTAATATGTCTATCTATATAGCAATATGAAACATATAAGCAATTTAGTACTCCTGTATAGCTAAGCTAATTAAGGATAGTTTTCTAAAGATATGTGACCAGAAAAATTCATGAATACTGCATCACCTTGATGAATTTTTAAAAAATATGCATAGATTTCTGCCCAGTTGCTGTGTTTGTACACTTTTACTTTCAATACATGATTAAAAGTACGTGGATTAATGACAAAATTGCCCATTGAACTGAGCATGGCTCTAGTACAACGTGCACACCCACAGTGTTGTCACCAGATGATGCACTGTCCCTCTAGCTTTTGAAATTGCGCTTTTCCTAGTTACACAGCTTTGAAAAAATTAAAGGGGAAATACCCCAGAATCAACAGGGCAACAGTATTATTTAAGGACATTTTCCCACCACTGCCCCTGCTAGTGTACTTCACATTCTCAGAGCCCACATGATTTACCCACATGGATACCAGCTTCATCTGGCTCTGGGCTTTCGTTGTTGACCACTTGTTTTGATTACTTGTTGTCTCTTATTACTGTTCCTTTTAGTTCAAGGGTCCGAAGACATGGTCTATAAAGGGTCAGATAGTAAATACCTTAGACCTTGAGACTATACACTCTCAATTGTAAATAACTCTATTCTGTTTTGCCGTGGTAGTGCTGAAGCATCCAGAGACAGCTCATAAAGAAATGAGCAAAGGTGTATCCCGTAAGGCCCTAAGAAAACAGGCAGAATGGCCAATGGTCCTGGGATATAATTGCCACCTGCTGCCTAGACTATAAGCCTCTTAGGACCGAGGGGAAACTGGGTTCTCTGTAGCAGACACCTGTACCAGGTGCTGGAGTAACTATGATAAGCAAGAGAGATGGGCCCTCATCTTTAAAACCTTCAGTATCTTACCGGAAGCCTCATTTCATTTTGTGTGCATGATAAAATCTCAGGTAATAAGTTTTTGTTGGCCTTGAATGAGTCAGACTCCTACAAAAGCTGCATCGTGCAGGGCTTCTCGACTTGTCTGCTCCTCTTCTCCCTCACCATTGCCCTCAAGCGTTTATCCTTCATCTGGTGACTGTTGGAATCTGTGGCTGTGTGATAGGTATGAACGTAGATGGATGGAGAGGAACTTTGGTTCTCAGAGTCCTCTAGGACTTTTTTTTTGAAGATTGATTTGCTTTTCCTCCAAGTCTTTGAAAGTCAACTGTGTGGTACTGAGTATTTCCTAGACTGGGCCCTGTTCTTGTGGTCTAGTGGGAGAGGCAGATGATAAGTAAGTAAAAGCAAGTATGTATTTATAAATTGTGGTAAGCACTAGGAAGGAAGCAGAATCGTCAGTGGTCAGGAGGCCAGTGGTAGCAAAAGAGGAGGGCAGATACCTGTTCAATGCCATCAGTGGAAGGGAACTTTAAAGTGGAGACTTAAAGAATGAGGAAACAGTCATGCAAGGAACCAGGAGAAGAGCATTTCAGCAGAAGAACCAGCCTGTGCAAATGCCCCAAGGTAGGAAAGGCTTATTTGCTTAAGAAAGCAAAGCAGACCCATGGGACTGAGAAGGAGGAGTCTGGAGAGCTCTTGGAGTTGGGAAGACTGTGCAGCTGGAGCACAGTGAGAAACCACAGCGTTTGAGTCTACCCAGGCTGCCATGACAAAATACCACAGCCTGGGTGGCAGAACGAGACACACTTATTTTCTCATAGTTGTAGAGACTGAAGTCCGAGGCTGAGGTACCAACAGTGTTGGCTTCTGGTAAGACCTGTTGCTCTGACTTGTAGACAATTGTGCATGTGGAGGGGGAAAGATCTTTGGTGTGTGTTCTTCTTCTTATAAGGGCATCGGTATTGCTGCATGGGGGCCTCAGCCTGATGTCCTTGTTTAACTTTAAGTGTGTCCTTAAAGGTCTACAGACCTTGAGCATGTGAACTGTGGGATTTGGAGCCACAATCAGTCCATAGCAATGGATAATGGCACGACTCTGGTGGCTGTGTGAAGGTTCATTATGGAAAGTTTCCTTAGAGGCTCTGCGTCATTTTGGGAGAGGTATGACAGTGTCCTGAGTGAGGTTGGTGGCCATGGGATGAAGAGGAGGGGGTGGACCGGAGGTGTTTGGGGCCAGTCTTGTTGTACCCTCTGGCCATTCTTGGCAGCTTACATGTGTGTCCCTCAGTAACCTGAAAGTCTCTAAGTGGTTCTGTTTCCAGGATACTAGTGCTTTGGACCTCACAGGTGCTTAATGGATGCTGATTAAGGTGCCCGTCTTCAGTATCGTGGAGCAGGGCTAAGGATGTTATAAAGTTTCCCAATCCATTCTGTCTGTTGTGCCTGTCTTCAGGGAGGATGGTTCAGGTTTGGAAAGCTTCCTTATGCCACTTAAGACTTCAAAGAAGTGATTCCTTCCTAGTTTTTCCTCAGTTGTCTTAAATGACAGAGTTGCGTGATTCCTGTGTGTGTCTGCATTACACACACAGCCAGAGAACTTGACCTTGGTGCGCCCTGCCTCTGCCCTCCAACTCAGCCTCTCCAGATCTGTCTGGGTGGTGGGGGTTGGAGACACACACCTTGCTCACTTGGATCTGTTCCTTCATAGTTTTCTGCTCCTCCCTCAACCTGGAAGAACTGGATGCAGGCTCTAACAGGGGAAAGAAGCATCCAGATGCTTGGGAGTTTGGGAGCAACGATTAAAACAATTGCTTGCCAGATGTTTCTATACGGTGCACCTAATGCCACTGAACAACGTTCAAAACTGAATGTTGTGGTGTGGGTATGTCCCCAGAATTCATGTGTGCAAAACCAAATCCCCAGAGTCATCTGTCAACGGCTTTTGGAAGTGGGCCTTTGGGAGGTAATGAAGATTAGATGAGGTCATGAGGGTCCTGGAATTGTATTAGTGGCTTTATAAGAAGAGGCAGAAAGAACTGAGCTGGAGCGATTGCTGTCTTGCCATGTGATGCCCGTCACATGTCGGGATCAGCAAGAAGGCCTCACCAGGTATTTGGGCAGGTGGCACCTGTCCTTGGACTTCCTGTGACTCTTGAACTGTGAGCTACATGAACCTTGATTCTTCTTATTCCAGTAGTCTTGAGTATTCTATTGTACATAAGAAAAGGAAATGGACTAACACAATGGTCAAAGTGGAAAAATCATGTGGTATGCATGTTACCAAATAAAAAACATTTCTATACAGTGCTTTTAGATAGTTCAATATTTTATATACGCCTGTAGTGGAGAACTTGGATCCTAACTGCCAATCACCAGCTGAGCCTCAGTCTCCGTATTTGTAAGATCGAATAATGACATCTGTCTCATGGGTTACCCTGCTCTGTACACAGTGGGAGCCCAATACATGGTAGCTATTCTTATTATTTTTGTTCTCGAAAGTTTTTTTGGTGAAATTTGCCTTTAAGAGTTTAGAAATTTTTAAATAGACTTATATTTGGAGAGCAAAAAGTTTAATACCTGAGCTGAAATCTACAAATTAAGTAGATTCATATTTTAAAGGGGATAATAGTCTAACTTATTACTTCCCAATGAGGGACAGAGAACATTGTACAGGTAATTCTGGAGATGGAAAAGCTCACAGTGACAGAGACCCACCCACTTCTAGTTTTCTAAATATGAAGATAATAGCTAACAATAATAATGGCTGTTTATCGAATTCTCACTGTGGGCTATCAACTGAGTTGAGCACGTGGTATGGGTCCTTTCACTTAAAAATAATGCACATCAGTTTTCGAAACTTTGGGACTATTCTGGACATGTGGATTTATAACTCACCTCTCAATTTAATGTGTTTGGACTTTTTTGATGTCACTAAATGCTCTGCCAATCATAATCTAAATTAGTGTGCACTGTTCCACCATATAAAGGTGCAATGATTCATCTACACAATCAGTAATTCTTGGGCATCCAGGTTGCTTCTGGTTTTTACTGTTTTAAGTACACTGGATAAAAATCCTCAAAGAAGTACTTGAAATTTTCTGAAGTATAAAAATTATTTTAGATGCCCAAGATGCTAGATTTGGTGTCAAACATGAAGTCAGCTAAATACTTCCACTCAAAGCAATTTAAACTCAAATTAAAATACATAATAATTTATAACAGACATGGAGTACAGGAGACCTCTCCTTGGAAAGCAATTGTTTTTGCTGCACAATGTTCATAATTACTGTGCAAGTTATTTAATGTCCTAGAGTTTTGATTGTCTTCTCAGTAAAAGTAACAATAATACCTTCATCAGGGTGACATTAGAAGTTTCAGGGAGCCAATGTCTACCAAGCTCCTCGTGTAAGGCCTGGTGCAAAGTTAACACCAAATAAACGTGAGCTGCTATTAGTAACAATATTGAGTCCCTGGCAATATGAGGCTTGTGTAAATAGTCCAGGTTGTATGTCTGTCCTTGAGCAACCTGAGCCATTTATGTAAATGTTTCCCAACATAAATATAACTAAATGTGTCCTTCTTAGTTATGTACAGTTGCTTTATACAGTAGTAGGTACACAAACTCCAGATAGGGGAGTGAGTGGAGGTGGAAAGGTAAGGTGCGATCCCTCAAAGTCACCAGTGAAATTCGAGGACCTCAGGTTGTATTTAAAATGTGTCACAGAACAAAGGCTCATTAGCATTAGCAGAAACCAGGCCTCTTAGGGCAGTGGTTTTCCAACTCTGTCAGCCTAAGAAATTCAATTCCATCCATACCACAATGCAGATAAATGTGGTGTGTGTGTGTGTGTGTGTGTGACTTTTGTGAAACTTTTAACAAATGGCACTTATTCTTACCATGTGAACAATACTCTGATATTTTTTAGTCTGTTTAATTGAGGGTTTTTGTTTTTGTTTTGTTTGTCTTGTTTTTTGTACCTGGGATTGATCTCAGGGGCTCTCAACCACTGAGCCATAATCCCAGCCTGTCTCAGCCTCCTGATCCACTGGGATTGCAGGTGTTCACCATCGCACCTGGCTATTTCATTTTTTTTTTAATTTTTAAAATTTCTTTTAATTAGTTATACATAACAGTAGAATGCATTTATGTACTTTAATATATCATACATAGATGGGATATAATTTCTCATTTTTCTGAGAAATGTTGCAGAATCATATTGGTCACGTTGTCACATATATACATACAGTAATAATGACTGTTTCATTCTACAGTCTTACCTATCCCTCCCCTCCCCTCCCCTCACTTCCCTCTACCTAATTTAAGGTAACCCTATTATTCTTCCCTAGTGCCCCCTGCCTTATTGTGAATTAGCACCGTATATTAGAGAAAACATTCCGCCTTTGGTTTTGTGGGATTGGCTTTTTGATGTTGGATGTGACCACTAAATTTATTTTCCTGGGTAGGGACTCACAACCCAAACCTGGGCAGCAGCCATTAATTCTCCCTGGTTTGCTTTGTTTCCCACCAGATAGTCCCAGTTCGCCAGCAGAATGACCACGGAAAGAGACTCAGAAACAACATTTGAGGAGGATTCTCAGCCCAATGATGAAGTGGTTCCCTACAGCGATGATGAAACCGAAGATGAACTGGATGACCAGGGACCTGCCGCTGAGCCAGAGCAGAATCGGATCAACAGAGAAGCCGAGCAAGGCCGGGACACCTTCAGGAAAGGTAGCTGGAGGCTCATGGCTGGGGAACACACTGGTAGATGCTCACATGGGTCACAGTGTCCTATGCCAAGGAGAATCATCTGTTTCACATGGTCTAGGAGGGCCTCTTCCTTTTCTGATCTCCTCCTAGGATGGGCTTGGACAAGTACCCGTCGCCCTCAGCATGGCAGGCTGAAAGGCCAGACATCACAAGTCCTTTGGAGGAGAAAATAGAAGGTCTTGGTTAGTGTGTCTTAAAATCGAGTTGTATGTGGAAGGATTTGCTCGTTGCTGCCTCCAAGAATTTAAAAAATACACATATCAATCAATCCTTGGAAGCCAATTATTTGCATTGTTAAATTTTTGGCATAAATTATATCAATGATCACTTGTGCGCACACACACACGTGTGTATAAATTAATTTGGCTCCATAATTAAGAAATGGTAGCGGTGTATGCTTGTGTGTGGGCTCACATGCCAGTAATGGATGAACGAGGGGGATATTCTAGGACAATTCCTAGGTCATGCCCAACTAAATGTACTTTAACAAATTAACTGGAAGGTGCCCCTTTTTAAAATTTATCCCTTTCTTTTTTTGCCACCAGAGTTTGGGTTGCCACTTAGTGAGGGGAATTTCTCAAAGTTATTTCAGAAGCAAGGGCCTTTCTGGGGAGTAATGTTGGAACATTCGATTGTCAAGGACTGTATGTGTGTAAGACCAGCAGGACCAGATTTGAGCTCTCAACACCTTCACCTTGTGCACCTGGCATTTCACGGGAGTCTGGCGTTCCCATACCTTTTGTTCAGTCATTTGTGAATATAAAATGGCTTTGGCTGTGTGGCAGGAATTTTTTAATGAGCCTCTACTTGCCACGAGGGGCCCCTTCGGGCAGCAGCCGTGCCACCTGCGGGAGTCAGGCTGGCTTCAGGGGCGGGGTCTAGAGGAGGGGATATTTCATGTAAATGGCTGGACAGGAAATATTATAGGCTTTGTGGACCACACAGGCTCTGTTGCGACTACTCAACTCTGCCCACATCACCTAGAGGTGGCCACAGACAGCAGGTCACGTAGGGCGACAGAGTGTGGCTTGCTTTCACCATTGTGCTTTTCTGTTTCCTGCTGGTTCACCCAGCCTGTAAACACACATGGCCTCCCCGAGGCTCTTCTGCTCCGAGGAAGCTGAGCCACTTCTTCTGTGGCTGCTCAGAGTCTAGCAGAGGGAACTGCGTTTTGCCATTCAAAGAGGTCATCCCACACTGCTGCCTCCACCTCTCCAGCTATGTCTCCTACTGCTTCATCACAAAGAAGAAGTCTGGTTTCATTTGGTTTCCCCAGAGTCTGTCCTGCTGCTGCTTCTTGCCCCCTTTGAGATCTGCCACCTGGTGAAGCTGTTGTTCTTTTTCCGAACAGTTTTTACCTGTAGAAAAGAACTCGAGACACCATGAAATCCCACTGCTGTACTGATTCTTCTTCTTGTCTTGGTCAGGATGGGTCACTCTACAGAGGACCTGTAGGGATCCATGAGGGCCCCCATCCCTCCACAGGCTCAGAAGGCTGGGAAGCCAGGACCTGCGTGGATCCTTGGTCCTCCAGCTGTTCCTATCCAGCATTTAGATGAGTGAGACGTGAATGAGGGCTTCTGAGTGTGAATTTAAGGTATTGAGAATTGACCTAATGGGCTTTCTGTCCCAAAGCAGAAGGTTCTAAAAATCATGATCGCTGAGCAAAATCAAGATGGAATCACCACCAATCTGGACGGGAAGGTGGTCTCTGTCATAAGAGGTGCAGAATGGGTATTAGTGGAATGGGGATTCAGCTGAGGTAGGAGCCAGACAGGTTATCAAGGGAGTTCTAGGTGATTGCCCAGAGAGTGAATAAAACTTGCTTCTTCCTCATTCCTTCCCTCTGCCACTTGAGTCTCCTATCACAACCTCACCATCTCTGCAGTCTGTAGATAACCTGGTGAGTTGGCAGGAGAATTGGCTCTGTGGGGTGAAGGGTAAACTTTTCCTGTTGGTACCTGGTGCCACACGGTCAGATGTGTGGTCCCAGGATGCAGCAAAGGGACTGGGGTTGGGTGCCTGCTGAAATGTCAGAGGAGCACGTAGTGGGTAGAAACCTTGCCTCTGTGTTTTTCCACCTCTGCCTGCACATTCTGGTGGTCAGGGCCCTTTCCTATCCATTCATTTTCCAGAACATCTGTTTTGTAGATTTCTACCCTCATAATATGGGCTTTGACAGCGCTTAGTCTTGATCTTGGCTCACAGTCTTTTCCAAAGGTGGTTTATATTCCTAGGGGATTTTAGTGGTTCTCATTTTCCAAAACCTCTGTCAAATGACTGCCTGTGATTTGTTACAAAAGTCATTACTCCAACAACTCTATTTGTCTTTCCCAAGCACACAAAGGACTTTCAGTAAATGCTTGACCTCCTCCTTCCCATTTCACTTCTGCCCGGCATCCCCAGGATGCTCTCCCTCCTGGCTCCCTTCCTCCCCCTCCCCCCCACATCCCCTTCTCCTCTTCCTTCTCCTATTTTCTCCCTCCCTCCCCCTCCCCCTCCCTCTCTCTTTCCTTCTCAACGGGTTCTTTCTTTCTCCTCCCTCCCTCCCTTCCTCCCTTCCTTCCTTTCTTTTCTCTCTTGGGCATTTCTCAGTCAAGGTTGAGATCACCCTCATCTGTCTTTCTTGACACCGTACACCATGGATAATTTCCTTCCAGGAATTTAATTCTTGGGACACCAGAGCATGAGTCACCCTATGATGTGTCAGAGGGCTGAGTAGCCCTGGGCCCAGCCCCCATTCCAGCAGCCCATGAACCCAGGTCATTTCTTTAATGACATCCTCGTCACCCAGAAAGTTGGTTTTTCTTTTTTAAAAGAATGAAAATGCCCCAGCCAGCTGAGCTTTCCTGTTCAACAAGAGTTTTGAGAGACCCATTGAAAGTGCTTTTCCCTTGAAGGACCTTCATTGTGTGCTGTGAGAATCAAGAACAAGAGCAAACACGCAGCTAGAATGCACGTGGAGGAAGAGATAAGCAGGCAGAGTCGCTGGGGTAACTTTACCCTGAGTAAAGTGCTGGCAGGAACCAGCAGGAACGTTTTCCAGGCTAATGGGCCAACACTTGCCTTTCCTGGTGAACACAGGAGATCGCTGGTTCTCTTAGATAGTCCCGGACACAAACCCAGAGACCGGAAACTTGGGATTCTTGTTCTCTGTCCATTAGTATAGAAGGATCCAAGAACTTTTAGCTTCAAAGAAACCAGTTGAACTTCATTCATCCAGAGTTCCTATAATTCCTTGACTGTGGGATGCTGCTTTTTTTAAGCCAACCACCCCTGATTCTTGTGACCCAGACCAATTCCTTGGGTAATTTTGTGCCAGCAGGAACCAGCTCAGAGACACAGTCCTAAGGAAGAAATTAGTGCCCCCAGAGAGGGTTTCTGGTTGGCACATAGTGGCTGGGTCCTGCAAGCCTCTGCATGGATGTGGACACAGCCCCCAGCCTCCTTGCAAAGTTGCTTTATCTGTCCTTGGGCCTTCCAGCTGTGGCTGGCTCACACATCTGCACACTTCTGACCCAACCCCTGCCTTCCAAATCAGGTGGATGTTCTGCCTCCTGCTTTCATGGCCAAAATTCTGGAAATCCATCATGGACCATCCCATTCTCCCACTGGGCTGGGTTCTTCACTCTGCAGGCTGCCCTGCCACCAGACAGATAATGCTCTTTTTTTTAATTAATTTTTATTGTTGGTTGTTCAAAACATTACATTGTTCTTGATATATCATATTTCACACTTTGATTCAAGTGGGATATGAACTCCCATTTTTACCCCGTATACAGATTGCAGAATCACATCAGTTACACATCCATTGATTTACATATTGCCAAACTAGTGTCTGTTGTAATGCTCTTTTCAACGTCACCAAGAAGCCAGGTGCCAAGCCCACTGACCTTCTGTCAACTCTCATCCTCCACCGCTATTTGCTCTGAAGCGTCTGAACTTCCTAGCAGAGCCTCTCCCTCCTGACTCTCCTTCCTTCTGTTCCTTCCTCCTTCACCCTTTGTAGGTTCCTGTCCCCATTCACACTGTGTCTGCAGATGCTTCTGTAACCAGCTCACCTTTTTCATGCACCTATTCCCCATCACTCTTAGTGGTGTTTAAGAAGAGAGCCAGGCTCAGACCACGTGGGCTCTGGTCCACCTTCATTTCATTCTAGCTATGTGACCTTGAGGACGGGACTTCCCCTCTGTGTGCCTCAATGTCCTCATCTGAAAAATGGGCTTCATACCAAGGCCTACTCTATAGGGTGATTGTAAGGATTAAATCAGAAAGTAAATGTGAAGGACTTAGGTCTGCTTTGGGGCATGCAGTAAGTGCTAAATAAATATCAACTATTGTTACCTCCCACCCTGCAGTACTCTCTTAATATTGTTCACTTCAAATCCAAAACATCATCTGCCCACCCATCATCTCCTCTTCACTTTGGGGTATTTGGATTCTCCTGCCCCAGCCCCCCAAAACAGCTAAAGCTGCGGAGTCCTTCTTATTGACAGATGATTCCCTCCCCAAATCCAAGAGCAATGGATGGATAAACGTCTGGATCAATAACAGTTCTCCCGGTGATCAATTTGTCCACATATTAAGGAACTTTGGGTGACATTCCGGCCTCTGCCACCATAAGCTTTTCCCTTCCATACCATCTTCCCTGGGAAAGGCCGCCCCGGCTCCTGCAGAAGAGCCGAGCCAAAGCCAAGGCGGTGAAACCAGAAAGCCTCATTCATACATGAGTTGATGGGCCTGTATGTGAAGGATGAGGGGAATGCATTAGGGGAAGGGAGAGACCTGTGGGACCAAAGGGGCCGACATCCCGAAGCTCTATGGCAGGAGGAAAGGTGGCATGCTGAAGGCATGTGGAGACACTGACATCAGGCCTTGAGGAATGCGGATGCCCCAGGGAATGTGCCTGGCCTCCTTCCTATCACCGCAGAGTGTAAAACCTGAGTGACTCACTGTAGATGATCGTGTCAGTGCTGTGAGAGCCTGCGGGCCGACCTGTCCTACTCTGAGCTAGTTTTGGAGTCCTGGGCTCCGTACCTGCTTGCTCTCGAGGGGGTTTGTGAATGACTGGGGAACCAGCTGGGCTTACCTGAGCTCAGTCCTGAGCAAGAGAGAGTGAGGGGTGATTGAGCCCAGAGGCCTCAGACACATGAAGAAAGGCTCCAAGGAGCTGGGGGTTTGGGAACTGCAAAGTATTCTTAGAGCTATGATGGGGGACGAAGTCCTGCTTACGAGCTTGCACACCATCCTGAAGAATTTGGGGCTAAAAATAACGTGGTGAGTGGAGCAGCAGCCACCTTCCCCAGCCGCCTCTGGGCTGGCGCTGCTCCCCTCTGCCGGTCCTCATCCTAGAAAAAGATTCCATTGCTCTGGATCCCATTCTGGCTCCTCCCTGGCCCTCGGCCAGTGTGGTTTGGCTCAACCTTCTCTCCTGGCTGGCCTGGCTGCCCAAAGCCTTATTCACCACGGACGCCTTGTCCTGTCCTCAGTCCCTGGGTCACCTGAGCCTTTCCCACCCACCCGTCTACAGCCACTGCCTAGAGCAGCCCCTGCCTGTGACTGGCTCCTTCTCACCCTTCAGGTTGTCATGGGTGTCACCTCCTTAGAGGGGACTTCTTTGACTCTCAACCCTGGGCTAGACCAGATCCCCTCAGTGTGGGGTCTCAAGCCCCTTGTACTTCCCTTCAGACTCCTGATGCATTTAGGAAGTCCTTGAGGGATGGTGTGACAGAAGAAGCCCACCCCCCCTTGGGAGTGTTGGCTTCATGCTGACCTGGGCCATGTCTGTCCCATGCAGAGCACAAAATTGGCATTGAATGTGGCGGGGGGAGGGCATGAAGTTGTTAGGGAGCCCCCTTTAGCAGCAGTGGAGAGAAGAGGGTGGAGATAACCCAGTGAGAACCTTAAGCAAGAACCTAAAGGATGGAGAGGAAGGAACTGGTCCCGATACGCAGTAAGGATCTGACATTCGGGGTTGAAGGACAAGGAGCCCTGAGGATGAATGTGCAGCTCAGGCTCCTGAGTGGATAACCTAGATATCTATTGTGTCTCTCTCTCTCTCTCTCTCTCTCTCTCTCTCTCTCTCTCTCACACACACACACACACACACATACACACACACACTCACACTTCCAACTTTGGCGCATAGAATTACACCAGAGTGACAGGTGACATAGGGTGTTGGGGGAGAGCTTCCTTCACTGAGAGATTAGTAATAGAGGGATGGGGTGGGGTTGAGACTGGGCATCTTGCTTTATAGAACTTGTTTTTTACTAATGGGTTTATGACCAAACTTTGAGAAGCTCTTGCTCATGGAGACCTAATGCCACTGGTGTTGTTTTTCTCCCTGCTGGTTTGGAGCTTCCAAAATAGACTCACAATGATTGATGCCACCTCAGGAAGCCACTGGCCATTGCACTGATGGGGTTCTCAGTGTTGCCTATGCTTGGAGCTTTGAAAGGTCCCCAGGTGCCTAACCTGTAGGGCCACTGAGACCGTAGTTCTGGGTGAAGCCTGCGGAGAATCCATCATTTCAAGTGACTTCAGGCAGGTTCAACCTGCATCAGCAAAACAGCCCATCCCTGACAGCCTTTGACTCAAGGCCTGTCCACCCACCAGCACCATCTCTGTGCTAATTAGAAATGCAGAACCTCTGGCTGCTCCTGGTCCCAAGGTCCCCAGGGGATCCCCAGGTTCCTCATTCCCCAGTGCCTGATGTCTCAATGAGGGGGTGAGGGCAAATTTTAAAAAACAGCCAAAACCTGAGGATACCCCCCTTGCTCAAACCTGATGGGGGCCGTGGGCCTGTTTATTGCTTCAGTGAGAAAACAGCTGGTTGAGCCGTGCTCTCAGACACTGCAGCCAAGCCTCGCCTGTTAACCACACCACCCGGGATCTCTGCTGGGTCCCTGACTAAAGTGGAATCCCTGGGGTGGGGCCCAGGCATTGGGATGTATTAAGAGCCCCTTTTGGAGATTCAAATAGGATCTGGAGCAGGGCTTCTCAGAGTCCTGGGACATGGAATCCATCTGGGGTACTTTAACAAGAACCATGCTGGAAGGCTGGGCTGCGTCCCTGCATGTCTAACCAGATCCCGGGTCATGTCGCTAGTCCACACGTGTCCTTTCTGTGCTCTTGCTGATACTGTCCCATTTGCCTGGAAGCCCTTCCCCTCTCTCCTCTTCCTTTACTTGCATAATTCTGAGGTAGTTTCTAAGAAATCAATGCAAGGGCAGCTCTTCCAAAAAGTATTCCCTGACAGCCCCACCCCTGGCTGGATCAGAATTCCCACCAGCCAAGTGTTTATCATTAGGACACTTTCAGAATTCTGGGTAGGTCTCCCTCTGTGCCCCTACCCTGGCTAGACAATGAAGCCTTGGGAGTTGGGATTAGGCTTGCTTGAAATGGGTTTCACATCTCTTATTCCATATCAGTGCTTCTCAAACTTCACTGTGTATAAGGATTATATGGGGGGCTCATGAGACACTGCTGGGCTCCATCCCACCATTTCTGATGGCATCATTCTGGTGGGAGGCTTGAGAACTGACATTTCTAACAAGTTCCCAGGTGCTGATGCTGGTCTGGAACCCTCATTTTGAGAACTGCTGCTCTAGGTGATGACTATTGCAGCTGACCTGTACTTTCTCTATCCATGGGTTTTAGAGACAATGTGGGTAGAAGTTGAGCCTCAGGAAATCAGAACCCTTGGCCGGAGGAAGGTGAGCTGTATCTACCCTTCTAGGCAAGGCAATTTTGATGGTTACTTTCTGTTCTGGGCCTACGCTGTATTGGGAAGACTAGTATATTTAGGACCCAGTGACCAATGTGCAACCTGAGAGAGGCTAGGCATAAGGGGTAAGAGAGGACAGGGCACACTTCTTTTTTTTTTCTTAATCTTTTTTGTGGGGAGCCACTCCAAATGCACACACAAACTTTAAGTCCTAATGCACCATGGGTATCTGAAAGATCACTGTAGTCTGGCGTGGTAGTGCCCTAACTCGTGACTCATGCTTTTCCCTCACTGGGATAACAAGAGGGGGCCCTAGGAGTAGGCGGCACCCAGAGGGATTGAGCTACACTCAACTGTTCCTTTGTAATCTTACCCCATTGCTCTTTTTGGGATAGAATGTTCCATGGAACCTCCCCTTGTGTGTTCTCTATATAAGAATAAACAATTCCAGTGGCTGTCTCTCTTTCCAAGGACCCTTAAGTTTCACAAAGCCATCTCTGGATTATTGAAAAGGTAATTCTGGGTGATTGCATGCTTTCTTTGTTGTTTTCTTGAGTTATTGGAATAGTCAGATTTTGTGAACCTAGTCGCCAGCAAGGAGAGATGGCGATACTCCTTTTTTATTCTAATTTGTTATATATGACAGCAGAATGCAGTACAATTCATAGTATACATATAGAGCATATTTTTTCATATCTCTGGTTGTACACAAAGTAGAGTCACACAATTCGTGTCTTCATACATGTACTTAGAGTAATGATGTCCATCTCCTTCCACCGTCTTTCCTACCCCATGCTCCCTCCCTTCTGCTCCCTCCCCTTTGCTCTGTGTAGAGTTTGTGTAATCCACCCATGCTCCCCTCCAACCCCATTACGAATCAGCCTCCTTGGTTTTTTGGGATTGGCTAACTTCACTTAGCATTATATTCTCCAACTCCATCCATTTACCTGCAAATGCCATAATTTTATTCAATTTAATGTTTTATTTAAACATTGATGTGGCTGTGTCCCTGTAGTATGCTGTTTTTAAGTCCTTTGGATATAGACTGAGGAGAGAGATAGCTGGGTCAAACGGTGGTTCCATTCCCAGTTTTCCAAGAAATCTCCATACTGCTTTCCATATTGACTGCACCAGCAGTGTATGAGTGTGTCTTTTTCAGGGCCCACTTAATACCCACCGGACTTGACCTGCCCCCTTCAGGCCACAGCAATCCATTGCCCCTCAGGAGAGCTGGCTTTCTTTCTTTCTTTCTTTCTTTAAATATCTTTTTCGTTGTTGATAGACCTTTATTTATTTATATGCAGTGCTGAGAATCGAACCCAGTGCCTCACATGTGCCAGGCAAGTGTGCTACCGCTGCGCCCCAGCCCCAGCCCGAGAGCTGGCTTTCTGACCTGCCAGCTCATCAACTTCCTCAATTCTTCTTGCCATCATGAGCACCTCTTCTATCTCTACCTTTCCTTATGGCTTATCCTTGTTGACTCTTTTTTTTCTTTCAAAACATTTTATGATACCAAAAAGTACATAAAACACAAGTGCATAGCTGATCAGATAATTTTTAAGTGAATCCAAGCGGCACTAACCTCCAGGCCAATCATGGGCACATGGTCAGTGATGTGGACATCCCCCAGTCATCGCCACCTTTCCCTCCCTCCTCCCCACCTCTGTAGAGGTAAATTTCATGCTCATTTTTATAGCAATAACTCCTTTTCCACCTAATACATGTCACTAGTTTTGTTGTGCATGTGTTTGAACTTTGAGTATACTTGGGGCCACGGCAGTATGGATTCATTCTCATTTAAAGGTGTTTTTAAACATTTTTCCATATGGCTGAGTATAAATATGGTTTGCTTCCATGCCTGCACAGACTTCCATCTTTTCCAGTATTCCCCGCTTCTCTTGATTTATTCCCACAATTCATCCATTCATCCCCTTCTGCATATATATATATGAGAGAGAGAGAGAGAGAGAGAGAGAGAGAGAGAGAGAGAGAGGAAGAGTATGTATATATAGTGGAAGAGTGTATATACATGTAATACAATGATATAATGACTAAAGGAACATCAAGCAACTTACATATTTCTTTTATATAGAAACTGATAGGAGGAATGGAATTGTAAACATATTTTTTACAAAGCAGATGCATCCAATTATAAAAGGGTACAGGGTGAGAATGAAACACCATCCCTGCCCCTTCTGTCCTTCATCTCTGCATTTGCATTTCCCAGGAAGAAACTGCTCTCACGATTTTCTTATAGGTACTTCCAGATATCTATAGTAGTATGGATAGAAACCTGTGCCCTGATGTGCCCAGGGACACACATGACATCAGATTATAGGCATGTGTATGTGCATGTATGCATTTATGTTGTGCATTGATTCAGTACATCACACGGCTGAAAGCACAGGATGGTCAGCACCCTTCTGCTTCTGTCACTTTAACTGTGTCATATGGAGAACTTCCCTATTGTCCATATAAAGTCACCTGTTTGTTTAAGCAGCTGCTCTGGTAGGTATTTAGTTTGTTTCTAATCTCTCTGATAAACAGGCTGCATTGAATAGCCCTGCAGTGTGACATTGCCATCATCAGCACCCTAGGGGTGGTATATACATGGAGAATAATTCCTACTAGTGGGATTATTCAGAGATGGGGCGGGGGGCTAATGCTCCACAGAGACTACCTACAGGATCTAAATTCTCCCCTTGTTTTTTAACCCAGAGTGTCATCATATTCTTTACTCTCTGCCAATATTTTTTCTTGATAAGGTAAAAATTTGGACCTCTAGGAGAAATCACATTTTTCTTTGATGACCATGAATATCTTTTTACACATTGAAGAGCCTTTTGAATTTCCCTTTGTATGAACTGTCTATTCATGTCCTACATCCATTTCTGTCTCAGGCTTGTTTGTTTTCTTTTTGTTGTTATGATTTTAAGCTTTTGACCTGTCTACTCTCCAAGTTTGCTGTGGTTGGTACCAGTCAATGGAGGTTTTTGGTTCTTGGTAGATCTGTAAAGCAAGAATTCAGAGCCAGCAAAGAGGATAGGGGTGAGGCCAGTGTATTTCCTTGCCAGATGGTGGTGATCAAAGGACTTGGTGACTGTGGGAACACTCTAGACATCACGTAGCAGTGTTTAGATGCTTCAATGACACAAGCATTTACCAGACTGAGGGGAGGTTTGGGGCCACATGTGGCTCATGTTAAACGCATCTCTGGACATGTGCAGAGATGGTTTTGTTGACACAACCCTGGAGAGTTGTCTTTGTGGCTTTTAACTAAAGGGCCATATGGTGAAAGTGCAGTTTATTTTTTTGCTGGTAAATTTACTATTTTTCTTCTGTTCATCTGTATTTCCATTCCAGAAAATGGAACAAGATATCTTCTTTTTCTATAAATCAGCCTGTGGTTCAAGTTTCCAATAAAGGTCTAAGTGAATACTTAATAAATATTTGACTCAAAAGGCAAATACCTCAAGTGTTTAGCCTTCCTAAAGATACACACATTACTGCAGCATTTCTCAAACAATATTAATAAGTGTTCAGTGATGACCTAAAAATACACCCATGATCACATTAATTTTGAAAAGATGAATTAAATAAATTTCTTTACTCCAGGGCTTCTCAGAGCCTTTAATGGTTCAACGCATCCATTTCATGTCTGAGAGAGGGATGCAGAATTTTGCAAATGTCTTTTTGACCACAGAACACCATTTTCACATTTTGTAAGATCTTTGACTGAAATGCTACTCAAACAATTAGCTCAATTCTCAGGAAAAAATTCGAAGAAGACATCACTTTGTTTCCCCATTGATTTGTCTGAATTAGGGCAAACACGGAACCTTAACTGGAAATAGGGTTTTCGATTACTTGACTGCAACAGATTTGTGAAATTGAGTAGAAGGGCTCTTGTGGTTAAATCTCAGATATGAAGACACACCTGTGATTTTCTCTGGGCTACCCTAAGTTTTATCAAACACATCAAATTAAGAAGCCAAGGCCATACCTCTTAACCCCCCAAGATGCTCCTACTTGAGGTCAGAAACCATGCTTCCTCTGAGACTTCCAAATCAAAGTGGACTGGGGGTTAGGGTGTAGTGCAGGGACTAGATAGAGCAACCAGCAGATGGGGGCTTAATTACCAAGTGGATTTACAGAGCCACATGGGGAACCTCAGGAAGGCTGGGGAAGCTTGTGACATCCAGCTCATTAACAGGATGGCTATTCTTTGGTCCTGAGTATTTAAGATTGATTTCAGACCATTGTCATGGGGCCTTTTCTCTCTTCTCCAGGAATCTCATCTGGTTTTCTGCTCAGCCTTTCTGACATTTAATATGGCATTCTGGTATTCTTAGAGGTATTCTAGAACAATAGTAGCCAGGTTATGTCACCAAGTCATCTGCTAGTTCAAGTACACCATTAAGAGCACATACATTTGTAGATTACCATGAAATAGAATGGATTCAAGATTACTCTGTGTAATGTCTTTTTCTTTTTTCTTTTCTTTTAACTTATTTTCCTTTAGAGCACTTCTTGGAGTGGGAAAGAAATGTTCTGATTGCAGACATTATTATAGTGCTCATGAGTTGGTTTATGGTTCCATTTCCATTTTCCCTTTTGATAAAAGTGCACTTGAGCAGAAAGATGCCAGGAACATTTCTATTTGTCACAACACAACACTTATGAATACCCGATGAGTGGCAGCTGAAATCGTGCAAGAAAAGCATTCAGTAACAGCACTGTGGTTTAAAAAAAGTAATCAGGTTAATTATTTGCATTCTTCAGTAGTCCACACTTGAACCTCTTACAGTATTATCTCTATTTCCTAGGGAGTAGGAGTCGGAAAAATGAGCCATTTAAAAAGTTGAAATGAAATATTTTCAAAAGTATGATGTCTTTAGCTTTATAATAGCCCTAAGATTGATCATTTTATAATTCCTTACTTGTAAATGCTCTTTAATATATTTCCCTTCTCCAAAAAATGGTTGTGCCACACTGGTAAATTTTATCAAAACCTGGTTTACCCGCATGTGGATTTAAAGAATCACAGGGAGGGACTCATGTGCATGCCCTTCATGGGGAGGCCAATGCTGACAGGTTCTGCCTGGGATTTTCTTCTTACTAGATGGTACCCTTGTCTACAGCCTTCAGTAGCAGTGTGTTTGTCCTCCGGAGCATAGTCACACATGGGGGCAGCAGAAGAGAGGTTAAACCTGTCCTAAGCCACCCTTCCAAGTCAGTGCTTAGGTTCCACGGAGAGGTCACCCATTTTGGTAGAAAGGAAACAAGTCGAGGATAAACTGCACCTTAGCGCTTGTGGATTTTGCTTTTCCTAGTCATGCAAAAGGTATCTGGGGTGCTACTGTGTGTAAAACAGATGAATATAAGAATAAGCTTGGCATGTTCTAGTCTTGCCCAAGAACCACTCTAGGAAGGAAAGGAACACATGGCACTCATGGCCTCTGGGGGGAGCAGTAGTGGCGATTGTTGTCCTTCTGGCGGGTGTGGCTGGGATGTAGAGCAGGTGTGTGGGAGGGGGGCTGACATTACCCCTCTTCATCAGAATGTGTTCACTCAACGTGCACATGTGCCTCATCCCCATGGTCAGAGTCAACCTCATCCCTGGGAGGCTGTGGAGGGACAGCTGAAGATGAAGATGTGTATGCTGGGGGTGGTAGCCAAAAGAACAGGCCACAGAGGGTCATAAAGGATAGATACTGCTGAGGGGTGGGATTTCCGTGAAGGCCTGGGTCCCAGAGTATAATAGGCAGCTGCAGTCACTCCCTCCAGCTGGGACTGTGATTTTCAAGACCCAGAGGCAGAGGCAGAGCTGTCAAAGGACTGCCGTGAGTGAGCAGTGCAGTGGCTTGTTCAACATGTCCAGAGGGGACACCTGTCCAAGGGGAGGATGCTTCAGACACACAGACACAGGGAACAACTTCATTCAGATCGACAAAAGAGCAGAAATAAACAGCGTGCACAGCTTGGTCCACAGAGAAACCTGGGCCTTGAGTCCACTGCCGGATGTCATACTGTTGTCCTATGAAGAGCATGCTGGGCATGCCCAGCCACCAGGGCAGCAACCACAAGTCTGTAACAATCTCCAAGTGAACCAGGCTCCCTCTCTTGAAGCTTTTAAAGATCTCTGGTCATGACCCTGAGAAACAGTGCTACTGGTGAAGTTTGCCACTGGCCAACTTCCTGCTGTAGCTCCGTCTCCCTCCAGACACATGGAAAGATATTCCTGGCTATGGGAGGAAATGTGAAGCCTCTGTTGGAAGGCTATCGCAGAACCTAGATCCTCCCAGCTGGGGACACTTATGGACATGCCTGGGTTTAAGGCAAAGATAGGAAGAGTCCAGTGACCACAGAGCTCTTGGGAGGATCTCGGGATGGAGCTTGCACCAAGAGCCTCTATGCTGGATGATAAATATAGAGTGGTACACATGGAGGCTTGGACAGAGTTGGGGACTATTCTATTAAAATAGGAGCACACGTCTTCCAATGACTGTAAGGCAAACCATCCCAGGGAGAATCAGGCTAGCAAAGTCATGGGGGGGAGAGAGGTGAGAAGAAACATTTTATGGGACTTTCGTTGGGTGAGAATGTTCTCCCCCACAGCAGACAAGCTTTCTCAAGTTCCCTGGAATCTAGACACAGCAATGGAATGGACTGAGTCCATTCAGAACTTGGAAAGACATTGAACTTGATGAACATTAGTCATCAGGGTGAGGCAGTGCACAACACTGACAGGTAACCTCAGGACTGAGAAGTGTTGAATTAGGTGGTGATATCCTTTTCCTTTGATTTATTCATTCATTAAATATTTAATGCAATATAAATTTTACAAACTGTGTCAATAAGATTGAAAAAAAATAATTTAATTGAGCTGTGACCTTCTAGGGCTCTAGTATTTTTGTTTGGGTCATGTTTAGATGAGGATTATTCTTTTCAAATTCTAATGTTCTGTGAACATCTGGTCAAGTCACCACCTGGATATTAGATTGATAGCACTGCTGTAACAAAGTACCACAAACTGGGTGGCTTAAACAACAGAAATTTATTTTCTCACAGTTCTGGAGCCTGGAAGTCCAAGATCAAGGTACCAACAGATTTGATTCCTTCCAAGGATGGTGAGATCAGGATCCACTTCAGGCCTCTCTTGGCTAACAGATGGCCATCTTCTCCAAGTGACTTCGTATCATTGTCTCTCTCTCTGCATCCAAATTTCCCCTTGTTAGAAAGACATTAGTCATATTGGATTAGGACCCGTTCCAGTGATCTCACTGTAATTTGATTCCCTCGGCAATGACCCTGCTTTTTCTATTTACATACTTTTTCTCTTTCTTTTTTAAAGATTGTACTTGGCAAGTTAAAGCGAATGATCGAAAGTACCACGAACAACCTCATTTTATGAACACAAAGTTCTTTTGTATTAAGGAGAGCAAATATGCGGTGAGTTGATTCCTAAGTTATCTGTCTTAAAGCCATTTTCTCTAGTTGCTATTATGCTTGCCAGCCTCAGACTGCACCTGCCTTCCAAGTAACCACTAGCCTGGGTCTGTTGATAATCCTCCATAGTTGTATAAAATGCATTTTTATTGAAGCTTATCTACCCTGACTATAGGTAGAGAAGACTTGAAACAAGTCACTATAATTAGATTGAAACTTTCCCTAGGTGTGCGCAAAGCTCTCTTAAAAATGTTTTATAAAAGAAGATAAAATAATGTCACCAAAACTTTATGTTGGAAAGTAATGAATTCGAAGCAAATCTTAATTATGATTTTTCTCCCTCCTTTGCCTGGATGGGTTTAGAGACTTTAAAGATTTATTTTCCACCTAAAATAATACTGATTACTTTTGCAATGAAACACCTGTTAGGTGTGGGCTTGAGGGCCACCTTAACACACCACAACTGGGTGGCTTAGAACAACAGAAGTTTATTTTCTGACAGTTCAGGGAGCTAGGAGTCCAGAATTAAGATGTTGGCAGGGTTGATTCTTCCTCCAGAGAAAGTCAGTTCGGAGCCTCTCTCAACTTTGAGTGTTTGCCACCGTTCCTGATATTACCTAGTTTGTAGATACATCCCTCTGATCCCTGCCTCTGTCTTCAGGTGGCATTATCCCTGTGTGTCTCCGTGACCAATTTTCCTCTTCTTATAAGGACATCAGTCTCCACCTTAGGGTTCAATCTAATCCATTATGGCTTCATGTAGATTGTATCTGCAAAGACCTCATTTCCAAAGAATACTCCATTCACAGGTTTTGGGATTAGGACTTGTATCTTTTGGGGAACACACCTCAATCCAGAAGATTGTCTTATACTCTTTCTTCCATGGTCTTCTTCATTCCCCCTTTAATAAAGGTATTTGTGTTTCTGACCTGCTTGTGTTGACATCTGCCTTTACCCCATTTTCTAAGAGGCTGTCATGGGTCAAAGTATTGAGGGCAGGATCATAAGGCCAGTCTCACTTCTGTATCTTGTTCCTCCTTCTGACATAAGACTCCAAGTAGTCATTCTGAGGCCTGGCTAGAATTAAAGGCTTACAGGAAATCAGCATCTTTCTGATGGATGGCCCTGGGTCACTGTAGGCCATGGGATATAGTGACTTTTACAGGTATGTAGATATATGGCACCATTTAGAATAACTTTCTTATTTTTTTCCAACAGAGTAATGCAATTAAAACATACAAGTACAATGTACTCACCTTCCTACCAATGAATTTGTTTGAGCAGTTTAAGAGAGCAGCTAACTTCTATTTCCTGGTTCTTCTTATCTTGCAGGTAATGCCCTTTGGTATCTTAAATCTGTGTGAATCATGATGACTTTCTAACATTAAGTTTGGGACACATAATGTGGACAGTTTTGAAATTGTTCTGTATTAACAGTAGAGCTTTCTACACAAGGAAGTAGTGCCTCACCCACAGAACCAGCTCACTCAGTGTTTGAACAGGGAAGGAAACGCGTGGAAATCGATTCTAGTTCTATTTTTTTTAAAGTTTCATTTCTTATAATGTATGTATTGAAACTGATATCCCCAAAGTGAATAAAACTAAAACCTTCACTTTGTAGAATTATTTGTAATGAAATCTATTTTTTTGTGTTTGTCCTCTATTTTTGTATTTAGTTGCCTAATTTCCCTAAGAATATCATTGATTTTTATTAATATTTTGGTCGTAAGTTTATGTTATTATTTACTTCATTTGGAAGTACTGGGGAAATTAACCCAAGAGTAATCAATGACTGAGCTACATCCCAGCCCTTTTTATTTTTTGGTTTGAGACAAGAACTGGTCTCGAGCTTGCGATCTTCCTGCTCTGCCTTCTGAGTTGCTGAGATTATAGGTGTGTACCACTGTGCCCAGCACCAAGCTTATATTTTTGCAAACTGGTTTTTAATATAAGAAAAAACCTTCTTTCTGATTATTTTTATAACTGTGGCAAAGAATTCATTGTTTGTAAAGCAAAACTTCTATCTGTGTAGAAACTGCTGCTCTAATTGATGAAATGAGTCTGCCTTCAGTACCTGACATGTGGGTCACAAAGACCATGTGTAAGAGTTGGATTTGGAAAACAGCTCTCCTGCTGGGATTCCGGCACTAACATTTTATAAAATGGTGTGTCCAGGGGGCAATGAGGTGGAGAGGAGAGAGTAGAGAAAAGACACTCAGGAGAAGTGGACACTCAACAGATTTGGTAGAACACAAACCCACTGACTTGTCATAAAGGATGGTCCTTCTGCTGAGGGGTGTTTTCAGACAGGTGTGTGAACAGATTACAAGGTACTACTGTGTGGTCAGTGAACTACTTTTCCTTTAATTCTTTAAAGGGGGAAGAGATTCACATAGTCACAGTGCTGTGGAAATGACCTTCCTCTCTCTGAGCTGCACCCCAGTCTCCTTCTCTTAAGGTGTAGCCATCCCATCAGGATAATAGCAATAAACTTAGCGCTTTGCTTGCCTTTCTTTTATTTATTTATTTTTTGGGGGGTGCTGGGGTTTGAACCCAGGGCCTTGTGCATATGAGCCAAGCACTCTACCAACTGAGTTATATCCCCAGCCCTCCTTGCCTTTCTTTTCATTGTTTCTTCACTGGATTCATGTACTCAATGAGGTAATGTAGCCTCCATTTTGCAGAGAAGAATTGAGGCCCAGAGAGGCAAAGTAATTTGCTCTGAGGCCCAAAGCCTATGTGTATAGAGCCAAGCAGGACTGGACCTGGGAATTGAATTTCAAATAACTACCACATGATGTGGCCCAATAATCAACAGGATGGTCACAAGAAATCTTTTCAAACTTACTTTCCCAATTTCCATTCAAGCTGGGAGTCTGTCTTGATGCAGGTAGAGCTTCCTGTTAGGCCAGCCCCTTTCTTGGTTGTACCAATAGCAATGATCATGAAGGGAGCACTTCCTTAAGTGCTCCCAAAGGTGCTCCACCTTATTACCAGCTTTCAGACAGGGCCACGACCTGCTGCCACCTTTGCCTGCATCACAAGGCCCACAGAAATCACTGTCTGAGCAACTACTCTGTACAGCCTCCATGCCTTCCCTGAAAGTTAAGCATGAACCCCTTCAGTTAATTATGATTCCCACAAAACTTCAGAGCAGTTCATTTGTTGTTATCATGTCAGAAAACTCCCTTGATGTCCAGTGAAAGTCACAGTGAGATCATTTCAGGAGCCGTTGTCCTCCAGGCTCTGTTCCAGATGACCCGAAGCTAGAGAGAATCACCTGAAAGAGGTTGGGTGCTTAAACACTTTTTTCCTATGTGTTCTACAGATGTAGGCTTACATGATGCTGGAAATTAGAACGAGCAGCTTGGAATCAGCCATCGGTTACCTGTAAGTCAGCTCTGCCTTCATGTATTCAAGCCTTTTTTATTTCGTTTAGGCAATTCCTCAAATCTCTACCCTGGCATGGTACACCACCCTTGTACCACTACTTCTGGTACTTGGCATCACTGCAATCAAAGACCTGGTGGACGATGTGGTAAGAATTTCTCATGCAAATTTCCACTTCCTGCTCTAAGCTTATTCTGCTCTGACATTAATCCTTTTTGTATTAAGAAAATTAAAATAACATTTCTTCATTTCTATTTTAAAGGCTCGCCATAAAATGGATAAGGAGATCAACAACAGAACATGTGAAGTCATTAAGGATGGCAGGTACTTTGTCTCCTCAATTTGTAATTCAGTTATAAGGATGCAATGTATGTCTGCATATTTGGATAGAGCTATTAGAACCTGGAAGTCTATGAGTGCTTTTCCTTTTTCCCCACGAAGCCATCTTTTTTTAGGAGATGGAGAAGGGTGTACTTGGAATTGAACTCAGGGACACTCAGCCACTGAGCCACATCCCCAGCCCTATTTTTTATTTTTTCTTTAGAGACGGGGTCTCACTGCATTGCTTAGTACCTGCTGTTGGTAAGGCTGGCTTTGAACTCATGATCCTCCTGCCTTAGCCTCCCAAGCCACTGGGATTACAGGTGTGTGCCACCTTGTCCAGCTCCATGAAGCCATCTTAATTCACAAAGACATTGGTCCTCCTTCATGGCCTGTGGGCTAGACCCACATTGGACTACGTGTGGATGTGTGTTGGGCTTCACATTTGTCAGCACATCAGCATTTACATGACTCCTTCAGCCTGCAGTTTGCTGCTTTCACTTCCTTGTTCCCAGGCTTATCCCTTCAGGGCTATGTATGAACAGGATGTCATGACACTTTTCCTGTTCCCTCAGTTAAAGTGATTCCACCCCTTACTTCCAGAGCATTTTATTTTCATTATGACATAAATTGTATTGGAATTATTGATGTGAGCATCTCCCCTTTGTCTTGCACTGTAAGTTCCTCCGGGACACTGTCCTGCCTCCTGCATGCACAAAGTGCTCAGTCAATGTTTGTTCAGCGGTGACCGAGACACCAGACATCAACTCAGGGATCAGTAATGAGTTGTTTCTTGAGCAAGAGCCTCAAGGTAAAATTGCAAATTCAAGTGCTAAAAACGGTGACTGAGGCTCAAAAACTTTTTAAAATGTGTTGACACCGAGGAAAACAACCCAGGTAGCCATGCTTCCAATCTGTGTCTAATTCAAAAATAGACACCATTAAGCTCGAAATACGTTGACATGGCTTTTTTCCCCTTGCAGATAAATAGATTCTGATCTAGAAGTTCCCTTCCAAATCATTTAGAATCAATATTGCGAATAGTGGTGAGATACATAAACACCACACGACTCTGTTTAGCTAATGGCATGCCTAACAGTACAGGTGGAGTAGCTGTGCGTTGACTTGAATTTAGAGTTAGGTCAAATCTTGACCCCTGCAGTGGGTCAAGACAGTAAGAACTTGGGCATCAGTGGGGCAGGGCACAGGGCCTCATCATGGGGAACCAGAACATCATATAAAACAGTCCACCAGATCGTCTAGTACTTTCAAAGAGCTGGGACAGAAAGGTGCCAATGTGCCGTTTTTTTTCTTTTTGGGGTGCAGGGGTACTTGAGATTGAACTCAGGGGCACTTGACCACTGAGCCACATCCCCAGCCCCATTTTGTATTTCATTTAGAGACCCACTCTCACTGAGTTGCTCAGTGCCTCGCTTTTGCCGAGGCTGGCTTTGAACTCACAATCCTCCTGCTTCAGCCTCCTGAGCCACTGGGATTACGGGTGTATCCCACCGTACCCCTCACCATTGTGCCATTTGTAATTTCATATTAAACACAAATTTCTAATTTACACTCTTGGAGATATTGAAATATGAAATAATTTCATTTGTTAAAAGATAAGCCAAGTTTAAAAATTCCTGCAGTTTGGAACTATGTAATAAATTCTCATAAAATTGGGAAGCTAGGGCATAAAGCATATATATAAAATGACTTTCCAATCTCCAGGTTTTCTTTTATCCATAAACAAGTTGGAAGACAAGAATAGTAATTAGATTTCTGTCTCCAAGATAATTGAAATGATTACTTATGGTGGGTTCATCATGCCCATTAGTTGTATCTTTTGTATTTATAAAAATGTTTGGAACTTTTTAAAATGTTGACTTGTTAGAAATTTAAATGGGAATTTCCTATGGAGTTTATTACCGAAGATAGTCATCTTTTACTTTTATTTATTTATTTATTTTTGTCAATCGCCTCATTAGATTTATTGTAAAAGTGGTACATACCCATTAAGGAGATAATTTAAACAATGGAGGGGAAGCCAATCTTAAAGCCCCATGAGGATTCTTGGTGGCCCATGGAGGAGCACTCATGTGTGTCTGTCCTGGGGAGTGAGCAAGTGATGGATGACCTAGAATAGGGAGGACAGGAGGGGAAGCAGCCCATGAGCAAAACCCAAAGGGGGCGCCAAGTATACCCAGCCACGTGTGGACATGACCCCCAATGGACTCTTCCCTGCATGAGGCAGGGTGTTAATGGTGTCTATTGGTCACATCATGTTGCTTCCAGCAGATTTGAATACGATTCTCAAGATCACTTCCAGTACTTACATCATTCAAAGGGTGAACTTCTAGCCAACATTTTCCCTGTGATTTACACAACTTCCAGAATCTTTGACACCTATAAAGAATGGCAGGTCCCTAGCCTAAAACTTAGAAAACTGATAAACATTTTTTTTTTAAAACTGGGAATGGTACCTAGAGCTCTACTGTTGAGTGATACTCCAGTCCAACTAACATTATTTTTTTAATATTTATTTTTTAGTTGTAGTTGAACACAATACCTTTATTTATTCATTTTTATATGGCGCTGAGGATCGAACCCAAGACCTTGCACGTGTTAGGCAACCGCTCTACCGCTGAGTCACGTTCCCAGCCCGACAACTGACATTATTTTTAACACTTAGGTTCAAAGTTACCAAGTGGAAAGACATTCAAGTTGGAGATGTCATTCGTCTGAAGAAAAATGATTTTATTCCAGTAAGTGAGCAAGTTCCTTCGCTCTTGTTCCTGCCCACCCCTGGCTCATGCTCAGGTCACCTTGGGGACCCTGGTGATAATTGCCTTTTTGTTTTGAACAGGCTGACATTCTGCTGCTGTCCAGCTCTGAGCCCAACAGCCTCTGCTATGTGGAGACGGCCGAGCTAGATGGGTGAGTGGTCCTGAAGGAGCCTGTTTCAGAGTCGGCCTTGAGGGCGTGGTCATTACTTTCAGATCTGTGCACTCTGGGCAGGGGACCCTGCCATCTGGCTCTGCCTCTGTCACTTGCTGGCAGTCTGATAGTGTCCCCTGTACACTGGCCTCTTTTCCCCACCCTTAGAGTGGACTGCCTACCTTTCCCTACTTCTCAAGGAGACCACGTGCCTGGGCCCCTGGTGAATTGCTGTGGTGTCCAGACAAATGGAAGTAACTGTGGGTATGATTATCTGTTTCGGAGAAGGAAAAGGTTTTTTTAAAGTCTTTGCCATTAGGTAATTTCGACTTCTCCCTCAGTTTGCTATCACTTCAGAGAGAATGATATTCTGTTTTGGACTGGTTCTCAATACATTTATTAAGTGCTTAAGAGGTCAAAGGCACTTTGCCTATTAGCTTATTTGGTTTTTAAAATAACTTTATGAGTAGAGCATTATTATTTCCTCTACCTTCCCCATGAGGAGACGGAGGCCCAGAGAGGTGAAGTAGCCTGCCCAAGGTCACACAGTAAGTGGCAGTTGGGACCCTGCTCCCTGCGCCCTTTGCTCTTCACACCCTAGAGATGCACCTGCCACTTATGGAGAACTGGAATCATGTCATCAGAAATGAGGTCTTTCATTCCTCTGTTGAACAGTTGGCTGACATTCAGTCTTAGCAATAATCATCCCACCAGCGAGAGACACTAAAGCTTTACAAAGACATGAAAGAAAACCTCATGGTTAGCTTCCCAATAGCTGGAGATTCCCCTATGGGTGTTTGTTAAATGTATGAAGGGCTGTTCTCCCTAAGAAAGCTGCCTTGCTGTGTGTGTGTGTGTGTGTGTGTGTGTGTGTGTTGCTGGGGATTGAATCCAGGGCTTCTGCATGCTAGGCAAACACCCTACCACTGACATATTCTTAACCCTTCTTATCTTGAGGCAGGGTCTTACTCAGTTGCCCAGGCTGGCCTTGAACTTGCAATCCTCCTGCCTCGGCCTGCTGAGTAGCTGCGATTGTAGGTGTGCCCATAGGGTCCAACTCAGCCTTCCTCTTGAGAGCATCTGTCCCCACCTGCTGCCATGTGTCCACACACAGTTAACCTTCCCTTGCACTAGAGATGGGGTATACCAGGTTTGAGGGTGAAGCTGCTACCTTCTTTCCCAAAGAAAAACATTTTTCAGAAACACGTTTCATTTATTCATTCTAGAAAATGGGCTGACAGAGGCTAAGTAGAATTTCTATAACAAGTTTGTTTTGTATGATCACCTTAGTGCGGGTAACATATTAGAAACTACATTTTTTTACAAAACAGTCCATCAGAGCCTGCTGGTGTTAACTAGTTCAGTTAGTGAAAAGGAGGCTGTGGGCATGCCATGTCCTAACTGCCACAATAGCAAACCCACAAAGGAGACCAGCACTTCCCAGATTAGGAATTCTTCTCTAGTTCAGGGTATAACCTCATTCAAACTCAAAGTTCCAAGATGAAAAGAGTTTAAAGATAAAACAAGCTAATTTACTCTCAGGCATGCCTAATGGAACTTTGTGCAATTTTTTTTAATGTTCCTTTTTGAACTCCAAAATATGTTCATTTAATTTTTTTTCCCCTTCTTTCTTTAGAGAGACCAATTTAAAGTTCAAAATGGCGCTGGAAATCACAGACCAGTATCTCCAAAGAGAAGATAACTTAGCAACATTTGATGGTTAGTACAAAAGGCATCTTACTTTTTTAAAATGTTATTTATTTGATTTGAGTGTCTGTTGAACAAATCTTTTATATGGGATTATGTGAACCGTATCTTTTTTTTTAAGGTTTTATTGAATGTGAAGAACCCAATAACCGATTAGATAAGTTCACAGGAACACTGTTTTGGAGAAAGAGAAGTTTTCCTTTGGATGCTGATAAAATTCTGTTACGTGGCTGTGTCATTAGAAATACTGATGTCTGCCATGGACTGGTAATCTTTGCAGGTACTTTCAGAGTTTCTTAGAAAATTAATCAGCTATGAGCTTTTAAGATTTAAAGTAGGAAATTGCTTTTCTGTCCTTTTCCCCTTGAAGCCATAGAAAGACTAATTTTAATGACATGCTAGTTAATTGATTTTTCCCAATTGTTGATCCCACTGAATTTTCCATTTTTAGGTGCTGACACTAAGATAATGAAGAACAGTGGGAAAACCAGATTTAAAAGAACTAAAATTGATTACTTGATGAACTACATGGTTTACACGGTATTTATTTTCCATTTCAGTGGATAAGAGGATATACTGCTATCTTTTGCTCTAATTTTATTGTCTACTTTTCTAATGCAAGAAAATCTCTTTAAGTGGGATAGAAATATGCTTGGGCACTCCACGCCCTAATGGGAAGTGAGGGTGGAGGGGAAGAGCCTTCCCTTTTTCTTGGAGATGCCACATTTCTAGCAAGAAAATCCTCCAGGAAAGGGAAATTCTGGTGGTAGGCTCTCCTGAGTCCTTTGGCTGGAGGGAGACCAGTTGAAACACTAGGGAGATAAGTGGGTAGGGCCGAGCTCCTGAAGTCTTGATTTGATCGCTGTTTGCTTTCCTCTTATCTTGTTATTGGTTTTGTGCAACATACACCATATAAATCCGATTGTAAGGCAAGGCAAAAAGGTGTGTAGAGAGGGTCCTCAAGACCACACCCACCTTGGATGACAGACTGGGAGCACTTGTAGGATTTAGCATACAGTTTTACTAAGGCTCTGCCTTATTACAGCAAAAGGGTGCAAGGCAAGATCGGCAAGAGTCATGTGATACAGAGGTACAAGCTGTGGAGGGGCCTCTCCCAGCAGAGTCACACACAAGAGACACTGAATTCTCACAGTAACAGTGTTTGACAGCAATGTGAAATGTTGTCTTCCAGGGAAGCCCATTAGACACTCTTGGCCAGGATTTTTAATATGGGGCTGGGCATATAGGTGCCATCTGCCTGGCATGAACCAAAATTCCAGACTCCCCAAAGGAAAGCAGGTGGTCAGCATATACTGTGTTGTTTGCACAGTTAGGCAGGAGCCACTTTTATCAGAGAATAAGAAATAAGGGACCAGGAAAGCCTCCCACAATCTAACTTCCCAGATGCCAGCCCGGGGTCAGCCTTGCAAGCAGCACTTTTGGGGAGACCAGTCTTAGGCCTGCTGAATTAATTCTTCTCTGTGTGTAGGGTGGCCCCATATATCAAGCAGTTCTCCAACTTCCTAAATAAAGTTGTTGTTCAAAAACTTAGTCCTATATAAACCCTTCAGGACTCATAAAATTAGAATTCTGTGATTGCATCTACCTATTTAAAATCAAATAGAAGTAATATGGTGACTTAAAGAACTGCCTTAACCCTGCTTTCATGTCATGAAAATGTAATTTGAACTTGGCCCATTCACCCTCGGTGCCATCATGGTCATGACTAGAGCACTCACAGAGCCCATCATCTCTCCTCTGAGCCAAGTTGTTGTGAGTTATAGCACTTTTGAAATCTGTGCCCAGAAACTTAAATTTGTCCCTGGAAATTTTATCCCCACTCCCAAATACTCAAACAACACTAGGACAGTTGACTTTTTAATTTGTCTCTTAAGTATTTGCTCAACATTTCTGTAACATTATTCTTGTTGTATTGCTTCTTGATCTTGTTTATAATGCTTTATAATCCTTACGATATTGCACTTTCAGGAATAATTACCCAAATACGGGTGGCATTGCCCTGCCTTTCTTTCTTTTCTTTTTTTTTTTTTTAAATAATTTTCCTTCAATATTTTTCATAAGTATCCCAATTCAGCATTGTTTGAAGATGTTTCATGATATGGCAAGGTATTTTCCCAAACCACATGTTATTATTCAGAGTCAGAGTAATTGGGAGAATGCCTGTAATATAAAGTCTCTAAGAATTTCAATATAAAATACCACCTTCTCTTTTGAAAGATAATTTTGGGGATGAAACCTTACCATATATGTGTAAGGTAGAATAAACCCATCAATCATAACCATCAAATAGACTTTCAGAGCATTCTCATGGTACTCTTTTAAGTGTATTATTTTTACAGACTACCAAATTATCTTAAACACAGTGTGGAGCACGGTTAGTTAACATCTGTGAAGTGCATTAGGTTGGAAATCCATCTTCTCTTTGGAATACATTTATGTGTTTTGTGTCTTCTAGATCTTTGTTGTTCTCATTCTGCTTTCTGCGGGTCTTGCCATCGGCCATGCTTACTGGGAAGCACAAGTTGGCAATTATTCTTGGTACCTCTACGATGGAGAAAACATCACCCCCTCCTACCGTGGATTCCTGAATTTCTGGGGCTACATCATCGTGCTGAACACCATGGTACCCATCTCTCTCTATGTCAGGTGAGGCTGTCCTGTCCTTGGCCTCTTGCTTTTAGGGAAAACTGTAGTATCTTTTCCCAACTTGGCACATTTGTGTCTAGCAATAATAGTTCCAAAGGTCAAAAGGAATAAGTAAAAAAATAACTTCTATTTCAGAATTGAGGATAAGATGGGGGAAGGAAATGAATGGGCCTACTCTGTGCCAGGTACCTTCTATCCTTACAGATAAGGCCACTGACAGTGGAGGTCAAAGGCTACAATCACTTACTTGGTAAGATTCCTTCTCAGTGAGTTCCTAAGCCAAGGTTTCAAGAAGGGCCTGGGAGAAATTTAGAGACTTGGAATGTCATGGAAAAACTTGCTTTTCCATTTCACAAGTCTTGCTTCCCTCTTATAGGAGACTTCTTCTTCTTCTTCTTCTTTTTTTTTTGTTTTTAGATGTTGATGGACCTTTATTTTATTCATTTATTTATATGCAGTGCTGAGAATCAAACCCAGTGCCTCTCACATGCTAGGCAAGTGCTCCACCACTGAGCCACAACTCCCCCTCCATCCCCCCCACCCCCAGCCTTCTTCTTGACATCTGCCACACCCATGCTTACTTGGAAGCCATCCATGGAAGCCACTGACCTTCTTGCTAAGACCTCCTGGTGGAAAAGGTGTCCCACCTTACTCCACCCTCTCCCAAGGTTCCATTTCTTAAGGTCAGTTCCAATCCCTATAGAAAGTCAAGGTTGTACCCCTGACAAGTGGCAGTCTCCGTGTATGGTGCTGTGTCTTCCTGTTTTGCTCTTATTTCCTATCAAATTCATTGTCACTGGCCAGTTGGACTTTAGAGGGGCTACGCCTTGGAATATATTGACAGTGGAGTCAGTTCTTGGTTTCAATCAGTAATAGCCTGGAGGAAATGGACTCACACACACCCCTATAATTAGATGCATTTATTTTATTCTAATTTTATTATATGTGCATTTGTTTTGTTTCTAATTTTATTACATGTTCTTTCTGTTGCTCTTTTAATGGGAAATCATGCCCTGGGGCAGGCTTTTGTCCCAGCTACTCTAAAAGAGTCTAAGACAGTGCTCCCTTGTTAAGAAAGCCCTCTGTTATATGGATTATTTTGTACAAAGCTATAAAATAATACCGTATGCAATTTGGCTGATGTAACTTCTTTATTTCTCTTGGAAATCAAGGTCCTTTTGAAGAGTAAATCATATCAAGATGGTATCTCTGTTTTTTCTTCTACTCCCTGGCAGTTTGGGTGTCGTTTAGAGTAGAATCATCAAGGCCACAGGATCACACCCAGGGCCCAGTGGGATCTGGTGTTCAGTGCTCCAGCCCTACCCCTTAGTCCTGCCCCTTAACCCTGGCTCCTGCCACTCCAAACCCTTGATGTGCTTCCTGCCACAGGACCTTTGTACCTTCTCTTATCTCTGCCTGGTACATTCTTCCCTAGATAGCCTAATGCTGCTTTTTCATTTTCTTCAGGCCTCATCCCCCCCGGCCTTTTTTAGTGCTTCCTATTATGACCAAGCCATCTCTTCCCTGTTGGTCTCTGTCTCCCCTTCCCCTGCTTTGTGTTTGTGCAGAGAACCCTCAGCACCCAATAAGTACGCGTTTACTGGGTCTCTCATTTGTGTGCCTTCGCAGGTGATAAGGCGCTGACAGACTGGGTTTCCTTTTGCTTTGCTTGTGGATATGTCCCCTGTATCTAGAATGGTTTTTGGTACCTAGTAGGACATATTTATGGAAGGAGGAAAGGGAGGGAGAGAGAGTTATTTTTCCTCGTTTAACTTGTTATAAAAAGATCCTTTGCTCACTTAACTATTGCTGAATATATAAATGGCTTCCTTCTAACTGAGATGTGTTTAATTCCTATGGTGTTTTGGTTTCGCCTGTGTTTTTGTACAGTGCCAGGGATCAAACCCAGCGCCTCATTCACACAAGTGCCCTACCACTGAGCTAGGCCCTAGGGCCCCTCTAGTTTCAAAATTGAGATGATTCTTTTTGAATATCTTCTTTTGAACATTCTATAACCTAATAAAATTTAGAAAAAAAGTGTCACCTTCACAGTGAGGGATCACAATTTAGGAATTATTTGCCGAAAGACTGTTCCCTATATGAGAGCACTCGGCAGTCTGTCACCTAGTGGGCCCTGTCCTCTTTGTCCTACAACTGGAGTCAGAAATGAATATTGCCATCCCAGTTGTCCCTGGGAATGATGGGGAAACACAGTAAGATGACTGCACCTGAGCACAATCCACAGGGGTCCAGGTCACCTGAGCTGTGTATTTTGAACACGGCACTCCATGGCCGGGGCCTGATGTGCTCAGGAGTGAGTGGGAAATCATAATGAGCAGGATGCTACATCATGGGAACAAATTTTTACTCCTCACACTTCAGATAGAGCCCTAATATCCAGAGTATACAAAGAACTCAAAAAAATTAAACAATAAGATAACAAATAGCCCAATCAACAAATGGGCCACGGACCTGAACAGACACTTCTCAGAGGAGGACAGACAATCAATCAACAAGTACATGAAAAAATGCTCACCATCTCTAGCAGTCAGAGAAATACAAATCAAAACCACCCTAAGATACCATCTCACTCCAGTAAGATTGGCAGCCATTATGAAGTCAAACAATAACAAGTGCTGGCGAGGATGTGGGGAAAAGGGTACTCTTATACATTGCTGGTGGGACTGCAAATTGGTGCGGCCAATATGGAAAGCAGTATGGAGACTCCTGGGAAATCTGGGAATGGAACCACCATTTGACCCAGCTATTGCCCTTCTCGGACTATTCCCTGAAGACCTCAAAAGAGCGTACTACAGGGACACTGCCACATCGATGTTCATAGCAGCACAATTCACAATAGCTAGACTGTGGAACCAACCCCGATGCCTCTCAATAGATGAATGGATAAAAAAATGTGGCATTTATGAGCAGGATGCTTTGAGGAAACACTACTCATCTAAAGTCAGCAGCCATGCATGACTTGTCTCTCTCTCTTTTTTTTCTTTTTCTTTTTTTTTTGGTACCAGGGATTGAACTCAGGGGCAGTTGACCACTGAGCCCCATCCCCAGCCCTATTTTGTATATCATTTAGAAACAGGGTCTCACTGAGTTGCTTAGCACCTCACCATTGCTGAGGCTGGCTTTGAACTCGCAATCCTCTTGCCTCAGCCTCCCAAGCCGCTGGGATTACAGGTGTGTGCCACTGCCATTGGCTATGGCTTGTCTCTTTGAAGGTGTCTTAGTTTGTTTAGGCTGTTGCAAAAGAATGCCTTTACTTGAGTAGCTTGTAGACAACAGAAACATATTGCCCACACTTCCGGAGGCTGGGAAGTCTAAGATCCAGGGCGGGCACTTTTGGTGTCTGGTGAGGGCCACTCTGCGTCCTAGATAGCACCTTCTTGCCGCATCCTTAAAGGGCAGAAGAGGCAAGCAAGCTCTTTTATGAGATCACTAATCCCATTCACGAGGGCTTTGCTTTTAGAACCTAATCACTTATGAGAGACTCTGCTTCAATGGGATTGTTTTGACATATGGGTTCTGGGGGCCACCAACATTCAGCCTGTAGCAGTCGATGGCACGCCTGTGTGCACAAGTGAGGCTAAAATCCACCGCTGCCACTCACAGCTCAGAACTCCACACAGAGTGATCTTTTGTCTTCCTAGTGTGGAAGTGATTCGTCTGGGACAGAGTCACTTTATTAACTGGGACCTGCAGATGTACTATTCTGAGAAGGATACACCTGCAAAGGCAAGAACCACCACGCTGAATGAGCAGCTCGGGCAGATCCAGTACATCTTCTCTGATAAGACAGGGACACTCACGCAGAACATCATGACCTTTAAAAAGTGCTGCATCAACGGGCAAATCTATGGTGAGTGCGAGTGTGAAGGAGGGGGAAAGCCAGACCTTGGCCATTTCCTAAGTGGACTGCGAGCTCAGATGATCTTGTCTACAAGATGATTTCAGAGACATGCCTCTATCTACAAGACGCGGGTGTGTTTTGGGTCTGAAATAGAAGGAATGGTTGGCTGTTGAATTATGGTAGAAGATTCATTTCCTGGGTGCTGCCTAGAGCTGAACCTGCCACCCTAGAGTCACTTGTGCCCTCCCTATGCAGGTTGCTGCTGGCACAGGCACCCCAGCTGAGGGCTAAAGGGGCATAATGGACACTGCTGGGAACACACGCCTGGGAGAGGTCAGCAGATGGAAACAGGCACACGTTGCCAGGCACAGTGGCACAAGCCTGTAATCCCACAACTCTGGAGGCCAGGGCAGGAGGATCACAAGGTCCAGGCTAGTCTGGGCAACTTGGTGAGATTCTGTCTCAAAATGAGAAGGTCTGAGGATGTAGCTCAGTAGCGGAGAATTCTCTGGGTTCAATCCCCAGTAACACACACACACACATACACACAAGCACACACACACACACACACTCACACACACAAAGGTGCATGTCCCTCAAAAAACTAAATATTGAAATAGCCAACAATTCCACTTCTGGGTATATATTGTAAGAAAGTGAAATCAGAGATTCAAAGAGATATTCATACACCCACACTCATAGCAGCATTATTCACAATAGTCAAACTGTGGAAGCAACTCCAGTGTCCATTGATGGATGAATGTCTAAACAGAATGTGTGTGTGTTTATCTATAATACGTGTGTGTTTACATATGCATACATACATATGCATATATATGTACATACATATGTATATGTGTGTATATATGTGTGTGTTTATATGTGTATACATACACACATATACATACACACACACACACACACACACACACACACACACTTATGTATAGTGGAATATTATGTGTTTCCTTAAAAGAAAGGAAATTCTGATACATGCCACACGTGGATAAGCCCTAAGATCATCATACTAAATGAAATATGCCAAAACCAAAAAGGCATATGAGTCCACTTATATGAGGTACTTAGAGTGAACAAATTCATACGAACAATGTAGAATATTTACTAGGTCATTAGGGAATGGGGGCAGGGTAATAATAAATTATTGTTTAATGGGTACAGTTTTAATTATGCAAGGTAAGCACTCTTCTGGATGGACGTGGTGGTGATGGTTGCACAACAGTATAAATGTACTTAATGCCACTGAACTGTGCACTTAAGGGTTATAACGTTAAGTTTTATGTGTCTTTCAGCACAACTTTAGTAAAATTGATTTCTAATTTTCTGAAATATGTCTTACATTTAAAAGCAACATTAAGGCTAATCCTATATTTAAATAGAGTGCTTTTGAATAATTTAAGACAAGAATACAGCACATGAGTATTCTTTCCACTTATGGAAAACTTTATATTGTGAATGTGGTTTCATATGAGTGAGGAAGACTAGGAACCTGGTGGCAGGTATAGCATTTCAAAGCACAAGGAGGGTCAGGTATAGCATTTCAAAGGACAAGGCTCAAATCTCAAAAGAACAGAGAGGAACAGGCACTAGTATTTGAAACTCTAGTGAGGATGGCAAATTATTTTTGCGAAAAGTCACATAGCATATATTTTAACCTTTGTAGGCCCTATATGGTCTCTATTCTTTATTTTCAATTTTTATCCAACTCTTGAAAAAATGTGAAAACTATGTTAACTTCAGAACCATCCATGTGTAGGCTCTGAGGTGTGTGTGTGGGGGGGCCCCCTCTGGACACAAGTAAAGGAGACTTAATTTGTTTTGTCCTGTTTGTTTCTCAGGAGACCATCGAGATGCTTCTCAACACACTCATGGCAAAATAGAGGTGAGTCCTTTAGCATGAGGAACTGCTGGGATGCATATTAGTTTTCTAGAGCTGCCTTAACAAATTACCCCAAATGGGGAAGCTTAAGATAACAGAAATCCATTCTCTCATGGTTCTGGAGGCCATATGCCCAAATAAAGTTGTTGGCAGAGTCAAACTTCCCTGGAAAGTTCTAGTGAGAGCTCTTCTTTCCCTCCTCCTAGCTTCTGGTAATTGCCAGCAGTTCTTGGTGTTCCCTGGCTTGAAACCCAGGCCTCCAATCTCTGCCTCCATTGACACATAGTGCTCTCCTTGTGTGTCTGTCTCTGTGTGCAGATTTGTCTCTAATAGGACACCTGTCCTTCCATCCTAATCTCACTTGGCCTCAGCTTGGTTACATTTGCAGGAACCCTATTTCCAAATAAGGTGACATTCATAAGTACCGGCAGTTGGAACGTCTACATATCTATTGGGGGGACAAAATTCAACCCACCATAGGATGCTTTTTGTTTTAAGATAGGTGTAAACCTCTTATCACATAAGTCAAGAATGTACTAAAATCCACCAAACATGATTGTGGCAGCACATGCCCTTAATCCTATATACTTGGGGACTGAGGCAGGAGGATTTTAAGTTTCAAAACCAGCCTCAGCAACTTATTGAGACCCTGTCTCAAAATAAAAAATAAAGAAGGCCAGGCATGGTGGTCCACATCAGTATTCCCAGCTACTTGGGAGGCTAAGGCAGGAGAATTGCAAGTTCAAGGCCAACCTGGGCAAATTAATAAGCTCCCATCTCAAAATTTTAAAAAATTTTAAAATAAGCTGGGGAAGCAGGTCTGTGGTACAGCACTCTTTGGTTCAATCTCCTAGTATTACTAAATAAATAAAGCTGAGAAATGGGCTAAAATCCAAAATGTTATTTTTACATAATTAAAAACTTGACTTCAAAGAAAAGTTCGTATCACTTTTTAATCCAGTTTTTTTTTTTTAATCGCCTTTTTGTTTTCTTCTGAATTTCTTTCAGCAAGTTGATTTTAGCTGGAATGCATTTGCTGATGGGAAACTTGCATTTTATGACCATTATCTTATTGAGCAAATCCAGTCAGGGAAAGAACCAGAGGTCCGGCAGTTCTTCTTCTTGCTTGCTGTTTGTCACACGGTCATGGTGGAAAGAATTGATGGTGAGTGTTTCTCTGGCATCTCAGACTTTGGAGGCTAGATTTTTGGTTTGCAGACAACTCATGCTCTGCTTCCCATGCATGTTTAATGGTCTGCATGTAAACTCAAACAGTGGATATTTGAGCACCTGGCGCTAGATGGTATATGGAATAAAAAAGATTTCTCTGAAGTTTACATCTGATTCACAATTATAACTCTGGATGTGTTTATCACTTTGTAAATGAAACTTTATCATTAAAAGTAATGATTGGCTCTTGAATTAGGATAGAATCAAACTCTTTCTACCATATTACTAATGTGTGTTGCCAATGTAAAAATCAGGCCTTATTTGTATTGCAAGTAGACTTTAAACTTGAACAGACTTTTCTACAAAATGATTTCAGAGATCTGTTTTTACTTCCTCAATTCCGATATGTTTGGGGCTTGAACGTATCAGCCAAAGCCTGGATCTCTTTAAGGTCTCTTTCTCATTTGAAAGTGCATTTTCATGGGAACAAGCAAGGCTGAAGTTCATTTTAAAATCCAGTTTGTGCCAACTGTGCTAACAGCATATTCATCCAGTATCATGAAAACAAATTGTTTTGTCATACATGGACATAACAAATTATTTGGATTCAAATGGACATTGTAGAAAGAGCAAAAGGAATTCTTTTGATATATCTATGGTGGTGCACAGTCTGCCTTCTCTTCATTCATCCACTTTACCCCATTCTCTACGTTTTACTTTAATCACCGCAGTACATAAAGTCCCTCAGTGAAATTCCTATCTTTGTTTCATATGTAACTGATATAAAATCTCCAGGAAAGGAACAGGCCTAAAAACTTAAATATGTAGAAGCCGGATAGGATATCTTTCAGCAAGTTTCAAAAAGGCCCTTCTCCAAGGTGAATTTAATAGTATAATAAAGTGAGATGTGAGAGTTCAAAGTGGGATGGATCCTGTTAGCAGCGAATGGGGACAGGTGAAAAGAGCTGACGCCAGGTCATGAATTGCCAAAACAGAGGTCAAAGTCTGTTTAAATAGCCAAGCAAATTTTACTTGCACGATAAGAATGAAATATAATTTTAAGCATCCTGCTTCCCTTAGGTTCTGACTCATTAGTAAAACTCTTCTTCTTTTCTTTGAGTGCTAACTGGACATTTTAGGCCAATACCCATTAACCTTACAGTTCCCATTTGTTCCCACTTGGATGTTACTGGCAGAGCCCTGGACCCTGTGTTCCAGGTGAGCCCGCCCAGGTTCGGGTCCTTCCTGCACACCTGCTTCTTCAGTGTTGCAGTGAGGAGGCTGGTGTCCAAAGCCTCTTCCAGCATCACATTCTGCTGCTCTTTGTCACATTGACAGCTGAGGTGAAGGCCCGGATGTCCTGAGGAGTCCTTCAGCCACTGGGAATGAAGACAAGTTAAATTTCTAGGTGCAGGAGGTTAGAGAAGAAAATGGTTTGGTCTTTGATCCATAAAGAACCAGGAAAGAGTCCTTTGGAGGGACGTTGGGGCCACACTCTCAAATTTTATAGCAAAGGGAATTCAGACCCAGAAGGCACTAGGATCCTGCCTGAGGCCCTCCAGCAAACTCATTCTAGTGTGGTCCTTGGTGACTGCCCCTTCACACTACGCCCTGATTTTCTCCCTTTTATAAGAATGATGGAGATTAAGTTATTTCTTATTATGTATAACATCATCAATGGAAGGAGGAGATCCTTTCATATATGTGGCCACAAACTTCGGACTTCAGCAGTCCGTGTGGCCTGTGTGTTGCAAACATTAAGAGGCCATGTATGGAGACCCTTGCCCTAGTTTTTTGTTACTCTGGAATCAATTAGGGCAACCTGGCAGTTTGAAGTACCTGCTTATAAGCTCCCAATTCTGTAGGTCAGAAGTCTGAGCTTGGCTGTGACCAAGTTCTCTGCTCAGCATCTCACTAAAATCAAGGTGGAGCCATGTTCTCATCTGGAGCTCAGTGTCTTCTTCCAAGCTTATGTAGTGGGGCAAGATTCAGTTCTCTGTGGTTGCAGGACTGAGGTCCCCATTTCCCTGCAGACTATCAGATGGGCTTGCTCTCTACTCCTGGAGGTTGCCCTCAAGTCCTTGCCAAAAGTCCTTGTCGATTGGTCCCTCATCCTCAAAACCAGTGATAGAGACTCTGCCTTACATTGAAACCCTCTCAGGATTCAAATCTCTCTCACAAGGCAAAGCCCTTGGCCCTTTAAGGGCTCACCTAATTAGGTTCAGAACCTTTGGATAATCTTCCTATTTTAGGGTCAACAGAGTAGGACCTAAATTAAATTTGCAAAATCCCTTCATAGTAGCCCCTAGGCTAGTGCTTGACTAAATAGCAGCAGAAGGTGTATGTCTGCCATTGGGGTGGGAACCTTGGGCGATGGAAACTCCTGCACCCATAGGCCCTATGAGAGCAGAGTGGGAAAGGCTTGGGAGCCTCTTCTTTGCCTGGATGTCTTGAATCAGTGAGCAGAGAGCTGGCTCTAGGAGGCCTCAGCCTCACATTGGGTGCGATATTCTAGAGCAGAGAGACAACAGCCCATGGGGAGGCTGGGGGAATGGATTAGGGTGGGTTCTTGGGCAGGATGAGAAAGTCACAAATATGGGAGACATTTGGTAAATGATTTGAAGGGGATGAGAGGATTGTGGGGAAAGAGGCATCTGAAGGTTTTAAGGCTGGTGAGTGGAAGATTTGAGATACTATTTTTAGCCAGAAGAAGCGAGGAGATTAGGATAATGAGTTTATAAGAGGTGACAGTTCTGATTTTAGCATTTTTTTTTAAACATCAATTTCACGATGCACAAATTAGTCTGTAAAAGGGAAGAATGTCTCTCTGGTTGCCTTAAGTGTATGGTAAAGAGTTCTCTTCAGGCATTTGTTAGCCAGGTTTCTTCCTGAAAACATAAGGTTGAAGTTTGGACAGGGTCTTCCTAGTCAGCCCGTCTGTGACTCCATTACCAGATCATAATGGAAGGGTTTTCTTTTTTATTTAATGATAAAGATATCAAGGTGTTGGCTCCAGATAGAGTTGCCTCACTCAAGGAAAGTTTGCCATGTTTTATTATTTTGTTTCTTGCCTCTGTGAGAAGCAAGTTTGCTGTTGATATTGTGTAAAGTGTCTCGGCGCAGTGAAGGGAGGCACTTTGTTCTCATTGCTGCTTGCTTAGCTCTGGGTAAACAGTTTGCCTCTGGCATTTGTGCATGTTTGTAGAATGACTGGATTTAGCAAGTACGTTTATAACTTCTGGTGTATGACTTTCCAGATGAACAAATAGACAGCCTACAGTGCCATCTTTAATTATTAATTGGAAAATGATTAATGATGCCTTAATTAGAACAAATTATCTGCAGCAGCTTGAGAAGGAAGGAGAATGGGCAGGGCAGTTTAGTTCTAAGTCATCGCCCTGGAGCAGCCTGCCCTGCCAAGCACATTGAGGTGGGAAGAACTGCCCATGTGCCCATGGTATGCATCTGGTCACCCTGTGTTGGAAAACTAAATACTCTTTTCCATAAAAATTCCTCTGGCTATGTTGCTTTGAAGCAGAATAATTAGGAAAGAAAATAGAAAATCTTGGGTAGGCAGAGTATTTTTTTAAAACTTTTTAACTGCAGTATAATGTGTGTATAGAGTCATGCCCATGGCTATCCACAGCTTATAGCCTTTTATGGGCACCCAGACTTATTTTAAAAAACAGTATAACTAATGAGAACAAAGAAAATATATAAACTATCAACCCAGAAGTCCCTTTCATACTCCTTAAAGTTATTATCCCTCCAGGAAAATGATCTCCTAACTTTGAATATCAGGGGTTAGCATTGTAAGTTTTTCAGATTACGTCAGCAGAATCTGTGCTCTTTAGTGTCTGGCTTCTTTTACTCAGGATTGTGAGATGTATCCTTGTCCCTGTGAATAGAAGGCAGTTTCCCACTATTTAATTTTTAAAAATAAAGAAACTGATCAGAGGGACAAAGTTTTTTTTTTTTTTTTTTATGAGACTATAGCTGTGGTGAAATAAATACACTCTTCTAAAGTGGGATCAATGGGCATGACCCTCTTGAAAAATAAATTAGTAATATGGGTTTTCAAATAATAAATGTAGGGCTGGGGGTGTAGCTCAGAGGCAGAGCACTCGCCTAGAAGGCATGAGGCCTGGATTTCATCCCCAGTCCACCAAAGGAAGAAAAAAAATCAGTGTTCTTTAACTCAATGGTTTCACTACTATGAACCAGTCCTTAAAAAAAACAGAGACAGAAAATATTTGCACACACATGCACAATGGTTATTACAATGTTATTTTTTCTTTTTATTTTTTGGTACCGGGGATTGAACCCAGGGGCACTTAACCACTGGGCCACATCCGCAGCCCCCTTTTTTATAGTTTATTTAGAGATAGAGTCTCACTAAATTTCTGAGGCTGGCTTTCAGTTTGTGATCCTCCTGCCTCAGCCTCTGGAACCAGGCATGTGCCACTGTGCCCTGTTTATGATGTGATTTCTGAGAGCCAAAATTTTTGGAAATAAACTAAGTGCCAATAAAGGAAAAATGGCAACCTGTTCACATTCATTAAAAGATTGTTTATGAAGATTCTTTAAAGATATGACAACTTGCTCAAATATAACATTAAAATAGCCAGGTTGTGAATGTCTACCCAGCATGACAGAAACTATTCCAGGAATAGACGTTTTTCAAAGACTGAATGTCATGATAAAATGTGGGTAGCAGAATTATGGGAATGTCCCCCTCTTCTTGGCTAGTTGTTTTATTTCTGGTTTCTGGATTTAGCAAGTACGTTTGAACTTACACTTCAAAACAATAGTTCCGAATTTAACAAGTTTCAATTTGGGTGTGATCCTTGGGAGCCCAGGGCTGGTGTCTTGGGAATGTGTTCAGCTGTGCTAAGGAACCTCAGTGGGCACCCCCCCCCCCCCCCCCCGGAGGTAAGTCCTGCATTTAGTTTTACAGCTTTTCTGGTTTTTTTTCCTTCCCTTGTTAGGTCAGATCAACTACCAGGCGGCTTCTCCCGACGAGGGCGCCCTGGTCAATGCCGCCAGGAACTTCGGCTTTGCCTTCCTGGCCAGGACGCAGAACACCATCACCATCAGCGAGCTGGGCACCGAGAGGACCTACAGTGTTCTTGCCATTTTAGACTTCAACAGCGACCGAAAGCGAATGTCAATCATTGGT
Source organism: Callospermophilus lateralis (assembly GCF_048772815.1). Classification (NCBI taxonomy): domain Eukaryota; kingdom Metazoa; phylum Chordata; class Mammalia; order Rodentia; family Sciuridae; genus Callospermophilus; species Callospermophilus lateralis. The sequence goes on from NC_135321.1 coordinate 17,127,307, forward strand.
AGGTCCCCCACGCGTGGCTGGACGCAGGGTCGTCTTTGTCCGTTTTATTTGGTGACGCCAGGATAAGGCAGGTAATGAGAGGACCATTTTGGCTCCTGGGAGATTCCTACAGACTTTCCGAAAGGGGTGTTGTTTCTCTACACTTCACCACGTCACTGTGCCAAGGGGCGGCTACGGTGTATCTGCACCTGGCAGAGGCTGGGGCTGTTCTCCGCTGCAGGCGGCTTACACACCTCTCTTCTGAGCGAGGCTGTGCTTATGAATCAAAATCGCACCTCCAGGCCACCAAGTGGGCTGAGGATTGCTTCCTAATTGTTTTTTTCCAGTTAATACTTTGAAAGGATTCCAAATTTACAGAAAAAAATTCAAGGATGGTTTAAAGGGCTGTTGTGTACTGTTTAATATTCACCAGTTGTTAATATTTATCACATTTTCTTTGCCAATTTCATCATAGAATATATATATATATATCCTTTGAATCATTTGAGAATAGGTTACAGACCCAATGCCTCTTTCCTCCAAATAGGTTAATAAGTATTTCCTAAGAACAGGAGTCTGCCTCCTCCATCGTGCCTCTCTCTGTCTCTCTATGTATGTCTCTGTGTGTATGAATGATGGAAATCTGAGAATTTAACCCAATACAGCATTATCATCTAATCCACAGACTTCTGGAAATTGTACTAGGAAATTTATTTATTTATGGCTTTTCTGGTTCTCTCCATTCCTCCCTCTTTCTCTATTCACTCCCCTCTTTTCACCTTGATCTTTTTCTGGTCCAGGGTTCAATCCAGCGTGGCACATGGTATCTGGTGATCATGAGTCTGAATCAGAAACAGTTCTTCAACCCTGTTTTGATCTTTCATATGTTGACATTTATTATACGTTGCCCAGTTATTTTGTAGAATGTCCCCCAGCCTGGTTGATCAGTTGTCCCCTCAGAATTAGATCAGGTTGGGCATTGTGGTAGTGACACTTTAGAAGGCACATGATGTTGGTTTGCCTCATTCATGGTTTGCCTCATTCACGTTTGTTGGGATCACTTGATTAAGGTGGTGTCCACAAGCCTTCTCCACTGTGCTGTGAATGTTTAAACCGTAGAAACCCATAGGTTTACCTGTGTACTGAATTCCCATTTTACTAATTGCTTTCTGCGTGCCTGGCACTGATCTGGACTGATTATTGTGCCTAGCATCTACCTTGGAGAACCTAAAGTCTAGTTGTTGATCACACTCAAGCTGATTGGATTAACATGCAGATTTAAAAAAAATAAGAAAACACTCATAGGAGTCATGTTATGTCCTGAGCTTTGAAGGCAGTAAGTAATATGAGTTGATAGGTAAGAAAAGTTCCTGCTGGTTTGGAATGAACATAGAAAATCCTGTGGAAGAAAGCAGTTAGTACAGGACAGCACATTGTAGGCAGTCTGTACATTTTTTAAATCCAGGGGTGCTCTACCATTGAGCTACATTCCAGCCCCTTTTATTTTTTGAGACAGGCTGTTACTAAGTTGCCCAGTATGGCCTCCAATTTGTGATCCTTTTGCCTAAGCCTCCCCAGTAGTTTGAATTACAGTCATGTGCCACCACACCAGTGTCTAAATATTTGTTAAAAGAGTAAGTAAGGATACCACCAGGCATGGTGGCACATGCCTGTAATCCCACTGGCTCTAGAGGTTGAGGCAAATTGCAAGTTCAAAGCCAGCCCCAGCAAGGCGCTAAGCAACTCATTGAGACCTCTCTCTTTTTTTAAATTAATTTTTATTTATATATGACAGTGGAATGCATTAGAATTCTTATTACACATATAGAGCACAATTTTTCATATCTCTGGTTGTATACAAAGTATATTCACACTAATTCATGTCTTCATACATGTACTTTGGATAATAATGTCCATCACATTCCACCATTATTTCTAACCCCATGCCCCCTCCTTTCTCCTCCCACCCCTCTGCCCTATCTAGAGTTTGTCTATTCCTCTCATGCTCCCTCTCCCTACTCCACTATGAATCAGCCTCCTTATATCAGAGAAAACATTCAGCATTTGGTTTTCTGGGATTGGCTAACTTCACTTAGCATTATCTTCTCTAACGTCATGTACTTACCTGCAAATGCCATGATTTTATTCTCTTTTATTGCTGAGTAATATTCCATTGTGTATATATGCCACTTTTTTTTTTTTTTAACCAACCTAGAGACCCTGTCTCTAAATAAAATACAAAATAGGGCTGGGGATTTGGTTCAGTGGTCGAGTGCCCCTGAGTTCAATCCCCAGTATCAAAAAAGAAAAAAAAAAAAGTAAGGTTATGGAAACATATTCATTTTGCTATTACATTCAATGTAGACAAAGGCTTACCAACTTTGTTGATGGTAGCACTTCTAGATGCATTGACTGTTTTAAGATGAGTGAATTAGGAGCACAGTAACACTTCAAAGTAACTTTATCAATGTAGTTTTCTATGAAGAAATCAAACTTAACTTTGTTGTGTGTTTTATCTTCCCTTACTCCCAGTAAGAACCCCGGAAGGCAACATCAGGCTGTATTGTAAAGGTGCTGACACTGTCATTTATGAACGGTTACATCCAATGAATCCTACAAAGCAAGAAACACAGGATGCCCTGGATGTAAGTCTCACTTTTATTCTTCTTGCAAGATTTTGTTTCTGATGCTGACTCTTAAGTTCACGTGAAAGCTTTTCTTAACTCTTGACCCTCCCCTAGCTTTGGTGTCATTGAGTGGAAACATCACCAAGTAGAAAAGTGGCCACCTGGGTTCTAGTTCTTCCCTTGCTGGTGATGTTCTTGGAAATGACCATGGAGCCAGCCCTTTCCCAGCATCCAGGTCTGTAGGACAGATGCAGGGGAATGTGCCGGGTTTCTGTTCATGACTAAAAGGCTCAGGGGTCACTCCAGTTGAACTGGGCTGACTGGGCTGCGCAAAATAACCACACAAGAGACACAAATACCTTTTTCTTTGGGGTTGCTGTGACAGCTCCTCTAACCTTAAGGGTCCGCAGGAAGAGAGAGAGAGAGAGAGAGAGAGAGAGAGCACACCCGCTGATCCCTTTTATTGAGGAGAAGCTATTCAAATGAGACAAGGGGTCAGGTTTCAGGGGGCTAAGTCTATGTCCACTGTCAGCAGGTTGACTGACATCTATGTAGGCCACACCCAAGGGCACAGTAAGAGAAGGGGACACACACAAGGCACTTCCATGGAACATTCTATCCTAAACAGAGCAAGGGGTAATATTACAAAGGAACAGGTGAGCATAGCTTCACCCATGGGGCTGTAGAAAGAAACAGCCGGGGCACAAAGACACAGTCACTCGAACCCTAGAAGAGCAGGGCAGTCTAGCAGCATGGGTGCCTGACACCGCAGCATGGGTGCCTGAGGCCACATCGCCCAGCAGGGGAGTTAACTCAGTCATGTGAGAGGTTGGTCTCCCACAGGAATGGCTAGTCTCTCTTCCAGTTATCCTGAGCCAGCTACAGCTATGCTAAGCTGTAACCTTACCATCTTTGTGGCTTCCTAGAGCTCTACCCTCTTCTAGGTACAGGGGAAGAAACAGAGGCATCCTGTTTGGCAGAGGTTAAGAAAGCAGTGCGCTGGATCATGGCGTTTGTTGTTTTTGCAGTGCTGGGGATCAAACCCGGGCTCACACATGATAGCAAGCACTTTACCACTGAGTTACATCCCCAGTCCTTTTTATTTTTTAAATTTTGAGTCAAGGTCTTGCTCGAAGAGGCTGGCCTGAAACTTGCTGTCCTCTTGCCTCAGCCTCCCAGGAAGCTGAGAGTCCAGGTGTGCACACACACACCCCCCACCCCTGCTGAATCATTGAGTTTGATGCCACAAAACAGTTTGGTCTTAATTACTTCAAAGCCCTTATCTTAGGAAGCTGTGGGCACAGTCCATTGGTATTGTCACCACTAGAATGGTTTTGAACTTGCACTTTAGGAATTGCCCGCCCATCCTCAAATGGTTTTGGTTCTGCATTGCTGATGGCAGTGAGGGCTGGAGATCAGCGAGAACTCGTGTCCCAGTTCAGTCTCTTTAGTAGTTTTGTGTGGGGAAAAAGAATACTTATCATATCATATGCATCGTTAATCTCCCATGTGAAAGAGGAAGGAAATCATTCCAACCATGGCAGGTCATTGTAAAAGAAAGCATCTCGCTCAGTTCCCAGCACTTAGGAGGTACTTAATAAAGGGTGGTTTCTTCCTTTTAACCATCAGTTGAGGCTCAGAGCCTGCCAAAGGTGTTCAGAGAGAAGCTTAATAAACCTGTTGTTTACCAAGAGGGGTCACGTTTTCAGATTAGGTACTGATGCTGATGCTAATGCAGTTAAAATGGATGAATTCTCATGGGGGTGCGACAGTGTCAATCTAATCAACCAAATATAGAACCTTTCAAAAAAATCTCTGAAAAGTGAATACTCGATTGGGTCAGTTCTGACATCTTGGCTACATAAGAAGTAACAATGAAATAATAGAAGATTTTTACTGGTTCGTATTAAAGTTATTTAAAAGTGGCTTAAATCTGTTCGAATTTCCAAATACTCTTTTTCATTAAAATGTTTGATCTCAGATTTAACAATGGCTCATGGATTTTAGAATCGGTTTGAGGATTAGTGTTTGGTTGCAAGTTCACAGTTGATTGGACTTATAACAGAGTTTGTGGGAACAAGTTATAAAATTATTGGGTCTGTATTTACAACATCATTACACCTTTTGTCTGTTATTTTTAGTCTTTAAAAAAAGCTGTTTTTTTTTAACTCTAGTGACTTAATTTAGAAGAAAGGTAGACTTTTCACTTTAACCATTTTGGGAAGTAGAAATATAGTCCTGGAACCCTGGTGATGCTTACAAAAAACAAAGTCTATTATAACACAAAGTTTAATTCCTCTATAGAATCCTTCACATTTCATAGTCTCTTTTATAATTCTCTTAGTACCTTACTTCAAAGTAAGAGTTCAAACTTGACCTTGAACTAAACATAAAATTAAATATTCTTGCATCGGTGGATTGTCTTTTAAATAAAACAGATCTTTGCGAATGAAACTCTTAGAACCCTGTGCCTTTGCTACAAAGAAATTGAAGAAAAAGAATTTGCAGAATGGAATAAAAAGTTTGTGGCAGCCAGCGTGGCCTCAACCAATCGAGATGAAGCTTTAGATAAAGTATATGAAGAGATTGAAAGAGACTTAATTGTGAGTTTTAAACTTAACATTATTTTCCTTGATATTCTAAACAAAGCAAAATTTTTATTAAGTTTTATTACATTTTGATCTCATGCTTGAAAGATTATTCTAACTCCAGCAAATGAAATTGGAACAAAGAAAGTAGGTTATTTGAATTTCTTCTGTTCTGATAACAGAATAGACATTGTCATTTTAGAAACCAAAAGAGAAAAACCTATAGAGAAATGTTCTGAGTTAATCTAATTCCATGATTTTTATATCACTTATTAAAATGCATTATGATTTTATAGGATGTCAAACCAGCACTTATTTATTTGTGAAAATTACTGAAACAATTTATGTTTTGAAATATATTGAAACAAAAAAAAACCACCATTTCTAAATGAAATTTTTGAAAATTTAGTTCTTATTGCCTGTAGTGTTTAGATTAATGGAAAAATGTTCAATAGCCAGTATTTCCCTTTGGCCAGAGGGATGGGCTCATATCTATAAAGCAGCAAGTACACAATAATAGTGTGGTTTTAATTTCTGATTTTGTCCTTGCATTTTTTTTTTTTTGTCTCAGCTAATTAATTAGTTCATTCTCCAAGAAAAAAAAATATTTGGTTGTTTTTCTTTGCAGTAAGTGTGAAGCATGGTGGTAGCCTTCCCTGCCATGCTGGCCACTGGCTGTGGTAGAACACCAATTGGGGTACATAATTAGTCCTTCTCTTTAGAGGCTGGTGAACTATACCTACAGACAAGTTTTTGGTTTATTTGCTAATTCCTTCTTTTCAAATGTACATTCCAGCTATTGGGAGCTACAGCTATTGAAGATAAACTGCAGGATGGGGTCCCAGAAACCATATCAAAACTTGCAAAAGCTGACATTAAAATCTGGGTGCTCACTGGAGACAAAAAGGGTAACTCATTTATGTGGGGAAGTGTATCTATTAATTCACAAATATTTAGAACTGCTGTTTCCTTTGCCCCCGATGACTTTCTCAGACTTTCCATCCTGTAGGGACACCAGCTATTTCTTTGGAAGGGAGAGATTTTCTCTTAAAACCCTCCTCTTATCCCATCCCTCTCTGATTATGTTCTTCTCTGAATTCCCTCTATAGCAGAATCAGTTCCTTAAGATTTAGCTCCCGATTGCATCCTGCTGGTTGTCTATCTTTTCGGCCAGATGTGCACTCCTATCCTGAAAGGTGATCCCTTCTGTCTTCCTAGTGCTTTGCCATTTGGGGGCATAGAGAACAACACAAAGTGCTGAATGACATCAACTCTTGTTATCTTGCTCCTTTTATGGCTTGGAAATTACAATTAAAATTTTTTACCTGGGCAAATTTTTTAATTCTTAAATTTAGAGCTCAACAAGTTGCTGTTTGATATCCATACTTTGTTCTGCAAGCCTCTCACAGGAAACTGGATAATGTCTGTTTCTCTGCCATCATCAATGGGCTACACAGTCTGAAAGCACAGCCCTGGACTTTAATAACTACCAAATGGGTGGTTATGGAAAAAAAAGGGGGAACGTGTCATTAGTAGGCACCCCATGTGAGGACTGATGGAAACATTATCCTTCCCCTTATAACATAACAACATGTTCAGAGCATGTCAGTATTTTAATGAACATTCATTTATTAAATAATCAATTTAAATAGTTGATAATATGGCAATTTATTATTAAAAACATCTCAAACCAGACTTTGACTTTCACTTATTATAGGGAAAGGAATTGACTCATTTATAAGAGTTCTATGCACTGCTGTAGAAAATAGCGTATTTGATTGAATCTGATCATGTTCATGAATTGAAGGAAATTACCATTGTAGGTTGAGTATCCCTAATCTGAGATCCAGAATGCTCAAAATCTGAAACTTTTGGGGGTGCTGACATGATACCGCAAGTGGAAAATTCCACACTTAGGATCTCATGTGACAAGTCACAGTCAAAATGCACCTGTACTAAAAATAACTATAAAATTACCTGCAGGGGCTGGGGATGTAGCTAGTCATAGAGCACTTGCCTAGTATGTAAGTGGCTCTGGGTTTGATCCCCAGTACTGCAAAACAAAAACAAAACAAAACAAAATTACCTTCAGCCTATTCAGCCTTTGGGTATAAGGAATATGTAAAACATAAATAAATTTCCTAATTAGATTTGTGTCTCATCATCACAGCATCTCCATGTGCGTGTGTGTGTGTTCCAAAATAAAAAAAGAACAAAAAATTCAAAAATCTAAAATACTTCTGGTCCTGAGCATTTCAAATAGTAGATGTTCAACTTGCAGTAGATAGAAATTGTTTAGCTCAACAATAGGAATGACATTGGACTTGGTTTTATCTGTTGTAGAAACTGCAGAAAACATAGGATTTGCTTGTGAACTTCTGACAGAAGACACCACTATCTGCTATGGGGAAGATATAAAGTAAGTAAAGGGCCTGTGGCATGAGATCATGCAGCTGCTCATTTCACAAAGGCAACACTAGTGGCAGAGGCAGCACAGATGGAGAAATAGGGGTGGGGGTCTGTTACCTGAGACAGTCTCCTCCTGCTTAAATGAAGCAAGAGAACATCGGGCAGTTCCCAGCTATCATGGTGCAGTCTTATTTTGATCACATTTTAGTTTTAAGGAAAACTTTCGAGGCCACTTCCTCCATTCCTTAGAGCCCTTGGTGCTTTTTTGTCTGCTGAAAAAGGGAACTGAGCCTATGGTATCATTAGCAAATTAATATGACTTACGTTTTGTCTGTTGGAGGGATTTTATTTTTTGAAAGTGAAATGAGAGGAAAAAAAAAAGAAAAAGAAAAACACCACCTTGTCCCAGAAGGAAAGTTTGGAAGGTTACATTGTCATTTATAGTCTAGCTAGAGGAGGCAATCCTGGTATTTCAAACCTTAGCTTATGCTAGAACATTGGTCATCTCTGAATCAGAGTTGCAGAAGACCTGGAAACATATGATGCAAAAGTCCCTGTCTTGTTACAGAGCTATAAATATAATGTACACAGTTACCATGATGGCTTTACAGTTCCACTTATTCCTCAAGCTTTATCCTATAGTGCCTGTCTCAGGCTGGCACAGGGTCAGATTAAGCTGTTAATGTATATACTTGCTGGGCTGCTGGTCCTTACTAGTCTTCTTTCTAATGATGATAATAAAGCTTTTGTGAGTCATTCCAGTATGAGAGGCACTCTGCTAGATTAGACAAAATTGGTAGTCTTATACTCTGAATCAGCCCTGTTTGAATAGAGGCACATAAACCATGCCTCTTTGAGCTTTTAGGTTTTAAAAGGTAGCAACGGACAAATAAATGCTTCATATGTTTACTTAAGTAGTTTTCGATTGCAAACAATATGGTTAATTACCATATGGTTTTGTTTATTTTTTGTAGATGGGGGTTTTAACAAATTTCTGGTCTTTCTTTTAAAAGTGGGCCCTAAGCTAAATTAAAAGATAAAATTTATGCAAATAATAAATTTTATGATCATGCTTGTAGCCAAGTTTCCCTTTATAGAGAGATGAATTATCTTTCTAGATGGTGCCTGAAATGATGATTCCTATAAAATAGCGTAAATAAATTCCTATTTTCTTCACTTTCAGTTTTTTTATCATTTGTCTTGATTTTTAACTGATTTTCCAACTGAAAATGAGAATTAAATGAATGTGGAAAAGGGTAATAAATACCTAATCTTCTAGTTTGGTGGTTCTTAATCAGGGAGTGGGGGTTATTTTGCTTTCCAAGGATTGCTTGGAAATGTCTGCAAACATCTTTGGTGGTCCCAACAGGGGAGAAGGGGTGCTACTGGCTTCTAGTGGGTTGAGGCCAGAGATGCTATAAAACATCCTACATGTGTTCTTCCTAAAATAAGCATCCACATACAACAGACATCAACAGTGTCAAATCTGAGAAACCTGCTTTTGAGGTGTGCATGAGGAGCAGAGAAAGTCTCCCATCAACTTGCTGTAAACAAATCACATCACCTCTCTTGACTTGATTTCTTTATTTGCAACATGAAAAGGTTGTGCAAGAAGGCCCCTTCCCTCCAAAATCCCATGACTCATTTTTCTATCACATAGAAGTGTTACATGTCATCTTATCAATGATTTGTTGATATAAAGTATTGAGAATTTTTAAAAGCAGACATAATTGTATGGGGAAGTTAGTTTTTCTCTGCCAAACAGCAGCCAGGGTATTAATTTAGATGGAGATTGCCTTCCCTTTGTTGCTTATGAACACAGTGTGACCTGTTTCTTCCTTTGGTTGCTTTTGGCAAATTATGAAGTACCAAGAACTTGGTGCCACATAGTATAAGATTATATGTCACCCAATTAAAAAAGGATCAAAGAATTTTTAGAAGACATTCCTCCAAGGAAGATATGCTAATGGCTGAAAAGCTTGTGAAACAATGTTCAAATTAAAACCAGTGATATCGTCTCATTTTTATTAGGATGGGGACAATCAAAAAAGAAAAAGAAAATAGCAAGTGTTGGTGAGGCTGTGCAGAAACTGGAACATTTATCTACTGCTGGTGGGAATGTAAAATGACGTAGTCACTATGTAAACTGGTATAGGGATTCCTTAAAAAAATTAGAAATAGAGTTACCATGTGATCTAGCAATCTCACTTCTGAGTATTATACTCAAACTAAAAAAACGTTTTAAAAAATTGAAAGCAGGGTCTTGAAGAGATATATGCATACCATATTTATTACAGCACTATTCACAAGAGTCAAGCAACCCAGGTGTCTACCAGTGTTAAGAATGGTTGAATAAAAAATGGAATATTATTTGTCCTTAAAAAGGAAGAAAAATTATGACATACATTATAATATAGATGAATCTTGAAGATGTTATTAAATGTAATAAGCCAGTCACTAAATGATAAATACTATATGATTTCACTTAAAAATAGATAAAATGATAAGTCTTAAGTTGTCTTTATCAGAATTTTTTTTTTAAATATGTCAAAATTGGGGCTGGGGATGTGGCTCAAGCGGTAGCGCGCTCGCCTGGCATTCGTGCGGCCCGGGTTCGATCCTCAGCACCACATACAAAGATGTTGTGTCCGCCAATAACTAGAAAATAAATATTTAAAAATTCTCTCTATCTCTCTCTCTCACTCTCTCTTTTAAAAAAAATGTCAAAATTATCTAATAGTGTAGGGCCTGTTTATGGTTTTGTACTTTAAGTACTTCAATTTATTTTTCTCCAGTTCTCTTCTTCATACAAGGGTGGAAAACCAGAGAAACAGAGGTGGAGTTTATGCAAAATTTGCACCTGTTGTGTACGAACCTTTTTTCCCACCTGGTGAAAACCGTGCTTTAGTCATCACCGGTTCTTGGCTGGTAGGTACCATTAGTGTGTCTGGGTCTTTGGCTCAAATGAAAAAAAGTTCACTTTGGACCAATTTTAGATGGTGTTACATATTTGTTAATGCTAACTTAAAAATCTCTTAGCCTATAAATTCAAGTGTGATTTCCCAAGTTTGAAGCTTAATTTTACAGGACATATGAAAGCAATTATACCAAACAGGTAACAGTGGTTATCTTGGTTTATTAATTAATGAGTAATTTTCATTTTGTTATTTGTAGATTTTCGTATTCTCCAGATTTAGGTCATAAATGTTCTGTCATTAGAACAATATAACCAATGATGTAATCCACAAACTCTCCTGCACGAAACTTAAGTCTTGGAAATGATGATAACCTTTGGTGTAAAAACTAAAGTGACCTCAATCCTCTCCATGATTTCACAGAATGAGATTCTTCTAGAGAAAAAGACCAAAAGAAATAAGATTCTGAAGCTGAAGTTCCCAAGGACAAAAGAAGAGAGACGGATTCGAACCCAAAGCAAGAGAAGGCTCGAGGCTAAGAAAGAGCAGCGGCAGAGGAACTTTGTGGACCTGGCCTGCGAGTGCAGCGCTGTCATCTGCTGCCGTGTCACTCCCAAGCAGAAGGCCATGGTGGTGGACCTGGTGAAAAGGTACAAGAAGGCCATCACACTGGCCATTGGAGATGGAGCCAACGACGTGAACATGATCAAGAGTGAGTTGCGCCCAGGTGGCCCATAAAACCCAACTAGAAATAGCAGGAGTGTTTTGGGGGTGGGGGGTCATTTCTTCAGCTTTCATTGTGGAAGTTTTCATAAAGCAGGTGTTTAAGGAAGGCACTGGGTCACCCCTGTGCCCATGCCCTTGCCCTGGGGAAGCCAACAGACTATCCAGGAGGAGTGGGCAGGACTCACAGGGGGACTTAGGATGCCCAGCAGAAGATGAGTTCTCCAGGGTGAATTTATCATTATTTGTTTCCTACTTTTTCCTGTTTGATGTGACTTTTCCCCCCTCTTGCCAGATCTTCTCCTTTATTTCTTTAAGCTTATTTAAAACCCAGATATTTAATAAGTTTTGCAAATAGTTCTGCTAAGCTCAGCATAAACTGGTGAACTCTCTCTGGTATTCATTTGGGGAATATTATTCTCTCTCATCTGCGCACTTCTCGAGGGCTTTCTTCTTACCTTTGGCAAATTTATTGGAACTTCACCACTGGGTCACGTCAGAGAAGTCTGAAGTAACATGTTTAACTTTGAAATAAAACTCCAGCATGGTCTCACCATCCTGACTGACCTCCCAGAAGACCACCCTGGGTCACTTTACTGGATGGAAGACCCTCGGTACTTGCCACTAATGGACTGAGTTCTAGTGTGGAGAAATGAAGCTGTGCTGGTAGTAAAGCATGCACAACAAACCTGTGGCCCTCAGCCCATGTCTGAGTCTGTCCTCTTCTCTCCCTGTAGCACTATAAGAGAAGACAGGTAGAATAACCCTTATGTGTATGCCTGGGACCAGAAATGTTTCAGATTTTAGAAATTTTCAATTTGGGAAAATTTGCATAGACCTGACTCTTTAAACGCTGTTCAAAAACTTGGGAGATCCTGGGGCATTTGGGATTTTGCAATTGGGGATGCTCAATTTATATCATGTAATGAAAATGCCCAAACTAATGAGACCTTAGCACTTGGGCTTATGATCAGGCCTGTCTTTTCATCTGAAAACAAGAAACATATCTCCAATGTCACCTCTAGCTCTATGATATTATTATTCTTGTTGTTATTAAGGTGAACTATTATATGACTGTACTATATAAGCATGTCTTGTTGTGCTGGGTATTTTAAATGCATTATATATAACTAGATCTTAATTGAGCTATGTTGTGACTCATGAGGCCATCTTTTTCTTTTCTTACAGTTTTCTCCTCCTCCTCCTCCTTCTCCTTGATAGATACTAAGAATATTCCGACTTTATCTTCCTCCCCAGGAGTCATCTATATGACGTATGTCTTCTTGCTTTTTTATCAATGCATATATCTGCTGTCACCAGCTGCTTAGTTCCTCTCCACTGCTTTTTGCATGTGCTTGTCCTATCATATGAGTGGCATTCTTTGCTCTGAATTAAATCTACTTCTTTCTTCTGTAGCCAGCTCTAGTTTATTTTCCATTATACATCCTTGACATAACTAGGGTAACTCAAACATTATTTTTATTCAGTTTAATGCAGACTCTTAGATGTTGGGGAGGAAAGAAGCAGGGGATCGTTTGCCTTGAAGATTTATCATGATATTATACCATTCAAGCTGGAAGGTTTTTTCCTCTGAGTCAACCATTTGATACCAAGGAGGTAGAACAAAGTCAACCAAGATGAACTATTTTTCTTAAGTTGTTTTACATTTTTAATTAAGCTCTATTATATATTAGGTGCTTTTATATATAAATTACAGATCACGTATTTGGGATGAGATTATGGGAAGCTGAGGTCTTAGAAGTTATCAAAATAGTATTGGTACCTTTTTGTACTCTGTAAAGGCTGCCATCTCTAACAATTTTGAGAACAATATACAGGAAGAAATTGTTGGTCATAAAAGGAGGGAAATTCAGGTGTTGAAAACAATCTGACCACTAGCTAACATGCTTCGTGTTTTGCAGTTTAGTCTAGTAGAAATGGAGGGAATCATGAACAACACTTTTTTTTTTTTTTTTTTTTGATAACAGGGATTGAACCCAGGGGTGCTTAAGTATTGAGCCACATCCCCAGCCCCTTTTGTTTATTTATTTATTTTAATTTTAAGACAGGGTCTTGCTAAGTTGCTTAAGGCCTCACTAAGTTGCGAGGCTGACTTTGAACTTCTCAGCCTGCTGAACCGCTGGTATTACAGGTGTGTGCCACAGTGCCCTGCTGACCACCACGTTTTGTCCCTAGCAAGTGTCTATAGACTCTCAGAGGCTGCCCTCTTCCTGTTTTGTGCCTGAAGATATCTTATACCAGCTAGGCTGTGGTTGACTCTTTTGGTACAAAGACCCCAAGAGTACACATGAACTACAGGAGAGATGAAATGAAAGCAGAGAGATTAAATAAAGCCTTTTAATATTCAGTTTGTTGGGCAATGTTGAAGGCATGCCGCCCAGCGAAGAATTTCACACTCCATTTAGAACTTCAGGAAAATCTTATACTTATGTTTTTGGGGAAGCGCCAGTTTTGCCCTATAGTGCATCTGCTCAGTTGCCTCCTGTTACCGTGTAAACCGTGCCAGTGTTCATTTCACATGCTGTCCTTGTCTGCACAGTGATAAGTTTGAAGAATTGGGTTCAAGGGCCTGGACGGGTTCCTCTCCTCTGTACTCCCTCTGTGGTTTGTTCATGAAAGGAAAAAGGGCCATGGTTTGGTGGAAAGAGCAGTTGGCAGTCACAACTGGTCATAAGAAATGTGTGTGTGTATGTGTTTTGAAAGAGATCATAAATGCCAAATGAGATATAATATCTTCTTTGAGAATTGCAAAATGTAATTGAAAACATAGGTTTGGACAATTATTTTGAATTTTCCAGACCTTGTGTTCTGCAATTAGGGTGGGGTTTTTGAAGCTTCTTTCTAGTTGGCAACTCTGCGGAGTTGGCAGTCACTTCTCAGGGTCCAAGCCAGGGTTGTTGTGTTCTCCAACACATTTTCTCCAAATGATCTCACTATTGGTCTTTACATTCATGACTTTTAAAACTAATAAAATTCACAATTCTCTTAACTCAAAAATGTTTTTTAATGATTTTTGGAAGGATGAACAAAATTATGCCTTTTAATTTTTATCCACTCTAGAAACCTACCCCCTTGTAAGAAATGATGTCTTTAGGTCATAATGGGCCCTGAATAAGCCTTTCAGAGTTGAAGAGGGTCTTAGTTAAAACTCCTTTGATTACAAGTATTGGAAGACAGCCAAAATGAGTTTAAGAAAAACAATTATTAATTAATTTGAAAACTAAGATACCTCACACTGAAAACTAAGATACCTCACACAAAAAAGCAGGCCTAAGGAAGATGTTAGGACCAGGACCTAGAGTTGCACTAGGAACCCAGTGTCTTGTCTGTCTGACTGCCTCTGTCTATTTTCCTTCCCTGCTTTATTCCTCTGCCTCTCAGAATCCTTCAGAAAGAAATATATTCATTTTTCACTTCAATAGTTTACATGTTAAATTTCCAGATACAAACTCTAGAATGGTAGTTCTAGAATATCAAGAAAGAGACTGATTTGCCCAGCTTGGTCTTTCTACCAGTTAGGATTTAGTAGAGGAAACACACCCGTGTGTACTTTTTGTAGGAACCCATTAATGTAGCAGACTAGGTACCTTCAAAAGATGTGGATGAACTGGAGAAGCAAGTCCAGGCTGAGTCTCTGACCTTCCGGCCACTTTCCAGAGGAGTTTTTACCTTTGATATCGCTCTGAACAGCTTCCCAGTTAAGAAGCCTTTGCAGTTGCCTATCAACATTAGGACAGCTGGGGAATGGATATGAACTCTGCTCCAGAGTTCAAAAAGGAAAGGGGTTCACTTTGCTTTACAGTTACAAGTGGGTCTAAGCAATGGAACCTGATTCACAAGAACCTGGGTGTGAGGCAATCCGGGAGATATAGGGTTTTTTAATTTGCTTTCCTACCTCACCAGTTAGAATGGGATAGAAAGTAGATTGAGAAAGCCCATTTGTAGTATCTGTCCAGATGATATATCTGCTGGTGGCTGACCCAGATATGGTCAAGGATACAGGGACACAGATTGTATAGTGGATGCCTGGGGCTCACCCTGTGGGTGGGAGGGATGGCTTCTAAATTGGGCAGATAATCCAAATGGAATTCACCACCCACCCAATCCTTTCACAAATATTTATAGAGGCTCTATCATGCTTTGTTAAGCAACATGTGCCTCTGACTTTGAGTTGGGTTCACAGGCTGGAGGGTGAAGATGGGGAGCAAGAGCTTTTGTACGTATTGTTCCATGAATTGAACATCTTTGTTATTTGTTTTGCTGTGGAAACTTTCCTCCCCACCCCATGGTGCTAGGGATTGAACACAGGGCCTCGTGCATTCGAGGTAAACGCCCTACCACTGAGCTACATTCCTGGTCCTGCTGTGGAAACGTTTTTATTATCTGATGTTTTGCTTTAAAATCAGTTTATGATCCTCCGTATTTTCTCCTTCTGTCATATAGCTGCGCATATTGGTGTTGGAATAAGTGGACAAGAAGGAATGCAAGCCGTCATGTCCAGTGACTATTCCTTTGCTCAGTTCAGATATCTGCAGAGGCTGTTGCTGGTGCATGGCCGGTGGTCTTACATAAGGATGTGCAAGTTCCTCCGATATTTCTTTTATAAAAACTTTGCATTTACTTTGGTTCATTTCTGGTACTCCTTCTTCAATGGCTACTCAGCACAGGTAAAATAACATTTTTTTCATTACTTTTTATTTAGTAGAGCTTTTCTCTTAAGTGAATAAAACTCTAGTTCTACAAAAGCAAATTTATTTATTTATTTAGGTACTGGGGATTGAACCCAGGAGCACTTAATCACTGAGCCACATCCCCAGCCCTTTTTGTTTCTTATTTTGAGACAGGGTCTCCCTAAGTTGCTTAGGGCCTCACTGAACTACTGAGGCTAACATCTATCCCATAGCTGTGAGCTTCCTGAGTCACTGGGATTACAAGTGTGCACCACCACAACGGGCATAAATTTGTTTCTTTATTTTGTAGTTTGAGTTCTGTGTCTTCTCACAGTTGGGAGCATAATTAAGAGTATAACTTACTTTTCTAGAATGTTTCTGGTGCTTTAAAAATATTTTTATTTACTCTGGATGGTGGTAGAGGATTTGCTTATATTTCTCTTCACTTTAGATTATTTTTTCATGTTATCTTGTTATTAAAAATACTGATCGAAGATTGTTCAGCTGTGAATGTGTAAGATTCTATTTGACCAAGGCAAAGGGCTATAGAAATTGTAGGTAATGATAGCGCTATTAATATCACTCCTATTTGATGGTGGTGGTGGCTTTTTTTTTTCTTTCTTAGTTTTTGATGAATGAGAGGGGCACATATTTAATATGTTAAAATGGTGATGTAGCAGAAAAATAACATGAGTAAAAATGAACCTGAGTCAGTGCCCATAGTGTTGAACTTTCTCTGAAGCCATGCCACAGTGCTGTGATGTCAGGGGGGTCTCAGACTGAGCAACAGGAGAGCCTGGGCACAGTGGGGCCTACTTCCTGTTTCCAGGTAGAACTGCATAGAACTCTTGTCAGGAGTAAGCCTGTTTCCTGTATCCCGTGTAGGGGACCAGAGTGCTCAGTGTTCTTTATCCCTTTCAGAAGCCTATTTTGTTTTTATATATATCTCCAGCATATTCTATTTTATAAAATTGTTTTATAGAAATCTGGCCTTGCAAAATAAAAGGAAACCAAAAAATTTAAATAGTACTTGTGTGCTTCTAAACTGGTTTCACAAAGTGTTGTAATTGATTAATCCTCCCGTAGACCGCGTACGAGGACTGGTTCATCACACTGTACAACGTGCTGTACTCCAGCCTGCCGGTGCTCCTCATGGGGCTGCTCGACCAGGTAGGAGCCAAGGGCTGGGGGAGCTTGGGTAGAACTCCCGCTAGAGAGGTCACAGCAAACACTTGAGTGCTTTCTTCTGGTTTTCACTTTGTCCTGAATAAACCCTAGGAGAGTTATGCTGTCAGGCAACAACTGCTGTACTTCTTGTTTCATAATAAAAAAAAAAAAAAAGGAAGATTTTTGTGACTTCAATTCATTGGCAGTGCTTGCATGTTCCTTTCAGACACTGAGACCTGACTGTTTAGACACCTGAGAGTCTAGTCTATCTCTATATTAGTAATGTTCTCATTTTAAAAATAAATTTTAACACTTTCCAAAATTTATGTGTCTAATTCCCAAATTAGTCTGTATTTTATTTAGTAGCAATTCTTAGAGAAGGTGCCTCAATAAATAAAAGGTAATAATTAAAAATCAATTTACCAACTTGTATGGGAATATTTTTCCCCAAAGAATTCAAAACAATATAAATATATTCTCTAAAGGGGCTGGCAATATAGCTCAGATGGTAGAGTTAGTAGAGTGCTTGCCTCACATGCACAAGGCCCTGGGTTCAATCCCAAGCACCACAAAAGAAAAGAGAGAGAGAGAGAGAGAGAGAGAGAGAGAGAGAGAGAGAGAGAGAGAGAGAGAGAAGAAGAAGAGGAGAAGAGA
Organism: Callospermophilus lateralis; assembly: GCF_048772815.1. NCBI lineage: Eukaryota > Metazoa > Chordata > Mammalia > Rodentia > Sciuridae > Callospermophilus > Callospermophilus lateralis. The sequence goes on from NC_135321.1 coordinate 17,145,060, forward strand.
AGAGAAGAGAATATAAATATATAAATATATTCTCTAAGGAAGTAAGAAAAAAATTCTCTTTACATTTTTAACATTTTCCATAAGCAGAAAAATAATAATGTCCTACCTAGTCCCTCTCTAAATTAAATATTAAATATTAATTAAATAATGGTGGATTAAAGCTATGATTGATCTCAGCACAAGAGAAATATTGCAGGATTTATTCCACTCAGTTTGTCTTCTTAGAACTCAACAGCAAGTCACAATTCTTTATGAGATACAGATTGCAGCATATCTCTGACTTCTTGACCTGATGGACAATATATCACTCTAATTTTGTTTTCTCCTTAAGGATGTCAGTGACAAACTAAGCCTCCGATTCCCTGGATTGTATGTAGTGGGACAAAGAGACTTACTATTCAACTACAAGAAATTCTTCATCAGCTTGTTACATGGAATCTTAACATCCATGGTCCTCTTCTTCATTCCTCTTGGAGCTTATCTGCAAACTGTGGGACAAGATGGAGAGGCACCTTCAGACTACCAGTCTTTTGCTGTCACTGTTGCTTCGGCTCTCATAATAACAGTCAATTTCCAGGTGCGTGGCTTCCCTCAACTGTGTCTGTTGGCACCTGTATTTTTATAAATAGGCTGGCGTGCACAGCCCGTTCTCCCTCCAGTTGAACCTCTACCACTTTATAAAATGAGTGCTATTTTTGTCCCTTATCCCAACCCTATTTCATTCCTGAGTCAGGGATAGTTTGGTTTCTGATTGCTCAGTATTCAAGTCAAATCATGCCTAAAACACAAAATTCCATTTTCAGAATTCCTAGTTCTTTCCTTTCTTGCTAATTCCCCAAATGAGTGCTCTGTTTTCCTCTCATTTCCCAACAGATTGGTTTGGATACTTCTTACTGGACTTTTGTGAATGCTTTTTCAATTTTTGGAAGCATAGCACTTTATTTTGGCATCATGTTTGACTTTCACAGCGCTGGGATACATGTTCTTTTACCATCTGCATTTCAATTTACAGGTTAGTGTTTTCTAAATCCCAAAAATAAACTAGCAGACAAATGTCATTATTTATATTTGGAGGTAACTTCTGGGTATATTAAAAAATACACAAAGGGTGAATGATTGCTGTTTGGAGGAAGCCAATCTGGTTGTAAAACTTTACCATGGATAATCAATGTGAGGTTACAGAATATTAACTAGGCCCTTAGGATAAGGGACCATGTGACTTACTCCCCTATTCTTTCCAGGCACCGCTTCCAATGCCCTGAGGCAGCCGTACATTTGGTTGACCATCATCTTGACTGTGGCAGTGTGTTTATTGCCCGTCGTAGCTGTCCGCTTCTTGTCAATGACCATTTGGCCATCAGAAAGTGATAAGGTATGCAGAGATCCAGTCCTCCTCTAATTCTTGAGTGTCCCCCACAGAAACCAAAGTGTTTCCCAACAGCACTTTTCCTGCAAACCTCAAACCTCATGGGAAGTTTGGTTAGAATGATTTTTATGACTCCTCCTCTCTAACTCCATCTTGCAAATAAGTGCTTGGGATTGGGATTTTTAGTTTGCCTGCATTTAAATACAAAAAAAAATATGTCCAAATGTAAACAAAGAGGGAGAGTAAAATAGTGAATCTCATATATTTACCCCTTCAAGTTAACAAGTGTTAGCATTTTGCTGTGTAAATAGTCTGGTTTTTTCTCTGTTTATTTAAAGCAAAATATCACCACCTTGAAGGAGCCTTGGGGTAACAAGGAACAGAAAGCTGTGAACTCAAAATGTCTTAACAATAATGCATAAAAATTAGAATTCACACTACATTGGTTAAGCAACTTAATGTTGCCAAAAAAAAAAGAACTTGGGTCCTTCTGTGTCCTCAGAGGCTGGTGTCTTCATTATTAGCATCATCTTGGTGCTGGAAGCAGCCACAGAAGTTCCCAGCATCACATCTGATGTGTGAGATGGAAGTGGGGGTGGGGCGAAGAGGCTCACCGTCCTGTAGCTTTCCTTTAAGCTCCTCCGAACGCTTCACCCAGGGGCCCAGCACACTGCCCTCAGGTCTCATTTGCCAGATTTGGGACCCAGGCCCATTCCTGGATTAGTTATGGTGGGAAGTCAATCAGGCCGTTCCCTGATGTGGGATGTGGCTGTATGGAGGAGGGATAACTGTATAAAATCACTTTCATGAGAAAAAAAGGAGAGAACAGATGTTAGGCAGGCCACCTTCAGTTGTCCCCAGAGCTCTCTTTGGCAGTGACAAAAATATGCAGTAGCAACGAGGACAAGAGGCCCATAGTTTTTTCTTCGTCCTGTACCAATCTGATCTGTGCCATGGAAGGAGCACTAGCTTAGGGAAAGTGGGACTGGTCCCAAATTCCAGCTGCCGGAATGTAGAACCGCCCCTGCTCTCCACGTCCTCCCCGCCCCCCGCCCCCCGTAGGGATGGGGACACAACAGTGATGCCTGCATCCGCCCTAGATGCCCCATCGGCTCCTTTCTGCCCTGCTCCTTTTGGCCAGATGCCCTCACCTGTATTTTCATCCCTCCCACTTTTCCCACCTTCTGCAGATCCAGAAGCATCGCAAGCGGTTGAAGGCCGAGGAGCAGTGGAAGCGGCGGCAGAACGTGTTTCGCCGGGGCGCGTCGTCTAGGCGCTCGGCCTACGCCTTCTCGCACCAGCGCGGCTACGCGGACCTCATCTCCTCTGGGCGCAGCATCCGCAAGAAGCGCTCGCCGCTGGACGCCATCATCGCCGACGGGACGGCCGAGTACCGGCGCACGGTGGAGAGCTGAGCGCCAGCCTCGCGGGTCGCGCACGCCCGGAAATGTCTATTTTTTTATCAAAGACTCTCAGGAACTTTTTTTTAAAAAAAACTGAATTTGTCGCAAAGATACTGAAGACAATAACCTTTATAAGAAAGGATCTGGGTTGAGCTGTTGAGCAATAGCAAAGCCAAGAGACCCTGTCATTCATCTGGTTATGTTGTTTGTGATTCAAAGGGAACGTTTCAATTCAGACTCAGTCTAGGGTAACAGAATTAGAAAATGTCTTCTATTTCAGTTCCAATGCTATTGCATTGTAAAATGACAATTAAATTTTCCTGTCTGTGATCTTAAGCATGAATTTCCCAGAGACTGTTTTCATAAGTGTAAGATTTCAGTCTGTTTGGGGTTTATTTCCAAGTTAAGCTGCACTTTACACATTTTTACTAATCCATATTTTAGCAACTTCCTCTACTACCAAGGGACTTGAGTTCCTACTTTTTTTTTAAGCACCTAAGTATTTAGAGACTTTTTTAAAAAGTTTCTGAAAACTGAGGATATTATCAACAGGCACTAAGAAAGTTACAGTTCAGAAAAATAAATTCTAGCATGCTATTGCAAAGAGGGTCTTTAACGTATTTCAAGAAGGCTAGAAGACTTTGAATGTTTACACTACAAAGAAATGGTAAATGTTTGAGGAGATACACAAACTAGGATTTGAACATTCCACATTGTGTACACATATGGAAACATGTGATGGGCAGCGGCTAGCTCAGGGTTAGAGCACTGCACAAGGTCTGGGATTCCATCCCCAGCACCAAGTAAATAAATATAAATCATCACATAGTACCCCATAAATATGTACAATTACTATGTGTCAAATAAAAATTAATTTTTAAAAAAGAACAGAAGAATGCCTACCAAAAAATATTAGTGTGCCTGCCTTTGAAGGGCAGTGTTCTTTTTTATCACTTACCCCACTAGATATATGGTGTGGGGGGAGGAAGAAGCTACTCTATCCTTAGGGTGATTGGCCTTGATTACCAAGATAAATGAGAGGTTGCTGCTACATAGAATAGGAATGTATCTAAAATGCAGAGGTCCTTTGGATGCTTTCCCCAGTGCTGCCTGGGAGCAATTGAAAGATCAAGTGTATACTGAAGAAAAAAATGCTTAAGCAGAAAAACCTTGGGTATATCAATGGTAAATTGCAGAACATTTCACAAAACTGTCTTTTAAAAAGCAAACTTTTATGCTTGCCTACACATAAAGTATTTTATAAGGGCCTTGAACAGAAACATACTCTTTGTATATCATGATGGAAGAGGTTAGTGGGAACCTCCTTTCTTCCTTCCTTTTTTTTTTTTTTTTAACTAAGTGTAACCACACTTCAAGTTTTTAAAACTAAATATATGGTATCTATTTATTTATTTGGCAATCTGAGGATATACTTTAATAACTTTTATTCTTTTTTTGTTGTTCTTTTTAGTAATACATGACAGTAGAATTAATTTTGACATACATACATGGAGTATAACTTCCCATTCTTGTGTTTGTACTTGGTGTAGAGTTACACTGGTCATGTATTCATATAAGAACATAGGAAAGTTATGTCTAATTCACTATTTTTCCTATAGGGAACTTCATTTCTAAGTCTGAAGCACAGCATAACCTTTGAACTTTGAAGGTAACTTTAGGCAATTACTAAAAATATTCTCCAGAAGGTAATAGTTTCTTCTAAAGCTGTTTCTCATTTAGGTGAGAAACGGATCTAGAAGAAACACACTAGTTTCCACGTTCTATTGAAGATGCAGAAGTATTTTCAACAATTCTTTTTAAAGTGGGGCTGAGGAGTGATTTTCACCTTTACCGTTAGGCTGTGACTATTCACATTGGTGCATTTCTATGAGGAAATCACAACACGTGTATAATTGACACAGGACAGGAAAATATAATTGTAATTTTATAATGTATTTTCTAGGTATAATAAAAGAATGTGTGGCTATTATGTGGAATTTCTGAACGTTTACAACTTTTGTCTTGTAAATAAAAAGAATTGTATGTTTCTCTTTTTTTACAGAAAAGTTAGCTTGTATAATTTTGTCAGTTTCAGATTTCTCTCCTGTTTTTGAATTGTGGGAAAGGTTGACGATGCAATGTGTCAAAGACTTATACTGTTGGGTGCAATATTAGCAATTTTAAAAATGCAAATTGCTTCAGATAAATTATTTCTATATGCTGTAAATCTAAGATTGAATGTATATTTTTGTTTAAAAAAATAAATGCTTTAGTAAAATCTTTGGAAAATGTAATATTTTAAAATATTTTTCAGTTAGTTTTGTTTTGTTTTTGTTTGTAAGTATAGAAGAATCTAGTCCTGCAAGATTCCTCAAGGGACTTAGGGGTTCTGTGCTGGTGAGAAACAAAGTTTTGGACACTAAATGTTAGTGGAGATGTGACTGAAAAAGGCTATTAGAGTAACATAGGGTTCAGTTGCTAAGATCAAGTCTGCTGCAAGGAAAATGCATGTTAGTATATTTAGACAAGGAACAATTTCTCCAAATGACATCAACTCTTTGAACCATAAGGAGAAAGGAGTAGATAGTTCTGGAAATATATGATGAAGAGTTTGCAGAAAAAAGGCCAAAGGGGAACAAAGAAGGAAGTAGAAGGGGAGGAAAGTAGGTAAGGAGGAGGTGGGAGCCCGAGGTATGAGCTGGGAAGAGTTGAGCACAACGACCTGTTGGGTGGTTAGCAACCCCACCAAGGAAACGTGGAGGAGTCCGGAGTCAGGGAGGTCTTTGGGAGGCATGATTAGTAGAAAGTGATAAGAGAGTATCTGTCTGGAGGTGCTTGAGGTGGGAGGAGAGGGAACCGGCCATTAGTTTTTGCAGTAGACTTGGAATAAGAAGGACTCAGAACAGACCTGGAAGATTTTCCTAAAAATATTCAAGGGTGCCAGGCACCCTTAATCCCAGCTACTCCAGAGGCTGAAGCAGGAGGATCACAAGTTTGAGGCCAGCCTGGGCAACTTAGTGAGATTCTGTCTCAAAAAATAAGGGCCGGGCATGGTTTGCGCGCCTGTAATCCCAATGGCTCAGGAGGCTGAGGCAGAAGGATCTCAAGTTCAAAGCCAGCCTAAGCAACTTAGCCTGGCTAAGTAACTGGTGAGACTCCAAATAAAATACCTAAAAAGGTCTGAGGATGTGGCTCAGCAGTTAAGCGTCTCTGGATTGCTCTCTAGTACCAAAAAGTTAAAAAAATAGTAATAATAACAAAAACAAAGGACTGAAGCCATAACTCATTAATAGAATGCCCCTGGGTTCAATCCCCAGTAGCCCCCACACGTGTACATACACACATACACAAGCAATGGACTATGCACTGAAGCTGTTTGAAGGGTATTTTTAACCAAAGAGCACCACCTAAAGGTTGTTGTCATATCTGTACTGTTCAGGAATGACAACTGATGGGATGAAATGATTCATAAGAGACCTCATTGTTACAGCAAAATGCACCCTAATGGAATCTAAATATATTCCAACAGTTGCTGCTTTCATGTGATGTGAATGAAACTTAGGAAAATTCTAAGACTGCTTCTAAAAGGCCTGTCAGAACCTGCTAGAAAGATATAACTACAGTAATATTTCTGGTACATTTACAAAACCAAAAGGTCTGTCAAGACACGGAACTAATTCTCAGGAAGAGGTAGAGGTTGGATGCTTAAAAATAAACACTGCAAAAATTACTTTATAAAAGATTTTCCCAGGGCTGGGGATGTGGCTCAAGCAGTAGCACGCTCGCCTGGCATGCGTGCGGGCCAGGTTCGATCCTCAGCACCACATACAAACAAAGATGTAGTGTGTGCCAAAAACTAAAAAATAAATATTAAAATTCTCTCTCTCTTTCTCTCTCTCTCTCTCAAAATATTTTTTCCAAAAAAGATGTATAAATAGTCAGCAAGCAACTGAAAAAGATGCCCAACGTCATTTGTCCTCAGGAAAACTCACATCAAAACTACAATGAGATGCCATAATAGGTGGCCATAATAATAGAAAATACGTGCAGAAATTGGGGCCTCAAGCACTGCTGGTGAGAATGTAAAATGGTGCAGCCACTGTGGACAACAGTTTGACAGTTCTTCAAAAAATGACAGTGAACTTTTGAAAAATAAAGAGGTATAAAGTTTGGAAATAATTGGAACACAACTAGACAGAAAGGCAATAAATTATAGATATAAAATTGCAAGGAAGGAAATAAATATATTCATGTTTAAAGGTGACATAGTAGTATTCTTGAAAACCCAGGATATTCAATTTAAATATATGATAAATTTAATATACTAGAGGAAAGAAAATAGTTAACTGTTCCAGCCCAGATGTATGTCTTTTTTTTTTTTTTTTTCCCGGTGGTGCTGGGGATTAGAACCCAGGGCCTTGTACATGCAAGGCAAGCACACTACCAACTGAGCTATATCCCCAGCCCCAGGTGTAATATGTTTTGTTAGGCCATTTATGTGCACACATATTTCCTTTGTCCTTAGAAAAAGTGTGACTAGCATCTTAAACTTATGTCAAATAGATGGAAAGCCCCAAGAGAATTTGAGAGAATATTTCAGATTCAAAGAGCAGCATGGATTTGCCTCTAGGTTGACCAGTCAATAACTAGGCTAAGATGGCCCCAGTAATAAGATATAGGAAGAAATAACTTCGGTAGGTTTAAAATTATCAGGAATTTTGTCCCAAAAATCGGAATAACATAGTAACACAGATATTTATAATACATATACAAGAAAAATAAGTCCTAATATGGAGAGAAAGCCAAACATCCTAACCAATCATGGGGGATTAAAATCGCAGAGATATTCATGCCAAATTTAGGATAGACTATTTCATTCCTGATAACCTGCTTATGATCTCTAGTTGGAAAGAAATCAATTTTCTTTTGGCCTTCAATGCTTTTACATAATAGAAATCATTCTCAAAGTTTGACATAAACCCTGGAATGTCCACTCATTTCTTTTCCAGGAGAGTATTAAAGATATTGGATCTGACTTGTGGAATCAATGTGGGAGGATTTTTTTTTTTTTTTTTTTTTTTTTTAGTCTAGTATTTCTCATCAGCAATCAATTTTCCCAGGGGGTAGGAATCAACCTTAAGAACAGAGGTTGACTTGTCCGCTGGGAGTCATCTTGCAGTTTCATTATAAAACTGTTCTTTGAGCCAGCTGCATTATAAATAAATCAGTCTATGGAAATTCTATAGGAGGTTTCTGGTTACCATGCATGGTGGGGATTCCCACCTATCTTTAGCTTTCTTATTCAAATTTTGCATGACCAACTTAAAAACTTTATGCTCATCAAAGAGCTTAATGATGTAAAGAACTATTTCTAAAAGTAGAGCTTTGGTTCAAGTTTCTGAGAAACTTGCACTGAGACTTAATTACTATGAACATTTTGAGTAAACAGGGACCTAGAATGGCTCTTGAAAACTTAACCATATTTTGACCAAGACTGGGCTATTTCTTAGGATTTTTGACTTGAGTGAAAAAGCTTTATTGGAGCCAAGATGGCTATGCATGACTCTGCCAGAGTAGAGTCAGGTCAGCAAAGGTGAACCTATTTTGATAAGTGAGAGAGAACTCTGGAAATGAAGTGACAGGAACCCTAATGTTATGGAGAGCCAGAAAGACAAACTGGGGAACAAAAATAAAAGAATTGCAACTTCAACTTGGCTCCCATTGGGGTGATGGTTGCTGAGAGCCCTCTGTGAACTGTGCATGAACCAAATCGGCATGGAAGCCTTTGGGTAGGAAAGTGGGCTCTCTGGGAATTCACAGCAACACTCCTGCTGGTGAGATCGGCCAGTACATGTGAAATTCCTACCTAGCTCTGCCAAGTTCAGCAATGCACCAGAGATGGGGTGACCCGCTGAAATCACATAGACACAGCGCAGCCTTTTAGAGATGGGTGTGGCCTGCCAAGATGCCAATCAACCTGTTTGCTACAAGTCCTCTGCCACACCAAGCAAGACTCCACCCCCTGCAACCTTATCCCTGCCTTTGATGTATATCCACTTAAATAAAAGACCAGAGCCATTTTCTGGCTGACCAGCTCCAGCTCCTGTGTGGACTGGGTTTATCAGGCACTCTATCCCTTTTAAAACTATTTCTTGGCTCTGATTCTTTCTTCTTCGGTAATTACTTCAGACTTTTATTTTCTCAGGTGGTTTATCTCCTTCTGAGCAGGGAAAATTACCCTGGCAAGGTGCTGGCCGCCTTGCAATAGGGGCTCCTGCCACAGGGCAGAGAGACAGTGGAAAAATGCCAACAATCCCATTGCAGCAGCTGACCAGTACTCCTAACTACAGAAGAACTTCATTCACTTCAAAGCTTTAAATTCAGTTCCTGGAGCTGGCTGGTCTCAGAGTGACTCCTCTGGGGCTGGAGATGTAGCTCAGTAGGGGAGGACTTGCCTGTCATGTGCAAGGCCCTTGGTTCAGTCCCAAGATCCACAAAGTAATAGTAATATTAAACACATAGATAAAAGTAACTCCTCTCTCAACCCCCAGAACTCAAACTGTCATAACAACCAGACTTGGTTTGGAAGCTGGTAGCCACAAGACTGATCCCATTAGAAATCTCAGGCTGATGTGTGTCTCACTGGGCAGAAGACAGCCTCTCAATGTCCTACAGCTTCTGTCCAGTGGCTGCCATAGTTACAAACCTGAGTCCTGCCCATGCTTGCTCACAGAAATTAGGGAAGTTCTCTTCCCCAGTCACAACTTTAGGACTCTAACCACATTGCAAAGTCCCAGCTTTATCTCTGGAACTAAAAAGCTCCCAGCCAAACCCCAGGACCCCTAGCTCCAGGTACATAGCCACCAGTGGACCCAACCCTCACCAACATCCTTGCGCACCCTGTGATACAAAAAACCTTGACATCACTCAAGTTTGTCCCCGGAGACCAGGGGAAAAGCCCATCTATGCTTTCAGATCCAGGACTATAACGACAAGGCCACAAGCCTTGACACCACTAGAGCCTTCCCTGTATGACCTAGGACATTCCCACCCAGACCCCACAGCTCTAGGACCACAGATACTAAAGCCACAAGCCCCAACACCCCGATTCTCAATCTACAAGACCTAGTAAAGGTCTGCTCCACATCTTACACCTCAAATGGTATGGAGATAAGTACCACAAGCCAAAACATTACCTACTGTACGGTTTAGATATGAGCTATCCCCCAAAAGCTCACATATGTGACAATGCAAGAAAGTTCAGAGGAGAAATTATTGGGTTGGCACCATTTGACCCAGCTATCCCACTCCTCAGTTTATGCCCAAAGGACTTAAAAACAGCATACTACAGTGATACAGTCACATCAGTGTTTACAGCAGCACAATTCACAATAGCTAAACTGTGGAACTAACCTCGATGCCCTTCAAAAGATGAATGGATAAAAAAAAAACTGTGGTATATATATACACAATGGAATATTACTCAGCATTAAAAGAGAATAAAATTATGGCATTTTCAGGTAAATGGATGGAGTTGGAGAATATCATGCTAAGTGAAGTAAGCAAATCCCAGAAAACCAAAGGCTGAATGTTCTCTCTGATAAATGGATGCTGATTCATAATGGGGGCGTGGGGGACATGGGAGGAATGGAGGAACCTTAGATAGGGCAAAGGGGAGGGAGAGAAAGGAGGGCGTAAGGGAGTAGTAAAGATGGTGGAAAGAGATGGACATCATTACCCTAGGTATATGTATGAAGACACAAATGGCGTGGCTCTACTTTATGTACAACCAGAGACATGAAAAATTGTGCTCCATTTGTAGACTATGAATCAAAATGCATTCTGCTGTCATGAATAACAAATTAGAACAAATAAATTTTAAAAGCACAATTTAAAAAAAATAAATTATTGGGGTTGGGAGAGTCTTAACCTAATCAGTAAATTAAACCCTGATGGATTAACTGAGTGGTAACAAGAGGCAGGTGGTGTGTGGCTGGAGGAAGTGATTAATTGTGGGTATGGCTATGGGGTATATAGTTGCTATCTGGTGAGTGGACTCTCTGCTTTCAGATCACCACGTAAGCTGCTTCCCTTTGCCACCCTCTCCTTACCTCCAGCCCTGAGGAATGGAGCCAGCCTTCTATGAACTAAGACCACTGAAACTGTGAGCCTTCAAATAAACCCTTCATCCTCTATAGTTGTGCTGGTTGGGTCTTTTAGTTGAAGCGGTGAAAAAGCTGACCAAAACACCTACCTGTGCCCCGGAAGATTTACAGAACAAACATATCCATATCCCACAGATTTTGCATGACAGCTGCTGGTGCCAAAAGCACCGGTACCACTATGCTTGTCCTGTGGGACCTGGAAACGTAATCATCTGGGTTCCACAGCTCCATGAAAGTGGTTAACAGCACTAGAGCCCCAGCACCAACTGCAAATGCCCCATAGAACCTGGGGAAGGTCCCCTTTGTATTTTGAAACCTTGAATCCATGACTACTCAAGGTGGAAAGAAACCAAAAATACACATAATAAGTAGATTACAATCAACAAAATAACACAAAGAAATTAATTATTATTGATAATATCATTGAATATAAATGGATTAAATTCAACAATAAACTGGCTGAATGGGTTTTTTAAAAAGACCCCAGTATATGCTACTTATAAGCAACTCACTTACTGGTAAAGATACACATAGGCTAAAAGTGAAGGGTTAGAAAAAAGTACATCACACAAATGGGAACAAAAAATCAGCAGGGATAACTACACAGAGATAAAACGAATTTTAAATAAAACACTGTAAAAAGAGACAAAATCATTATATATTGATAAAAGGATCAATTCAGAAAGAAGATATAACAATTATAAATATATATGCACCCAACATGGAACACACACACACACACACACACACACACATATATATAAAGCAAATATTATTAGATCTAACAGAGATAGGCTGTAATACAACAATAGTGAAAAACTTCAACACCTCATTTTCCTCAATGAACAGATCACTCAGACAAAAAGTCAACAAAGAACATCTGTGTTGAACCATACCTTAGATCAAACAGACCTAACATTTATGGAATAGTTCATCTAATACCAGTAGAGTTTACATTCTTCTCATCAGCACATTGATTATTCTCCATGATAGATTATATGTTAGGCCACAAATCAAGTCTCAATAAATTTTTATAAACTGAAGTTATATTATGTATCTTCTCAGACCATAATAAAACAAAACTACAAATCAACAAGAAAAATGAAAAATTTACAAATACATGAAAATTGAATAACACTCCTAAGTGACTAATGTTTAATTAAAGAAATTACATGGGAAATAAAAAAATTCTAGGAACTAATGACAATGACAATACAACAAACCAAAATATGTGAGATACAGTAGTACTGGAAGCAAAGTTTATGGCAATAAATTCACACATCAAAGAAATAGAAAGATCTATATGAGATCTATAGACAACCTAGCAATGCATCTATATCACTTGAAAAAATAAGAACAAACCAAATCCAAAATTATTAAAAGGAAACTAATAATAAAGATCTGAACAGAAACAAATGCAAAACCAAAAAAAAAAAAAAAATACAAAAGCTGTTTTTTTTCCCAAAGAATAAACAAAATTGACAAACTTTTAGCTAGACTGGAAAAGTGGAAAACATAGAATAAATAAATTCCCGAGTACATATAACCTGATCCAGAATCAAGATGAAAGAGAAAAATCTAAGCAGAACAATAATGAATAATGAGATTAAAACAGTAATTTTAAATCTCCCTTTTAAAAGAGTCCAGGACCTGGTGACTTTACTGCTAAATTCTAAAACCATTCTTAAAACTAATTCAAATATTCTCAAACTATTCCAAAAACTGAAATGGAAGGAATTCTGCCAAGCCTTTTTTTTTTTTTTTTTTTTTTTTTTTTTGGTACTGGTGATTGAACCCAAGGGCACTTAAGCACTGAGCCACATCCCCAGCCCTTCTTAACAATATTTTATTTAGAGACATGGTCTCACTAAGTTGCTTAGGGCCTCACTAAATTTCTGAGGCTGGCCTTGAACTCACTATCTTCCTGCCTCAGCCTCCTGAGTCACTGGGTTATAGGTGTGTGCCACTGCATCCAGCCTGCCAAGCTCTTTTTATGAGACCAGCATTCCAATAACACCAAAACCAGTCAAAGATACAAAGTTTGTATAAGGATAGAACAATGGTTACCAGGAATGGCAGAAGTAAGGTAAACAGAAATAAGTTCAATAAGAGGCACCAAAATAGAGGTAGAATAGAGGAATTACGTCTGTTTTTTATTTAGCACAGCATTAGGGTAGCTATTGGTTAAAACATCCTGTATTTCATAATGACTAAAAGAGTAAGCGATTGATTCCCATTACATAGAAATGATTAATGGTTGAAGAGATGGAGATGCTTATTACCCTGATTTTATTATTAGACATTGTGTATATTATTGAATTACCATAATGTACTCCATATATATATATATATATATATATATATATATATATATATATATATATAATGTTTCAATTTTAAAAATCTGTGTCTTGTAAACAATAAATAATACCTTAGTGACCTACTCCAGTAGCAAAAAATAAAAATAAAAAATAAACTAAGAAATTATCAGCCAGGAGTTCAAAGCCAGCCTCAGTGATTTCGTGAGACTCTAAGCAACTCAGTAAAGACCCTGTCTCTAAATAAAACAGAAAAAAGGCTAGGGATGTGGCTCAGTGTTAAGCACTGCTGGGTTTAATTCCTGGCACCCCCCCCCCAAAAAAAAGAAAGAAATTATCAGCCAGGCCCCCAAAAAGCCCTTCTCAGGTGCCTTAACACCTGTCAAAATGGTACACAATTGTTCTTCAAACTAACTTACAAAACATCTTTATTATTGCCAATTAATCCTGCTTTGAAAGTTTCCCCACCTCTACAAAGTTTTCTTCTCTCTTTGACTTTGACTTCACCTTTTTTTAAAAAAGCTATCCCAGGGGTTGGGGTTGTAGCTCATCGGTAGCTCTTGCCTAGCACCGGGGAGGCCCTGGGTTTGATCCTCAGTACCACATAAAAACATGTAAATAAAATAAAGGCATTATGTCCAACTACAACTAAAAAATAAATACTTTTTTTAAAGGCTATCCCAAATCTCAGATGGGATCCAGGTCAATTCAGTGAAGAAATCAGCCTGAAGTGAAGTGATCTAGGCATAGTGGCACATGCCCATAATTCCAATTATTCAGGAGGCTACAGCAGGAAGATTTTAAGTTTAAGTTCAGCCTGGGCAACTTAGTGAGAACTGTCTCAAAATAAAATACTAAGATCTGGGGATATAGCTCAGTGGTAGAACAACCCCTGGGCCACCCCTCTCCCCCGAAAGTATGGGAGGTGAGGGGTGGGGAGCAGGCAATGACAACTCAGAGCATACACAGTCTGAACCTGTGAGGATGTTGGGGTACATCCTGAGAGCAAAAGGAAGTCATGGAAATTGCCTTTCCCCCATTGAGAATGAAATTATTGTGTTTATGTTTTTAAGTGTTTGCCCTGGCTGTACCATGAAGATTAGACTGGAGAGGTATGGGAAAACTCAGAAGGTGGAGAGGTTGACAAGAGGGAGGATACCACTTGTATTGTGCTAGAAGGATGGATGCTTGAAGCAAGAAAGTTTGTAAGCTTCAAGGGAAGTCTATCAGACAGCTCCCACACAATGACTTGAAGCAAGAGATGGGTCATTTGCTGAGATCTGGGGCAGGAGAATGATGTGCTGATAGTCAGAAACCTTCTGAAATACTGACCAAGGAGCCATTAAGGAGAGAGGGGTGTTGCCTGAGGTTGGGGAATGGAAGAGGGTTCACTAGCAGCCCTCAGCAGTTTGGTTGAAGGCTTGATTCACACACGATCATAAGAATAACAAACAATCAATAATGCTATTTAATTAAATGCCATTTAATCAATGATATCACAATTCAAAGGCTTATCAAATGTCAAGCACACACTAGGCATCTTTGTATACCTGATAACCTATCATCCTCACAACTTATCCAGAAAAGGGTTATTATCACTTTACAATTAAAACATCTGCAGCTCAGAGAGCTTAAGGAATTTGAGCATGGTCATGGAGCCAGAAGAAGAGTTCTGTCTTAACAGTGCAATATATCTTGGTTTCAGAGCCCTGATTATTCGAGTTATCACTATTCATTATTCATTATATCATCGTTATTCATTCTCCATAAGAAATAAGCATCCAGCAGGGCTTTAGAATGTTTATGTATTTACTTCCCTAGGGAGAACAATAAATCAGGTGTTTACAGGCAAGCCGATCATACAGCTGGGGAATCACTGAAGAGAAGGCTCTCTAGGAGGGAGTGAGTTAAAAAGCAAACCTAAGTGCTTAAATCTTAACTCCACAAGGAAAAAACAAAGTTACATGTTCATTTCCTTAAATTGGTAATTTAGCCGTAAGGATAATTGCCACTTATTGTTTGCAGGTACAAACAACGATTGATTACCTTCTCTGACAGCTTAAGGGATTCCAAATTAAGGGAACACTGCTTGTGCCACGCCCCGTTCCCGGTCTAGCACCGGGAATGCAGCGCTACGGGCATTCAGTGATTTTTAGCCTCTTTTTCTCCAAAGATTGCTTTGAGCCGCAAAATATTGATTGTACACGAATGCTCTTGCAAGATGTCCTCGACCTTGCTTGGACACAACCCAAGTCAACTCTCTCAACCAGAACCACCCAATCTCCTTCCACGCCTGGGAATTGCGGCCGAGCGCAGGAAACCAGGAGCGGACGGTCACGTAGCTGCAGGGAGCGAGTGGATGTGGCCCGAAGCCAACATGGCGGCCACGACGTCGCTCGCCCTGAGCCTAGGTCGGCGGTCAACTACGGTGGCCGGTGCGGACCTTATACCATAATAATGGATTTGCGTTTGGTTCATGACAGGGCGAGGAGAGATCCAGTGGAAACCCGAAGGCGGAAGATGACCACAAGAGGAGGGCTCCCCTAGCTGGCCAGAGTTGGATAAGGAGACTGAACAAAGCCATAAGGAGCATTTGCGAACTTCTGCCTGTTGCAGCTATGCTATAAGGAAACTTCTGATTCTGGCAGTAGATTGCACTGAATGAGACTGATAGTTCCTAAATCCTTACCGATCGCAAGGCTCTGTGCTGAGTTCTCTGGGAAGACGGTAGCCAGCCACGTTACCTGCAATCCAGTGGAAGCGCATAAGGGCCACCTAGCAGACACAAGAAGTACAGTCATTCCTTCGTATCTGAGGTGAATTCGTTTGAGGATCCCAGTGGATAATAAAATCCACGAATGCTCCAGTCCCTTAAATAAAATGGTGTACTATTTGCGTATAACCTATATACCTCGTCCCAAATACTTTGGCATCTCTAGATTACTTGTATTTACCTAATGCAATTTAAATGCCACGCAAAAAGTGTTTTTTTTTTGTTTGTTTTTGTTTTTTTTTTTTTACCGTATGCTTATGGAATAATGATAAGGGGGAAATCAAATGTTAATTTAAAAAAAATCCCTCCATAGTCGGTTGAATCAGACAGATGCACACTGGGTCCATATCTTCTCCAAATCTCTCTCTCCTCCCTTGGTGACAGTAGAAGCAAGAAAACAAGATCAACAAAACAAGCCCATTTAAAACCCTTGCTTTGGGTCATATTAAGTAATATCCATATGACTAAAATCAACATAAATGGAGTATGAAGTATATTCTTTTTATGTAGAAAAGGAAAATATATGTGAATATTTTAACCGATAAGTATTTTAACACAGAGAACATGATTATACTATTGAATGCCATAGATATGAGCTGTCACACTTCTTCACTGAAAATATGTCCCCTGGTTAGAGGAGACATTGGGTACCTTGGAGATGGATATAAAATTCTTTAAGTCCACAGATGTTGGTGCTGTGGCTACACTTGAAGGCACATCACTGTCTCCTCCAGTGTCCTAATTTACCTGCCTTCAAGTAGCCAACTGGTCTACCTGAAGAATGGTGCCCTATTAGATCATCAGGGCAATAGCCATCAAGATGAGCCATAATGAGGAATAATCCATGAGGTTGGCCTAAATTCATGAAGGGTACTTCAGAAGACAGTCTCTTGATGCCTCCTGGCAAGACTTGTGGCCTTCAGGTGAGGTTGCAGCCAGTCTGCCATGAGGGAGCTGGGGGATAAGTACAACAATATTGGTCCCCTCCGTCTGTGCTCTAGTATTTTTCCTATTGATGGTACCAAGCCAGGAACCACAGAGTAAGGGAAATTTTGATGTATTCCTCATAAGCTACCTCTAGAGGCTCAGAGCAGAATAAAAAGGGGAAATTCATTGGCTGGGTTGTAGCAGGCAGCTCCTTTGTATTCACCTGTGTTATACCAGGGTTGTGTCCAGTACAATATGGCAGAAAAAATCAAAACATCACTTGATGAATTAGATTATAAAAGGCAGTGCAGCTTCAGTTTTGGTCACTGTGGTAGGCAGCTTTCTAAGAGGGGACCCATGATTCCTGCTTCCTAGTATTCATGTCCTGGGGTAATATTGTCCCTCAGAGTGTCAATTGGACTAAGATTCAATTCACTTTTTCTTTTTTCACCTTTATTTTATTTATTATTTTTAATTAATTTATTTTAATTAGGTATATATGACAACAGGATGCATTTTGATTCATTGTATACAATTGCAGCACAACTTTTCATTTCAGTGGTTGTACACTATGTAGCGTCACACCATATCTGCAGTCATACATGTACCTAAGGTAGATGTCCATTTCATTCTACCATCTTTCCTGTCCTCATGCACCCTCCCCATCCTCCCTCCCCTTTGCCTAATCACAGTTCCTCCATTTCCCCCATGCCCCCCCCCATTATGGATTACCTCCACTTATCAGAGAGAACATTTGGCCTTTGGTTTTTTGGGATTGGCTTACTTCACTTAGCATGATAGTCTCTAACTCCATCCATTTACCTGAAAGTGCCAGAATTTTATTCTCTTTTAATGCTGAGTAATATTCCATTGTATATATATATCACAGTTTCTTTATGCATTCATTTATTGAGAGACATCTAGGTTGCTTCCACAGTTTAGCTATTGTGAATTGAGCTGCTATAAACATTGATGTGGCTACATTATTAGAGTATGCTGATTTTAAGTCTTTTGGGTATATACCAAAGAGTGGGATAGCTGGATCTGATGGTGGTTCTATTCCAAGTTTTCTAAGGATCTCCATACTGCTTTCCAGATTGGTTGCACCAATTTGCAGTCCCACCAAGAATGTATGAATGTGCCTTTTCCCTCATATGAATCAGTTTATGGCAAAAGTGATGGGATGTCACTTCTGAGTTAGGTTACAAAAGACTGACTTCCTTCTTGCTTGCTCACTCTGAGGAAGCAACCCTATGAAGAGACCCATGTGACAAGGAGCTAAAGGAGACCTCTGGCCAACACCCATTCAGGCTAATGTGGAAAAAAGTCTCCACCACAATCTTAAATTAAGCTGACTGAAGCCCCAGCTGGCACTGTTACAGGACAGATTACAGTATGATTAATGAGAGCCTCTGAAAACAGAACCCCCAGGTAACCTGCTTCCAAATTCCTGAATATTAGAAACTGTGTGAGTTAATACCTTTATTGGAAGCTGCTGAGATTTGGGGTAATTTGCTTTAGATAACATACATGCGTGTAAGAAAGTGAAAGTTCATGAACTATCTCTACCAAAAGAAGACAAATATTTTTTAAAAGTATTTGGCTCATATTTTTGATAGGCCCTGAACCTACGATATATGGAGCCATTTTTAGAGTTCTTTTCAAACAAAATTTTTTTTCCTTTGTCTCAAGGGTGAACTCCAGAATTCCACTAAGTTAAGAATAATGATAGCTACCCTTTATTTAGTTCCTATTGCATTCTGGGGAGTTGGTGAACTTGCATTACGGTTCACAAACAGGGAACCTGAAGCTCAGACAGGTTGGTACTCTATCTTAAGACCCCCAGTAAAAGGAAGAACGAGGTATGTATTCTGAAGCCCTATGTCTTCCCACTACATTATTATGGACTCCTTAATAGTGATCCTTATAACTTTAAATGAAAGTACACCATAGTTCTTGACTTAATTGCAGAGGTTCATTCATTCTTTGAAATTAAAAAGTTAAAGTAGATTTCGCGTGAGAGACAGGACAATTTTTCTTGATCTCCACCAGGAAGAGACCAGGACTCTGGATGAGCCCAGGACCCGCTCACCCTCCCCTTATATACTGACAAGAATTCGGCCAGCATTCCAGCATCTAGGACTCTGAACAAAATCTTTGTTCTGGTTTCCAATAGAGCCCAGCGCAGCTACAGCTAGGCGAAGAAGTGAACCACGGGACCGAATTGAAACCAACGCTGGTTCTCGGGGAGGCAGGGGAGAGACTGAGCAGCTCGGGACCGGAAGTTATCTTTGCCCTGACAAAAAATGGCGGCCGTGGCGCCTCTCGCCCACCTGCCATAGCCAATGGAACCCCGACGCTCTACTGACTCACACCTGCGACCTGCGGCACTACGTTGCATGATGCAACTCTGGAGTCAAGGAAGCCTTTCGCGCACGTTGGGGTGACTGGGCGGTGGCGGCGTTGGGACCATGTCCTTGGAAGTGACCAGGGCGACTGCAGGGATGGTGCTAGGTGAGTGAGGGGCGGTGTGTGGCGCCAGGCTCCCTGCTTGGCGAGGAATGCCAGGGCTGACTTTAGTGCCTGGCGCAGGGTGGCCGCTCCTCAAATAATTGCGGAACGACTGGAGGGAAGGAGGGAGAGAGGATGGGGCCTGCACCCTCGCTGGACCGGGTCGCGTTGGGCCAGACCGCGCACCCCCGGGCCCTGAGTGCCCCGGGGTTGCCGTGGCGGCGGCGGCCGGCGCTGCAGCGCCACGGAAATCCCGAGATTCCATTGAGATCTCGTCGCTGTGAGAGGCTCAGACATAATGAGGTTCCCAGATAGAAATTTTTCCAAGGGGATCTTCAGGAAAGGAGTAAGAATTTTAATTCCCTTCCCAATAGCCCCATGTACTGAGATTTCTAATAAGAAAAAGGGGAGGGGTGATCTGAGATGTCGCTAATGTCTCAAGGAGGCTTCTACCTTATGCATTTTGTATAACTTAGGAGCTTCCATTTCTTTGAAAGACCATAGTGGACTGCTGTGCTTTTTAATTTTTCCCCCCATCTGCATATCAATACTGGGGTGTTTATTTCGCCCTCAGTACAGCCCCAGGGAGATAGATGTCGTTTTTTCTCATTTTATAGAGATAGAAGTTGAGAAAGGTTAAGTAAATTCCCCAGAGTAACTCTGGCTTTTAAGGCACAATGTCCAAGATCCAGTCTAGGTTTGGCCAACTTCAAAGCCTTTTCTTTATTACTCAGGTAAATGGAAGTGGTAACACAAGTTAAAATGACCCAAAGTTTCATTTTGAAAAGATAAATTTGTAACACGTTTTTAGGAGGCAAATATCCTTGAAATAGGGTGTTGGAGAATAATTGTGATACTAATTTCTTTCTGACTGTTAAGTTTTGCCAGTCATGTGCTTGTTCTGTTTAAAGAGTTGAAAAATGAATGAAGTAGTTACATAGTCAAGTGGCAAGGTTATTGGCCAAGCAAATAACTTACTCTCCTTTTATAAAACAGCAGAGCTGTATGTCTCAGATCGAGAGGGAAATGATGCCACGGGAGATGGAACCAAAGAGAAGCCATTTAAAACAGGCCTAAAGGTAGAGTCTCTTCTCATTAGGAAAATGACTCTTCATTTGTTAGTGGCTTATATAAATTATTATGTGACTTGCCAAGAATTTATTTCAAGCTCTAGGTTGTTTTGTGAGATAGAGTTTGTAAGTCATCTTCATTGCTGTAACCAAAATACCTAACATAAACAATTTCAAGGAGGAAAGATTTATTTTTGGCTCACTGTTTCTCAGAGACTTTTTATTTTTTTAAACTTTTTAATTTTTTTGCAGTGATGGGATCCAACCCAAGGGCTCACACTGGCCAGGCAAGCACCTTACCACTGAGCCACATCCCCAGCAATTGTAGAAGTTTAGTTCATGGTCAGTTGACTTCATTGCTTTGAGACTGATATGAGGCAGAACATCATTGAGGAAAGCACAGGAAAGCCACTTAGCTCATGGCAGCCAGAAAACAGGGAGAGGAAGGGACCATGAACAAGGTTAGTCCCCAAGGGCCCACTCTAAGGACCCATTTTATCAAATAAGGTTCCACCTCCTACATTTTCCACAACTTCCCGATAGTCCATTCAAATTATGAATCCATCAGTGGATTAATCCAGTGATGAAGTCAGAACTCTCTTGTCCAATCACGTTCCAAAAGCTCCACCTCTGAAAATCACTGCATAGGGGACCAAGCCTTCGACACACGAACCTTTGGGACATTCCAGTTCTAAATCATAACAGGGTCTCACTATGTTGCCCAGCCTGGCCCTGGGATCAAGATGACCTGCTTCAGCCTCCCAAGTTTCTGAGATTGTAGGTACATGCCACTATGTCTCATTAAAGCACCAGGTTTTGAAGGGATTTTTCAAAAGAGGGGAAATATGGTAGAACGTATACAGATATATGTCTTTAAAAGTGTTAGATAATCAAGGCCAGGTATGGTGGCACATGCCTGTAATCCCAGCTACTCAGGATACTGAGGCAGGAAGATGGCAAGTTCAAGGCTAGCCTTGTCAGTTTAGCAAGACCCTATCTTAAAAAATACGAAGGGCTGGTGGTATAGATCAGTGCTAGACACCCCCTGGGTTCAGTCCCTCTCACTGCAAAACAAAAGTATTAGATGATCAAAGCCTAAATTCTTTTTTTTTAATATTTATTTTTTAGTTATATGGACACAATATCTTTATCTTATATTTATGTGGTGCTGAGAATCGAACCTAGTGCCTCATGCATGTTAGGCGAGTGCTCTATCTCTGAGCCACAACTCCAGACCCAAATCCTAAATTCTTTTGAACATTTAAAATAAGTTTCTTCCTTTCTTTTTTTTTTTTTTTTTTTTACCACAAGGCATTGCATGTTGGAAGTTTTCTCTCTAATAACTCAGGTTGCCAGTTTTTCTAAGAATGAGAAACACCTTTCCTCAGTCACACTGAGCTCATATCCGGATGGCTTTTTGGTGAATTTTCCACAATCCTGACTATTTTCTGGAGCCTTGAGACTCAAAGCCCTGATTTATATAAACACATCAAGAATGGACTCATTTCTCAGAGCAGCCTTGTAGATCTGAAGTTTGAAAATGGATTACCAGTTTATTGACCTTCTGTTAGATTCCCATGCATTTGGCACATTCTCTCTAAGCAGATTTTTTTGAAAGCCAAATAGTGTCAAAGTGTTTCTTCTAGAGCTAGGACTCACGGTATGCATATTAGGTAACAAATAGCATCAGGTTAAGGTGTGATCCAAAACATCCCTCTTAGATCATCATGTACATGTCTGTTCAGTGGAAAGCTAGGATCTGTCACCTATGACTGCCACATAATGGAAATGGTTAAACACTTTCCCCTTGGGCAAGCACTGTACATTCATACTTGGCCAATTCCCCTTCTTGTTAACTGTATTACATTTAGTTGTTATCAAATTCTCCTAGACTGGAAGCATTCTCTGATAAGTTAGACCATTTGGTAATGCTTTAGTGTGTCACATATGGGTCTTGCTTTTTAACTCTTAGAAATCTTTCTCTCCTTTCTGGGTTATTGGGATGTTTCCTGGTGGTTTCCCCAAACTGAAAATACTTGTTTAGGTAAACCTCATGACACCATTAGCATATTGTGCCATTCTGATTTGGGGAATAACAATTTGGCCCTTTCATTTTCATTGATATAAAAAGAGGGAACAGTACAGACTATCTGATTGTGAGTGAAGTCTGGATGTTCCACAAATGCAGTCTTGCACTATTTAAACCACTGGGATAGAGTGTACTTAACACACTAAGATAATCATGATGACACTTGGCAGCATGATCTTTTGGGACCACAGTTGGAGGACGGCTCATTATTGACTAAAACATCATTATGTAGCACATGACTGTATTCCTGTTAACTTCTGTTAAAAAGATGGACTTTCATCTATGTTTTCAAAAGATCCAAGTTCCTTTCTACTCTGCAGCAGTCATTGTTTTGGGACTAATGTCCATTTAGAAAAGGTCAGTTTTTTTAAGCTTCAGATCTTGCCATCAGGGATTAGTTCATTGTAATTCCTGTTTAACTTATTAACTTGAGAAATTTTGAAAGAAAAAATGAAGCAGATTGTAAAATATTCATTTTTATATTCAGTTAACTTTTTTTAAAAAAACTATCACATAAAATGATGTATAATAAACAAATCTACATGCAGGAATTTTTTAGCCATTTGTGAACTTTGTCATTATGTTGTTATTTTATTGAAAGAATTTTTAAAATCTCTTACCTGATTCTCAGATTTCTTGCAGAGTACTAACCTTGTAGGTGTCATCTGCAGTTGGCTTTTGCTCTTGGTGGTCTTTTCTCTTGTCAGCATATGTGTGTTGGTCCCTATAGTCACTGCAGATCTTCTGCTTGTACCGGGAGCTGTGTGCTGCCAACTGAGCTTGCTGGGATTGTTTGTGGAAGGACTTAATGGCTTCTACTAGAGCAAAGTGCTTCTTAGTGCATTCAGCTAGTTGCTGTTATATCAGCTTTCAGCTCTTGGGGTCTTTATGCTGTCTTGGCTCTTGAATATGTTATAGATTGTTAAAGTTGTCTCATAATTAAGGGGTTATTTTAAATATTGTGCAACGTTAAAGAAATTCATTTTTTTCTCTTTCTCTCTCAGGCTTTGATGACAGTAGGAAAAGAACCATTTCCTACCATTTATGTAGATTCACAAAAAGAAAATGAGGTAGGACGAATCAAAAAGTTTAGTTATATTTTGTGAATAAGTTTTCATCAAGACATAGAGATCTTGAAAAATTACGTATCTCTTTTTCTTTCTAGAGGTGGGACATTATTTCTAAATCACAGATGAAGAACATTAGGAAAATGTGGCATAGGGAACAAATGAAGAGTGAATCCCGAGAGAAGAAAGAGGTGATTAATATATTTACCGCTGTGTGCATTGTATTTATTTTTTATTGTATTTGGAGATAGGATCTTTATATTTTATTTTCTTATCATTGCATTACAATTATGGATAATAGGTTGATTATGGGCATATTCATACAGGCACATAACATAATCTGATCATTCTCCTTCCCATGTGCCTTCCCTTTTCCTCCCCTTCTTCCTCCCCAGTCAGCTTGCTTTACTCCACTGATCTCTCTTCCGTTATCACTGTGTACATTTTTAAAGCAAACATTCTGGAAACCATTTTAACCAGTTGCTTTGTTTTTAAAATTAGGCAGAAGATAATTTGCGAAGAGAAAAGAACCTCGAAGAAGCAAAGAAGATTACCATTAAAAATGATCCCAGTCTGCCAGAGCCACAATGTGTAAGTGTGTATGTCATTTTCAGTGTCATGGACTTAGCAACTTTATATCATTATTTCTGGGTTTGAGGGGCATGACACATTTGTTCCTTCACATTGTTTGTTTTTCCTTTTAGAAAGGATGGGGAGAATGTTTTAGAATTATAAGACAGGGGTTCATTTTAATATAGAGTTTAGTAATTGCATGTTGAACAAATTCTGTGCTGTGTGGTGTTGGTCAAATGATTTTACCTTCTCTAGTATCAGTTTCTTCACCATCAAATGTGGAGGTGGATTTTTTTTTTTTTTTTTTTTTTTTTTAATAATACTGCATCAGGGCCTCACACATGCTAGGAAAAGCACTGTATCACTGAGGTTCACTCTCAACCTGAAAATCCATGAATTTTTAAATAGATAAAAATTATTTGTGGGGGCTGGGCTGGGGCTCAGTGGTAGCACACTTGCCTGACATGTGTGAGGCCCTGGATTCAATTCTCAGTACCATATAAAAGTAAATAAATAAAATAAAAAGGTCTGTCAACAACTTAAAAAAAAAGTGTTTGTGATTCTGTGAAATTGTGTTCACTCTTCTGGTTCCCCTATTCTTTCTGAAACCCAGATTATTGGATTATGAATGGACATGCTGAATTCTCCTACTTCCTAACCGATGGAATTGTTTATTTTACCATATTAACCATTTTCATCGTTTACTCGTCTCTCTCCTTCATCTTTCAAACAAAAAGCCTTGGTTAGCTTCAAGTCCCAGCACCGGAAAAGGCACTGGTAGGCTAGGATTGTTGCAATACTGGGAATCAGGTGCTCCACTTAGGAAAAAGAGAATTCATTTATTACCTGATTTTCTGTAGCAGTGAAATCTTTCTGGTTGTCTTTATGGCCATATTTGCCCTAAAGTGTTAAAACAGTCACAAATAATGCAAAATTAGAGTGAGTCACGCTACTACAGTTTGAACCCAAACATTTCACCATGTTGGGATGGTGAAAGAAAAAAAAAATCCAAGTATTTTTTTAGTGTCCGCTTAGTATTAGTGGAAATGTTGGTATGTGATAAATGACATGATCGAATATTTTTTATTTTCATTTGACAGGTGAAGATTCATGCATTAGAAGGATACAGAGGCCAGAGAGTAAAGGTTTTTGGCTGGGTCCATAGGCTGCGTAGGCAAGGTAAATGATCACTTTTCTTTTTCTCTTTTTAATTTTAAATAATACTGATCTCAGATGAAGAACATAAAAATATTTACTTGGGTTTGTTTACAGCTCTTTTTCTTTTTCCTGGTGTGCTGACTTTTTAAAGGATGTAGTAATTTATAGCCTATTTTTTTTTTTCCGAATTACTGCTGCCATTGAAAGTTTAAATATTACTTAAATATTATTTTAACTCTTAGCAACCATAGTGATCAGGAGGTAGCCAGTAAATTCTTGTTCAATTGAACTTTGATTATTTAATGAAAAGCAGGAAATATGTTATAGGAAAGTCAGATCCTATTCTGAAATTTGGCAGTAGGTTTACTTTTATAACTAGTATCTTTGCAGTCTGTTTTTCCTTTCGTCCTGATGTTTTGTTTTCTCTTTCTGTTATTTTATAACTTGTATTTTTTTACTATCATGATCAAACCTTTCATAAAAATAAATTGGGCATGAATTTAAATTTCTCTTAAGCAACATGCACTTCCCACTGAGTACACAGGGTGAATAAGTTATAATCTCTTAGCTTATTTCCTACCATCTTGTTATTCCATGGTGATGTGAATAATGATAATCACATAATATTTAAAGGTATAGTGCAGTGAAAATAAAATGCTTTATAAATAAAGGGGCATGTTACTGGTGTGTATTTCAAAGGAAATGGGCTATATGGGAGGATTGAACTTCCAATACTTAATCTTGATGTTTCTAAGATGTAAGATCAAATTATGAAAAAGTACTTTCTAGTCTCTAGTCTGGCTAAATTTTCTGTATTTCATTTTAGGAAAGAATTTAATGTTCCTGGTGTTGCGGGATGGTACGGGTTATCTTCAGTGTGTCTTGTCGGATGAATTGGTACATTTTTTTTTTAATTAATAATGGAAAATTAGACTTTTTTCTAGGAGGTTCCTTTATTGTTATTTTGGGGGATTTTAGGATCTATGTACATATTTTAAACTATTATTTTCACAATGGATACGTTTGTCAAAACATCACATACATCATTAAAAGAAAAAAATTATTTGTTAATTGTAATTTAATAAGGTGGGGGGTGAATTTTGTTTTGTAAAATTACCAACACATTAAAAAAAAAAATAGAACAACCTAAGTAACCCCATCACCAGCTTTAGTAACTACCAGTTTTTGGCTAATCCTGGTATGATATTGCTCCCTCAGACTTTATATTATTTTATTCATATATGCCTCTGAATCATCTCTAAGAAAAAAATACTATTTTTAGGTAGTTACCATTATCATCTCCCCCTAAATTACCACAACTTCTAAATGTTATCCAATATCCTATCAGATTCTCCCAATTGATTTAATAATGACATTATAGTTGGTTGATTTCAGAATCCAGACAAGATCTCCATCTTATATCTGGTTGATATGACTCTAAAAATCTCTCTTTTATCTATAACAGTGCCCTCATTTTCATTCTCCTCTTTTCTCCCCCAATTTATTTGTTGGGAAAAACATGACAAATTATCCCTTAGAACTTCTCACATTTTGGATTTGGTTGATTGCATCCTGTGGTATCATTTAATATATTCCTTTGTTTTCTGTATATTTTATGGGGGGAGGTCTGATTAAGTTAAAAAGTGCCCAGCCTGACCTTGAACTTCCAGTCCCCTTGCCTCAGTTTCCTGGGATCATAGGCATGACCCACCATGCCTGCTTTCCCCATCACTTTTCTCCAAATAACTCTAGCAAGTATTGATCATCATAGTGTATATGGTGTTTTTTTGTGGATTTTTTTTTTTTTTTTTTTTTAATTTAAAGATAGGGTCTCACTAAATTGCTGAGGCTGGCTTTGAATTTTCGATCCTCCTGCCTCAGGGCACCCACCACCCCCTGCAAGTTCCTAGAATTACAGGCATGTGCTACTGTGCCCAGCTTGCTTTTGTGTGTTTATTTTTTGCAGGGATACTCTACCATAGAGCTACATTCCCAAACAACTTTTTTTTTTTTTTTGGTACCAGGGATTGAACTCAGAGGCACTCACATCCCCAGCCCTATTTTGTATTTATTTAGAGACAAGGTTTCACTAAGTTGCTTAGCACCTTGCTTTTGCTGAAGCTGGCTTTGAACTCTCGATCTTCCTGTCTCAGCCTCCCAAAGCCGCTGGGATTACAGGTGTGCACCACCGTGCCTGGCTTTTTAAATTTTGAGAAAGTTATGCTAAATTGCTGACGCTGGCCATGAACTTGGAATCCTTCTGCCTCAGTCTCAAGGCATTTGGATTACGGGTGTGCCCTATTGCACCTGGTAGCCTGTTTATTGTTTGAATAGTCAGGATTTGAGGAAAATAAAAAAAGAACTGTAATATATTTTTAAGAAATGTGGACGCTATGACATCAGGTGATAAGATTTTTTTGTGTGTGTGGTGCTGGGGATTGAACCCAGGGTCTTATGCAAGGTGGTAAGATCTTGCGGGGCAAACACTGTGTATGTTGTTCATTGTTGATAGAAACATTTGGCATGTGGCTTTGTTGAAAGTTTAAGTTAAAATTTGCCCAGCCTGACCTTGAATAAAGAGCTATTCTTTATTCAGATTTAAAAAATCAATGGCAGTCTTATTTCCTTTTTACCAGTATTTGACCATATAACTTGGTCATAAATAATCCTCTTAACTTTATATATTTTAGAATATTTCTATTCATATAACTTGTTTGTAAGTAATCCTTTTAATTGTATATTTTAGTGTATTTAATAACCACACAAATAACTTAATTTTGAACTTTGATCTTTTTACAGTGTCAGTGTTACAATGGAGTAGTTTTGTCTACTGAGAGTAGTGTTGCTGTATATGGAATGCTAAATCTTACTCCAAAGGGCAAGCAGGTAAGTAGATTAAACTGTCCTCACTGGTTGAGTGAATAGGTGTCTTTTTTTGTACTTTGGGATTTGGCATGTAAGTAGCCAAATGTGAAGCACTTGTAAATTTAGTGTACCTTGTTTTTCCAATGAAATGTATAAACTACATAATTTGTCTCAGTCTTTTTTCTGTTCCTATAATAGAATACCACAAACTGCATAAGTTATAAAGAAAAACATTATTTCTGGAGGCTGGGATGTCCAAGATTGAGGACTGCTTCTGGAGAGGGCCTTCTTGTAGTGTCACAACACGGTGGAAAGCCTCCCATGGTCAGAGAACATATACCAGATAGAAATCAATATGGGGCTGAACTCACTTTCATAACTAACAAGTAACCCACTTCCAAGATAATCCATCAGTGGATTAATGGCATTAATCTGATGCGGGCAGAGTCCTCATGACCTAAACACCTCCCAACACCGTTACGATGGTAATTAAATGCCATTGTGACTTTTGGAGGAAACAAACTTTATAACTTGGCACAACTTGTTTGATAAGAATAATTCAGAAATTTCCAACCTTACAGAATACTGAAGTGATCTACACATGCTGTGGATGTATTCATAACTTTTCAACTAGACGAAAATAAAAACCTATCCCAAAATTTTCAGAAAAGAACAATAATCTAAACCTACAACTTTCTGGTCAGAATTTGAAAGCCTGTTTTCAAAAAGTCGTATAATTGGGCTGAGGTTGTGGCTCAGTGGTAGAGCACTTTCCTAGCATATGGAGAAGCACTGGGTTACATCCCAGCACCACATAAAAATAAACAAAATAAAATAAAGGTACTGTGTCCATCTACAACTAAAAAATATATTTTAAAAAAATATAAATAAATTTTAAAAAGTCATATAATTGATATTCAGAGAATTATTTGTTCTTTAGCCAAAGGGCACATAACCTATTTCAGTTACATTTACTTCTTGATAATTATAGTTCACATAATTACAGTTACCCTTTTTGATTAGGAAGGAAAATAGAAAGATGAAATATATTAGCCACAAGAGGGAACAAACAGTCCTACTAACTAGAAATGTTGGTAAGGTATGCCATGGAGTTCATACAAAAGAGCCTGCAATAAAAATGAATATCGAATTCAAGCTCATTGAGTTTTCTTAGAAGGGATGGGACTGTAAAATGAGGTAGTTGTCATGTTGTTACTTGCTGTCCAGTGTTTGGCTCCAAGGTAATTGAAAATTTCATGATATGTGACTTTTAGAATGAATTACTTTAAATGAAATTATTAGGGAGAATTCTAATTTTTAATATGTATATTAAAAAGGTTAACCGTTTTTAGTAAAATGTTTCCATTTTAGGAATGTTTACATGGTTTCTTAGTCTGAAATAATATTTCATAATAATAATAAGTAGTTTTGTGTGTGTGTGTTAATAGAAATTTTGGTTTTGTTTTTAACTTTGCATTTAAGTTTTTCAGTGTGAATAGATATGTTAATTTGTTATTAGGCAAAGGCTGGAAAGAGACACCAAATGTTAATAGTAGTTAATAGTTACTCAAGGTCATAAGATTATAATAGTTTATTTTCTAGTTTGTGCCTTTTCATTTAAAAAGAAAGTGTGGCTATGTGTGTGTGTATTTACTCTGAAGAAATAGTAAATGAAAAACTATCAATATAAAATTGAATTATTGAGTCTTCACTTTTAGAAGAAAATGTTACTAATCTTGGAAGTTCTTAGAAATATCAGCTTACATTTACCTGCACGCCTGTATTCCCAGCTACTCAGGAGCCTGAAGCAAGAGAATTGCAAGTTCAAGGCTAGCAAGATCCTGTCTCAAAGTACAATTAAAAAAGGACAGGGAATGTCACTCAGTGGTAAAGCAAAAGGAAAATGAAACAAATCAGCTTACCAAAAATTTGGACATAAAGTAAAATACTGTTAATTTTTTGTTTCCTTCTCCTTCCCTGTTTCTTCCTACTCTACCTTTTAAAAATGTAGGCTCCAGGGGGCCATGAGCTGAGTTGTGACTTCTGGGAACTTATGGGGTTGGCCCCTGCTGGAGGAGCAGATAACTTAATCAATGAAGAATCTGATGTCGATGTCCAGCTGAACAATAGGCATATGATGATCCGAGGAGAAAATATGTCCAAAATCCTAAAAGCACGTTCCATAATCACCAGATGCTTCAGAGATCACTTCTTTGATAGGGGGTACTGTGAAGTAAGTGTGTGATGGTCATCTTTTGCAGATAGTACCTCTTTGCCATTTTGTGGCGAACAGTAGTGCTCAGGACAGACCTACATTTCCTCCTTCCATGCAAATAGGTTACTCCTCCAACGTTGGTGCAGACGCAGGTAGAAGGTGGTGCCACGCTCTTCAAGCTTGACTATTTCGGGGAAGAGGCATTTTTGACTCAGTCCTCTCAGTTGTACCTGGAGACCTGCCTTCCATCCTTGGGAGATGTTTTTTGTATTGCACAGTCATACAGAGCAGAACAATCCAGAACACGAAGGCACCTGGCTGAGTATGCAGTTGTCTTTTTGGTTTTATTTATATTTAGAAAATATCTTCAGAAAAGAAATCTCTGTGTTGGTAAATGATGTCTGTGTGAAAAAAATCTGGTGGCTTATGAGGATAATGTAAGAACATGTTAAGTTTTGCCTCTTAGGCTACAGCTAAAATCTGTTTTTTCACTTTTCCTTGAGCTTTTACATATTAAGGAAGAAAAAAAGGAATCTCTACTTGAGGTAAAGAGGTATTGAAAACGCTAATTGCAGAGTTGAGAATTGGTTAGTAGTGTTGGAATTTTACCTTTCTGGATAGTTTCTGAGTGTTAAAATATTTACTTGAGAAAAATTTAGTGTTAAAAAAAAGAAAAACAAAAAACTCTGAGTGTCTTGTCCTTCAGGTACGCTCATGTGGAAGCTGAGTGCCCTTTCCTGACCTTTGAGGATCTCCTGAACAGATTGGAGGACTTGGTTTGTGATGTGGTAGATAGAGTCTTAAAATCACCAGCAGCAAGCATAGTGTATGACCTCAACCCGGTAGGTGAAGTGTTTTATGAAGGTAAACAAATCATAATCCTTTGTTGGAAGACAATGAGTCTTCCTGGATTTTTGTAGATTTTATGGCTTGGCAAGCTGAAATAAGTGACTAATAATTTGAAGACAAAATTCAATATTAATCATTGTTTGTAATTTTATAATATTTTTATGTGTATACGGAGGTTCATACATGTTTCTATTTTAGGAATGTTTACATGGTTTCTTAGTCTGAAATAATATTTCATAATAATAAGTAGTTTTTTGTTTTTTATTAGTTGTTCAAAACATTACAAAGTTCTTGACACATCATATTTCATACATTTGATTCAAGCGGATTATGAACTCCCATTTTTATCCTATAATAATAAGTAGTTTTATGTGTGTTTTGTTAGAAATTTTGGTTTTGTTAGTTTCTTTATGTACTCCGTATTTTACTTTTCTCCTGTAGAACTTTAAACCCCCTAAACGGCCTTTCAAACGGATGAACTACTCAGATGCTATTGTGTGGCTAAAAGAACACAATGTAAAGAAAGAAGATGGGACTTTCTATGAATTTGGAGAAGTATGTATTCCTTTCTCATCGTTCTTTCTAAGGTAGTAGTGTGCTGAAGTGGATTGCAGTTGCTGCTAAATTAACTAGTAATGTGGAGGGAATCTGCTTGTCCTCAAATAAATGATAATAACAGAGCCTGCTTCTTGGATTGTCTGCAGGTTCATTGTAGAGTGGGCCTTAGAACAGTGCCTTTTTTGTAGTACGCCACAAATAACTAGCAAGTTTTTAGCCTTCCTTCACATATCATCCTTTGTCTCCCCATGATCATTCCTCAGCCTCTATGTAAAAACTCTACTCATAATCCACTAGCCTGGCAGAAGTGGTCTAGAAAATTATGAAGCCTTTGAAATTAAATGCAATATGTTGGTATGTGTATAAATTTGTTTTTCTGGCATTTCCAAAAGGAATTCATTCATTCCTTCCAAAACAGATTTACAACTCCTTCCCATGGAAGGAGATTCAAAAAGAAGAGAGCCATTGTTTAAGATGCAAAACTGAGAGAGAAGGCCTTGGTGGAGACGCTTTCAGTACACAGGTTTAGCCTAGTAATCTCCCTCCCAGCATGCCTTGGGAGTGTGGGTTGGCAACAGTGTTCCAGGCCTTAGTTTCCGTGTAATTGTCCTTACATAATATTTGCAGATCTAGTTGTTTCACAAGTGAAATGTGAGTAGCTGCTACCAACTAGTTTTGTTTTGATTTTTAGAAGGAATTTATACAGAGGATAAAGAGTATACTATCTCTATAAATCACCCTATCTTGGGACTTTGGTTTGTTATGTAATAGCACAATTTTGAACTGAAATCTTGAGTGATTTGTATACCTAGTGCTTAACAGCATTATTGAATAGAAAGAATACAAGCTGTAGAGTCAGAACATGTCCATCTCCTACGTGGGCTTAACTCTTGCCTCCGCTCTGATCTGTTGTACAGCTGAAGGCCATTGACCCCGTCTGATTCTTCTCTCCTATAGAGGCAATGTCCTCTTGTCAAGATTGTGGGAACTAAATAAGCTAAATGTCTAGCAGGGTCCCTGGCACAGGGACCATGTCAGCTTGTATTGTACATTGCTCTCATCACATACACACAAGGGCACTAGAATATATAAATGGTTTTCAGGCTTTTCAGGTGTGCAGTAAGACCCCACACCTCCTAATTTAATGTTACACAGATCCCCAGAATGAAAAGTAGCACAAGCTAAGAGACCAGCACTCTCCCGCTCATCTTATCCCCTTTGGCACCTCAGAGGGCCTGGGGCTCCAGCGACTGGAGCTGAAACAGCTATGCCAGGTGATTGCTCAGCTTTCTTTCTGATTTAATATTAAACAAACCAGTGAGTCTTGTTCAAATCTCAGTCAGTTTTTAGAAGGATAAGAGTTTTCAATTTTAACTTGAAAACTCTGGTTTACTGAGGATGTTTTAAGAGAAATAGTCACTTGGTTCATCATCTTTTTTCTTGGCTAACTATTCCAGATGTGATAGCATTTTAGGGGGGTGGGGGTACTGGGGATCAAATTCAGGGGCACTCAACCCCTGAGCCACATTATCAGCCCTGTTTTGTATTTAATTTAGAGACAGGGTCTCACTGAGTTGCTTAGTACCTCGCTTTTGCTGAGGCTGGCTTTGAATTTGCAATCCTCCTGCCTCAGCCTCCTGAGTTGCTGGGATCACAGGCAGCTGTGATAGCACTTATAAAGTTTATATTGTTTGTCTTATGATGTTTTACTACTATTGAAGGTATAACTTTATAATAGGAAAGGAGTTCAGATAATAGGATAATTTAAAGATTAGTGTCATTAATAATGTACTCTGTGGAGGTCAGTGGTATTGTGGAGCATTGACAGATTACCTTCTACTTTATGAGATTAAGTAGACCATGACTTTAGAACTTGGTAAACTGGCCACTGAGAAAATAACTGAGCAGAATCTAGTCACAGCTTAGAGACTTTTGTTTGTTGGTGAGGCAGGATTTGTTCCTCAAGCTGAGACATAATAAAGGAGAAGGCACATCTTTTTATGGTTTATTTAATAATTGTGTGAATCTATAAAATGTTTATTTCTTTTTTGAAAGAAATTGCTTCTTATGTGGATGTGTTGGTGTTTATCTCCATTGTATTGTGTGCATAAGAGGAAGGGCTGTGCAGAGGGAAAGAGCTGCTTCTCTCTTGTTGCATTTCAAGTTGTAAATGTTAATGAAGTCTTTTTAACCTCAGGACATCCCAGAAGCTCCTGAGAGACTGATGACAGACACCATTAATGAACCAATCTTACTGTGTCGATTTCCTGTGGAGATCAAGTCCTTCTACATGCAGCGATGTCCTGAGGATTCCCGCCTTACTGAATCTGTTAGTTTGTGATTCAGAGATTATTAGAATTATGGTTTTTAAGGGAGTGGGGACTGTCCTTTGGAATAAGGAACTACTTGGGGCAAATATTTGTAAATCTAGAATGATAGTAATACTTGTTCATTTCCTCCCCTGATTGGGGTTAACATGCTTCATCAGGGAATTTGAATAATATTTGAATTTTGCATGATTATTGTGCTTCTTTTAACTATAGGAGGTTAATTGTAGTTTTTATTCAAGCCTCACAGCAAAGCCATGTAATTGTGTATTTTATTTTTCCTTGTATTTAAAGGTTGATGTGTTGATGCCCAATGTTGGTGAGATTGTGGGAGGCTCAATGCGTATCTGGGATAGTGAAGAAATTCTGGAAGGTTATAAAAGGGAAGGGATTGACCCCACTCCTTATTACTGGTACACGGATCAGGTAAAAGCAATTTTTTTAAAGTCTTTAATTTTTTTCATTGTAATAGTTCTGTATACACTGAAATTTTTGAAAGGAGAAAATTCCAGGTGGTACTTGGTGTTTGAATGAGTTATATTTAGTTTCATGGTATAATAATGTTGCATGTAAATGTTGCCATTTTTGTCTTTTACCAAATTATATGTTAATTTTCATTTGAAAATAACATTAATTTCCATTTGGAAATGGCCTTACTCATTGCTACTGAGTTTTAAAAATATATTATTAGAAATTTCCAATTTCTAGTACTTTCATTTTCTTCTGATAAATGGAGATGCTTAGTTCAGAGGCTGAAATTTCTTCTTTCCAGAGCGCTGCTTAATGTCTGATTTATTTTTCATTTGAATTATTTCTTTCAATGTATGTAGTTTATGAAGGTGTAAGACTATGGGTTGAATTCTGAACCACAATGAGCTAATTCCTCTATAGTGGAAATTTTAACTTTTTAATATAAAATTTTATTTATTTATTTTTTATTTATTTATTTATTTATTTTTAAGATAAAATTTTAAACTAAGCATTTACTCCTCTCTTGCTTTTGATTTCTTTTTTATTTAACAGAGGAAATATGGTACATGTCCTCATGGAGGATATGGCTTGGGCTTAGAACGATTCCTGACTTGGATTCTGAATAGATATCACATCCGAGATGTATGCTTGTACCCTCGATTTGTCCAGCGCTGTAAGCCATAACTGATTCCTCCTAAAGCATGAAGAAAAGATGGTCATGAAAGGAACAGACTGCCTCATTAAAAAGGAACAAAATGCCAGATTATCCCATGTTTATTCCATTGGGGTATAGCTTTCTGTTTTTTATTCCCAGCTACCATAAAACCATAAAAAGTAGTTCACATTATTTGAATATCAGGGGACATTGATATCAGAAAAAATATCCACTACAAAGTCTGGGGAAAATATGTGGCATGTAACTGTAGTTATGGATACAATTCGGCATTTTATCCAGTTATAGCAATTGTGTTAAATATGCCATACATAATTAAATAGTTTTTAATTATCGTGTAAGGTATCCTAAAAAATATTTTTAAAGCTTAATCTTTCTGTACTTTTAAATGTAACTGGAATTCTTTAATTTGTATCATTTTATTGTATCAGTGATTTAAAACACATCTGTGGGGGCAGTTCACAGTGTGGGCATAAAGATTTGCTAGTGTTAGAGTGTACCTCAGCAGTAGATTCTGGAATCTAATGAGTACATTGTTTGACATCAGTTAATCTTTTCTGAATCCACATAGCTGCTTTTAATTTTGAGGCATATGATTTGATATGGAAGAATTTGTAAAAGTGGAATTGCCTTAAAATTTAAAGTGAGCATAATTGTTGGGGAGAAGCGTGGTATTTAAATGATTGACAACATCCTTCATAGCATTAGTTTAAGATAAAGGGGTAGACCGAGCTTCCTTCTTTCCCGGTGATTTTTAAAATTAAAAATATGTTCCAAAAGAATTTGGCAGTTTGAATCGTAACAAAACTGACTGGCTGGTTGAGTCATCCCTCCCATGTCCTTAGAGCTGGTCTGTGTTACCTTACATACTTCATAGCAGGATTACTGAATGGCTTAGAGCAGATTTAGTTAATTTTTCCCTCAAATGCATGCCATGTATTCTCAATAGGCTGTATTTCCCCAGTGATCAATAAATGGAACACTCATTAAAAACTCTTTGCTGGTTTAATTTTCTCAAACTAAACATTACTATCTCACATTAGTTCATATCTTATGCATTTTTAATCTTTTATTTTTTGTGGTGTATATATGTAAAGTTAGATATTCAATGTAGGTATTACTAATGTTATGGTAATTAAAGAGGCCAATTTTTAAAAATTAGATATTTAGGCCCTAGTTAGAACTTTTTTGCCAATTGCCGGGTTTCTGTTCTCGTGACTAAAAGGCTCAGGGGTCACTCCAGTTAAACTGGGCTAACTGGGCTGCACGAAATAACCACAAAGAGACACAAATACCTTTTTCTTTGGGGTTGCTGTGACGGCTTCTCTGACCTTAAGGGTCCCCAGGAAGAGAGAGAGAGCACGCGCTGACCCCTTTTATTGAGGAGAAGCTATTCAAATGAGGCAAGGGGTCAGGTTTCAGGGGGCTGAGTATCTTCATGATGTCCACTGTCAGCAGGTTGACTGACACCTGGGTAGGCCACACCCAAGGGCACAGTAAAAGAAGGGGACACACACAAGGCACTTCCATGGAAGATCTATCCTAAACAGGGCAAGGGGTTATATTACAAAGGAACAGGTGAGCATAGCCTCACCCATGGGGCTGTAGCAAGACATACCCATGGATGAGACACCGACCCTTGCACCCAAGAAGAGTGCCACATTTCTGTGACTGAGAGCCTTAGCACCCAGCCAGGGAGTGTAACTCAAGTCACGTGTTAAAGTTGGCCTCCCATATTTTTGTATCCTTTTTGTGTTAATTTCTGACACTAGATTTTATTCTATGTGTAATTTAAGTGAAAATGGCAGATGGAAATGGGGCATTTGTAGTCTATGTGGCTATATCTTTAAATAAAAAGTACTTGTAAGAAGGTGAATGAGCTCTATTTGGCTTCAACTTGGCAGTTTAATTGAACAGAATTTAAGCAAATAGGTTAGGCTTAGTTAGCCTAAACTTTAATTGTATAAATAGGTTAAGAGTTTTAAAATACTAAAAGAAAGCCAGGATTAGGCAGTGGGTAAGGGAGGAGAGGTCATGGTTACCTCAGGCCATTGAACAGCACACTTCTACGCAGAGATTTCATTTGTTAACTGCGGCAGTTGCTCTGCTCTAAGTGCCACAGATACCATTCCTTGTCCCTGCCATGCACAGCTCACAGACACCCCTGGTTCTGAGTTCTGCTCTCATGGGACTCCTTACTGGACTCTTCATCTTATGGCTCTTTCCAGCTGGAAACTGTTGATGCCCATTCATTTTGGCTCTTGTGTGACAGACATGCCCAAAGTTAGAGACAAGCAAGAGGATGGTACTGTAGCTGTTCAAATTATAGATGGCGCTCAACTTCAGGATGGTTTAATTCATGACTTTTCAGGTTTAATGATGGTGCAAAAGCATCACCAGGCAAACATTCTCTATCATTTTTAATGTAGCCAGTAAATTATAGGAGATGTTTAATAAGCTATGTGTGAGGTGACTTTGCCCAACTATAGACTTATAATGTTAAATATTTTGAGCACAATTAAAGTAAGCTAGGCTGAGCTACTAGTACGGTAGGTGCATTTAGTACTTTTTCAACTTACCATTTTAACTTACGATGGGTTATGGGGGATGTAACCCATCATATCAAGAAATATCAGGACTTATATACCAACTTTACCTCTTTAATGTTCAGCCATTGCTAGCAACCAGGTTTTTCTACCTTGTTCAGCTCTCTTCTACCTTGCTGCCTCTAGCAATTCCTGAACATGTTTAATATATACAGAAGTTCAGTTCTGTCTTAAGCAACCTTGGCTGTACATTGGGATCACTTGGGGACCTTATGGTCCCTGGTGCCTGGGCCTTACCCCAGAACAGTTGAATCTGAATTTCAGGGATAGGGCAGGACATTTTTAAAACATCTCAGGTGAGGATGTCATGGAGTTGATGGTCACTAGTACCTTCCTCCTAAACTTAACCCTCATTACTGTGAGTCCTTAGTGAATGGTTTCATATTAATCATTGTAGCCGAAATAGGAAAACTGAGGTGATGCTGAGAAACTATAATGTTTCAATTATTTTAAACCTTCTTAAAATCAGTTTATTTTATTCAGCCCCTCCAGAAAAAAAGGACAGGGGTCGTGATATTCAGATGCTATAGTTCATAGGCATGTGGAAATTGCTTTCCAGTAAGGTCACTAGAGCTTTCTTGGCTGGGTAGTAGCTTCCTCTGCCCCCATGTCAGTACCTTTAGGTCATTTCCGTGGGCTGGTCATTTTCTTATGCTGAAAAGCCTCCATCTTTCTCATCAGTTGTTACTAGCATAATGATTTGGTAAAGAGCGTTCTCTTTGAAGAGAGAAATTTGATCAGAGATGAAGAGGTTATGTATGTGGGACAGACACTAGTTTCTAGAGTCAAAATCCAGTTTGATTCTGGTATAATTTAGCATACAGGCTCAGAGAGATGGAGGTATTCAAAGTTTTAGCTTATTCTTTAGATATTTACCTCCATTGGTATTGCTGAGTAACATGCTTATATTACACCGATTTTTTTTTTTGCAGTTTTAGACATTATCTATTGATCTTCTATAGAAGATGAGGATTTTGCTTCTTCATTTTCCTGTCCCCACCACTCAACATGTACCCTTCTCATCTCTTCATTTTTTCTACTTAGTTAAATTTTAATTTTGGTTGGCCACATAGTAAATCAGTTTATTTCCCTTCCTGTCTAAATCTTGATTTTCCTTAGGATTAATGGCTTTTATCTTGGTATCATGAATTCAGACATACTGGATAGTCTTGTAGTTACTTTTTCCTGGAATCTAGTTGCCCTCTGTTTTTAGAAAACAATTGCCATCCTGGGATCTATTTCACTGTCATCCTGAGTATTTCCTTTGCTTTTCTCCTATATTGGATATCCTATTTGCTGTATCCCACGTTTACTCTTTCTTGGTTTACTTTCTACTTGTGCTTGAGTAGATCCTCCAGTAATTTCCTAAGAAAAAGTTAATGGAAGGTAAATTTATGAAATGAAATGCCTAAAAATTATTTTAATCTGTGTCACATTTAAACCATAGTCTATGTATAGAATTTGGGGTGAGAAAGCATTTTTCCCTAGAATTTTGACATCTGGTTTCCAGTGTTGCTGTTGATAATTCCTAAGCATTTTGATATCTAATCTTTTACATATGGCCTGTCATTTCTGGAAGCTTGTCCCAAAGTTCTGAAATTGCATACTATTTCTTGGGATCACTCATCCATCCTGATGGGCAGTTGATGGGCCCTTTCAATTCAAAGCCATGTTCTTCAGTTGTGAAAAAAGTTTCCTAAATTGTTTTATTAGAAATTCTTTAAAGTTTCCAATTCATGTTTTCTTTTTGTATCATCCCAGTTTCCTCCAAGTTTGTTTTTGTGGTAGGTTTATGTCTTTCCTGTTATAAGCTTTTTTCAGATGTCAATTGATGCTTAATTGTCTGCTCATAATGCAGAACAAGAGACTGCAATGTCCTCTAGATGCTCCGAGCACATGTTGAAGATGTAAGACTTACTGTGTGCTGAGCTTTCTTGGCTGGGTAGTAGCCTCCTCTGCCCCCCATGTCAGTACCTTTAGGTCATTTCCTTGGGCTGTCTGGGTTTCCTGTGGAGGGAAAAAGGAGGAGAGGGTTGGGTTTCTGCACCTTCCAGAAGTATATATGGTTCATTATCCTCTGCAGTTTTCATTTTGTCTCTGTTCTCAAGCAGTGTCTGGGATCTTCCATCTAGAGCCTTCTTCTAGGAACCAAAATCTAGTTAGCCACAGAAGGGTGAGAATCTAGGCAGTCTGATGGCTGCTTTAACAGATTTTTGATCTATCTCATTCTAGCATCTTCTTTTCATCTCCACTTCAGACGTACCTGTCAATCCTGAGCCACTGAGGGATTCTGTTGTATAAATCTGGATGGTTGTTATAGGATGGCCAGCTTAAGATTATTTTCTTAGATCTATTATATCAAACACTTAACCTGTCTGCCTTCTGGATTCTAAAATTCTATTACTATGGTTCCCTTTTTCCTATCATTTTAGATTTGTGCCTAAATACAAATAAAAAGCAGCACTGCCACCAAAACCTCTGTTGACATTTCAGTGGGATTTGGGAGTGAATAGAATAAACTACATTCACTAGTTTAAACCTCCCAACTCCTACCTTTTGTGGTATTGGGGATTGAATGCAGTGGCACTCTACCACTGAGCTACATCTCCAGCCCTTTTTATTTTTATTTTGAGACAGGGTCTTGCTAGGTGCTGAGGCTGGCCTGGAACTTATGATCCTCCTGCCTTGGCCCCCTGGGTTGTTGGGGTCATGGGCATGCACCACCAGGCCTGGCTCAAGCAATTTCTTTCCCTGGAGATCATTACTGTATTTGAGGACAATTGGAAGGAAATGGGCATAAGTAAAAGGGAAGAAATATTCAATTATTAGATGTTAGAAGGACAAATTAGTGAGGAGTGATGTCGTCTCTGTAAATGGGGAAAGAAATAGTGTCTATTGAAAGATAATAGTGACATTTAATGTTGGGTGGTGGGAATGGGTAGATAGGCACTAATCTTAGGTTATGACTGTTACAATGACAATAAAAAGAATTTCCTTAGCATATTCAGATTCAGCTGTGAATCTGAATTCATAACTGTCTTCTAGTGGCTGACAGCAGCTCTAACAAACTCGAGACACTGGTTACAGGGATGACCAGTGAGTGATGGGACCTCCCTGGTCTCCACTTTTTGCCACCTTTTTCTGAGATGCAGCCTGAGGGAAGGGAGTAAGCCCTAACATTGGAACCACGTTTACCAGGATTCAATTACTAGTTTCTGCCCCTTTCCAATTATATAGCCTCAGGAAAGTCAGGGAACCCGTGTAACTCTTCCTCATCTGAAAAATAGGGTAACACTGCCTCTTTGTAAGATGGCTACAGTGATTAAGAATTACAGTGTCTGGCACTTAATGAGTAGAAAACATTATTACCAACTTTTTTTCCTGTTGGCCAAATATAGGCATGACCCAAAGATCTACCAAACTTTGCTTATTATAGTTAGTGTTGCTGAAACCGTGTCCATTTTCTTGACACTTGCAAAAGGCCCAGTGAATCAAGGACAAGTTGTTGGGGAAGGAAACGGACTTATTCAGTAAGCCAGCAAACCTGAGAAGGTAGTAAACTAGGGTCTTGAAGGACCCTCTTAACTCAGCACAAGTTTTAAGCTATTTTTTCATCTTGAAGCAAAGGAGGAAGAGAAGGGCATGATTTGGTTAGGAAGTGATTGATGGCTGTAGACTGTAACCCCAAGGTTAGCAAGCTGTTCTTGCACATAGTCACAAGGTCACAACGCCCCTGTAAATATTGAAAATCTCTTAATCTTGTTTTGCTCTCATCAATCTTTAAGGGGGAAGAGAGATCAGGGAAGCTCAAAGTTTAGGTAAATCAGTCATGTACAATCAGTTTTGGACAAACATTCTTTAAATGGTTAACAAGGGCTGTGCTCTAGGTGGCAGAGGTCTTTTCTAGTACACCATCACAGATGTGAAATTAAATACAGTATGGAGGATGTGAAGCTAATTTTTCTTTATCTGTTTCTGGTCTACCTCCATAGTATCTCCCCACATCCAGAATATTTTACTCTTCCTCCTTTTATAAATTCTAATACCACTTTGATAAAAAGCATTTCTTTGTCCACTCAGCCAGAAATCAGTTCTTACTTTTGGGGGGAAACCTGCTCACCAGTGAATTCCTTACTACATACACATTCATTGGATAAATATAATACACCTCCCCAGTCTTAGCTAAGTGTGAAAAAAGACATTTCAGGGCATCAGAGTTGGAGGGAGGAGGTAGAGAGGTTCTCAAAGAGCTGTTAGGTTACAGTGACATAAAAAGAATTCCATTTGCACATTCAGATTCAGCTATGAATGGGATGGGGCTGGAGGAGAACTGAACCAGGTAAGGCA
Organism: Callospermophilus lateralis; assembly: GCF_048772815.1. Taxonomy (NCBI): domain Eukaryota; kingdom Metazoa; phylum Chordata; class Mammalia; order Rodentia; family Sciuridae; genus Callospermophilus; species Callospermophilus lateralis. The sequence continues at coordinate 17,187,391 of NC_135321.1, forward strand.
CTGAGGAATCTTAAAGTTTCATTCACAAACAGCATTTAGGGCTGGGGTTGTGGCTCAGTGGTAGAGAGCTCAACTTGCATGTGTGAGGCCCTGGGTTCAATCCTCAGCACCACATAAAAATAAATAAATAAAGCAAAGATTTAAAAGAAGAAGAAGAAGAAAAAGAATAAGAATAATAGCATTCTTATAGAATAGGGAAGCTCCTAGAAGGGCCATGCAAGAACAAGAAGGTGGAACTAGGCCATGAACTGTAGGAAAGGGGCTTCTGAGGCCTGTTGCTTCTGTGAGAAGAAATTCTGAATCCTGGTCCTATAGCTCAGAAGAAGACAAAGAACCTACCATCTGCCCAGAGCTTTGGATGTGGAATAAAAGCTTTCTGGGAAGAATCTACTCCCTGGTTTTGAACTTGCACATCTTCAAGGAGCAGGACTATCAAGCAGAGAAATTAATACCAACCTGTCCAAGATGGATGAGAGCCCTAGGTCCTGCAGAAAGCAGAAAGGCTCTATAAGAACCCTTGCATCACCACATGGAGCAGGGAAGTCTCCAAACAACAACTTTTACCAAAACTGAGCTCAAAACAGTAAATGAAAAGTATTAGTATAAATGAAAGTATTAGGTGGTGCAGAACATGTCTTAATGCTGGCTCAGGAACTCCCATGTCCCCTCTGCTCCACAAAGTGAACTTCAGGAACCTGAGCATCACTACTCTAGGGAGATCACCCAGAAGATCGTCATCACCTAAGTTCTGCATCAGTGGGCCTTTGTCTCACCTCAACCCCACCCACTCACTCTGCTCAGTCCACATGGCCTCTTTGCTATTCCCCAGCAGCCTATCACATGTTGAATTGTGTCCCCCTAAAATATGTTGCCATCCTAACGAATACCTATCTGTACATAGGACCTTATTTGGAAATAGGGTCTTTATAGATATAATAAAGTTAAGAAAAGGCTGTTAGGTGTGGGATCCAATAGGATTCGTGTCCTGATAAGAGGGGAAGTTGGCATGTGGGCATGGCCATATGACATTGGAGGAAGGGACTGGTGTGTTGCAGTTGCTGCCAGCCAAGCAATGCCAAGGATTGCCCAAACTTCTTCCCTCCTTCAGGTCCCTGCTTGGATGTTATGTTTGCAAAGAGGTGTGACTGTCTGACTGTGCTACACAAACTAGCCGTTCAAGCCTCTCTGCATTCCTTTGTCTCTGCTTTCCCTTCTAGTCCTCTAGCTATACTTGACGCTATATTGTATATCGTTTATCTTTGTCCTCAGATGATTGCCTACCAGAACATTATTTCCATGAGGGTAGAGACTCCAACTTATTTCTGCATGCCCAGTGCCTGCCACCCACCTGACAGAGAGCTGACTTCCCATGTATTTATTCATCAGTGAATGAGTTATTATTATTATTTTTTGGTACCAGTTATTGAACTCAGGGACACTTAACCACTGAGCCACATCCCTAGCTCTTTTTTTGTATTTTACATAGAGACAGGGTTTCACTGAGTTGCTTAGGGCCTTGCTAAGTTGCTGAGGCTGGCTGGCTTTGAACTTGCGATCCTCCTGCCCCAGCCTCCCCTGTTGCTGGGATTATAAGCATGCACCATTTGTGCCCAGCAAATGAATTACTTTTGTGCACAATTTTCTTCTTAACTTTTTCAAGCTTTTATCCTCCACATTACCTGATAGAATGTTTTTTACTCGTGGTGGACATTCAGTAAATATGTGAAACATTCAGTTAAAAAGGGTAAGTCAAAATGTACATTGTTTTGACCTAGATTTGATGCTTCTTTGTCATAAAACGATGGTGGGGACAATCGATCAGATTTTTCTGAGTAATCACTATAGTTTACCATTTGTCACATGCAGCCAGTGTTTTTCTTGCACTGAATCCCCTCCCCCATTCTTTTTCTGATTATAGGCACAGAGTTGAGTAATCTGAATTTAGTTTGTATAGCTCAGAGGTGCCAATCATGACAAATAATGAATTAGAGGATCCTCTCCCTGCTTTCCTGAAGCATTGAGCTGAAACCAACAAATTAATTTTATTTAAAATCACACGCTAAACTAGAGTGTTGTTGGTGACAGGCAAGTGCTTTATTTACTAATTAAGTCACCCAGGCTGAGATAAACTCTCTCCCTTGTGGCAGGGGTGCTGCTTATCTGAGGCAGCCCAGAGACTGTGCCTTTTAGCCTTCTGTTTGCTAATGAAATTGGTATATAATTTTGTTAAAAATGTGTAAGCCAGGAAAAATGTGTGTGTGTGTGTGTGTATTGTTTCCCCATTATAGTTCTGCAAATTCCTTTAGTCTTTCAAGGTCTCTTCTGATTTTCTTAGTAAACCTGCATCAGAGCTCACAATTTTTGAGGTAAGGGCCATATTTTCTACCAGTTTTGAAAAGAAGTTGTATAAAAGCATATTTTATCTGCTTTCCTTTCATAGGAACATAAAAAGTTACTCTTTGGAAAGCTGTTGTCTTTGGTGCTTGTAAGAAATAAACCATAGATTAGAAATAACAATTGTATGTACTCTCTGTTGAAGCCAGATTGTGAAGTTCCATCTTCAGTTATAATCTATGAGTCCATAATAGGTGTACTATGTGAATAAAATGGTGCTAATTCATTTAAAAATATTGTTACATTGATACATATAATAAATTTTTGCTGGTTCCTTTCTCCTTTGTGGTTGAACACAAACCTAATCTGTCCCAACTGTTGATTTTGTGAGGTTTGGAACCTTTATGCCTCGTCACTAATCATCAGCATTTCCCAGGAAGGGGCCAGAAACTCCTCTTATCTCTACCTACCAGGTGGGGCTCAGCACAGCCTAGAGGAGTCACTTAGCCAGGGCCTCCCAGAGGTGACCAGGAAGATCTCATATAGATCTGACCTCTTGAACCTCTGGCCTTTTCTAATTCTCTCATCTATATTTATTCCAGCACAGCATTTCAGAATATGGAGTGGAGTCTTTTTATGAAGTTTATTTAAAAAAAAGTGGGTTCTGGCTCTATGTAGAAAAGTATATTATCTATAAAGATCACCTCTTTAAAGTGCAACTTCAAACTCACATAATTTTGGCTATGAGTCAAGAATTAGCAAAATGCCCAGGATGGCAGCTTGATACTTGCAGCAAATTTTACTACTTTTTCTCAAGAAATGCCATGCTTGCATTAGAAGATCATGGAGGTAATATGAATGACAATCTGTTTAATTTTGACATTTTGCATTGGGCTTATAGTTATTTTTTTAATATTTTATTTTTTAGTTATTGGCGGACACAACATCTTTGTTTGTATGTGGTGCTGAGAATCGAACCCGGGCCGCACGCATGCCAGGCGAGCGTGCTACTGCTTGAGCCACATCCCCAGCCCGGGCTTATAGTTATAAAGAAACCAATAAATTAATTCAATCAAGAGCACAAATTTTAGCTGCAAAATCTGGTTTTCAATTTGATCTAGACTTTTGTCTTCCCTGAATATTCCACATGACTTGGTCCCTTAATTCCTTTAGGCCTTAGCTCAAATGTCAGTGCACTTCTCTGACCCATGGAACTCAAATTACAATAGCCCCCCTCCATCCCCTTACCTTGCTTCATTCTTTTTCTTAACTGCTCATCATCAATCAAAATATTCTGTCAAGATTATTTCCTGTTTTTCTCCTTAACACTCTACAGGAGACTTGGTCTTCTCTGTTCACCGCTGTTTGCCCAGTACCTATTGCCACAATAGGTGCTCAATATTTGTTCAACGAATGAATGATTCCTAAGACCTTTGTGTACCAAGGACTGGTCTTATACCCCACGACACATTGGACATATATGGACTGGTGGAGGTGCAGGAATGTAGGAATTGTTAAAAAAGTGTACGGCTTCCTCTGCATAAGAAATTGGGGATGGGGCCGCTAATTTGGGAAGGTGCACAGAAATGATCCCGTCAAACCTTACTATAACAACCTTCCAAGAAATGCACTTGCCAGCTGGGACTTCACTTTTCCTAACACTCTCATATCAGCGGTATAATGTTCACTGTTTGTTGTCACCTGCCAAACTGCTGCTTTAGAGGTGCTGCTGAGAAATCAAATAGTCACACAAGTGCATGATATAAAACACTCCCTTTTTCTATCCTGAAAACAAAGCAAAAAAAAAAAAAAAGTCTGTACACTTAGCCTATAAGTTAGGCAAACTGGACAACTGAGGCAAAATCATCCTCATATTTAGGTAACAGTGATGGAAATGTCTGGAGTCTCACGGAATCACGCTGCCATTCCTACCTCGGCTAGATTGGCAGATGTAACCAGGAGATTTGGTGCACTGACCGGAGATGGAGGGAAGGTGGCCACTAGCCCAGGCCTGGAGACTTTCTCACGCAGTGGTCAGCTCCCAGCCAGGGTCTCTTAGCCAGGACCGCCCTCTCAGCCACGCCCTCCCACAGAGTAGGCCAAGCGTGGACGATTCTCGGCGTGGGAGGTATCCCCATCTGGCCCCACCCCGTGGTCCCTCCTCGACCCTACAGCGAATGAGCTGACTTCCCGAGAGGGGCGTGCCCCCGTCGGGCCCCGCCCCGGTCGGGCAGCGAATGAGCGTGCGCACCGCGAGGGTGCCGGGTGCTGCGGCACCTGAAAAGGGATCGGTGCGCGGGTGGGGAGCGCTCCCCAGGTTCGGTGTTGGTTGGGCCGGTACCAGAGGGTGCCGCTGCGGGAGGAGCTCAGGAGCCCGGTCGAGGCTGCCCCGGAAATGCTTTCTGCCGGCACAAACATGGCTGCGGCCCTGCGAGCTGCAGGAGTCTTGCTCCGCGGTGGGAGTAAGTGGGGCTGTCGCGGCTGCAGTCGAGGCTGAGGTCCCTGCGTCCCTGGGGGCAGTGGGCGGTTGGCAGCGGGGCGCTCCGGCCTGCGGGCTCCTGAGTCGCGAGGCGCGTTGCGGAGGGACCCAGGATGGACACTGAGGCCGCCGGGTGGGGCCCGCGAACGGTGCGCGCCGCCGAGTCTCTCGGGCCCGCTGGGTGGACGTGAGCTGTGGCTGACTTACTCAGAGCCTTAGTTACTGTCATCTGTACTAACGATTGTTCTGGGGTTTGCGGGAAGGAAGTTACATTAAGGGCCTGTCACTTGGAAGACGGTAAAGCAGGCATCACCATTATCACTACCATGGGCATCTGCTCAGCAATTCCCTCCCAGGTGTTTATTAATCTTCGCAATATAGAACTTTATTTCTACTTTTGAACTTGGAGGTACTCTACCATGAGCTACATCCCAGCCCTTTTTATATTTTAATTTTGAGATAGGGTCTGGCCAAGTTGCTTAACTTCTTATCTTCCTGCCTCAGCTTCCTGAGTCACTATGCTTGGCTTCTACTGTTTATTATATAAAACGATGCATATTTTTATGTGCACCTTTTGAAATAATCCCAATCTCCTATGTGATAGAAAATGGTTATATTATATATTTAAGTCTTGTGTACTTTGCATTCTACCCTCTTCTGCTCTACCCCAAGCATCCAAAATATTAAAAATAATTTGCTTTTGAAGAGCGAGTGATACTCATGAATTTAAGCCACAGATACATTTTTGAATGCTTTTTCTATTGGTTTTCCCTGGAGTTGTGGAGCTTTATTTTCTTATATCATCTTTTCTTCTTCTGCATACCCCTATTTGAGAACTTTTATTGTTTATAGCTGGTCCATAGGTAGACCAGTTGTCCCTGTAAAGGCAGCGGGCAGGGCAAAGTTACTTGGTCCTAGTTTGTAAGTGGGCAAGTCTTATTACTGAATACTCTTAATCTCTTTGCCTAACCACATGCAGTGGTCAGGTCTTGTTTTGGGGATGAGGCATAGTTTTTTTCCCCCTCTAATCATCACAACAGCTGGTAAGTCAGCCTTATCACCATTTCACAGATGGGAAAAGTGAGGCTTGCAGTGCTTCAATTAATTGCCCAAGTGCAGCTTGTTGATCCTGGGTGGGATTTCCCAGATCTTTCTGTCTCCAGAACACATACTTTGTATTTAGCAGTCTCAGCTCATCCTTTGAATGATTACTTTTAACTCTTTTTGCAAGACAAATTCTAATTGTTTGGTAGAAGGCACTTCATTTTTCTAGAACCTTTAAGCTCTCTAGGGGAGGAGAGTGTCTTAGAGATGCCCTGAAGAGATAGGTGTATTAACCCTAAGTCCTGAGTAGAAAGCGTCTCTTATTAGCAGCATCACTGTCCTCTCTACAAATTTGGTCAGCCATGGAGAAAAGAATTTTATCAACAAGTGCATGGAATAGTTAACTCACAAAGCCACCAGTTCCCAAACTGTACTAGGAAATCCTAATGTACTAGATGGAGAATCTGGTCTTATCCCAACTTCCTTCCTTTTCCTTTTTTTTAGGTTTGCAAAAAGAAATTTTATTTATGACCAGTGGTCAAATTTTGGAATACCAAAGTTCTGTTCTCATACCCCATGTAATCTGATGTAATCTTATTCATATATGAAATTAAGAACTTGGTGAAATCTTACTATGTAGTTTAGAATTAAACTTTTCTAAACTAAGGAGATGTGTGTTGTTTTGAGTCTTCATGTGAATGGAACTGAACTTTTTTTTCTCCCCCCAGTATTAGCGATTGAACTCAGTGGTGTTGCTGTACCACTGAACTTTATCCACAGACCTTTATATTTTGAGACAGGGTCTCATCAAATTGCTGAGGCTGGTCTGATACTTGCAATCCTGCTGCCTCGGTTTCCCCGTTATCTGGGATTATAGTTGTGCACCAGTGGACCTGGGAGGAATTGAACTTCTTTATATCAGTTTGTACTTTCACTTTGACTTAGTTAGGATTACTCAGCACAAACCCATTTAATTGGCTCTGTTGGGAGTATGCACAATCTGGATAGTTGGAAATCTATGTGGCTTACTGATATAATTTTCCTATATTTTGTACACATGCTGGGTGATTTAAGAGAACTCAGAGCAGATGTAGTTTCTATTCTCTAGAAACTTAAAAATGAAACTAATGATAGCACCAACCATGTGGTGCACACTGTGGAGTGCTTCACTTGTCTTATCTGCTTTATTCCTCATAAGAGTTCCAATAGCAAAATATCATATTATAGCTGGGAAGTGAAGGCTCAGAAAGATCATAACTTGGCCCTGGGTTACTGCTTATAAGTGACAGAACTTAATTCAGAGTCGGACCTGGCAGGTCCACAGCCTGAATTACTCATCAGTATACTTCTGCCTCTTAGGACGACAGCAGGAGGCTGATCTCAAGCTGATTCCTCCTGTTCAAGTACTAAGCAGGCCTGAATCTGCTTAGCTTCCAAGATGAGACAAGACAAGACGAGACAAGACATTCAGGGTGACTTGGCCACAGACTCAAGCTGATTTCTAACCTGCTGGCCTGAGAGTGGGGAAGGAGGTCCTGTGAACTGCATGGGAAACAGTAGTACTGTCCCACGTTGCCCTCTTCAATACCTACTTCAATTTAATTTCACTGTATGTCTGAGGACCAATACTCTCTTGCTACAACTGAGCATAGCACGTGGACTCTTCAATTCATGTGCCTTCTCCAGGCCTACCTTTAACTCTTGTGAGGCTCTGGTCAAAAGTATAAATGGTCACACATATATAGCACATGTGGGATAGCAAGCTAATAAAATGGGATGTGTTTTGTTCTCTGACATAGATCTTGGTCTCAACTATAAGGGTACACTCTTGACTTGAACTCTCATGAGCTGCTGCAGAAACGTGGAGGCCTTGGGAAAGTCGACCTTCAGGCTTTCCTGCTTCTCTTCTTGCCGCCTGCCACCCCTTGGCCACGCTTCAGTTCCAGGATTGTTTATACTGATGGCACAGTTTGCCCTCAGGAGGATGGATGGGCAGACCTGCGGATGGGATGGGGCTTTCAGAACAGAGAATTATCGATTCCTAAGTCCTGGGATTTGGGTCTGGTGTGTGGGGTGTGGACTCTGGAGCAGGCTTGTCTCCTTGGCCATGTTGATTGCACACTCCATGGGGTGGGTGGGGTGCAGTGAGAGGATGGCCAGAGCTGGCCTGTAAAGCAGAGGCCCCTGACCCTTGCCAGGGCTCAAGGGCATTACTGGGGTTCACAGCACTGGTGCTTTACTGGTGCTTGGAGGCAGAAATGAGATCTGCAGTTCTTTGGACACTGGCCCAATTTTCACTCCCTAAATCAGTAACCCTTCATCTTTCTGTAGACCCCTCACCTTTCCCCTGACCACCACCCTCAGTAACATTTAGAATGTACAGGGGTTCTTATGAGGGATCATATCAAAACTGCAGCCAAGGCAGGGAGAGGAGGTTTGTGGCTTCCAAATTGCCTCCCTGCAGGCTCTCGTAAGCCATCCTAGGGCAGCGGATCTCCACCCATCCCCTTGGAGAGGCCTTAAGTGCTTCTACCCGCCTGCAGAGAAATACTGGGAATATCACCTCTGCCATCACATCTCTTTAAATTTTAAAGCCAGGAATTATACCCTGAGGACCTCTTCAAAAGAAATTACTTTCCAGCTAGATTTCATGCTAGCACTTTAATTTTGTCACAGTGGTGCATGGCAGCTCGAGGGCCCGTCAGCCATGGAGGTGTCAGTTGGGTACAGCGGCAGCAGCAGGCCCCACAGAGAAGGCCCAACAGACTAAGAGTACAAAACCTCAAGCTCAACTGGAAAAGAGGTATGAGTCTAATTTTAGGTACAAATAAGAATTTGTCTTTATTGTTGCACACACCAGTGGTTACAAGATACCTAGGAGGAGAGGTACTGGGAAAACCCAGGATATCAGAAGGACTATGTTATTTTCTTGGCTTCCTCTAAATAGCTGTTAAACTACAAATTTTAATGCCCCCTAACCCTCAGCAGGGCTTTTGTTGAAAAGAGAACACATGAAACTAGCCTGCACATCATGCAAGAATTTGGTCTTAGAATATGTCACACAAATTATGTGTATGCTGGAAATGTATTTATGAACTTAACATAATTATGCCTGTGAAACATGTCCCATACAGGATAAAGAGGAATTAACTTATCAAGAACTCCTATAGAGGGGCTGGGTTGTGGCTCAGTGGTAGAGCGCTCGCCTTGCATGCACGAGGCACTGTGTTCGATCCTCAGCACCACATAAATTTAAAATAAAGATATTGTGTCCACCTAAAAACTTAAAAATAAATAAATATTTTTTAAAAAGAACTCCTATAGAAGATTCTACCATAATTAGAACATAATTATAAATGACATATTATGATTTTTAACTTATTAAATAAAGTATATGTTTCCTTCCTCACCTCTTTTATTTGCTGGTGGAAGGCAGCAGGTATGTTGCAGAGTGTCCTCTTTGATAGCAGAAGCCACAACTGTCCTCAGGTCTTCCTCTGAAGGGCAGCTAGAGCAGACTCTAAAGGGAAGTTGTTTAGATCTAAGGGTACCAAGGAATGGTAAGCTTTTACACCAGGCAGAGTGAAAGAAAGAAAGTAGCTGTGACCTGTGTAACTCATTGACCTTTCTACAAGACCCCATGTCAGTGTAGGAAAGCAGTCCTGAAAATGGAATATTCCAATTTCATGTTTGCTGTTTTTCATGGTGATCATAGGTTCATTAATGGAATGCTAAGTAAACTGAAGTTTGTTAGGGTTGGACATATGGGTAGCAAACCATCTCTCTCAACTCTCAGTCTTCCTAAAAGATAGAGTTAGTGAGGAGGATGAGAAGTACAGATGTCATTTTTGGTTGGCAGTGAGCCAAGCAGGGCACTGGTCCGCCTGCTTCGGTAGTGCCTCTTCCCACCTTATCCCTAAGTTCCTAGGGGTTGGAATAGGTATTGGTTTAAGGTGAAAAACTGATTCAGTGTGGTTATTTCATCACTATAGTATTCTAGTGGCAAAAGCCAATAACATAAATAGCCTTAATTTAAATTATTCAAATTAAATAAAAATCTAAAATAAGCCCTAGATTCTATTAAGTTACTTTATATCATATTTATAGAAAAGCAATAAAAATACAAATGGGAAAAATAAAAGATAAAAAATATCACTGATAATCTTACCATCTAACATTTTATCTCTGTTATCTATTTGTATTCACTCGATATATACTTATTGAAATGTCATAATGCTGTACATACTATTTTATAATTTCTTATCTTTACTTATTATATCACCATATAATTATAAATATTCTTCTGTATTATTTTAGCAGCTTAGGAGTATTTTATTAAATCATAATTCATCCAGTTTCACATTATAGTCATAGGTTATTTCTGGGTTTTCCGTATTTGAGTTGAAACAATGCATGCCTTTGTGTATTATTCTGATGGCAGACCTTTTGAAGGCATTGTGCTGTTTAACGCTTGGACTGAACTAAATTAGAATACTTGTTTTAGTCAGCTTTTTGGCTGCTAAGAGACCTGACCAGAACAATTTTAGAGGAGGAAAAGTTTATTTGGGGGCTCACAGTTTTAGAGGTCTCAGTCCATATGTTTAAACAGAGGTTCCATTCATTCCTTTGGGCTTGATGTGAGACAGAACATCATGGCAAAAGAAAGTGGTGGAGGGAAGTGGTTCATGTGATGATCAGGAAGCAGAGAAAGAGACTGCACTTGCTAAATACAAAATATATATCCTGAAGGCATGCCCCCATTGATCTACCTCCTCCTAGCCACACCCTACCTGCCTTCAGCTACCACTCAATTCACTGATTGGGTTAAGGCTCTCATAACCCAATCATTTCTCCTCCAAACCTTGCATTGTCTCACACATGAGCTTTTGGAGGACACCTCACATTCAAACCATAACCATACTAGATGATGCTGTTTTAGATTAGGGATTGGCAGACTTGTTCTGTAAAGGTTTAGGTAATAAATTTTTTTAGGCATGTAGGCCATATCATCTCTTCACTGCTCTGCACCTCTGCTGTTGCAATGTGAGAACAAAAATAATATATGAACACATGATTGGAACTGTGTTACAGTAAAATTTCTATTTCCCAAAACAGGCAGTGTATATGTGTGTGTGTGTGCAGATTTGGTGCAGATCTTGTAAAACTACAGGCTGTTCTCTAGGTGGCCTAGATCCACAGGTCAGTTACATCTTGAAGGTTTAATTTAGGATTTGGAATTTGTTTCCTTTCCTTAATGCTGATTATATATAGTAGAATAAAATTATTATTTTCTTTATTAATTGATGAGATTAAGTTCCTAGTATGTCCATTTCGTAGTTCAAAAGAAAACTCTTATATTTTGAGAGTACCAGAATATAAGAATGGCAAAACATTTAAAGCTTTTCAAATATGTTTTGCTGCATACAGTTTTATGTTTAAAAAGAGGGAACTCGACTAGTCAGACCTTGGTCTCAGGTGTGCTCTGTCTGGAGGGGAGAAGAGACGGAGACCCTTGACTAAAGCTTTGCACTTCACTTTCTGGAATAGAGCAGAGTCCGACTAGGACTTACTAATACGCCATTCATCATGCACAACACAGTTTTGAATTAAGTGCATGTGTATTTGGGCATTTTCAAATCATGTGCATCTCTTTCATGTGTAAGATCAACAAGGGTCTGCAAAATCATGAGCAGGGCAGAGTAACATCCGCTTTTAAGCCACTCTTGTTCTGAGCTCAGGTGTTATAGATGAAAAACACAGTTCTAAATCCCGTTTGCGCATTGATACCCTCTGTGGCTTAGGTAAGTCTTTTAGCCTGGGGTTTCTTAACCAGTAATCTTTTAACTGGCAGCAATCCATGGGAAAATGCACTTAATTTATTGTGAGTCACAGATTTTGAGGGTGAAAGACAGGATCCCAGGAGAAGACTGGTGGTCTAAGTATAAAGATTAAAGGCATATTAGTCTCACAAAATGATGCTTCTGGAAGTTTGAGGTAGCAAGAAAAGAAAACCATACCACAATTAATTTAGTAATAGGACTTCTATATGGAAAAGTTCTATAATAATGACATCTTTAATGAACCAAGTGTCATCACTTGGTTCAGTCAAAAGAGGGTTAAACTCTTTTTTCTAAGATAGTGGTTATAAATGTGATTGCGGACATTGTATTCCTCTCAGGACAAATTGGGCACTATCTGGAGACATTTTTGGTTGTCATCCTGGGGTAGGGTATGTATTGTTGCCATCTAATAGGTAGAAGGCAGGGAGTTACAAAACATGCTACATTGAATAGGACAGTCCACCACAGCAAAGGATTATCTGGCCCAAAATGTCAAGAGTGCAGAGATTGAGAAACCCTGGTCCAAGACAATTATATAAAAAGTGATCTTAGTTAATTTTTATAATGGGATCTAAATTCGAAAATCCCCGACTTCCTTGTAATGCTGCGTCTCCCCTTTCCCTGTTAATTGGTTCTTACTCTAAAGTCTGAGCTGAGAATTCAGATTTCAGTCTCATTCACCTACAGTGTGTTTGATCAAGAAAGTAGTTTCCACCTACATAAATTTGACACATGCTGCTCCCTAACGTTATTGCCAGATGTTCTTAAAGTTGTTTAAAACTGCTGTTAAGATGTAATTGTAATATCATTACTTTCAGAACAATTAAGAACAGTCTTCCAAAAGAGAACCATCCCGGCAGGGTTGGTTTACTGCTGTGGGAGCCAGAGGTGGCCCCATATTAGGTTTAGGAAGTGGGCTCCTCACCATTCATAATAATGGCACTTAGATAAACTTCTGCTGGCTATTTCTCAGCTGCTTTATCAGGAATAAATGGAGGATACAGCCATACAATAGGATATTATTCAGCAATAAACAGCAGTGAAGTACTGATTCTTTCCTGCAACATGGATTAACCTTGGACATTTTATGCTAAGGGAAAGAAACCAGAAACAGTTGTATTTCCATTTCTGTGAGATGTTCTGAACTGGTAAATCCATAGATATATTTGAATTTAAAAAAGAAAAGGGAAACAAACGGAAGAAACACTCCTGTTCCTTATTTTCTTCATTGCCATCACATGGCTCTCCATTCATGGGGGCATGCAAGGCCCCCAGTTCTCCTGGTCCAGTTCAGACCCTGACCTTCTAGTTCTGGGTCTCTCTAGTCATGGTCTTTGGTGGTTCCCAGAGCACATGGAGACAGTCAGTTTGCCCTGAGCTTTACCTTGCCCCTGGCAAGGATTAGGAGTAGAGAACTCCCAGTTGGACTGACTTCAGGCCGCATAGGCTCCAATGCTGTGTGGGATTTAGAAGTCTAATTTTTTTTTTTTCTGTATAGTACTTCTGGTTTTTTTTTTTTTTTCAATTTTCCTGAAGCTACTTGACTTAAAACATTTGTTAACAACTTTTACTTTATTTTTGCTTCTTCCTGCTTATGCAATGCTTGATTCTTTAGCTTTGGACTAACTTAAATGTTAGTGACATTTTTTTTCCAGGAATTCTCTAAGCAGTGGATTTTCAGGAAAGGTAAGCATAGAGTGAGAAATGTAGTTTATCATAGCAGGGGTCATGGAAGAAAGAGTAAAGGCAGGCAGTGGAAAAGGAAGCAGAGTAGCAAAAAGTAATTGAAGTCAAGACTCATTTTATAATTCACAAAAGTGAGCAGATAAATGAGTGAGAGATGGGCTTATGCTATACTTTGGAGGTTTAAAGTTACATGGGAATCCTTCTCTGTATCAGATTTATTATGTGCCAGATCATGCTAAGTAACTCAGTACTTGAGCACTGAATTCTCAAAGCAACTTTTGACTTCTATTTAGCACATGTGAAAACCTGAAATTTGGGGAGGTTGAGAACTGTATGTCCATAAAGGCTCTGACATGTACAGATTCTTCAGCCTCAGGACAATGCTGTATTTCTACTTTGACTCTCAGTCCCTAAAGAATCAGATCTTTGTTTAGGGCTGACAGGTTAATAGGGAAACATTTGAGCCCGGTGAAGAGCAATGGATGGAGCTAAGAGACGCAGGTCAGAGTCTGAGCTGGGAAAATGGAGAAGTGGAGGCCTGTTGTGTCCCCAAATAGGCAACCGTGGGGTAGCAGCAAAAAGGTCTGTAGATTTTCCATTTGGATCCAGTTGAGAGTTTGTTAGCTGAATCAAGTATGTCCTAGAGGAAAATAAAATGTGTGACAAATGAACTGTTGCATTTTATTTTATATAGGAAGCCAAAAACTGGAATATTAATGCTAAACATGGGAGGCCCCGAAACTCTTGGAGACGTTCATGACTTCCTTCTGAGGCTCTTCTTGGACCGAGACCTCATGACACTTCCTGTTCAAAAGTAAGATATGTATAAACCCTGCACTTTAAAAAACATATGCAATGCATTTGGCTTTACATGTACCTCAGCTCTGGAGTTTGAAAAAATTGAAGAGTTTCAATACATATCTAGTAGTGGTTAGAACAGCAGCATTCCGTCTTTAGGAACTCAGAAGATGTGATACAGAAAGAACTAATAGGGTGGAAGCTAGTTAGTGAGCATTCTGCTTGAGCCCTCTCCTCCCCAGAGCCCTGGAAATTGCAGTTGTCTTGACACAATGGAAGTACCTTTAAAGATTTTTAAAGATATATTTGTACTTGGCACGTAACGGCTGATTAACACTCAGAGAAGCAATGATGATTATTCTTTTGTACTTGAATAGGGATTACTGCTATTCTCCTTCTCTCTTTCATTCTTCCTTTCCTGTGTCCTTCTTTCCTTTTAAAATAGGTTTTTCAGTGAAACATTTATACATAAATATGATTTAAAAATGTAAATAGTATAAATATATTGATGGTACAAAGTAAGTGTCCCTTTTCCTTGAACTCCAGCCTCCCAGTTTCCTGCCCAGAGATAAACACTGTTACATCCAGAAACAGTCAATGCATATCTGAGTGTGTGTATGTGTGTGTGTGTGTGTGTGTGTGTGTATACTGTAAATATCCCTCCCCAACTTTGTTACACAAATGTGAATGTACTTATGAACATTATTTATCACTTTGCTATTTTTTAAAAAACTTAGCACTGTATTTTGTTTTATATCATAATACATAGATCTATCTAGCTCATTTTTTTAAATGACTGTTTAGAATTGCACTATATGATTGTACCTTAATAGAATGATAGGCTTGTGCTTCACTCATAGACGATTAAGTTGTTTACAGTGTTGCAATGTACATATTTTTTGCACACATCATTGATCATATTTATAAGTACATATCTATAAATTAACATTCATTTTGTTAAATTAAGAGCAATATATACTTCCTAAATTTTATATACTAATTCTTGTTAGGTACAAAATCAATATATAAGATAGTAGCTAGTAAGGATCCAGGGCTCTCTGCGTGGATGTCAGGAGTCCTGAATCTTCCAGGTGTGCTGCTAGAACAACTAGTAGAGAACAGAGGTGATTATTCCTTAGTGAACATCTAGCTTCAACTTTCTGTTCTCTGTCTAAAGAACTAGCTGTGTCAGTGACCTCAAGCTTTTATTTATAAAGGCTTGACCTTGTTAGGTTTGTCTTAAATTTTTGCTTATCTTTATTGAGTAGAAAATATTTCTCAGGTTGCTAAGGTGGAATAAAATCCACTTACCTACATGTTAAATGGTTTAGTAAGCTGGCACCATTCATCGCCAAACGCCGAACCCCCAAAATTCAAGAGCAGTATCGCAGGATTGGAGGTGGATCCCCCATCAAGATGTGGACTTCCAAGCAAGGAGAAGGCATGGTGAAACTGCTGGATGAGTTGTCCCCTAACACAGGTACACTGTTTCTTCATTAACATAATGCTAGGCTTGTTATTTCAAAGTAGTTATGAAATTCAAAATAGTACTGGATGCAGTGCTATTGTATGTATTGGTCACTCTAGATTTGTAAGTTTCTGCATAATATATGATCACTTAACTGAGTTCTCAAGGCATTACCCTTGAACTTTAGAGCCTTTTCTATTACTTTCTATGTTACAAAGGAAAAAGCGGAAAATTTGTATCATGAGTTTCAAAAGGAGGTTCAAGGTGTTACGTAGCTAGATTATAAGGCAGAAGAAACATGAATAAAAAATGCATGTATCGTTGTATTGGAAAGAAGTCCTTCGGAAATGGATTGAGCTGCTGCTGTGGCCCTTTCTTTCTGTTTGGATAGCTAATTAGATCAACATCAAGAGCAGAATTAGCCACCTTCCACTGAAGCCATGAGACACTAAGCAGCATTCAGTGACTGCTTTCAGCTCTCAGCAGCAGCACCATTGGCAGATATCAAAGTGGCACATTGGACATGGAACTAAAAAGAGGATTGTACACATCTGGTGACTGCCCTTTGAGAACTTTTAAGCAGAACAATTGTGTACAGAATGAGACACCAAATGCACAAATGAATTACAAGTGCCCCTGTTGAATCGCATTCAAGACTCACTCAATGCAGGACACACCATTATTTCTGTACAATACTGAGAAACACAAAATACTGGCAATTAATTTTAAGACATCATCTGTTGTAGATGTTGAGCAATAAGAGATGTGTTAATATTGCAAAAAATGTTCATATTAGGATACAGGAAATACATTCATTGTAGATACATTTTAGGGCTTCAGGACTCAGGACAGGAGTGTGACACTGTGGAGACTGTCAAGGCAAATTAGCCCCCATTAGGCAGGACCAAAAGGAGTATTCCCCTCTCTGAGGAAAATCATTGAGCATCAACTTGAATTGCTCTCAGAATCCACCGTTTCCCATTGTACGAAGGGACAAAGGTTTCTAGTCCCTTAGCAGATCATTTCACTTGGAAAATTGTTCAATCGTGCTTCTGAATATTAGGTTGCGTCCTGCCTGCCGCTGTGGCTCAAGGGCATTTCTTATACAGTTCAGCCACAGATGCCCCAGTGCATCTTTTTAAATGTTAGTGGAAGAAAACTTGGCTGCTCTCCATTTACTCCTATTTGATAGAGAACAAACTCTCTCATTATTAACACTTTATCATCATAAAAGGTTTAGTGTGAATCAGGTTTGCAGCTTATTTAGTAGAAAAAAGAGGCAGAAAGGTGCCATTTTTTTTGTTTGTTTACATGTTACTATGGTACCCATCAACATCAAGAGCCCTAATAGAGATGTCAGACTAGAGAAAGGAAACCAGATGGAAGAGCATCCTTCCCACCTCTCCTTCCACTCTGGTTTCTATGATTTGTCCAAACCGATCAAGCCACCTTTTGCCTCAGCCTCACTGGTTGGCTGGGCAGAGTTCCCATAGAATGACCTGGATTGAACCAATGTTCCACTCAGTATCAGATGTCTGATCATTTTAATGTGTGTCTATGTTATGCAAAGACAGGAAGTTACAAGCTGGTAAATTCTGGGATTAATTGTTCTCTGCTTTGGTAGGCATCAAAGGATAATAATGTCCACTTCATGCTTACATAATCAAAATGTGAAAGTGGTTTTGAAAAAACAGGGATTAAGTGTTCTATCTTTTAGAGTCTTACTTTAAAAAGTTCACTACTCCTCATTGGAAGTGTGGGCCTAAGTTTCAGGTATTTATGGAGCCTGAGTCAGCTTGGTGGCTGGCTTGTCCCATTACACTCACTCCTAATGTGGCAGGAAACTGTCTTTCCTCTTTTGCTCATTCCATTCATTTCCCCACTTACACAGCCACTCTTTCATCCGTGAATTCCCACGTCCATCCAATAACCAGCCACCAGGTGTGCATAAGCACTGGCCACGTGTCACACACAGTGCTGAGCGACAGAGGAGCAAGTAAGCTATGTGTTACCTTCATGGAGCTAACTTTCCTGGTGGTTTTCACGGAGGCAGAAGGTTACTTCTCTTGGGAATGCTTTAGATTTCTCTGGATCTCAGAAGCTCATCTAGGGTCCTGGTCCTGGGTGGGTGTTTGTATTGGTGACCATTTTGGCAAATCACTATTCTCTGTGGCCCACGGTTGGCAAGCCACTTAAACCATGATGGATGACCACACCTATCATGTTAGTGGGCCTGCTTTGGGGTATGGCAGTGGTGTTGAACATAGGCCAAGACCACCCATTCGTTCATTCCACAGCAGCCTATTGAATGCTACACATTCTTTAGTGCTGCTACTCTGAATTGAAACTGTGGTTTCTATTTACAAGAAGCTTCCAGTTCAGTGAGACCTTGCTGCTTCAGGTAGTCTTCTTATGAAGCAGAGAGAAAATCTTTTGGAGACTTATTATAGAGATGGTACACAAAATGTTTGTGGGCTGATCAGCACAGAGTATGAATGTAGGATAAATGCAATAGTGTGTAGGCTTCAAAGCTTGGTGGGGGAGTTTTGCAATGAAGACCAAGAAAATCACTAAACGGGGCTCTGTGGCTCTCCAGATTGTCCAGAAGTAGGCTCCCTGTCCTGTTACTTGCATTTCAATGAGTGCACACTAAGCCGAACCCAATGCCTTTTAGAGGAACCAACAGTCAGTTCCGTCCCTCCTGTTCCTCTTTCATGTTTCTCAAGTTTTCTTTCTCTAGTGTCCCCCAAAGTTTATGTATTAGAAATAATCCCATAATTCATATGTTAATGACATTTGGAGTTGGGCTCTTAAGGTTAGATGAGATCAGGAGGGTGGGATACCTATGATGGCAATAGTGGCTTTATAAGAAGAACAGGAGAGAGCTGGGGTGGAGGCTCAGTGATAGAGCACTTGCCTCACATGTGTGAGGCACTGGTTCCATCCTCGGCTCCACATGAAAATAAATAAATAAGCCGGGCGGACTGGAACATGCCTGTAATCCCAGGGGTTGGGAGGCTGAGGCAGGAGGATCGTGAGTTCACTGCAGCTTCAGCAAAAGCGAGGCGCTAAGCAACTCAGTGAGACCCTGTCTCTAAATAAAATACAAAATAGGGCTGTGGATGTGGCTCAGTGGTCGAGTGCCCCTGAGTTCAATCCCTGGTACCCCAAAATAAATAAATAAATAAAAGGGATTGTGTCCATCTACAACTAAAATATTTTAAAAAGAAGAAGACAGATCTGCGCTAGCATGCTTGTTCTGTCTTGCCATGCAGTGCCCTCTGCCATGTCACTATGCTGCAAGAGGGCCCTCCCCCAATGCTGGTGCCTTGCTCTTGGGCTTCCCAGCCTCCAGAGCTGTGCCAAATGAACTCCTAGTCTATAAAAATTACTCAGTCTGTGGTATTTAGTTGTGACAACAGAAAATGACTAAGACATCTTCCCTTCTTTTCTACACAATTATAAAGTTGACCTTTGAACTATGTCTTTTTGTTTATTTCTACTAAGAAATCTTGAAGCAAGAAAACATGATTGTAAACAGATAAAAATGTTTCACACTGTCATTTTTTAGGGACATGGTTGTTGCTTAGTGGCCAGAATGGAAATTTTTGAGATTTGCACTGGTTTTGCATAGAATTGAATAATTACCTGATATAGCGAGTTATAGCAAGGGATATGGTTACATATAATTACAGGGCAGTATAATCATGTAGAACAAAGAAGACACAGGTGAGAAGAATATTCATAGGATGAAAAGTCTAAGTCTAAAATATGTTTAAAAATTATAGTTTGCTTATGTGGGCAGCGACTGCTTTTAATGAAGCTGAGAACACAGTGGGTAGGGGGTTGGGATCTGGGTCAGGTGGCCCTGCTGCTTCCTCCTGGTGTGTGACTTCGGGCAGTTTGCTTACCTCACTAAGCCCCCTTTCTGAAAGGGAGGTAGCAGAATCCACTCCTTGGGTCATTGTGAAAATTAAATGAGATAATCCTAAAAGACATTCGCATGGTATGTGGCCAAAATTTACTAAATGTGAGTTTTTATTTCTCACCATTGGCCCAGAGTTTACCATCTGATGCAAATTAAAAAGCATCATGCTACATGTTTCAGACCCTTCTTCCAAAGGATCATGTCCCACATGGGAACTATTGTACATACTAAATTAATGAAGTTTTACTGTTTAAAATCCCATTTTTCTTTCTTCTCATAGTTCCCTCCAAAGTATGTCCATTTTGAGGCAGACTAGGCCAGGCCAGTGAGTGTGTGCTTGGCCATCACCCTGGCCAGGTGTAGTGCTCACCAAATTGGTGCTGGTTAATGTCTGAGAGGCTCCTTCCCCTCCTTGTGTCCTGCCAGGGATAGCCAACTATAAGACATTCATTATGACAGCAGGGGCTCTCGTGAACATTGCTTGTTGGCTCTTTAGGCTAGGCCAAGTCAGGGTGCATGGTCACTTTTTCTAAATATGTATTTGTAGACCTTTAGAAAATATTATCTGTTCTTTCCAGAGTATTTTACTCTGTCTCATTTAAAAACATGGTCACCACCCTGGCTTTATCTTCAAGAACAGTCTCTCAACCCTCTTAGTCTGCACTATTTGGGAAACTCCCAGACCCCAGGCATTTAGACTGCACTTTCAAACACTGGACAGGTGAAAAGTCAGTGTGAGAAACTGGTTGACCTGCAGCATCTGGGGAGCTCACTCTGTCAATCTGCTAATTGTATTGTCTCCAAGTAGATTAGAAAGCTGTTTCCACTGGCTTGCTAAACCTCAGCGCTGAGAGCCAAGGTTGCCTAGAAATGAACTTGAAGTTTTTGTGATGTTTGATAATTTTAAAAATGAAGCACATAATCGTTGAACAGTTGGTCCTTTGAAATTTGCTTATAGGGTCGTGTCCCCTGGGGTGTTTAACTACAATTCATCTATTTTGTACAAAAGAACATAAAATTTGTGGCCTATAAGGAACTGACAGTTGAAAATGATTCCGTTTATATCCTTCCTTCCTCTTTTTTTTGCAGTCTCTAGCACAAGAATACTGAATCAGACCGTTCTTACACACACACACACACACACACACACAAACACACAAACACACTTGACCATTGACATCTTGTTTCTACCCTTGGTAACATGTTCTAATATTTCATTGTTCCCTGGGTCAAGTTATGAAGGATATTACCCATGTGTACATCCATGTATATATAGGATAAACTCTTTATCTTTTCATTCACTTTTTTTTTTTAAAGAGAGAGTGAGAGAGGGAGGGAGAGAGAGAGAGATTTTTTTTAATATTTATTTTTTAGTTATCGGCGGACACAACATCTTTGTTTGTATGTGGTGCTGAGGATTGAACCTGGGCCTCATGCATGCCAGGCGAGCGCGCTACCGCTTGAGCCACATCCCCAGCCCTTTTCATTCACTTTTAACCTAATTGTTTCTAGTGGTAATTTTGTGTCACATTTTTCATTGCAGTCCCTGCAAATACTTTGAAAAATAACATAATCTGGGTTCTAACATAATCTGAGTTCTGTTATTCCATGACGTTTGTATAGTGTATGCTCGACATCATTCTTGAGTGTTAGTTTTGTGTAATCTCATGAAAGGCAATGCAGTGAGACCAGGTGACTTTAGGAAGCTTTCAGTTTTATGATTTTATGAATGCCTGAATATTTATGTGATATGACTGCCTTTGGAATTGCAGGAGGATAAAGAAGATAGAAAGGGGAATTGGTGAAACCACAGAGGAAGAAGGAACATAGATGCAGACTCAGGCCATTTTAGGGCCACAAACAATTACTGTACATCTCACTTGATGCCTCTAACTTAAGCATTGTTTATGTATGTTATCAATGAACTTTTAATATGACTCTCAGTGTTTTTGCATTTGTTTAATAAAGTGGGTGACCTGGGGGCTTAGGGAAGTGGGTAATGGAAACAGATGGGATGTAGAAGGAGATGGGCTTTGGAATGGGGGACCCGGGTTACAATTCCAGCTCCACTTCCTACCAGGTATGGTTTTGGACAGATCAGTGAACTTTCAGCATCTCTGTTTCCCTATCTAATAAATGGAGTTTAAGTGTGTGTGTTGGGGGAGGAGTGCCGCAGCCTGGCTGGCTGGGCAAAATATCCGGGGGGGTGACGAATAACTTGTGTACATTGATGCAGCAGGAATGGAAGCCGTTTATTGTAGGACAACCGAGGTATTTATACATTTTACACAGCTTATCTAATTAGCATAAAATAGATACAGCAGTCAACCAATAAGGAATCTCCACACTTAATGGCTTGTTTTTGTTACTTCACAAACCACTCCCTCTGGCATTTTGCCAGGCGCCATCCAGACTTGTTTACAGACTCTAACATTTCTCTGGCAAAATAATAGGTGCCAATCTGACTTGTTTACAGACCTTAACAGAGGAGCAGAGTGACTCCTCCAGTGTCTAGTGTGCAAGAGTTGACACTTTAAGAACAAGTGCTAGTTTTTCCTCCATTTTCTTGAATCTCTCTTTTCTGAGCCAACAATTAGGAACAGAAGTATGAATTTTAAAAACCATCATACTAAGTAAAAGTGTATGGGTTGATCCTAGAGAATAGTGACCGAAAGTCCGTTTTCCAGCTGAAGAAATAATTAAGATCCCAGGAATATTCTAAACTTGCCCACATTATCAGCATCATAGGACATTACATTCAGTGTTCTTTGTTCTGGGCATTACATTGTGTTTGGTGACTCTAAGGAATCTATATAAAGATTAATACTTTCTCCTTTCCACTTGTGCTTCCTAATAGCTCCTCACAAATACTATATTGGATTCCGGTACGTCCATCCTTTAACAGAAGAAGCAATTGACGAGATGGAGAGAGATGGACTAGAAAGGGCCATTGCTTTCACACAGTATCCACAGTACAGCTGCTCTACTACCGGTAAGGGTGGCTTTTAAAATTTATTTATTCTAATTTGTTATGTATAACAGCAGAATGCATTTCAATTCATATTACACATATAGAGCACAGTTTTTCATGTCTCTGGTTGTACATAAAGAACAGTCACACCATTTGTGTCTTCATACATGCACTTAGGGTAATGATGACTGTCTCATTCTAAGGGGTAGCTTTTTTGACAATGGGCAGGTGGATAAGACCCTGGCAAAGTTAACCAGGGAGTCTGAGTGCTGTAAAAAGAATAAATCACTTAGATTTGAATGGCAAATCCAGCCTGTCTCCTTTAAACATGGGAGTTCAGGTCAGTCCATTTGAAATCTCATGGTTCATCTGCTCCTTGAATTATTGGCTGGTCAGCTGAGAATTACAAATGGTGGGTGGAAGGCGGTGGCTGTGTGTGTGTTCACTGCCTTAACACAGTTGGATAACAGATCAGTAATGAACCTTAAGCCACTCTCTAGGTTTACATCACATTCTTGTTTTTTTTTTTCGAAAATGTTTTTGGTGATACTGGGGATTGAACCTGGGGGTTCTACCCTTAGTCCTTTTTTATTTTGAGACAGGGTCTTGCTAAATGGCCCAAGCTGGCTTTGAACTTGTGGTCCTCATCCCTTAGCCTCCCGAGTAGCCCCTGTGCCTAGCACACATATAGCCTTGTATTTATGGCTACCCTGATATTAATTAGCAGAGGTGATTGCTGTTTCCCTTTTGAAAGCAGATGCCTGTGTAGCATGGACAGTATTGGTATTTTTGTTGTTATTGTGCTGCATTCAGTGATGGTTGGTTGATAGTTAAACTGAAATTCAGTTCTGGATTCCCTTTGCAAACTTCCCTCAGTGTACTTTATTTTAGAAAATGTTACTGCTTGCTGTTCCCATGTACTTAACTGGAGCTGGAGAACAAGTTGTTTGGCAATCTCTGTGTCATTGCTAATAGGTAAAACACCTACTGTCACCTACAAATACATTAATTTTTACTCCCAAAATGCTCTTAGGCAGTAATGTTTATTATTTCTATAACTATAAGGAGAAACAAAGGCTGCTGGTGGGAGAAACAAAGGCTACTGGTGGAAGAAACATTCAGAGCTTGTTGAGTGCCTTAAATATTTATCCAGAGCCCCTGTCAGGCACCCTCAAGCATTTGAATTGTGATTTCTTTTCAAAATGTACTTCTCAACTTCAAATTTTTCTGGTAATATATTATTGGAAATGAGTCAGATCTTAGAATTTTTAAACTCTACTTCTGTCTTGCTTTTAAAAAAATTTACCTTAATCTATAAATGTTTGCTCTCAAAAGTAGGTAGGTTTAGAAGATTGTTCTTCTATGACAAAGGGTTGACTTTGGGTTTTGTTTTCCAGCTGGCTTTTTGTGTGTGTGTTTGGAGCTTCAGAACATACTCAGTTTTTCTTGAGTGCATCTGTGTGTAAGGACAGGTACATCTTTACCTCTGAGGGTTGAAGCCTTTGAGATACACATTTATTCTTTGAGGGCCTAGAGTGTCGTTTATCTATTTTGTCTTTTAGACATGAGCTGTCGTAGCAGAGCCAGTATGGTTTGGGTGTTATCACAAGCACTTTTCTCAGTTGTATTTACCCCTTCTGCTGGTTTATTGTTTCCGAGTAATCTGAATGTGCTAATATAGTGGCCCAAATACCTTTTGTTATATCCAATAATGATACCCAGGTATTTTGTGAATCTGAAAATGACATGTAATATGTTTTGAAAATATTGGTTTTCAATATTCATATTGGTTTGCAATGTGAATATAGTAGTAACTACTTTTGATTTCTAGAGATTATTTTTGATTATTGAATGGACTCAATTGGGATTCTTTTGATTCACTGTTTTCTACTTACAAAATTGAACCTTTTTATTTTTGTGAAAGTTGAGCCTTAGCCTAACCATACATTTGAGTTAAAATATGGCTCTGTTCTGATTAGCCTTTTAAATGGGAAACCTAACTGACTAATAGTTCCTATGATTAGAAAACCCACTGGATTGGTGATGGGAAGCAAGCAAATATTTTGGAACTATTTAACTATTTTAAGATTGAGGAAGAGGCTCCACTTAGGATTGGCTTCATGGATTGGAGTTTGGCCACAATGCCCAGTTCCCTGGGCCAAGAAAAAGTTGCTTTGGTTGGTACCATCTGCCCTCCTGTAGGCTTCAATTTTTCATCTCCCACTTAGAAATACAAATTTTGTTAGATTGCCTCTAGGGACTTGGTATCCATTTAACTTATTCTAGGGATGATGATGATGATGTAGCAGCTCATACAAAGAGAAAGTCCTGATAGAAAGTGTGGCTCACCTTATTGTGATACCACAAAGATGTGTGGTGATAACACTGTCATTGTAACATAGAAAGTATTTATCTCATAATATTAAATAAAAGTGCACAAATACTCAAGAGAAAGAATTATATATATATACTAGTATTATAACTTTGTAAAACAAAGCCGCTATAAAGAAAATACCTGAAAACAATTGTGTTAGAACAGAACAATGACTGCATTAGCATGCTGGGATAATGGCCGGTTTCTTTGTTCCTTTCTTCCTCATCCATACATTTTCTGTAACGGGACTGATTACCCTCATAATGGGAAAAAATTCTAACCTGCTTTCAATTGTAAGGCTTGGTCCTGATAAGTAACAACTGCTTATATTTCATAAATCTCCAACCATCACGTTTCTCACTAGAAATGGCTTCAATAATCTTTGAGAGTCTGTTGAAATTGATTGCTTTCTTGTGACCTTCATTTGCAGGGTAGTTAAATCTATATGCATTTTAGAGTATTGAAAAGATTGTAATTAGACTGGGATTCTGTATAGAAGCAGTTACCTACTTTGAACTTTTAATTACTGCCTTTCCTAGTCTTTTTTAATTTTCACAATAATCAAAGTATGTCTACTATATTTCAGGGAGCAGCTTAAATGCCATATACAGGTACTATAATGAGATGGGAAAGAAGCCCACGATGAAGTGGAGCACTATCGACAGGTGGCCCACACATCCCCTCCTCATCCAGGTAAGCCAGGACTGCCAGCAGTCCCCATCACCAGCCTCTGGAGTGATCAGGTTCTTGTCCCTTCTTGGTTTGTGGTGTTCTTCTGAGCCTCCTGTTCTCTTGCTTAAATTACATGCCAGGGGTTTAAAAGAAAGTATTAGATTCCTGATTTATTATGAAAAGAGAAAATAAATTTAAAGATTGAAATAGTTCTACTCTTTTCTTTCTTCACATTAATGCTCTTAGTCTCAAATCATAACAAAATAACATTTTGAGTTTTGTGTTTCCCAATGACCAGAAGAATATTTAAGATTGTACATGTTTTGGCTAATTTACATTCATAGATTGAATTACTGACAATAACTAAAACCCTTTATTTTCTAAATATTTTAAAATATCAAATTTAAAAAATTTAATATGCCTGCATGTTCTGAGACATGAAAATAAAAATGTTTCAATGGAAAAAAAGTTTCATTGATTTAAGAAGTTTCAACTTTCTCCTGTACAACTTATATGTATAATACGTATATTAATGGGTACTTGATTTTAGGAAAATCATTTTAAACTACAATTCTAAAACAAATAGCTTTGAGTTGGTATTTTATTCTTTTATGTCCTTCAAATATGGGAAGGCAGTTGGTAATATATTGTCCTGATTCATACAAATAAGTGTTTTTTTTGTTGTTTTTTTTTGTCAGTAGTTCTAGATTGTCCAATTTATTTTCCATTCTTTGAACATTCTCTGACCTCTGGCAAAATACCCTGTGAATTAAAATCTACAACCACTAGATGGTGCTAGACATCATTAAAATCAGACTCTCTCTCTCCAGAGCAGACCCGGCCCCTTAGGCTGGTAAAGGGTTAATTCAGGGGGTGAACTCCAGTTTTAAGTAAAAGGTGAATAGAAGGAGCCCCCATGGGGATGAGTGTCACCGAGGGCTCTGTGTTCCCTGGCAGGACCCAGCACTGCCCGGAGCCCCACATCCCTGACTGCAGCCCTTGGAGGCTGTGGCTGGAGGAAGGGGTGTTTCAGGTCAGCGTCGACATGTGGTGCAGAGTACCGAGGGATCTGCACAGCATCTGCCTGCGCTGATCGAGGGAGTAATTAGATTTGCATTAAAATTCAGCCCTTTGAAAAGGGGGGAAGCAGAAAGATGGAAAGGTCTCTTAACTGAGGAAGTCTCTGTTCATAAAATAAAAGGGAATTTTAGAGGCATTTATCTGCCCTCCTGGATGGTGTGATTGAAAGCTCTGAGGGCCGCGGTGCCTCTTTCATTCTATAGAGGGCTGTGCTCAGAAGATCCCGCAGATGGGCTGTAGGTGATTTAAGCTGCACCTTACGTGCCCATGACGCCTCGGTGTTGAAGATGGTCTGGACACTGCGATGAGCCATGATGAATAATGTTGGTGTTTGCAGTTTTGCAAGCTGAGAAAGGGAAAGAAACACTGAGCTCTGGATGAGTTAGGAATTTTTTTGGAAATGAAAACAAAACTAAAACCCTTAATTAAACTAAAACTAAAAATATAGTTTAAAGAAACTTAAAGTATGGTTCCTTAAACCACATTTCTACTTGTTACAGGTAATAATTACTCAAAATAGTCATTTTACTACTATGATCTCTGATATTGCTATTTATCTCACTGTTGGAGTAATTGGAGTCAAATTATGTCCCAAGCTACTTAAACTTCACAGTGGCCTCCTTATCTAGGTTGTTGCCCCCAAATAACCCTTTCTAAACATCCTTAGTTTCATCTGCAAAGACCACTGGAAAGTATAGTTTTTGTTTATATCAAATATTACCACATTTAATCTACTGTTAAATCATAAATTCTGAAGAGGGAAACTTAAATTTAGGTGTCTTCTTGGGTAATACGATATTTATTTATCAAATTTGAGAGTTCTAGAATGATTGATAGTACCTCAATATTCATTAGGGAATAGTTTGCACCTTTTACAGTATTGACTGACTGCTGATATAGCAAAATACTTACAAAGGCAGATTTGTATGGCTCTGGGAAATGACCCTTTATCAATTAAAAAATCTTTTTATTTGGAAATAATCTCAAGGATTTATAAAAAATGATAAGCATAAGAAGAGTATAGCCAGGTGTGGTATACACCTATTAGCCCAGCTGCTCTGGAGACGGAGGCAGGAGGATCACTTGAGCCCAGGGGTAGGTGGCCAGCCTGGGCAATAGAGAACCCTGGGTCAAAAAAAAAAAAAAAATGTATAGGGAATTTTCTTCTACTCTTTGCCTACATTCATGTATTATTAACATTTATCCTACTTACTTTATTATTTGCATGCTCTGTGTGTATGACTATGTATGTTTGTGCATACATGTGTATTTTTTCAGAACATTTTGAGAGTGTTACTACCTTCTACACCTAAACATTCTAAGTGTATATTTCTTAAAGACCAGGACTATTCTCATACATAGCTGCAACACAACATTCGACATCAGTGAATTTAAACACTGATACTCAATTTTATCTCATTTCTGTTCATATTCCAATTTTGTCAGTTGACCTGTTACTGTCCTTTGTAGCACTTTCTTTATAAGTGAAATGATAAAGAATGATTCAAGTGTGAGATGAAAGAAAGCCTCTTATGATCTGGCATTTCAGCACCTATCCATGTGAATTGGGAAATGCCAGCTAGATGGAGGGAGTGAACTGGTCTGGTGGACAGAGGTTTGTAGGCGGGACCTGTGTTCTAGCCCCAGTTCCCAGATGTGGCTGGACGGCCTCACATCCACAGCATCTTTCCCTGCTCTGTTCATCTAATGGGGGTTGTGCCACCTGTCATCTGTTATTAGGGAGGGTGTGAGAAAGGTTGAGATTGCCTCCATGAGGATCCTGGACTCAGGAGGAAGATGTCATAAAAATAGAAGAGTATTTTCTTATTTCTCTCCAATTTCTAGCTAATGTATTTTCATGCAATATGCCTGAAAGCCAAAGTAAGGAAGATTAAGAAAGACCCTGTAAGCTGTTTTCCTGCTAACAGAGCAGATGAGAGGCCTTAAAACAGCTTCTCTTTCCCATCTGTGTTTCTTTTCCATCTGGAAGTGTGCCCTGCTCTTCCCGAGGGGAGGCAGATCCACAGCATTCATTTGCAGGGAGCCATTAGTGAGCTTCAGAAGTTTCCCATCAAATTCCCCAGGCCCCTCAAACCGTTATGATCCATTTTGATGATGGACCAAAGCAAAGAGACTGTACTGTTTGCATTTTTTCCTTAAAAAAAAAATTGTTCTGATTTTTTAGAGTTGCTCTGAGACTTTTGGTATAACTCTTATTTTTGAAATATTTTCTTGCTTTCCACTTCTTTGTTCCTATTTCCCTGTTTTCTCCTTTCTTGGGATTCCCACAGTGCTTTGCAGACCACATTCTGAAAGAACTGGACCATTTCCCACCTGAGAAGAGGAATGAGGTGGTCATTCTGTTTTCTGCTCACTCACTGCCAATGTCTGTAAGTAAGAGCATTTTGTTGGGTGACCTAGTGGTAGGAGACTGGGTTGTTTTGTCTTCTAGATATGTAAAATGAATGTAGCTCCAATAGGTTCTAATCCCTTATGGAAGAATGACTTCTAAAATTCTAGGCTTAACTTGGTACAGATTTCTTTTGACTCAGTATTTGCAACCTCATAACAATACAAATTAAAATATTGTAAATATTTTCTTAGTGCTCTTAAAATGATAATTGGAAGAGATATTTAGAAGAATTTCTAGGAAGTAGGAATTTTTTTTTTGCCTGCCCCATTGAGGCTGGTATTTAAGTGTGTTCAGTTATATAGCCAGCCACCATTCAGACCAGGTCCCCCAGTTCTATTCTTCTGTTCTCAAGAGTTGGGACAAGCCATTTGAATTCCAGGAAGAAGGTATAGTTTCTGATTTGTGAAGACTAAGGACCATATTTTGGCAAGTGAATACATAGCACAGCAGATTGTGATCTGGTTGCTCCTTAGTTCATCATATTACACCGAGTTGTTTATGAAAGTACCACAAACTGGGCCATGAGAGTAAAATATTTAGAAACAAGATCCAGTTAGTGTGCCATATAATTTAAATATATTGTGATGTTTGTTTTTGGCACTGGGGGTCGAACCCAGGGGCTCTTAACCACTAAGCCACTTCCCCAGCCCTTTTTTGTGTTTTATTTAGAGATAGGGATCTCACTGAGTTTCTTAGTGCCTTGCTTTAGCTGAGGCTGACTTTGAACTTGAGATTCTCCTGCCTCAGCCTCCTGAGCCACTGGGATTATAGGTGTGCATCACTGTGCCCAGCACCATGTAATTTATAGAAGGGCTTGGAATAAGTGATTAGTTTCATCAGCTCAAAACTGGTATTGGGTCCTAAAAACATTGCTTTTCAATGCTGGATGCGGTGGTGCATGTCTGTAATAGCAGCTACTAGGGAGGCTGAGGCGAAGGATTGCAAGTACCAGGCCAGCCTGGGCAACTTAAGAGAAATCCTATCTTAAAATAAAATAAAAAATAAAAAAGATCTGAGTGAAGTGGTGAAGTGCCACTGAGGTCAGTCCCCAGTACTGGAAAACAAAGCAAAGTAATTACAGCAAAAAATATTGCTTTCCAAGCCAGAGGGTTGAGAATTATATTTTCTTAAGTGTGATTTAAGTTTGATTTGATGGTTAATGGAGCCAGCCTGAGCATGGGGGGTCACTCTTCTTGCTGCTCCATACCGCCACTTGGTGGTCATCAGAGCCAAGCCCTGTGCAGCGTGTCCTCTCCTATACCTCAATTAGGCAGTCGCTGCTTGGGCAGTAGGTGGCTCTGGAGATAAATTTCTCCCTTCTTGCCTATTTCATTTTAAGAGGATTATATTCTCTTTGCTGGTGTTATGCAGATCCTCTTTTTAAAAAAAAATTTAAAAAAATTTTAGTTGTAGTTGGACACAATATCTTTATTTTATTTATTTATTTTTATGAGGTGCTGAGGATTGAACCCAGGGCCTCACACATGCTAGGCAAGCGTTCTACCACTGAGCCCC
Source organism: Callospermophilus lateralis (assembly GCF_048772815.1). Classification (NCBI taxonomy): domain Eukaryota; kingdom Metazoa; phylum Chordata; class Mammalia; order Rodentia; family Sciuridae; genus Callospermophilus; species Callospermophilus lateralis. The sequence goes on from NC_135321.1 coordinate 17,217,993, forward strand.
AGCCCCAGCCCCATGCAGATCCTCTCCACATATCCATCCTGTGTGTAATGAAACCTGAAGTGCCAGAGGGCAGCTCCTGAACAGGGCCAGGAGAACATTTTGCACTGGAACATTCCCTGTGCCTCCTTGTGGTCTCTTACCCTCGGTCTCCCTTCCCTTGCCTTCCTGCGGGGTCTGGACATGGTACTGTGCTTCTGGGTTCCTGTTAGGGACTGAGGGATGCCATGAAGTCACCAAAGCTAGGGAAGGTGGCAGGACTGTCAAGAAAGAAAACTGACCTAGGAAGCCCTCTTTTCACCTACACTCATAACTAATAACTTTTTTACTTTGAAATAATTTTTAAACTTACCAAAGAGTGGCCTGAAGAGAACAGAGAAGTCCCATATGCCCTTCATCCAGCTTCCCCTAATGCTAAATCTTACATAAAATAGTATAGTATCAAACTGAGAGGTGAGCATTGGTGCTATTCTGTTGACTAAACTGCAGATTTTATTTGGATTTTACTCATTTTCCCACCAGTGTCCTTTTTCTGTTGCTGGGTCCCACGCTGTGTTTTGCAGTCTTTTCTCGCCAGTATCCTCCAATCTTTGACAGTTTTTCGTACTTTTCTTTTATTGCCCTAATATGTTGAAAAGCTATTTCCCGGATTCCGTTGCTTTTGGTGTGTCCCTCCATTTGGGGTTTATCTGGTATTTTCCCATGATTGGATTGTGACTGTGTGGTATTAGCAGGAGCACTCTTCTCAGTGAATCATGTAGGGCCCTGTGACATTGGTGTGTTTTATTTCTGGTGACATGGTCTTTGGTTATTTGGTTAAGGTGGTATCTGCTATATTTGTCCCTGGAAAAGTTACTGTTTTTCTCTTTGTAATTAAAAATACCTTGGAAGAGATGCTTTGGGACTATGCAAAATTTTGTTATTCCTCAGATTTTTGCCACTGATTTTAGCATTGGGGGTGTAGCAATCATTAATACACTGTCCTAATGGCCACTTTATATTTCCTTCATTTCTTTTATATTTTGCTTCTAATGGCTTTTTAACCAATGGTACTATCATAAAATATAGTTTGTCAGTATTTCATGTCAATAATACGATATTTATTGAGCACCAATTATAATCTAGGTACTGTTCTCTCATAGGATATGAGAAGAAGAAAACAGTCAAAAATCTTTGTCTCTGGAGAGTAGCAGTAAAAGATACTAAACATAATATGTAAGAAAATAGCAAGGTAGATTAGAAGGTAAGAGATATCAGAGAAGAAAATAAAGCAGGATGAGGAGGTAGGGAATCAGTACACAGGAAAATATTAAAACAGTTAAAATATCTGCACCAGACATTTTCAAATGTAGTAGCAGGCTGTCCTGACAGAACGTGTATCAGACATTTGCTGCACACGGAGCATTTGTTTACTGTCCATTGTTGTGGGGAGAGAGGAGAGAGAAGGAAGCAGAAGACACAGGTCATGTTCCCCAGGAGCCTGGATTCTGAACCACACGCTTCCTCCTTCCTCCTCTTGTTCCCTTGGAGTTTATCGTAAACTCAGCAGCTGCATATTTTGTCCATACAGCATATGTTCAGTTCCTGCTTTAAAATCTTCCACTCACGTCACTACACAGATACAGGTTTCTATCCCATGTTGGCTCTTCCTGCCCAACTTCTTTGTGTTATTTTTCCTATCAGAGGTGAGGTGGGGGGAACAATCCTCCATAGTTAGACTTTGTCAATCTCCTACAATCAACATTGTAGAATTGTTAAATCTTCTTAGGGACCTTGAAGGTGATTGAGTATAGTTGTTCTCTTTGGCCAGTGAAGAAATAGAACCAAGGAAGCACTGTGATTGCTCAGATGACATTGTCTTTAATGCCGGAGACAGGGAAGACTCTGGTCTGGGACTCACACCATGTTACCGCACAGTCGGAAGCTCTTGGAGCTTTTCATGATGTTGGCAACTGAACACCCTTGTGTCTCTGATGCAGGTGGTCAACAGAGGCGACCCCTATCCTCAGGAGGTAGGCGCCACTGTCCACAAAGTCATGGAGAGGCTGGGTTACTCCAACCCCTACCGCCTGGTTTGGCAGTCCAAGGTAGGTGGCTTTCACACATTTGCAGTCCGCCTGCAAGATCATCTGGTTCAGGACTTAACTATAAAATGATTCAGTTTGGCTCATCCACATAGATAGACTGCTCTATGACCTGCTTGCTCATCCTGGGCAGAAAGAATTCACTGAGCGAGTAAGATAAAAGATAAAAGGAAATCAAAGGATTAGTTGAGTTCTATTGGCTTAATATTTCATTTTTAATTGTAATGACAGGCTGTTATTTACTTATTTATGTGCTCATCCTCCTTTCTCATAGGTTGGTCCAGTGCCCTGGTTGGGTCCTCAAACAGATGAGTCTATCAAAGGACTTTGTGAGAGGGGGAGGAAGAATATCCTTTTGGTCCCAATAGCATTTACCAGTGATCACATTGAAACGCTGTACGAACTGGATATCGAGTACTCTCAAGTTTTAGCCAAGGAGGTGAGCACTCCCATCTGGCTTATTGAGCCCATTGTCATCTGTTTTAAAAGGAAAGTTTCTCTACAGCCATCTGTCATTCAAAAATATTGTTTGCTGTATGTGATTGCAGATACTCCAGCCTCATTGTTTTAAATAATGCTTCATCTGTGTGATAGACACTCAGAGTTACTTCTGGAGTTACTTTTGTGCCTTTTTAAACCAGGTGGCCCAGGGATCATTTTATTTAGTTCAGATGACTGTAGTATGTGAAAATAATAACCACTGCATTCCTTTAAGAAAAGTGAATTATATACATTACCTATTCAGATGGAAAAATTTTCCCTGTTCCATAATTCCTTTTCTTTACCAATATGGTTGTATCATTTATGTAGACTATTCTGTTTCTTTTTGGATTTCAGGGCATATAGGGCTTGTTGTCATTTCAGAGAAGAGCATGGAATGAACAAGAAGCAGAGTGTGTTGTGATTTCCTTGACCTCTTTTATGCACTCACTTAATTAGCTGTTTGCTACCATGTTGTGATCAATCTGATTATTGAAATAATACCACCTTGGTATCTCATAAGATGGATGTTCAGGATGGAGAAAAACTATTGCTTACCTATCTCATGGCTTCTGAGGGATGGCCTGAAAATTGTGTCCAATTTATAGTTGTTTCGGTGAGATTGTGGAAGCCCGGGGACTCAGAAAGCCCCTTCTCCCTCTCATCTTCGGCCAGAATTCCTGTCATCTCCATCGACAGAGGCCTGGCCTTGCAAAGCACTGTAACCCCTCGGAACTGGGTGGCAGGTGCTGGGCATGGTGGAGAGTGGGTGGGGGCAGAACCTCAGCCAATCCCCAGCCTCATTATTTGTATATACATTGCTGGTCTCAAACATCCAGGAAGGTAAGAAGGTTCTAAACTTGCTCATTAATTCCACAATTAAGAAGAATTTGCAGGCAGGCAGATTGTAAGTGACCAAGGTGAGGCAGTGACATTGCTTATGCATTTTGTTTGATGATTCTTCTGTATCTCATGATCACGTGGGCCAATTGTGCACTTTATAAAAAGACTGAAGTGAAAATATGGTTCATACCAGTGTGTTTGGAAAACAAGTTTTTGTCTGTACTGAGTGACAATCTCATCCATTCATATTACTTAATAACCAAAGCAATTATTAGTAGCTAATAAATTAGTCCCTACACTGATTAAAGAAAACCAACTAAACTATAGTGTATTTCATTATTTTTATGGTAGAATACAGTATATTTAAAGTAACTAACTTCAAAAAGTTTAAAAAATTCTCCCTAAATAGAAATTACTTTATTGCTTTTTGATAATAAAAATAATAAAGATATTAGCACAGAGAGTTGTATGGCATAAAGAATAGAATGCACTCATAATCTTACCCCAAGAGAGAACATCTATTCATATTTTGATAAAGATACGTCCCTTTTTCTCCTAATAGGTAAATATGTATTTTAATAAAGCTAGGTTTCTTGTTTCTGCTTGTTTATTCATACTGTTTTATAATCTTTTTTTCTTTAAAAATGTATATTATGAACTCATTAGTAAATATAATTAGATCTCTAATTATTTTTATAGAGATTAGTATCCATTTTATAGAGATTAATATATATTTAAGGCATTTTTAATTTTTATTCTCATACACTAATGTAGAATAAATGTTTTCATTTTTTCAGTTGTTTTCTTTGGATAAGTTCCTAGAAAGGCATGGCAGTGCTGACATTCCTCTCAGTTTTCCTGAAGAGGTGCCCTGACTGTCCTTCAGCAGTGAGGGAGGCTGTCCCCCGCCAGCACTGGTCATTCTGCTGCGACTGACTTTGGCGTGGGGTTTTAGGATCAGCCTCTTCAGTGGAGAGCGAGGTTTTTGCCTGGGATCTTACTGAATTCTTGTGCCCACCTTCAGATGTTATGGCCAGTCTAACACTGAAGTGACCCATGAGCTCATCGGCAGGAAAGGGGAAAGAGAAGAGCATGACTACCCCCAGCGCATCACTGTTAGGCAGTTCTCAATTCTTTTGGGGATAATTAACTGGATGTTTTTGGACAGGGAAAAGAAAAGTGATACTAAAATAATACTCAGGTTAAAATTTTTTTTTCTATAGGATTATGTTTAGAATCTAAACCCTATGGATCCAATCTAGACCCAATATATATCTTTTTTAAAAATATATATATATTATTTAGTCGTAGTTGGACACAATACCTTTATTTTATTTATTTATTTTTATGTGGTGCTGAGGATCAAACCCAGAGCCTCTCACAAGCTAGATGAGCACTCTACCGCTAAGCTGCAACCCCAGCCCCCCAATATATACCTTAGAGTTTATAAATTAATTTCCTTCATTTTGGCACTTGAAATGGAAGCAAGTAGGAAATTTTACTTAATTAAAACAACATTCTGGGGCTCGGGATACAGCTCAGTTGGTAGAGTGCTTGCTTTGTATGCACAAGGCCCTGGATTCTATCCCCAGCACCAAAAAACAAAACAAACAAACAACATTCTATTCAAGTAGAGACAGTAAGAGTATGCATTAGAAAAGTGGAATCAAAGAAATGGTTAGAAGATTTAAATTACTTGAGAATTCCATCAAGGAGTATCTCAAACATGGTTTGGAAGCAAACCACCTTTGGGAAGGAAATGGGGTGGGGGAGAACATAGAAATTGAAGAGCAATTTATGATAAGAATCAACCTATGTGCCCTCTCCCTGTGTGTCACTTAACACTGGAAGTCAGGCTGTGAGTTGTGTGTGCATGTGTTTGTTTATTTTTTTTGTTAGCAGTCAGTTTCTTTAAAAAAAAAATGAAAATGAAAATAAAACATGTCTGTGTTTTTCCTCCCCTTTCTCGTTTGATTCAGTGTGGAGCTGAAAACATCAGAAGAGCGGAGTCTCTTAATGGAAATCCATTGTTCTCTAAGGTATCTGCAGTGTTACAACCATTTTAGTAGAACATTCCGGGGAGTAATCCTCTGAGAAACTCTTGCAGAATATTGGTTTTCTCACATATTAGAACATTTGGAGTTCCAATTAATTACAAAAATAAGATCGAATCCCTCACCCACTCCCTCCTTTCTCCTTTCGGTAGCCCCCATTTTCTTCTGTCTGCCCACCATAACTATGTCTAATTTAAAATTTGCTTTTCAGAGAAAAGGTAGAGTGGGTGGGGTAAGAGGATTCATTTTCTAAAATCTTGATTTTAACTTTCCTTAACTGAGGAAGCTCAGTAAAGGACAGTGTCACAGAATTCAGTTCAAGGGCTGCACAACTCCAATTAAAAGAATCCCAGATAACCAGAGCAGTCATGCAGACAGACAGGAGGTGGGCGTCCCGGGGCCAGCGGACTCTGCGCTCCTGATGGCTCTGTGCTCCTTGTGTGTCTTGCAGGCCCTGGCCGACTTGGTGCTCTCTCACATCCAGTCCAACAAGCTGTGCTCCAAGCAGCTGACTCTGAGTTGTCCACTCTGTGTAAATCCTGTCTGCAGGGAGACTAAGTCCTTCTTCACCAACCAGCAGCTGTGACCCTGCTAGAGGAGCCCGTGGGATTAGGCAGATGGCCAACATCCAGACACCACTGTGTGGAGGGGATGCTGTTCAGAGATTGGAAAGAAGCCATTTTAGTGGATACACAGCCTTTGGGCACAGACTGTGTGATTTGCTGAGGAATGGACTCTGAAATCCTTACTGAAGGACTTGTATTTTCATAAACCTATATCAGTAGCATTTGTACTCCCTCTTTCTGGGTGAATTTACTAGTTTGTAACATCCTCTATGACATTAAAAAATGAGTTAAAAAATTTATCTGATGTGATACATACCAATTTAAAATACAGGTTTTGTTTTTATTGCCCCAAACAACCTCCTGAAAGGGTATGGAGGGTCCCATCTGTGGGCCATGAGGGTGCGTGAGATCGGTTTACAGCCTTGTGCCTACAGGTTTTTAAATGCATATAGTTGAGTTTATGCAGTATCATTTGAAAAAGCAATATTAGCTAAACTTTCCCTAAACCCATAGGTTATGGAACGTCTCTGAGATGGTTTGGTTTCCTTCCATGGTTGCCATTGCTAGTGAGGCCACCATTTTTTGGTCATGTAGGTGTCTGCATGAGAATCTCTCTCTCTCTACCCTGAAACTGAATCAAATGCAAATTTCAGAAGTGTTCTGAGATTCCCTAAGCACATAAGGCTAATAAGTGTGTAGAAATCAGTGTTTGGCATATCTGCCTTGGTTTGAATCCATGGTGCCTTAGGGAAGGGGACTCCCGCTGCTTCCTGTCTCTGAGGACATCACTGCCAGGAAACACTGCTGATGGGCTCCCTCTTGAAATCTCCCTGGAGCCTTTCCAGCTGGTATCTTCTTGATCTCAATTGAATGTCTCCTTTCTGCACATTTAAGAATTATTTTATCAAGTTGACTACATTTTGTAACCTTGGATCCTTTCTTCATTGACATTTTTATTATAGAAATATATAGCCGTAGAAAAACTGAAAAATACAGAAAGGAGAAATAACCCCTCGAATGCAACAACTATTATCATCTTATTGTATTTTATGCTAGTCTTTTCCTGTGGATATTTTCAATGCCATTGTCACCTTGAAGTGGGAGTAAAAAGTTGTTCTAAAAATGTAGAAATAATATTGGATCAGAATCTGATCTTCTATAGTTGGATTTAAATGGCTTAAAAACTCTGATGGATCTATGAAGCATTTGTACTGATCACTTTTTCTTCCTCCAAACCCCCAAACTTTGTTCTTCAAAAGAGCATTTCTTTGATTATTTTTAAAAAGCCAGTTCATAAAATGGAAGTGATTAGGGGATTCATAGATCTTCTATATTCAGGATTTGCTGTTAATAAATATTATGACATCATTAAAGTTTTAACCAGTTTGATCCATGCTGTCTGTTAAAATTGATCAAAATGATTAAATATGAGGAATTTACTTTGTAATGCAGAGAAAGATATACACCAACTGCTCAAATCGTTTTCCTATACTGATAATGGCCCTTAAATTTGAGTAACATCTAACACTTTCATTTCCAAATTGTCTTTTTTATTCGCTGGAGGTTTCTAGGGAAAGATAGAAGGCATAGATATTGGGAATTTCCCGATATCCTTTTCCATCACCTTTTTAGGGATTAGGTTCAAAGCAGACTGAGTGACTGTCCCACGGTAGAGTGAATTCTCTGGGTAGTAATGCTACCTGGTGTTGGAAGGCAGCTTCCCTCATAGCCTTTCTCCCTCCTTCAGGATACTGGCTGATGATCTGTGTCACTCCTTCAACTGCTTTAAAGGTGAAAATATATTACTATGGAGATGTAGAAAGTTTTGACACAGGGGACCCCTTGCTAGGGCATCTGAAGCCCCTCATTTGCTAAGGAAACTGCAGATCTGATCATCAGATCAGCACTGACTGTGCTGTTTGGAATAATATTCTTAGTACTGAGCTGGAAGCAGGTCGGCCTGTGTAGTGAGAGGCCAGGTGGTTTGGGATCACTGCCCATGGCATTTGTTGCTTTAATTATTATCCTTGATTCTTAACCATGAATGCATAAGAGCCATACATGGTTGTAGAATTTGGTAGGACAAAATCTCTTTACAGATAATAGTCTTTGAGGCTTGTTATTCTGTTTGTCAACTTCGAAGCACAAATGTTTGCCCTGGTAATTTGCAATGAACTGAAGGCAGTTTCTTCAAGCTGTGCTATGTACTGACCTGGCTTTTAATTGATGAGTCCACTTCTTTAGAATACTTGCAGGGGGCTGCATTGGTGAGGCAGGTTGGCTTACCTGGACAATTCAAAGGACCAGGATCACATAGTGTAGAGAGGAGGAAAGAGCTCTACTAAAAAAAAAAAAAAAAATGCATTAAAGGAAATTTTTGCATTGAGAAATTAATCCTTGAAGTGTGTATCAATGGTGAATTGATGCTGAATAAATAGTAAAAATCCAACATTTTTTTCCTGATTTTAACTCAGAATATACATCCTTCTTTAAGCAATCCCATGATCCAAATGAAATGTTTTTCTAGGATTCTGTTAAAACTTCTTTTTATGGCTGAAATTAGATAGTGATGATCAGGTATAAAGAGAAAGTGGACCAGCGGCTCAGGAAGTGAAGGCAGGAGGATCTCGAGTTCAAAGCCAGCCTAGCAATTTAGTGAGGTGCTAAACAACTCAGTGAGACCCTGTCTCTAATAAATACCAAATAGGTTGGGGATATGGTTCAGGGGTCAAGTGCTCCTGAGTCAATCCCCAGTTTCCAAAAAGAAAAAGAAAGTGGAATTTTCTTCTCCCAGTTGCCCACACTGAGCCTGCTATATGGTACATTGTATCAACAACCCTTAAGTAATATCAGGCCATTTAGATTTTTAGCTGATCTTTAAAATTTGGGTTTTTTTTTTTAAAATGTTTTTGTTAGTGCAGTATGTCTATGCTCCTTGGTTTCTTTAGCGGGGAAATACACTGATATAATGGGACAAGTCACTTAGAATAAAATCACTACCTTAGTTTTTCTCAGGTAATCTATTCCCATAAATTGGATATTCCATTTAAGAAACCATAATTTAAGGCACATGCAGAAAAATGTTTGCTCAATTTTATGCCATTAGATTTATCCAAAATAACATTATGACACCATGAGGTAAGACCATTGAGGTATTCAGATGTTATAGGAAATTTTCTGTGGGGCCATCAGTAAGACCTGCAGCATGGGTGTAGATGACCCCATGGTGCTTGAAGCCTTGGGGACTCTGCTGTGTTTGCTCTTCTGTTCTATGGGTGGGCATGGACACAGCAAGGGGCCGCATTGTGCAGCTACATGAAGAAAGCAGGCGTGTGTGTGTGTGTGTGTGTACATGCTTCTCTGACCTCTTCACCTGGCCTGGGAAACCCTTTTGGTCAGGATTCTGAAAAAGGCCCCAAAACATGCTTCCCAACATTAAGTGGAAATTAAGCGTGGTGAGTCTTGGGAAGAGGCGCTCTGGGGGCAGCTGCCTCTGGAGAACACTAATAAAATTATGCAGTTCAGCCAGGCATGGTGGTATACTCCTGTGATCCCAGTGACTCAGGAGGATGAGGCAGGAGGATTGCAAGTTAGAGGCTAGCCTCAGCAACTTAGTGAGACCTTAAGTAACTTAGCAACACCCTGTCTTGAAATAAAAAAATAACAATAAGGCTGAGGTTGGGGCTTAGTATAGAGTGCTTGCCTTACACGTGTGAGGCATTTGGTTTGATCCTCAGCACCACATAAAAATAAAGTTTAAATAATAAAAAAAAATAATAATAAAGCTTGGGATGTGAATCAGTGGTAAAGTGTTTCTGGGTTTAATCCCCAATACAAAAAAATTATTCAGTTCATCATTGTTTAATAGCAATATGGGGATTCCTCAGAGGAAGATGAAAGCTAATCATTTCCTTCATTTCTAGAAGTTATAAAATTAAAAACATTTAATTAAGGTCATGTCGCAGAAAGGCTTTGCAATTATTATTCACAGGAACTTTATTGTAATTGTCTGATAATTTTAGAGATTCCTTTGTAACAAGCCCTTTCATTTACTCCTCCTGGAACAGATAATTTTCTATATTACATTTGAATTTCATTTTATAGAAACTAATAAATGATTTCAGAGTATATATGTCAAATAGATTAAAACTGAATATTGGTATGACTCAAGAAACCTGAATTCTGCTTGGATCAGTGCCAGTTAAAAATACTTAATCATATCATAATTATGTTGAGGTCTCATGTGCTTCACTTATAGCAGTCCTTGCTAATTCAAGCAGTGACATCTACAAACCTTTGATCTATTTTTTTTTTTTTTTTTTTTGGCCAGGTTTCCTCCAGTTAGACAGTTGTGTTATATGTCTGTGATCTGACTTTTGCCTTAAAAGTTGTTCTTCTTTCAAAATGCACTTATTTGGGAAATCGTAAAATGTGCAGAGCTACGTAGCACTGAGCCAAGTGCTGGGTGCTGTGGGTGTTCAAAGGAAGGAAGCTGATGTGCCCTCACGTGTTGAATGGCAGACACTGAGCAGGCACAGGTAGTGCACCCTCGAGCGTAGTGAGTCTTGGGAAGAGGCGCTCTGGGGGCAGCTGCCTCTGGAGAACACATTTGTAATATTCTCGGGTCCCAGGAGAGGAAGAGATGGTTTTGCTTTTGATGTGGAAATCTTATTAAGGCTTTCTACAGGGAAAAGGAAGTGGAAAACAAATGCACCCATGATAATCAGTTTCTTATAACATTCTTTGATAATACTGGCTTGGTTGTTTTTAGTGGAAATCATTAGCTTCCATTTTTAGTATAATAGCAACTATTGGCTAAATTAGTCTATAGGAGGCCATTAAGATGGATGTTGGAATTAAAAACATTTTTGGAAGAAAGCCTGGTCTGAGCCTTTGTTATAAGCCCTTGGGCAGGGACCTGGGTCCTGTTCCTGTTCCTATTGTCACTCTGACACTTCATTTCCAGATATACATTCTTAGTGACTTGCTCCCAGAAGAAAACAGGAGCACACAGTCCAGCTTCTCCCCTTCCAGTCTCTTTATGGGTCAAATATTTACTTTCCTGTCATGTTAAGAAATGGTAGATTTTACTCTGAGAATTTGTGATAAATTTTATCTTTTTCTTATTTAAAAGGAGCTTCTAGTGTGGGATGGAGTTGACTACGTGCTGTGTGCTGGCTTTTATTCTCCATTTTTAACTACAACAGTCATTATATGTCTGTTATCTGACTTTTGCCTTACATGTAACATTTACATGTAACAGTTATATTAGAAGCAAAGGTAAGCCAGGCATGGTGACACACACCTGTAATCCCAGCGATTTGGGAGGATGAATGGTGAGTTCAAAGACAGCCTCAGCAATTTAGTGAGGCCCTAAGCAACTTAGTGAGACCCTCTCTAAATAAAATTTGAAAAGGGCTGGGAATGTGGTTCAGTGGTTAAGTGCCCCTGGGTTCAATCCTCAGTACCAAAAAAGAAAGGGTGGGGGGGAGGGAGGGGGGGAAGGAGGGAGAGAAAAGCAAAGATAGCATTCAAAACCCATCCCTTCATAATTATTTTACTGCATAATTGTTTAGTTGATTATCTACACTTATGAAAGTGATGAACAAAGAGTTAATGTGATTTAAAAATGTGGCCATTGTATCATGAATGGCACCAACACATGAGTAAACATTCTTCTAATGTTTGAAAACTATTATCCAGTTTGTCTAGTGACTTTTTGGGGGGATGATGGGACACTGGGGATTGAACCCATGGGGAAGCTTTACCACTGAGCTACCTCCCCAACACTTTTTATTTTTTATTTTGAGACAGGGTCTTGCTGAGATGCAGGACGGGTCCTGACCTTGTGATTCTCTTGTCTCAGTCTCCTGAGTTGCTCGCATCACGGGGATGTGTGCACCACCATGCCTGGGTAGCTAGGTGATGTTTGATGTACAAAGGAGTTGTCTGGTGTTTGTGTTACTCATTAATGAAAATGAAAACATCAACATTCATGTCAAAGTTATATTTATTTTTTTTTAAATTTTTAATTGTAGATGGACACAGTACCTTTCTTTTATTTGTTTATTTTTACGTGGTACGGGGGATCAAACCCAGTGCCTCAGGCATGCTAGGCAAGCGCTCTACCACTGAGCCACAACCCCGTCCCCAAAGTTATATTCGTTGATCAGTTGTAACCATAGATTGTCTGCAGATGCAAGAGCTTGGTAAAAATGAGCAAAAGTATGCTTTGAGAATCAATTGACTATATGGAATATATAGGATATAGTATCTTTTATTATTATTTGTAGATTTTAAACTAGTGGCATTTATAATAAACATGTTACTCACTCACACGTGTGTGCATAGATTATTTTTTCAGATTGCTGGTTGTTGACATTTCCCAGCACACCACTGCCCTCCAGGATACTTCTCCGGGGTGCTGGAGATGACACATACAGATTGCACCTTTGAATTGTTCTCCAGATTCACTAGGAGGCAGCTCTCCTTTATGTCACTGTCTGGAGGGAAAGTTAGCCCACTGGGACTAGTTATTTAGTCTTTCCAGTATGATTCCATTTGTCTCCAACACAACCTATGGGCCTGTTGTCCTACCTGAATCCCTGGAATCTCAATCAGCAGTTGAGCTGGATGGGAGAACTTTACAATAGCGAAGGTCTACCTGAAGAGTAGGGTTTAATTAATTTATCTCACTTTGTCCAGGAAAACCATCACAAGTGAGGATCACACACAACAGTGGTGCTTGTTCATGGGAACATGAACTGCTCCTTCTTCAGACGAGGCCGTGGCTCTCTGTGTACCTGCTTCTGAAGGTGGCCCAGCTGTTTCCCAGGCACCAGAAGGACCCATCACCATGATGTCGCCATCATACCCCAGTGCCTGAGGGTGTGCAGTTCCAATTTGTCCGGAGTCAGAGCCATCTTTTCCCACAGTTAGGCTGTGAAGACGAGCAGTTGCTTTTACTCATGTCTTTCTCATGTCGATGACACGAGAGAAAAGAAAAAGGTGTCAGTTAATCCCACCTCTTCCTGTGCTTCAGAATTGACCAAAACAGAACCAACAGCTCCTTGCAGCCCCTTCCCTCCTCTCTGTGCTTTTTCTGAGCTCCCCTTCTACCCTGAGTGTCTGAGAAACCTTCTTTTGTTTCCTGATACAGCGTTATCCTTGACTGCAATCCCTTGATCCTCAGGAGCTAGGAATATCTCCAGGATTTTATGACTGATCCCTTCTGTATCCCCCAAAGGCCAAGTCCCAAGCTGAGCCATGATGGTGTCCAACAGAAAAGGTTAGCTGGCATTGCCTTCCTGAGAGCCGGCTCTCTTCAGGAGGATATATGATCAGATATTTTATTGCAACCAGGTGACAGGAGGTAGGGTTTTGAGGGTATGTGGCTGCTTGATTACAGTCTCTTCTCAAAGATATTTAAATGGATTCTCCCAGACTATGGTTCTGCTCAGTCATTGCTTCTGCTTTTCTTTTCTGCCTCCATTAGCATCATCTGGACTGGATTATCTGCCAGTCATGTATGCCCACCCGAGTCGTCCTCAAGTGCTGAAAGTAGGGATTATTCAAGTGCCAGAGGAGATGATCCAAGGACTGGGGGGCACCAAGTGGTGAGCAGGATGTTTCTCTGTCCCTGCCCAGGGCTTGCTTGTCTTGCCTTAGTCATGGTTTGGGTCATTCAAGCTTGGACATAAAAAAGTGTGCGAGATGGTTTTTCTTTGACTCTGAAGAGGAAACATATTTTTGAATAATATGTTGTCATTTTTAAATGACAGTCTGTATATTCTATGCAGATGTAACCATACTTAAAGCAGGGATCTGGATAGATTGAGTTCATTTCAATAGATAGATTTTTCTTTCTGAGGCCATCAGTGGTGTGCTGGTAAATGTTGAACAACTGGCTCTCTGGGAGAAAAAACTCTGATTTGTGGTGTTTGATGGTTTCCATCGTGTAAATACTCCCACTGCTACTGGTTCCAAGCCGTCAACACAACATCACCCACCATAGAGTTGGGAAGAGAAGCCAACTGCTTTCATGAGCTGGCCTGAGCCAGCCCTGGCACCCCGCTGATTGTTCCTTGTCAGAGACCTTACTTACCTTGGGTTGTGGAATATTCCTACAACCTATTTCTTTCCTGTCCTCAGCAGAGCAGAACCTTCGAAAACCTAAGCACTAATGAGTGGGAAAGCCAGAGGAGGAAGCAGGCTGATTCCTGTCAGAGCAGTTGGAGCTGCGTCTTCACAATGGATATGGAGGCTTAGAGAGTGTCCTGTGGACCGTGGCCTGAGGCCGGCCCTCTTCACAGAGGCCTTGGTGCTGTGGCCTGTGGCACACGGGGAGGATCTTGTTCTTTTGAAAATTTTCTGCGTATTTAAAATCCTTAGAATTAGAAAACATCTGTTCTGTCTGTCTCAGGTTCAACCTGGAAAAGTTGACGTGAAAATCACCCAAAGACAATGTGTGGAAAACCACAGTTGAGACTAGAGAGGGATTTGGGTGTGTAATGGGCTATTATTAAGTTTATTAACATCTCTCAATACTTGGATGGAGTACCTAGGTCATAATTTTTAAAATACTTCTCTTGCAATAAATTATTTAAAAATTAAAAGTAGGAAAAAATGAAGTGGAAATTCACCTATAATCTTATGACATTTGATTAATCCAGTATTTTATGCATTCTCTAGATTTATAAAAATACCCAGATGGTCATATTGCTCACTTAGTAATATTCATATTTTATTTGTCATTAATATTTTACAACATAGTTTTAAATGTCTGCACAGTTATCATATGGGTATAACTTCTTTATTATTAGAGCTTTTTATTATTTTCATTCTTTGCTTATTACTAAGCAGTGATTTGATAAACATCCTGATAGATATAATCTTTGGACATACCCTCAATCATTTCCAGAGGAAAAATTCCTGGCAATGCTTTTTCTGGATCAAAACATATTCTTGCAGATTTTTTTTAAAGAAAAGTATTAAATGAAATTTTATGTATACAGTATTTAGTACAGAGCAGTGCTTAATGGATGTGTGTGTGTGTGTGTGTGTGCATGTGTGTGCTTGTGTGCGTGTGTGTACATGTGTGCATGTGTGTTAAAGATCCAAAATATGGCAGCTATCTGTGCTATTAATTTGGTTAGCAGACTTTGCTATTGCTATTTATTCTCAATGGTAACTACTCTAGGTGGTGACATTCTGCAGTGTTTGGGGGGTTTTTCTTTTTTTGCATTATGAGAAGAGTGTGATGGCAGGATGAATATAAACCAGAGTGCTGACAGTCTCCAGGAATCTAGGGATCAGTTCTCTTGCTTGTTCTTCATGTTCCTTATTGTTGCTTACTTTTGGTCTCACTTGTCTTGATAATGTCATAGGCAGAGACAAAAGGCAGACCTGAATGCTGTTTATCTTTATTCATCAGTAACTTTGGAAAGATTTTGAATGCCTGGAGAAAGTTGAGTTTCAAGTTAGAACAATCTGGAGGATTATGCATGCCTTTCACTTACCCTGCTGGCCCCTTAGACTTGCCTGAGTGTCTGTGCCCCTGAGCTGGTTCCTGGAGGGCCGAGCCGTCCATCAAAGCCAGGCAGGCCTCAGCCCAGGTGACCACTGCACTTACACATTGTCCCTTTACGGAAGGTCAGCAGGGAATGTGTTCCTTCCTGTTTCTGCCCTCCTGAAGGTTTTCATGTCCACGCTAACCCACTGCGGGCCTGGGCCAAGGCCAAGCTGCCCATCAATATTTTAAAGTAGTGGTGTTATAAATTTTATGGAAGACGCACAAAGGACAATTCCCTGAAGTGATGAGCCCGCTGAGAAGGGATATTGGCTAAAAGGAGATTTCCCACTTTGAAACAGTGTGAGATCAAGTACCAAGCTGGAGAGGCCCTTTATATGCATGGGGCTCAGAGCTTGGTGAAAAATCTGACCTGGTTTCAAATCCCACCTACAACTGTTAATTTATTTGGTTATCTATTAACAGTCTCCTGGCAGCTTACTTTTATGTTTAAAATTAAGTGCTTGATTGATTATTTTCTAGAACCGTGATGGGCTGTTGTTCTATACTTAAGCCAATCCATTAGTGGGCTCTCTCATTACTGATCTTGCCTTCCTTTCTTGGTTTATTGTGTGTGCGTGTGCGCATGCGGGTGCTTGTGAATGTATGTTCACCTGAGGATCATGGTGGGCCTGGAGAATGGAAGAAAAGCATCTTCCTTTGGAAAGTGGAAAGTAGTAGGGCTTTTACATCCCCTGAACACACATTCACAAAGATTTTTCGGTGCCTAGGGAGCAGTAATTCATAGATGGAAGCAATGTCCCAAAAAACTATCGTGTGATGATTTTATTTAATGAAGAATATCAGCATGGCTGGGTACTGTGGCCCACTCCTATAATCCCAGTGATTTGGAACACTGAGGCAGGAGGGTGGAAAGTTCAAGGCCAGTCTGGGAAACTTTGCAAGACCCTGTGTCAAAATAAAAAATAGAAAAGGGCTAGGGGTGTAGCTCACTGGTAAAGTGGAAGAAGAGGAACCTGGGCTTGAACCCTGATTGTTTCTGACCAGTTCATAACCTCTGGTGACACCTACCCTCCTGAGGGGGTGTGGCACCTCTCGAGGGGCAGTGGAATGTACAGGGAGCAGTGATTGGACAGGGTGATGCCCTGGCCTTCGAGCCACAGCTGATTTGTACCATCCAGCTGGCATAAACTCTCCAGGAAGACTCTGAGACTTTGGCTACTTTTATTTTTGAGCAGCATAAGCACAATACACATATATTCCTTAGATAGGGCTTCCAAAATAGCACAGACAATTTTGCAGAATTTTTTAAAATAATATTTGCTGCCCAGGTATTATTTAAATAACAGTGTCTTCTCTGGCACATTTTATTTCACTTCTGAGCATGAAATGTGTGGAATCTCTAGATTGAAGAATAGAAAGAGAGAAGGAGCTATTTAGTCCACTCGATTGTTCCTAAATACATTCTCTCAGAAAACAGAGAAGTAGTGCAGTATTAGGTCTGACAGGAGAGAAGTTGCCCCAGCACCTGTGCAGAGCAGGCCGCCAAGAGCCCAAGGATAGTTATTTACAGATGAAGACATTGAAACTGAGAGAGGTGAAATGACTTGTCCAAGGTCACCCAAGGTTAGGTTTCTAACGGGTAGGCCAGGATTCTTTCTTTCTAGAGTTCTTCCTGGGATACTTATTTCATTTGAAATTGCTTTGAGTTTCCACTGTTGAGGATACATTTTTTTTTTTATTAGACTTGGCTATGCTACTGTTCAGACAGAGTTAAAAATATATCCACTATTCCCAGTGACATAGTCATCTGGTGCAAAGTTACAGGAAAGGAGGAGCCTGGATGAGGTAGGGCCGCCTGAGGTTCTTCCAGTGTGACCTCTGCTGTGAGGGTCCATGCACCTACATATTGTTCATATTCCCTACAGGAGAAGACACATTTTATTTGCAAGCCCAATCTTCATTTAAAAGTCTTCTCGTCTCTGACCAGAACTTTCACTCAGACTATTTGGCAAAGTTCTCAAGATCTATTTCCCAGCATCAGCATCTTATTTAGCATCTCGATACACATACTCAAGTGTTTCTTTTAAGAAAAAAAAAAAAAAAAAAGATACAAAACAACAGCAAAACTCCAGTAGTCATGAAAAACAGGGGCACATCCTGCTCAGCTCTCGGCTATTTAGATAGTATTTATCATCAACTCAGAGGCTAGTCTGATCTTTGTCCTGGGGGCCTGTGTGCCAGGTATTGAGGGGCTGTCTGTGTCATATGGGAGATGACATCTGTTCTACAGAATGTGACCACCTTTGAAAGACCACCCTTTCACCTAGGCGGCAAGTCTTTTTTAATTGGCTGCCTATGCTTCTGACTTTCAGCCTGTCACCAAGGACGGGTTTGGTGGTCAAGGAGAAAGTCCTTAACCTCTGATGAGCCTTCCATCCCTTTCCTAACTGGCTCAGCCACTGGATAAACCTCCGGCAAGACTTGATTTTCTGGTGGTGTGGTATTGGCGTGTGCCGGACTGTGTGCTGTGTGTGGATGGGGGAGGGGGTGAGAGAAAACCAATTTATAAATCACTTCTTGCAAATCCTTCCATTTTGAGCTGGCTGTAAACTCATTTCTTTGCTTTTCTCAAGCTTTGATTTATGTATGGGGATCACAGGGTCTGTGTCCCTTCTCCTGACTGTAGGTCTGGGTTTAGCAGGGCGCGCCATAAAAATGTTAGGTGATTTGCATGCTCTGTGCTGACAGAGGTGCCTTCTTTATAGGATCGTTTTTAGATGGATTGTCGCTATGGGCCTCTGTTCTTTTGTTTTCCAGGGTTCAGAGGTTACATCAAAAACCTCCGGGCCTGCTGCCTGATGTGACCTTTGAACTCCAAAGGGCACAAGATCAGGAGGCCATAAAACAAGGCACAGACACTAAAGGTGTCATTCTGATTGTCCTCCAAGGACAGGAGTTTAGGGCTTGGTCATGTGATCCAGGGGAGAGGAATTACAGAGAGAGCCAGGAGCAGGGAGCAGCGCCCATCCTTCCAGATCTCTCAATCCATAGCCAGGGAGGATGTAAAAGAGCCCTGGGTGGACACTGGGCCAACTGCTAAAAATGTCAGCTGCTTCTCCATACAGCCATTTCTGTTAGCAAAGCCCAAGACTGCTCAGACACGCCTACCTGCAGACTGTTAGGTGTGAGGTTTGTTTTCTCAGGTCACCGTAAACAGGTTCATTTTCTCTGACTGCTTCTGCAGTCAGCATGAGGGCAGCCCGAGGTTATGGGGAGGGTCTGCATGCTGGCTCTGCAGGGTTCAAACTCACAGGAAGGGCATCAGAGCCAGACTGAAACCTGAGAGCTGCGGCCTGTGCGGCTTGGAAGGAAGAGCTCTATATTAGCTGCTGGTTTTTTAAAAGGGAAGAAGCACTGGCTCCAAGTCAAACCTCCGAGGAGTATGTCATTAGAAAGGGAAGATCTATTTGGAATAATGATAAAGGTCTCCTTGTGGCCAGCTAGCATTTCAGGGCCAACCAAAACAAACATGCCAGGGAAATGCAGCGGAGCCCTGCAGGGCCCAGGTGGAAAAGTGAAGGCTCAGGATCCCTGACACCAAGTAAATTATCCAGAATATTCTAAAACCATAAATGAACTTCTACTGATTTATGCAGAGGTTTCCAAGGTCTTTCAAAAATGCATGTGAGGAGCATTTGCACTCCCTAGTGGCATGGAAAATGCTCCACAGCAGCAGAAAGGAGCAAAGCCAAGTGAGTGGCTGAAAGCCTGCAGCTACAAATAAGCTGCCATCTCGGGGGTGGGTGTGGGGGGTGGGGGGGTTATAAAAAGGGGGAGGGGTGTCCTTAGAGGGAAATCAGAGTCCACTCTGACTGCAGAGGGGAAGAGAGAGCCCCAGGTCAGTGTGACTCGGACACATCTGTCCCCAGATGTTATTTTTACTCCCAAACAAAGTGGAGGGAAGGGATGTTTTCAAAGGTGAAGTGAATGTGTAGAAATCTGAGCTCTTCCAAGGGCAGGGGAAGGGCATACTCTTGACTGAGATGGCTTCAGGCAGGATCAGTGGACATTCAGGAATTCCAGGCTTAATACTTGGGAGTTGGCTACAACCAGGGAACAGGAGGAAGGGAAGAGGGTCAGCTGGGGGGAAATGGGAATGGCCTCGGAGGGAAAGCAGCTGGGGTTTCTCAAGCCAGGGGGGGATTCGTAAATGGGGAAATGGAATGAAATGGAGAAAGCATCTTTTCTTTGGGACTAGTGGGTTTATACTTGCCCGAGGCCTGAGTGTTTAGGGACTCCCTCCTGGGAAGATCTGAGCAGCTGCAGCTGAGCTCTTGCCTATCTCCATCCAGCTAGAGTGGCCACTGGAAGGAGGGGCACAGTCTGACTGAACAGTCTGCAGGTTTTTAGTGTTTGGTGGACCTATGCCTAGGAAAGGTGGCATCTCTGCAGAGGCGAGTTCAGGTTTCCTGATTCCCAACTTTCTGACATCTGAGGTTCAGAGAGCAATCAGAGGACCCTGCCTGTGCCCTCCTTGTGCTTTCTTGGATTTGGGCCAGGGGTAGTGGATTTCATGATTGGAAAAGAAGTTGCCTTGCAAGAAGCAGGGCCAGTAAAACCTCAGGCAATGGGAGAAGAACGAAAGGAGGAGAATTTAGGTTGGAGAGAGGGCAATGAACTTCTGACTGATGCTTCTTGTTTTTTTCCACAGGAGTGGGGGTAAGCCAGATGCTCTTTGTCATGTACCTACAGAGCTGGCTTCCCATTCAGGGCCCCAGGATGTCCTGCCTTCTCCACTTTATTTTAAAGGACCAGGTTAAATCCTTCCACCTCTAAGAAGCCTCCCAGACCAGCTGAGCCCAGAGGGATCTCTCCTTTCTGATCACATGGGCTACCATTCGCCAAGTGTGTGTCTCGCTGGGTTTCCTCCTATTAATCAAACAGACGTACTGTGCATATGTATTTATATATTTAGATGTCCACAGCAACATCTAAACCCCCCTCTCTAGCTAAATTAGGAATTTTGTCCTTCCTCTCATTCATCCCCTCTATAAAAATATTTCTCGGTTAATCGATGTATTGACTTCTCGGGTGCACTGCACATCTTTTGATGGACATTCATTTTATTAGAAGTTTAGTTGGAGAACATTGATTAAAAATGCCTCTTACTAATGCTGTGTTCTATGATCTGTGGATGTGTAGGACATCCGAACCAGTCGTGGCACAGTTCCTGTCTCTTCCACACAACAAATCAGGTGGTACTTTCAAAGTTTCGAGGGTTGTGCAAATTAAGGCAGGCTGGGGTGGTACTGGGATCCCACCCGCAGAGATTATAATTTAAGTGGTCTGATTTAAGACCTTTGCTTAAATATTCTTAAAAAGCTCCCGGATGACTCTACTTTGTAGCAGAGCTAGGGACCACTAGTCTATATAGCAAAACCGACTGTTTCCCATCCACACAGGTCTGTCCCAATCCCAAATCAGTGGAGGAAGACATTTGATGGGCTCAGCTGGTGACCAGGTATTCACCTTGGTCCAATTAGCCATGTCCAGCAGGTGGGGTCATTAATGAAAAACCTGGCACCTACCCCACTAGATCTGGGGTGTATTAGATTGTGTGCTTGACAGACATCCCTAGCAGTGACTAGCATAATTCCTTGTGTCATTTCGGTATCAAACCCTACAGCGATTGTTTGTTTTGCAGTCTGTGAGCTCTTTAAGGGCAGAGATTATCATTTTTTGAAACCCCATCTATTAATCATGTTTCTTATTTTCTATATTTTATGATGCTTTGACACGTTGGGGTCTTGTGGACTCACAGAGGGACTGCCCCTGCCAGGGTTAGCAAATTCCTAGAGATAGCAAACAACTTGGCTACAAGACTGCCTTTGATTATGCTAACTAGCCAATCTCAAACCCTTGCTCTCATCTGCCCACCCTTTTATCCGGCTCAGGCTGCCCCAAATCACCCAGGACCTGGAGTCAAGCAACTTGGGACCAGTCCTTTAACCCAGAGTCCACCAAAGTCATTCAAATTGCTCAGCAGCTTGCCCGGCCTCGCTTGCCTGCCCTTCCCTTGGAAACCATAATAAAGGGTCTGGCTCATCTTCCTCCAGACTCTGTCTCCTGGCAGATCCTGGTGCTTCCCCAGGTGGCCCTGCATGTATGGTAACCCATGTCCCCTCTTCTTGGGAACTTCAAGTAACAGGCTACTTTTTTTCAATGGTAGTTGTGTCCTAATCTGTTGGCCTCATTACACCTGAATGAAAACAAACTCCCAAGTATATTTCAAAAGAAAGTATCAGCTGGCACAAAACTTCCCACATAGAAGACAAGTGATGAATATTTGTTGATTAAAACAAATAGACACGGATGATCAGATGGATGGATGGATGGGTGAGCAGACTCTTGAGAAATTCTTGGGGCCCAATGTGAAGCTATCTATGTGCCTGACCCAGCCCTGGGTAACAGATGCCTGAGTATTTCCCCCTCTGCTCTTCCTGTTATAAAAAAAACCACAGGAAATTAGAGCAAAATAACAGACCGGAGGGACCAGGTGACTCCCTGAAAAATGGCAATCAGACTGATGACCTGGACAGAGGAAAGGGTGTGAGTCCCGTGTCCCTGCTTTTGTGAGAGACCTTCACAGTGTTTGTAAGTGGAAATGATGAATGAGCACGCTCTGACATTTATGTCACTGTGCCGGGCTTTTCTTTCCTCTTCTCCACATAATCTTTCTCTAGGATGAAAAGGAAAAAAGGCTAGGCAACAAAGACTTTTCATCCCTTCTAGTCAAAACTGGGGGAAACTGACAAACTCAATCCTGGTTCATTAGACCTGCGGATGAATTATGGGACGTGGAGGGTAGTCGTGCCTGGCGCACATGTAATGAACCCAGGATCTCCAGTGATGGATGGATGGATGGAGAAGAACATTAATCCACTCTCACTCGCTCTGATGATGTCATTTTTAACCAACCAAGAACTTCACCCAGAAGCCAACCTGAAGACAGAGCGACGATAATGGGGAGTGGGGTTGCCGAGGGAGAGCCGTTAACCAGATTTCGAAGCCCTGACAGTCAGTGCTGCCGAGTTCATTTAAATGCTCTGTTTAGCTCCTGAATTAAAACAAGACAGGGCTAAAACTTTAATCAATCCAGTTCAGCCACCACGCTCGGGCACGAGCAGGGAATGAAATGAAGGTCACGGGAGAAGTCTTGGAGAGAGGAGCTGACAGTCCGTGCAGATGAATGGGGTTATGCCAAATGGCCTTGGAGATGCAAAGGAGACCCGTGCTGCAGTCCATTTAGAACAGCCGCGGCCATCTGTCAATAGCTGGTGCCAGATTCCCCATCACCGCTTTTCCTGGAGCACATAGGAGTGTGTGCGGGTGTGTGTGTGCGCGTGCGTGTGTGTGTGTGTGTGTGTGTGTGTGTGTGTGTGTGTTTGTGTGTGCATGCGGGCGCTCAACGGCCAGAGCGGGAAAATAGGTAAAAAGCCATCAAAGGGAAGGGGCCGTGTTCACCCCATTGCAACCTTGTCCGTGTTCGCAGCTGACTTTCGCAGAGGGTGGCTCACATTTCCGTGTATATGCCACTTCTTCATATCATCAGATTGCTTTGGTCTGAATTCCGCTCTAGGAAGGTGGTGATTTCAGCCCATGGCACATCCTGGTGGCCAGTCCTGCCGCAGTGTGGCCTTTAGCAGCAGAGAGGGTGCAAAGCAGGGGAGAAGGGGTGCCCGAAGCCCAAGGACAGCCTCTTCTGCCTTCTTTGTTGGCGTCCTACGGGCAGTCTCCACAAGGACGAGGGAAGGCAGCAGTCTGCCGAGTGCTGAGGCTAGGCCCACAGGGAGGCAGAGGAAGGGAGCCAGAGGCCTCAACAGGGATCCAGGGGGGAGTTCAGGGCCCACCAGCCACATCCTTGGGAAGGCAGCTGACACCACCTGGCAGGCACACTGTCCTTATTGCCTGGGCCCTTCAGAGCCCTCGGGGACATAGATACTATGCTGGGAAGAGTGGCCCTGGGTTGACTATGGCTGTCTTGGTTGGGTTGATCCATTGTACTCTGGTTTCCTACTTGCTCTTTGATGTCCTTTCTCCCTCTCATCTCTCTGGCCACTCTGGCCTCCTTACAGATCTGATATGCCAAGATGTGGTGCTGCCTCAGGGTCTTTGGACTTGCCATTCTCACTTCCACAAGTACTCAGGCTTAAGTGTGCTCATGGCTCCCTTCCATTTCACTGTTCAAATGCCACATTGTCAGAGGCTTTCCCTGACCACCTTATTGAGAACAATACCAACATCCCTTGTTCTCTGCCCTGTTTTACTTGTCTTCAAAGCAATTGTCACCACTGACATTAGATACGCATATGTATGTATACATAGACACACACACACACACACACACACACACACACACACACACAGTTGCCTCTCAGTACCTGGATTGGTACCAGGTGGCAGGGGATTGGGTCCAGGACCCCCCCCCCCCGACACACACACACCCCCGACAGAAATCCAAATCCTCAGATGCTCCAGTCTCTTATATAAAATGGTGTGGTATCTGCAAATAACCTATGCATGCCCAGTGTTGATAGTCCAGAGATGGACAGGTAAGAGGTGCAAGAGGAGTTTTTATATTGTATTGTTTAGGAAATGATGACAAGAAAAAAGTCTGTGCATGTTTAGTTCAGATGCAATTTCCCCCTTTATTTAAAATCTCCTGTTGGCTGAATCCAAGGATGCAGAACCCCGTGGACTCAGGCAGCCAGTGGTAGGTATCATTTGTGTGTCATGTCACTGCCTATTCCCCACCCCCCATTAAAATTCCATTCCACAGAATCAAGGCCTGGGTCCTTCCCAATCACTGCTGCATGCAGAGCACTCAGTGCCTCTGAAGGAACTTTCCTGAAGGGTGGGCCAGGCCACACAGCCCTCCCCATGGAGCTGCTGGGGCACCACTGCAGTGCCAGGCCCTCCAGAGCTCCTATCCCTGCCCCTGCCTTGGGGTACCACAATTTAGGCCCTTTTCTTCCTTCTCTGCTTCTCCATTGCCTTGGTCCAGAACAACTTTATTTAGCCTGGGGCAGAGCGACCTGGCTCAGACAGATCACGTATTCTTCCAAATCTATTATTTATGCCTAAACCGTATGCCCTGAGTTCTGCAGGCCCCAGGCTTCTTCAACTCAAAAGCCAGGCTTTGAAACCCAGAGAGCTTGCCCCCTCCACACTACAGTCTCCGCCGTGTTTCCAGAGGTCTGTTTTGTAACAGAAGTGAAAACTTGATTCCTTTTACTGCATTTTGCCATGTCATCACTTTCCTATTGCAGGACACGTGAATGTCCCGGAGGCTGCCTGTATCAGAGGGCAGGCCGAAGGGCAAGAGGCAGGGAGGAGTGCTGGATCAAAAGGCTTCCCACCACATACTCCGTAGTAGAGGAAGGGGCCACCAGTATAAATGCAGCATACATGCCCTCAGCAAGATCTCCTGACAGGCACTTTCTCATCGGTGCCCAGGCACTCACAACCTAATGGTAATGCCACCCTGCTCTGCGGGGGATGGCAGGAACAGCCTGCACCACTGAGCACACCCATTTGCTCCAGGATTCCTGAAGCAATAAGCCTGGCTAGGAAATAGTTTGTCATCTTTGCAACCTGGGAAGCTGAGGCAGGAGGATCACAAGTTGGAGGCCAGACTCAGCAGCCTAGTGACACCTTGTCTCAAAACAAAGAAGGTTAGATGTGTAGCTCAGTGGTACAGCCCTCCTGGATTCAATTCCCACTATCAAAGAACAAATGAACAAATAACAAACCCAAACTACCTTCAGTTATAAAATGAACAAGTCCTGGGGATTTGATGGATAGCATGGGTGGAGATAGATGCATGGATTAATTTGTCCCATCATATACCTTGAATATATTCAATTTTAATCAAATATTTTGAATAAAAATATCTAGCAAACAAATGGAATACTAGTATAAAAAAACAGAGGCTTTTCTCAATTATTTTTCCTGGCTAAAAAATGAGTGCCTCTTGTATAAGATTAAAAATATAATTTTTTTGAAGTAGTGTCATTGTTGTCCCTGCTGCCAATCACCGTTGACATTACTTTCCAGTTCCTTTGTTCCCCCCCTAGGCATTTGTTTGAACGTTGAAAATCTTACACTATATGCCATTTTGCAATAGCAGTTTTTCATTTAACACGATCTCATAGGTGTTTTTCCTTGCAACTAAAATTATTTAAAAATGTTAATATCTTTATACTATTCTATTTTAGAGGTGTGCAACAATTTAAACCACTTTCCTGTTGGGAGACATTGTGTTCATATTTCACTGGTATTATTTACAACTAAGGAGTATCTTTTATAAACATCTCAGCCCGCATTTCTGATTACTTTTCAGGATAAAATCTTTAAAGAGGAATCACCAGGTCAGAGAATATGAGCCTTTCAAGGTTCTGGATGCCCATTGGCCAAACTGCCTTCCGAAAAGGTCACATCGTTTATATTCCTCTCTCGCTCATCTCTGTAGCATCTGCACTATCAATATTTCTATTTTTTACTAACTTGATAAGCAAGAAGCTATATCTGTTGACATTATTTTTAATTTCTGTGATTGCTTTTATGACAGAATATCTTTCTTATATGTATTAGCCAGACATATGTATTTCCTCTTCTGTAAATCATCTATTTATAACCTTTACCCATTTTTCTATTTCTTTTTTTTTTTATTGATTTGTACAGATGCCTTATATAGTAAGATTATTAACCTTTTGCCTGTCATGTAGGTGACTAATATTTTTCAGGTTTATTGTTTGCTTTTATTTATTTATTTGTAGTGCTAGGGATTGAGCCCAGGGTCTTGTGCATGCTAGGCAAGCACTCTGCCACCGAGCTACACCCCCAGTCCTGCTTTTATGTATTTATTTTTAAACATCTAGCTGTTTAAAAATTTTGTGTGGCCTGATAAGTTAGTCTTCTCCTTTGGGACTTGTTGCATTGTTTTATGCCTGGAAAATTCTTCTAATGCAGGGATCAGGCAAATATTTGCCTACATCTTTTGATAGTTTTCTATGATTTTAAGGTTTGATAATAGTAATATGCCTGGAGTTATTTCATTTTAGGATGAAAGATGAGAATTTAGATGTTTCCTTCCACCAAGTGAGTCCTAAAACCATAGTCAAATGATTTATTCTTTTCTCTGCCTTCATTAGCTATGAGACTCTTTCTAAAAAATACAGATTTTAGAATCTATAAAATGGAAATAATAATCTGCTTCCAACTGCACAGAGTTGTTATAAAAATTGAACAAGACAAGTCTAAGTGAAACAGTTTCTTGAACTCTGACACATTCTACAAATGCTTTGGTGGCTAATAAAACTTACAAAAGAGAAGTTAGACAAAATGGATACCAAAATGCTTACCATTTTCTTAAAGAAAATATGCACGAGGACCTGCATTCAACTGGGTCTGAGCTAGCAGAAAGTTAGAAGTCCCCATACCTTTTCCTCTTGCATAATCGTGTCTCTCTGTTCATAGTCACATCCTACCAAAGCTAGGAGAAGAAAAGATGAACTACTTTTTTCCTTGAGTCTTGTAAAGATAGTGAAAGACATGTGTGTCGGGGTTACAATAAAAGAAAAAAATTAACAGCAGAAATTAAATCTAGGTATTTTGTTTAGAAATTTCAGTTCTCTTATCCTCATCCTCCAAATCTCCAGAGAGGAGCGAATTGGATTCAACCGTTCAGTCAACTGAATACGGTTTTATTGAGGTTCTGCCATGAGCGCCAGTCTGAGAGACACACTAAAAAGGGACAGACTATGTGTTTGAGAAGACTGTGTCCATGAGAAAAGCCAAGAGAGCTAAGCCAATGTGTGGCCAAGGGACAAAATGGGGAACACATAAGGACCAAGGTGAGTCCAAAATGCTCCTGGTAATGAGAAGCAGAAAACAAAACAAAATAATAAACTCATGTCACTTTGGGGGATGGGTCAGTTTAGAAAATAAGAAGAAATAAGTGTAGCCAGATTAAAAGCAGAGATGACCTGAAGTCAAGTTTAGGTCTGTCCGCTGGCAGCTGGCCTGAATGGAATGCGCCGACCCCTGAGGGATCCTCTCCACCTCCACCGGGTGAGGACAGGGTGGAGGGCAGCAACAAGACAGGACTAAAGGGTGGAGAACTGGAGGAGTGGGCCGATTTGCTGTCCGTTCTTAGAAAGCTATTTCCCATGAAATAAAACTTAAGGGTGGGACTGGCTTGGGGGCGGGGGGGGGGGGGGGAGAAGATGGGGATGAAATGGAGGCGTCATCATGGAGATGAGACTACACCTTTTGGAGGCATTTTATTTCATTATATATTCTAGAAAATCAAAGTGATGTCAACAGAGGATATGTTCCAAAGATTTCCTCGGGTCTGGGCTGGTATGCCCCAACTACTTTGATCTGTGATGTTTCTGAAATTCATGTCTCACTTAAATGGAAAATGCCTTACACTGTTTTCCTGTGGCTTCAGCCAGCCTATAGGTCATAAGTAAGGCAGGTTCTAGTGCTCATGGCCTTGCTTTCCTGGCTTGTCTTCCTTTTCAAAAGAACAGTCATATTGCTCTGTATTCAGAAGGCTGTGTGTCGAGACAGGGGATTACTGAGTTTTTTTTTTCCTTCTTTTCCCATGGAGGACAATGGTAAAAGATCTAAGATCCACTCCACAGAGCTCTGGGTAATCTTTTTTTTCTGTCATCTTTAAGGATGATGCACAATGTGTGAATATGGCCCACAACTGAGGCCTAATTATGATTCTCCAGCGAGTGTGCTGCAGTTTGGAGGAAGTCTTAAACGAGCACTTAAGCAGTAATGCCTCTGAGCACACCACTGTGGATTTGGAGGAGAGCTTTGATTCCTGCACCAGGAGCAGCCTCCTCCCTTGCTGCTCCCACAAGCACTTTTATCACCAAGTTATTAGACCATTATGGTCTACGATGGTCTTTTACCGCCTTTGATTTTTTTTTCTGTTGTCAGACGTGAGGAAAGTGATGTGTAACATGATCCAAAAGGCTCTTGTTTGTTTTAATCTACTGTTTTAATATATTATGGCTTCCTGCCATTACCCTCCTCTGGCAGGGCCCTAGGGTCCTTGGAGATAGCTGGAGCATGGAAAGCACTGGGCACTTTGGGGCTCTGGTACAAAGTGGGGGCACGTGGGCTCCTGCCAGGTGGGGACTCAGAGCTGAGAATGGATCTAGAAGTTGGGTCCAGAGGCTTTGGAAGTCACTGGAAGACAGAGTGGCCTGGTGTTATAGTTCAGATGTAGTATCCCCCAAAAGCTCATGTGAGAGACAATGCAAGAAGGTTTGGAGGAGCAATGATTGGGTTCTAGCCTTAACATAATCGGTGACTAATCCCTGGTGGGATTAACTGAGTGGTAACTGGAGGCAGATGGGGTGTGGCTGGAGGAAATGGTTCATTTGGGGCATGGCTTTGTATCTGGTGAGTGGAGATCTCTCTCTGCTTTCTGATCACTATGTGAGCTGCTTCCCTCCACCATACTCTTCAGCCATGATGTTCAGTCTCACGTCAAGCCCCAAGAAAAGGAACCAGACTTCTTGTGGACTAAGACCTCTGAAACTGTGAACCCTTAAATAAACCTTTCCTCCTCTATAGTTGTTCTGGTTGGGTCTTTCAGTCGCAGCAGCAAAAAAAGCTGACTAAAACACCTGGGGACTAGGCCATTGGAAATGGTCCACCAAAAGATTTCTCCCAAGCTATACATTCCATGAGGTGCTTGTGTGGGATGGGGGTCTACCTTAGACCATTTTCTGGTTGCTGTAAGTGAATACCACAGAATGCATTCTTTATAAAAAAATAAATTTATTTCTTAGGGTTCTGGAGATTGGAAGTCCAATGTCAAGGGGCTACAGGTAATGAGAGACTGTTTGCTGGTGGGTCTCTCTTTAGAGTCCCAAGGTGATAAGACAGGGTGAGTTTGCCAGGGAGAACTTGCCTTTATAACAAAGCCACACCCTCAGTAACCCATAAGCCAGGAGGATGGTTTATACCATTCATGAAGGCAGAACCCTCATGACCTAATCGATTGCCTTTCCAAGGTCCTGTCTGGTCCTTACCTCTTAGTTCCTCACAGTGGGGATTAAATTTCAACAGGACTTCTAGTGGGGACATTTAAACTATAGCAAGGCACTTCCTTCTTGGACTTGAAGTGGGTAGAGGGTAGTTTCCCCAAAACATGTGGAAGGGGGATACCTCCAAAAAGTGTTTTAAAATGAACCTTTCATCAGGTGCACGGTGGTCCCCAGTGATGTAATGTGCGGTAATTACACACAAGCCTGAAAAACTCTACTCTTGGCTCTGCAACCAACTAGGCAAGTGCCTTCCCTCCGATCACTATGTGAGCTGCTTCCCTCTACCATACTCTTCAGTCATGATGTTCAGCCTCATCTTGGTCCCTCATCTTTAAAGGAAAGGACACCAGCCTAGGCCTTTCATAATTCCCACTCTTTCCTGTAAGACTTGTTATCTCCCCAGCCTCCCTGGAATCTCAACATAGGCAGAGTTCCTCTTCTATCCCACCAGAAACTCTTGGCTTCTGAAGGTTATGGTCAGTGAGCTGAGAGCAAGACAGTGAATAGCTTTATCTTTTTGGGGGGGTGGTGATTGCCACGATCATTCTGGAAAGTTCTCTGGGAGATCTGGCAGAGCTGATCTACTCTGCAAGTCATGCTGAATGCTGGCAGGAAGGCTGTTCATCCTGTTGGCCTTTAGCCGCAGAGCAGCCATGCCTTTAACATGAGACACTACCCTACCTTGAATCCTTCATTTAATTTACCAACAAATATTTATTGACTGATAATGAGACAGCCACTAGGTTTTTCCTCTTTATATTAGCCCCATGAGACATGTAGCAAGAGTGTTTATGCTCTCTTTAAAGATGAGGCAACTGAGGCTCAGAGTAATACAAGACCATCACTAAACTAAAAGCAACCACAGAGATCAGAATCCACTTCCTTTCACCATTAAGCCAGTGTTTCCAACCGGGTGTGGTGGCACGTGCCTATAATCCCTGTGACTCTGGAGGCTGAGGCAGGAGGATTTCAAGTTCAAAGCCAGCCTCAGGAAAAAATGAGGTGCAAAGCAGCTCAGTGAGACCCTATCTCTAAATAAAATACAAAATAGGGCTGGGGATGTGGCTTAGTAGTTGAGTGGCCCTGAGTTTATTCCTCGGTCCTTTCCCCTAAAAAAAAAAAGCCAGTGTCACCTATTGCAGGTGACAAAGCGGAAAACCCTCACTCCTAAATTCTGCCGAGGCACTTACTGTTAGGGGAGAAGGAAAAGGAAAGGGGTTAGTGGTACTTCTACATAGCCCATGAAAGCATTTCAATTTAAGACCTTTGGAGAGGAAAATTAAGACAGCCATGAGCCTGGACTCTAGTTAACCTCCCATTGAGATGGATTAACCATTTGCCAATGAAGAAAACTGCTCTGGCCACAGATAGCAATAAAAAGTTCATCAAGAAAAATCTAATTCAAAAGTCGAGTCATGTTTACCATCTTAAGAAGCAACAACAGCTTTGGAGGAAGAGGAGGAATATTTTCCACCTTCTGATTCAAGATGGAAGACAATTGCAGAATTTCAGGAAATGGCAGTTAAGGTGTCTAAAAATGAAAACACCCTCACAACTCTAAGAATGAAGTGGGGAGAGCTTACACACCTCAGAGATTCTAATTTCTGTAAGAGAGCTGATTAATAAGCCAAAATAAAGCTATACATCAAGGAATGAGCTGTGCTGCCTAGGGAAGGCTAGGGTTCCTTATGTGGATGCTGTTGCCCCCAAATAGAAACTATAAAAACTAAAAATTTAGGCACTGAGCATATGGGAAGAGATACTTTGGAGGTGCCAACCCTCAAGAACTGAGCTCGTCATCAGTCACTACAATCACCTTGCTATAGGTAAGAGTTCAGGTCACACATACAAATGTACCTCTTGTTAGAGAAAACCTACCACAGCTTCCTATATTAATCAACCTAGTGTTACTTTCACAAATATGGGTGAGTAATTCAAGATCAATGGATCATGAAGGAAACAAACAGCATCTAAGAGAATACTGACATGGAAAACAAAATCCAAAGGGAAAAAATATTTCAGGAATGGATAGAATTTTTAAAATCTGAGTACAGTCTTCAGAGAGAGGCAGTATTTTGCCTCCATAAGACAAGAAGAGGATGTTATGAAAAAGATTCTCCAGAAAAATAAAGTCAGTCATTAAAGATGTGATGGCCAAAATTAAAAATTTAATAAAATGGCTAAGATGAATTTGATAAAATCTCTCAGAGCACAGAGTGAAATGGAGATGAGATGAAAAGTATAGGTTTAGAACTAAGAGATAAAAATATCAGTTCCAGAGATCCAGCATTCAAGTAATGAGACATCTGGAAGGAAAGAACATCAGCAAGGAGGAAATGAGCATGTAAATTATGGCAGCGGATGTCTAACAAACAGAACCACAAGTTTTAAAATTCAAAAGGTACACTAATTTCTGAGCAGGAAAATGGAAACAAGGCCCATATCTTTAGGTGAAGCAATACATCACAACAATAAAGAGATGATTCTAGACCTGGAGTGTCCAAGAGAATAGCCAGATTCCACATGTAGTTCCCAAGCACTTGAAATGTGGCTAGTCGAGATTTTGTAGGGGAAAAATAATGTGATATATCTAAATAATACCCTGTAAAATATTGATTACATGTTGAAATACTCTTTTGAACTAATGGATTAAATAAAAAAATACACTATGAAACTAATTTCACCTTTGGTTTTCACCCTTTTTAAAATATGGCTACTAGAAATTTTTAAATTTCATGTGTGGTTCACTTTATATTTCTATCTTACCTTGTTATTGTAAAAGAATAGATATGCAGAGAAGTTGATTACTAACAAGAGAACAAGAATGTGATAGGCAGCAGACTTCTCATCAGAACACAAGGGGAACAGGAGATAATGGTGTTTAAGTTTCTATGGGGGCAAAAAAAAATTTTTTAATATCCAGACAAACTATTAATCAAACATGACAGTGACATAAACATTTTCCAACCATTATAAATTCAGAATGAATTCAGGATCTTTATATAAAAAATATTCATCTAGACTACATGGGAAGGAGGAGCAGCCAAGGTCCAAGAGTCAGTGCTACTATTCTAGGGGTCTAGAAACTCAGCTCCAATTAGAGTGGGAGGTTAGAGAACCCTGACTACACTTTTTTCAAGAATAGAATGGGGCTGAGGGTATAGTACCTGCCGAATTTGGGTGAAGCCCTGGGTTTCATCCTCAGCACTGCAAAAATAATGAAAGAAAAAAAATAGAATGGATATGAGTTAGGAAACAGGACAATTAAGAAGATGGGGAAATCTTAGACCAGTGGCAAGGAAGACTTACTAATTTTTTCTTTACAGGAAAAAAGAAAGATGATTGGAAATGTGTATGCTGTAGGAGAGAACAAAAGGAAAAACATGAGATAAAAGCATTAATTCAAATATAAAGTCAAAAAAATGTAGCCTGATTTTGAGCAATGTAAGAAAAGAGAATCCATTTGACCTTATCCTTGGAATATTCTCGTTTGAGAGATTCAGCTAGTGACATCTGATCCCATTTCTTTTTCAATGGATTAGATCACACTATATCTGCAGTGACTAATATATAATCACATTTACATAATTATAATTAGTTATTAGTTTCAGTTTTATAATCAAAACTGAAGAATATTATAGATATATACTAGAATGGGTATGTAATAATCGATACTGAGTAGCTACTGTTCCAGCTGGTGGAATTCAAGTTGGGAGGGAAATTATAGAGGTTGAACTGTCTTCACTTTACTTTGGGAAGAGATAAGAGATACTGTGTTAAAAAACATGGAACAAAAGAAGAGGAATATATATATCAGTTAAAAGTATAAAGGCATATGTACTATTTAAAAGGATAAAGACAACTAATCAAGGACATGCTGATATAACCAACAAAACCCAGAATAGGAAGAGACAGTTGCAAATGATGTAAGAGAACTAAATTTTTTCCCTGTTAGCAGGTGGAAGTGACCTGATATTATCAAAGGAATTGATTTTATCAAGGAATCGAGATCTCGGCATATTGGCTCAAATTATGGTGATAAAACTTACCAGAAAAATTAAAAACAAAAGATTCAAAGGGTAGGAGGGGAGGGGAAATGAGTTGAGGAGTTTACTATGCCTCTAATACCGGTTTGTACTGTTTGAATTTTTAGCTTTATGAATGTATCATTTTATAAGAGTTTAGAAAATATTAAAAATTGCTGTTAACAATAGGTGTAAAGAAAGCCTAATTAAAGAATGGTTCTTCCCTGCTGGTGACATTTGCTAGCTTGGGTCTTTAGCTAATGATGTATCTACTTGTCCTTTGGGGGTCCCTTCTCTGCGGCTGAGTTCCTGTTCTCTGCATTGACACACTCCATCATTCTAAATCAACGTGTGCACTTAACAGTGCTATTTAAGCCTTAATAAATATTGTATCAACATTCACAGGGGATGGTATGGAGAGCGATGGGAGCTCATATATAACAAAGGGACTTCTTTTGTTAGGAGGTGTGTGTGTGTGTGTGTGTGTGTGTGTGTGTACGAGATGGACATGGAAAGCAAACAAACTTTCACTGAGACTTTTGAGGCAATAATGGAGAAGCTAACAACAAGGATTCTCTAGGTTCTTGCTCCTGGCCCTGAGCAAATCAGCCTCAATCTGTCTGTCTGTGACCTCTGAGTGTCCCCAGCAGCATGGTAACTCAGAGACACAGTGTTGGGTGCTTCTCAAAGCCTTCCCGTGGGAAATGAAGTCCTTGCCCCCAGTCTAGCTGACATCAGGACTTGCTTGTTGTCCTGGCTATGAAATGGTGTGCTCCACCTGATGCTAGCTCTCCAAGGCTGAGCAGAGGCTCAGGACTCGGCTTCCCAACAGAGCTGCCCCTGCCCTCTGTGAGTCCCTGCTTCCCACAGTCCTTCACCAGTGAGCCTCCTGCTAATAGTTGTCTAGTTTCTGACCTCACTTCTGTTGGATGGCCCCTGGCTGCCCTATGCCTGAGCTTGACCCTTTCCATTCTCGTTGTTTCCCATTTACCTATGACCTCATGCCCCTCCTAATCTGGTGGCCCCTTCCATACAAATTCTTCACCTTTTACCTAGTTCTTGCCAAGAGTTTGGAATAAGTAGTTGATTTCCCAAGGTTATGACCATGAAAAATTCAACATGTATTTGAATATGTGGATTCTAATCTGTTTATTAAAAGTTCAGCAGCATTATTTCATATCACTAATGAGTTTTTGTGTTCTTTATGGTCAACTCGACTCGACTGGGTCCTGTTCAGAGTTCTACACCTTCCTGCCCACCCCCAAACAAGTTAGCCAGAGAGACCTCATGTAGAATTTTTGTGGAAGTCTTTTTTATTTGTCAAGACTTTGTTGTTGTTGTTATGTTTCAGAAACCTGAAGAAAACTAGCTTAAGCAACAAAGGGAGTTTATTAGCTCTTTAAGAATTCAAAATGGATAGAAATTGGGTCATGGCTGAGTCCAGAGGCTCAAACAGTGCCATAAAGGTCTGATGGAGTGCATCAATGAACAGGAACTCAGCCGCAGAGAAGGGACCCCCAAAGGACAAGGAGATACATCATTAGCTAAAGACCCAACCTCCCTGTCTAGCTCTGTTCAGCTTTATGCACTGGTAGGAAGGAAGGTG
Source organism: Callospermophilus lateralis (assembly GCF_048772815.1). Classification (NCBI taxonomy): domain Eukaryota; kingdom Metazoa; phylum Chordata; class Mammalia; order Rodentia; family Sciuridae; genus Callospermophilus; species Callospermophilus lateralis. The sequence continues at coordinate 17,253,315 of NC_135321.1, forward strand.
GTTTCTGGGGTCCTACGATGTATACTTTTGCAGATGTGATAGGAAGGGAAATCCAATTCTCTCTTGTTGCCCTTTGCATATTAAATATTACAGAAAAACTTCTGTTTGGTATTCCTTGGGTCATTAAGTCCTTGTACTAATACTCCAAATGTAGGCTAAGCTGTCTAATAGCCTTTGTGGGCCATATACCCCTAACCTCAGGCAGGTACGATGGCTGGACAGTGCCATCAGCACCACAGCCCAGTATTCTTTTTAAATATTCATTTCTTTTTTGATGTACAGGATAGAACACAGGACCCAGCACATAATAGGCAAACACTCTACTACGGAGCTGCACCTTACTGACTTATTCTTTTAGTCAATCTAAATCTCCAACTGATTTTAATTCAATGAGTATTGAATGAATATTTTAAATCTCACCTTGTACTATGCATTGAAGATACAAGATAAATAAGCAGAACACCTGTTTTCAAGGCTTGCAAAACACAACTGAAAAGATCAACACCTGAACAATTTATTATAACACAGTCAGGTCAGTGCTACAGAAGAAATCAGAATGACGTACCAGGGAGCGTGGGAAGGAGTTGAAGACTTGCTCAGGGAGGGGAGACATCTGAGCTGCACCTTTGAGGATAAAAAGCTCTTCAGCTTGTGCCTCCTGTTCTGTGTCCTCCTTTTTCTCATCTCTTACCTTCTTTTGCTTTAATTAGTTATCGTCCATTTTTCTTCTTATTAAAGAAGTACTTTCCATTCATGAGAAGCTCCTCTAGAAATACAATATGTGCCCTTGAGTTATCAAATTCTCATATTAGTGAGTGTTTCGGGAGGGCTTGTTGACCTTTGATTGTGTGTTGGGCATTATCTTTGAAAGGTTGTTTATAGAAATATATCTGAATGATGTTGTCATCCTTTTCAGAAAGAGGCTTGTTTGAAACACTCTTTAGGAATGCAGGCAGTCTGGGACAGCAAACTTAATGCAAATTCAGGGTTGACATTTCTTGGCTGAACAGATGACCACATGGGGACCGATTTGCCTGAAGCCATCTAGCTGCCTGTGGTGTGGTCCTTAGCGTCCCAGCTATTGCTGGGCTCCCGGATTCTATCATTTGTCCTCTCAGCTTTTGAAGGATTGACAGAAGCACAATCCAGCAGTTCAGTGGTCTCTTCTGTATTAACGAATGCTCCCAAGGCAAAACTGCACCAAGTGACATGCTTCCTACTTCAGGTACCAACCCCCTACCATGTTTTGGTCAGTAGTTCTTCACCATCTTCTCGGGTTGTTTGCTTCTAATAAATTATTTTTGTATTTCATCCAGATTTTATTATCATAAATTTTATTATTATAAATTATTCCTGAGGCCGGATCCATCTAAACTGCCTTGTCACCTGGAGACTAATAAACTCATTAGGTGGATGAACTGGGGAAGGAGGTTCCCACACGGTGGGAAAAGTACAAACAACACATGGGGTTGGGCAGGTGCACGGAGGTATCCAGAGAAAGGCAAGTGGTGACTGTTAGGTGCAGGACAGGCTGAGTAAGTTGTCTGCAGGGCATGCCAAACAAAGTTAGCTGCAGGGTGGTGACCTGGCCACTCAAACCCTCTGTCTGGCTCTTTATCACCTGTTTGCTTCAAGCCCAAACGCCCAAGCCCCCCCCCCCCCAAGGCTCACTCAGCCTGCCACTCAAGGCCGAACACTTAACCCCCTGTGTGCCAACAAGGCAACTTGCAGACCCAGAGATCCTATTAGATTTGGGCTATAAAAACTCCCTCCTGTGGGGCCCCAATCTCTTGCTCTCTCTGTCTCTCTTGCTCTCTCTCTCTCTCTCTCTCCCTCTTTCTCTCTTTTCTCCTCTGTTGTACTGCTGCAATAAAACTCTCTTGGTTGTTCTGAGTGTTGTGGTCACTTTCCTTTCGGTGACATGTGGCTAGAACCCCAGGTTCAAGAAGGAGAGAAGCAGGACAGGAGGCGGGGAAGCAGGAGAGGGTCACCTTCAAAGGCTTTGAGGACCAGTTTTTGGCATTTAGATCTGTTCTGTGGCCAACAGAGGAGAGTGACAGTTTTCTAAGCGGGGGATGATATCATCGGATTTGCTTTGGCTCTGTAACTTTGTGTGGCTAATGTTTCAGAGGAAAGGAGAGAAGATGAGAAAGGAATTAGACCAGCTAGGAGACTTGAGGCCTTGTGCTTGATGACGAGGGATGGGAAGTGGGGTGAGAAGACAGTGGGCAGAGACAGCATAACACCAGGAGACGGGAGCAGAAGGACTTGCTGGCTCCCATACGATTCCTTGTTGAACATGGTCAGTGGGTGAGCAGTCCCTGCCGAGTCTTTCTGTAGAAATAAGAACGAGCGGATGAAGGTACAAACTTACCTGTAATCAACTCCTCCTGCCAGCCACCTTGAATGGCCAGAAAATCAGCTCATTGGGGTTCTAAGATCTGCAGAAATAAAGTAGCCATAGGGGAGGGAGAAGGTACAGGGCCTGTGTGTAGTTATCCCTGTCTCATGTTAATCTTCTTAGGAGAGTTGGGGAGCCTCCTGCTTGTGACAGACTTTTTTTTTTTTTTTTTTTAATTTAGAAGTGGAAATATTTTTTTTTTCTCTTAGATCCGGGAAGCCTGATAAAAGTGAGTTTTGTGTTCTATGATGGGAGCAATTTTCAATCTCAGTTAGGAAAAGACAAAAATCAATTGGAAAGTTATCTGTCATGAACTGGGGCTTAGAAATGACAGCTGACTCCCCTTGACCCTGGAGAGAATCACCCCTACCCAGCTCCCAGCCCCCAGCTCACTTTGCTGCTTTTGTTCCTCTCAAACTGAGGTCCTTGGAGATGTCACTCCCCAAAATAATTTTAGATGATGACCTCAGTGCTCTTCAGGGGCTGTTTACACCTGATGGCAGGAGCTGCCGAGAGCACAACATCATCAGTAACCAATAATTCGACAATGGGGCTATCTCTTGGCAGGGAGGGAAGTCTGTCTTGGGAATTCTTTTCTGGAAATGCCCTTTAAAAAGCCTGTGGCCCATTATTACTTGGGGCAGGATATTTAAGCTCTTTGTGAGCCATCTATGAAATGGGGGATAACAATAGCTCCCCCATCGTTTTCTTATAATAATTAAAGTGAGATAATACATGTAAAGTGCTTAGGATAGCACCTGATGCCTAGTAAGTTCTTTGTAAGTATTAACTATTATTTTCCTTTTGCATGTCCTCAGTGGCTTTGAATCTTTTATTTATTCAACAAATGCTATAGAGTACTAACTACGTGTAAGATATGCTAGATTCTGGGGACTTATAAAGGAATGAAATTCAGCATTGGCTTCTAGGCAGCCTATAGTGCCTTGAGGGAGATGGTGAGTCAGGGAGAAGGTCCTGGGTTGGCAGGAAACAGGACAACAAGGAAGGGCACAGGACAGACCTCCAATCCAGACATGTGTCTTGAAAGATGACTGAGTTCATCAGCCAAAGAAAGGTCTTCGGGAAAGAAGGAAGAGTGTGTACAGGGTCTGTAGGCAAACGTGGATGAAGCCGTTCAGGGCCTGTGGGTGGCCTTCTCCAATTAGACTCTAAGATGGGAGGTTGGTGGTGAGAGGAAAGGCTGGAGAGGTGGACAGATTCCAGATGAAGGAGAACCTTGAAAGACATGTCAAAGCCTTCGGACTTTATTCTAAAATACTGTTGTTTTAGTCAGATACAGCCACCTTGAATGGCCAGAAGTCTCCACTTGTCAGTTACAAATATACACCCCAAAGCCACATCCCAATTCCCACCTCCTCCAGCCACACCCCACCACTTCATTGCTGCTCAGTTAATCCCTATCAGGGGATTAATTCACTAATTGGCTTCAGACTCTCACAACCCAATAATTTCTCCTCTGAACCTTCTTGCATTGTCTCACACGTGAGCTTTTCAAGGACACCTCACATCCAAACGATAACAATTGGAGAGCCATTGAGTTAATTTAAGTAAGGAAGTCACAGAATCAGATTAATGGTTTAGAAAAAGTGATCTGGCTGCAATATGGAGCAATGGGTTGGAGAGAGACAGTTCTAGAAGTAAGATCAGGTGAGGCAGTTTTTTTGAGATCTGATCATGAAAGTCTTGAGCTGGAACAGTCTTGATCTGATCAGAACAGTCCTGAGCCGAAAGTCTTGAGCCATGGAGCAAGTGGAAGTGTCACCCATCAGGTAAAGGGATGAGGGAGAAAGAGGACCACCGGAATGACTCCCAGTGTCTGGATTAGGCAACTGAGCAGCGTGTGCTATTCACTAGAATGAAGAGTTAGAACCAATTTTGGGAAAAAAAGTGATGTTGAGTTTAAGTAGGGCTTAGATATCTAATATATTTGTGTGAAGTCCAGGAGAAGCATTTGAGCTTTAGATAAAGATTTATGAGTCATCAATGTGTGGGTGAGATCAGCCAGGAACATTCTTTAGAGGAGACAGAATGCTAGGGGCTTTCGATGGCTGCTCTTAGGAGAGATGAAGGAGCAGTGGTCAGAGATGTAGGGAAGCCAAGGAAGAAGGGTGGGTGGGGAGCCAAAGGAGCAGGGCGGTTCAGAAGGAGAGAGTGGGGGACAGTGCCAAGTGCTGCTTAAAGCATCAGTAATGTAAGGATGGGGAGGATCTGCTGGCTCCCCAAGGAGGAGGAACCTGGAGTTTTTGGTAGAGCCATTTTCAAAAAGGTGGTCCAGATGAACAGCAGATCACAAGGGGGTGAAGGAGTGAATGAGGGTTGAGGCAGTCCTGACTGTGAGGTTAAACTGCACTAGCGTTGGCTAGAGGAAGACAACCAATAGGATACATGTACTTAAGGCACACAGACATGTGTCGGAAGAGATGAACGAGTTCAATAGCCAAACACACACACACACACACACACACACACACACACACACACACACACACATGGATTTATTAGATCAGCTCACACCATCAGAAGCTGGAAAGTCCCACAGTGGCCCTCTGTAGACTGGAGAGCCGGGGACATCAATGACTGCTCAGCAGTCCTGAAGTCTACAGCCTCAAAATAAGAGGGACAATGATGTAGTCCCAGGCTGAAGGCCCGGAAACTCCCCTGGAGAGTTGCAGGTGCAAATCTATATGGAGACTGAAGAAGCTGGAGTCTGGTGGCACCAGGCAATGGCAGGAGCAATAGTTGCACCCACTCACGAGGACCGGAGCTCACACTCCCTGTGGTCTTCCTCCTCCTTCCATTGTTCCACCCAGGCCCCAGCATACTGAGTGGAGTCACCCACATTCGGGGACGGTTTCCTTCTCTCTTTGCTGTCCCACCTGCTAATGTATGGAAACGCCCTCACAGCCACACCCAGAAGTGTGACTTTACTAATTTCCTGGTGTCTCTCAATCCCGTCAAGTCGACAATCCGGATTAATCATCAAGATGAATCATCACACTGTTGCTTCAAATATACTCACAGAGAAAGAAAGTGATATCAGAGGGAGATTGAGGGCCCATAATTGAGTTTTTCAAATTGTTTGCTTATTTTTAAAGAAAAGAAAGTGGGGCAGACATATGGCAGATAAAATGCAAGATAAGGTTGGTTGATGGAGGCAGAGCAGAGGAGAAAGGAGTGGCATCCAGGGGCCCGGGCATGGGCTTAGATGGAAGGGTAGCTCTTTCCTGAGAAGATTAAGCAGATGCAGATACATATAAGTTCAGAGGGTGGCAATTAATTGAGAGATGTCTTAGAGCAGGAGGGGAAGCTGAGAGTAAGGCAGATGTGCAAGACTCACCTGTGAGACAGCAGGAGGCAGGGGGCCTTGACTTGCCCTAGAGGTGTGTTGTGCCCCGTGAGGGCTGCTGCTTTGGAAGCCCCTGAATCTGAGGAGGCAACAAACTGCTCTGCTCCATGGTTTTCTTCTTGGAAGAGGCAGAGCGTGAGGAGATTCCCAGGCTTGGGGGGCGGGGTCAGAGCATGAAGAGTGGAAGCCAGGAGAAGTAAAGGCATTGAAGAGCTTGGGGAGAGTGTCTAGAGTGTGGGCAGTGCTCTAGGCAGGGTAGAAATCAAGATGGCAGGAGGCTGATAGATGGTGAGAACAGACGTAGAGTGCAACAAAACTTCTTTGAGAATAGATATTAGTTTTGATTAGAGTTTAAAATAATTTCTAGTCCAACCTTCCGAAGAAGGTGGATGATCAAATCGAAAGCTGTTATATTAAAAACAACCACCATAGCCACGCTCTAACACTGAAGGGGAGCAGTTAATTTTCTTTTAGGATTGTAAAACTAGCCCTGGAATTAGTCTTCCAAAAGATCCAACCACGTTTTGAGCCACAGCATTATTGTGGAATGAAGGTCTTGTCCCTCAACTTGCAATGCTGGACATAGAAATCTTAGAGAATTTGTTTAAAACACATTCATGTTATTTTATAGTGTAATCTAACCATGTGATGTGTGTTCCTTGACTCCCGGTTGGATTATGAGCTTCTGAAAGAGAGCGGGTTCTCTTAAACTTTCTGTTTTGCTCCTGGTTGCCAATATGGATGCCAGACCCAAATGAGAGTGCTCATAATTATTTGTGAAAGGGAAAATGAATCAATGCACGTCTCGAGAATAAATAGTAAACGATGTGCTGCCTCAACTTTTACCGACAAGAAAGCTCTGGGAGCATGCATTTTTGATACTCTCTATTGCAAATCATTGAACGCAATCATTGAAATTCAACTGCCGTGCTAGCACGTTTGAAAGAGGTCTGATAAAAATGCAAAGTTTATGCTGTCTCCAATGACTTCAGCTAAGTAAAATAAGCCTAGAGGGGAAAATAAACCTTTTTCTAAAACTTCACACAGGGAGAAACCAGAAAGTTTCCCAAGTTTCTGAGCAATGACTAGTATTTCCGAAATGGAGTTTGATCAAGACTGTGAGAAGCCAAAGGTGGTTATGAAAACTAATGGGGCAGTTGGGAAGCACAGGCTACCTTCATCAGGCCTGGAGAGGGAGCGATAGAAATGCAAATCCAAAGCTGCCTCCAGATCCCCTGGTTAAATAGAAACACCTAGAGGCATAATCAATTTTTCACTGCTCGATGATGACTGCCTGCTCTGCAGGGTGAAAGCACAGAGGTAGGAAACTTTCAAAGTTCTCAGGAAATGACAGGTAAATAGATCAACAATCATTGCTCTTGCCTCTTCTCCCCCTGGAGAGGGTTTGGTGTCTCCATCCCACCCCTCTGTCCTGGATACAGTTGGCATCAGCTACTTATTAACTTGGCATGTATCCTAATTCAGGAGGGAGAAGAGGCAAAGAGATTTAGTGCTAGAGGAGACTGGGCCTGAAGAGGGTCTCAGAGATGGCCTGGGGGACCTCCAGGGAGATCCAAAAAGCCAAGAGAGAAGGCCTTACAGATCAATTGAATCTGCTTCAGAAACATGCTTAGGGCTGGTCCTACATCACACCGTGTGTGTGTGTGTGTGTGTGTGTGTGTGTGTGTGTGTGTGTGTGTGTATGCAGCCGTGTGCACATTATTGATCGGATGATTCTATTTTTCTCAAGTTGAGCATTAAACTTATTTAGGGAATGCTGGGTCAAACTGCTGAGATTGGGACTTTCCTAGGAGCCCTGAGATGTTGTCTCTGTGACTGAGGGAGAGGAATATGGCTTGTCTCTATTCCCCAAGACAGAGCTGCACCTCCTGAGACCAAGCTTGCCAAGAACCCAAGTGGGTGGGAAGCAGTGCAGCTGTCACTGCAAATGGGCTCCTGAGCTAAAGATCTAGGCACGGTGGGAAGGAAGAAAGGGACCTCACTTCTTTATGGAAATATAAATATAGTATGGAACGTGGGGGAAGAGTAACTTTACAGTTTAGGAAACTGTCAAACCCAGGTGAGCAAGGTCAACACCAACAGTGATGTCATGCTGGTGGTATAGGAGATGATGTGGTGAGAATGGCTCTTCTGCCATCTCCCCCAACACCCAGAACTCCTTTGAATCATGAGGAAAACATCAGACCAATCTCAGTAGGACAGTCTGAAAAGTACCTAACCAGTACTCCTCAAGACTGTCAAGATCATCACATATAAGGAGAGTCTGAGAAACTGACTCAGCCTGGAGGGGCTAGAGGAGGTACCATGCCTAAATGTGACATGGATCCTGGAACAGAAAGAGAACACTAGGTAAAAAACAAGAAAATCTGAATAAAATATAATTAATGATGATGTATCGGTTCATTAATTGTAACAAGTGTGTGATACTAATGTAAGATGCTAATAACAGTGAGAAGTGGTTATGGGGTATATGTGAACTCTCAGTACTATTTGTGTAATTTTTCTAGATATCTAAAAACTCCTTTATTTTTATTTTAAAAATGAATGCCTACCTGAAAAGGTGCTCAGCAACATCAGTCACTAGGGTGATGCAAATCAAAACCAGAATGAGATGTGACTTCACACCCACTTAGGATGGCTGTGATAAGAGACAGACAGTAACAAATGTTGGCAGAGAGGTGGAGAAATGGAAACCCCACATATTGCTGGTGGAAATATTGAATAGTGCTGCTGCTCAAATAATTCTGGTCTTTTCAACAAATGGGTATTGGAAAAATATGAAAAAGCTAGACCTTTCCTTCACTGTGTACATAAAAATTCAGGAGGATCAAAGACATCCAAGTAAGGGCTAAAACTATCATACTCTTGGGAGAGAATATAGGTGTTGTGTTGGTCAATTTCCCATCACTGTGTCAGGATGATGGGGAGCACAGCAGAGCAAAGCTACTCAGCTCATGGCAGAGAGGAAGAGGGAACGAGAAGGATGGGAGGAGTGAAGAAGGGAGGGAGAGAGGGACACAGAGGTAGGGAGAGAGGGACATGGAGGGAGGGAGAGAGGGAGCCAGGGACAAAATATAGTCCCAAGGGCATGCCCCCCAGGACCGACTCCCTCCAACAAGGCTCCACATCCTGAGTTTCCATCACCTCCTAATGGCCCATTAAATTATGACTCCATCAATAGTTTAACCCAATTGGTGAGGTTTAGAAGCCCCCATGATCCAAACACTTTCCAAAGGCCCAATCTCTGAACATCACTATCTTGGAGACAAAGTGCTCCACGCGTGAGCTTTTGGAGAACATTTTAGATCTAAACCATAAGAGGTATGAATCGTCATGACCTTGGATTAGGAAACGTTTCTTAGATAGGACAGCAAAACTAGAGCAATGGTGTGAAATGAGAGAGAAGAAGAAAGAACTAGAACTCTGCAGACAAGTTGGCACCGGCTGGCGAGCCCGACTCTTCATCTGTCTCTTGTGGGCTCTGGACCACCATCTTCACCATGCTGGTGCTGCAGGAAGAGCTGGTGCTCCACATGCTGGACTCACCAGCCCTGGGTTTGGAGGCACTGAAGGAGGATCCAGGATGGGAGCTGCAGGGAGATCCACTGCCTCCTACCAGCAAGGAGAGCCAGTAGGTCAGTAAGGGCATGCATGAGCTTCCCCCTGCACTAACCTTCTTAGTGCTAAACAAAAACAACAACAAAATGGGCTGGAGATGTGGCCCAGTGGTAAGGCACATGCCGAGCATGCATGAGACCCTGGGTCCAATCTCCCGTACTGGGGGCTGGGGCCTAGGGTCAGGGGTTAGCTACTGATTTATTTCCACCTTTTAAAATATCTTATGACTCATCTAACCCAGAATTAAGCCAAAGAAAGTTCTGGAACATAAAGATCTAAGTAGACACAGCCCAAATCCAGCACATGGCTTTAGTGTCTCCTCAAGAGCTCTTCTGAGCCGTCCAGGCCCAGGGTGAGGTCCTGCATCGTCCTTACTCTTCCTCCATCCTCTGTTGCTTTCTTCCTTTCAATTATGACTTCATTGTTATTTTGCATGTCTGTTGGTTTAAAGGTTTATTATGTGTCTCCACCCTATTCATCTACAAGTCCTCCCAAAGCAAAGACTTTTTCCTTAACTACTTCTGAAACCCTAGAATCTCATAGTAATCATGATGATGATGACCACACACAATAATAGCATTCACATGGGTAGCCTCCACCTTGCACTGAGCGCCCCTCGAGTGGTTTCTGTATATTAAATTTTGTGTTATTGATCATAGAGCCAGGTATCTGGCTAAGAGCAGGGGCTCTGCCTCTTGTCTGTGCTCCTGTGGCTAAGAGCAGGGGCTCTGCCTCCTGTCTGTGCTCCTGTGCGGTGCCTGTTGGAATCCCCAGGGCTCAGATCAGTTGCCTTAGGACATATAGGAGTGGATGAACAGGGATATCCCAGTGGTTACTCCTTGTTTTGAGGGAAACAAGGGAGAAAACTTATTGGAGAGTAAGTTGAGGTTTTTGCAAAATCTTTTTTTTTTTTTTTTTTAACCTGAAGGAGCTATTTATTCTAGAAAAGATTTTGTCTTGGTGCACCTTTGATGACACATGGCCCTCAAAAGCATGCTAACAGGGTTATGATACCTCTCAGGGGCTCCCTGCAGTCTGGCCAGAGTCACTGATGTCCCTAAATGGCCTTGCTGGCTGCTTAGGCCCATCTGCTTAGCAGTTTGGGCTCATTGTCCACACTTGCTAACTGGGTAGGAATGGACTTTAGCTTTAGGACATTGAAGATGGCTAACTTTGGCATAGAATATTATTGAATCATTTTTAAAGTTGCATTTAAACACTGTTTGCTAATATATCACCGATAGGCTTCTGTTATCTGTGGTTATATTGCTTTATTGATCCCCCAGTCCTGCGGGCAAGCTGAATGACTAAAGAAGCATGCGTAATCAGGGCCAGAGAGCAGCGCCTCTCAGAAGAGTCTGAGTTCCTGTGTGCTTCTGCGTCTCTAGCTTGTTCCCCTGGATTTATGCTGAAAACGTTGGTGGAAAAAAGAAACATTTTTAAAGTTGAATTTATTATAAAAGTGTTTTTTAAAAGTTTAATAATAAAAGACATCAAGCAACCCACCAAATGGATTGCAGCAAATTTATGAGTGAAGGGAATTTTCCTGTTTCTGATGGAAGTTTTGCCTTTGGGTCTTCAAATCTCCTCTTTCTACCTGTTCCCCCGACTGGAGCCTTTCCAGTCTTAGTGCCCAGGCCACTTAAACTACTCTTGTGGGGAAGATGATGTGACAAATTCATCTAGAATGCTATGATGGTCTAACATGCTCATCTTAGAATGTGCATTTAGGTTATATGCATTTTCAAGAATGCCTTTTAAATGAGGTATCTACAAGGCACTGCTGGTGTGAATAAGGCTGGGGGTAGCTTTTCTGGACAGCTGTCTGTCAACATTTGGTGAAGTTTACTGTACCAGGCAACCCGACTCTTGTTATTTAAATTATACAGGGACTTGCACAGGAATGTTCTCTGCAGCAGTGTTGATGGTGGCTGGGAGTGGGAGACATTCTGGGGTCTGTTTCTGGGGGTGGTGGCTGGGTTCAATGCAATGGTTCACTCCATGCTTTGCTGTGGAGCACTTAGAAGCAATTACTCCAAATGCATGCAGTAATATATGAAAGCAGAGTAATGAGCAAAACTATAAGAAGTGGAATGAGATAATTAATACAGTACTTGTTAACATAAACTAAAAATGCATGGACCCAACAATGCACATTTTACACGAATACATACAAATAAAATGATGAAGTTGCTTTGAAAGAAAGGAATGAGTGTAGAGTAGTGCCTAATTCTTGGATGATGGATATTAGGCGTCAAAAGGTTTTTGTGGTGGGGGCTGTCTTGTGCATTGTAGGACATTTAACTGCATCCTCTGGCCTCTACCTACTCAATGCCAGTAATATCTTTTCACTGTGACAATCAAAAATCTCTCCAGGTATTGACAAATGTTCCCTGGCGGGGTAAGATGGTCATGTTCCCTGGTTGAGAACCAATAGTGCAGGAAACAAGAATAAAAGGAAATAAGTGAATCCGGGCACAGTAGCACACACCTGTAATCCCAGCAGCTCGGGAGGCTGAGGCAGGAGGATCACAAGTTCAAAGCCAGTCTCAGCAACTTAGCAAGGCCCTCAGTAACTAAGCGAGACCCTGTCTCTAAATAAAATACAAAAAAGGGCTGGGGAAGTGGCTCAGTGGTTAAATGCACCTGGGTTCAATCCCAGGTACCAAAACCCCAAAACAACAAACACTCCCAAGCAAAAACAACAACAAAGGAAATGAGTAAAAATATATATGCAAGACACGAGCCTGAAGAAAAATATAAGTAAACAGAAGTTGCCCCACAAGGGCAACATTTAACTCAAAAGAACACATTGTGAATAGTGGGGCTTCAACATGAGTGTTGGAGCAGGTAGTACTTTCCTCACAGCCACCAAGGCCACTGACTGCCTGTTCTGTGTCTGCACAGGTTTTCCAATGTGCATGCAGGAGGCACAAAATCACTTTTTTTGTGTGTCTGAGACTTGTGGTTCCAGAAAGTAATGACTGAGCATGGCCTCATCCTGAGTGGCTAGAGGCTAGGTTTGCTTTGAAAGAAGCATTACTACTGAGGAGAGGCCAGCGGCCTCATTAACACAGGGGATCCTGAAATGTCCCTCTTCAGCAACATCAAGGATCAAGGCACTGGGGCTTCCTGCTGCCTGCTGGTGGAGGAGCCTGGTGGGCCACTGTACCCCTGCCACTCTTGACCTCTTTTCCGACTCTGTCAGACCTGCTATAAAATGCTGAGCAAGCAAAGGTCCAGCCAGAAAGCAGGCAGCTGATGGGCAGTGGCCAGTCATGAGTACTTGGAAGGAAGATGGATTTGGAAACTGTCCATGGTTCTGGATTTGACTTTGCCATGGCAAATCATGGAGAATGTTGATATTTCACGTGGACACTTTTTCTTAGGAAAGGAATATCTCCAACTGTAGAATAGGATAGTTTGGGGGGAGAAAAGACTGAGCTCCTGCTCAGACTCTGATTCCTATAAATTTACCTTAGATCTTGTCAAATTTAAGTCTTACAAACGTTATCATTTTATAACATCTAGTGCATTTGGGTTTTGTTGTTGGAGTAATAGTGAAGGCAGATTTAGGGACTGCACCTTCTTCTTATTTTTTTTTCAACTTCTCTTGACTCAGCCTTGGTGAAGGAGACCACAGAAACTTGAACCCTGTCCACCAATTCTAGGCCTCACGAGATGACAGCTGACACCATACCTTACTTCTTTATTCTCTTCTTTTTTTCACGTACCCCTTCTCCTCTTCTACCTCCTATTTCTCCTCTTCTTTTTCTTTTTCATCCCCCTTCTACAAAATACTGAGGGCAAGTTATAAGAATATCTAAGATTTTTTTTTTTTTAAAGTATAAGTGACAAATTAATGACAAGAGGTCCTGACCAAGATTCAGATCCAGGAACATTTTCTTATACCTGATGGCTATGGGTTGAACTGTGTCCTTCCCCTCAAACTCCTATGTTTCCTAACCCCCAATACCTAAGAACATGACCTTTTCTGGACATAAGATTGCTACAGATGTATTAGTTAAGATGATGGAAATACAGTGGGCCCTTCATCCAACATGATTTATGTCCTTTAAAGGGAGAATTTTGGATGCAGAGGGGAAGGCAGATTTGGGTGATGTGTGCACAAGTCAAGGAATTCCAAAGGCTGCCAGGCCACCAGAAGCCAGGACAGAGGACTGGAGCAGGTCCTTCCTTAGCACCATCAGAAGGAACATGACCCTACTCACTCCTGGACTTTAGACATCTGCCCTCGGGAACTGTGAGGCAATAATTTTTTTTTAAGCCTCTCAGGTTGTTTTACTTTGTTACAGCAACCCCAGGAAATTAATACATTGACCATTTCCTTTTTTAAAAAAAATTGTATTAAAATGTATTTATTAGTCACTTACCAATTGCTTATTTATAGGTCATACTTAGGATCGTAAAAACTTTTTAGAACCTGTAGACTAAATATTATCCTGGTGAAAAACATTTGTCCCCAGAATCTGGCTGGTGGGCTGGTTCTCATGTTTTCCTGCCTCCCGTGGGTGATCTGTGGGTGACTTTAGGGGATAATGCATCCAGGTTTCTGGAAGGGATTCCTTCTTACATGCTACTTTCCTGCTTAAGCTGCAGCCACAAGGAGGTCCGGCTAATGTTATAAGAGGAGTAAGAGCTCCCCAGTCCATATTGTCACACTTAGGTTTTTTGGCACTTGGTGCCCTGGGAACAGCAGAGTTTCCTTCTCAGCTGCCGTTCTATCCTCCTCAAACTCCTTTGCAGTTTGGGTCCTGAATGTGAATCAGAGTCTTCTAACTAGATGTAGCTGTGTGGGGTAGACAAGGTGAAATTGAATCAGAAGTCATCTTATTTCACCTCTGACTAATTCTATTCACAAAGTCAGGTTTTGGTGAGTATTTTCTGGATTTCAAGAGACACTTGTGGCAGAAACAATAAATTCTTTTTTTATGCTTTCCTGGTTTCTGGGTCTTGGAAGTCCAAGCAAAGGATAATAAAGTCCAATAATTTAGTAGGCACCAATTCCTTGCATTAATTCCCTTCTTGTACAAATATTTTGACTGTGTTCTGTTTACTGTGGGCTGCACTGAACTCCCACGGCTTATGGACAACATGGATGAATGATGTTCTCCACCCCTGCAAGCTTTCTGTGGCTTGCATGATACCGTTATATTATTAAATCCACACAGCAGCCCTGAGGAGTTCCTATTATTATATCCAGTTTACAAGTAAGGGATCAGGATCAGAGAGCTTTTAAAATGTGTTTGCCCAAATTTGCTTGAATAATTAAGTGGCAGAACTAGGATGGAACTGGGATATTTCTGGTTCCACACTTGACACACTATGTGTAGTTTATGGTGCAGAAATCATTTTCACAGGTCTCCCTCTCTCATCCAACCACTGAATTCATCAGGATTTTCTTCAGGTATTATTACTGCTGGTGCCCAGGAGAAAGGCCAAGGGTAGCCTGGATGAAGATGACCCAGCAGGGATGTCCTTCATTTCTACGTCCCACCCTGTGTTAGGCAAAATTCTAAGATGAACCTCCCCTACCCCCACTTCCTACCTCCAAATGAGTCTCACTCTTGTGCAATCCCTTGTCTTGGATGGGGACAGGATTGGTGACTTGTGACAGTGCTGAGATGCAGCTCTGTGAGTAAGTTTCATGATCTGGGAGTCCAGTCTTGGAGGAGACACTTCCTGCTGGCTTTGCAGATGTGTGAACTGCCAGTAAAGCAAGAGGGTCCCATGTCAAAGAACTTAGAGGGGCCCGCAGGAGGTCAGCCAGCACCCCTGCTGATAGCCAGAAAGAAAACAGGAACTGAACTCTGCCAACAACCAGGTGAACTTTGAAAAGGACCCTGAGTTTCAATGAATCACAGTCTTGGTGGATACCTTCATTTCAGCCTGTTGAGACCCAAGAAGAGAACCCTGCTATGCAATGCCCAGGCTCCTGACCCATGGAGACAGTGAGCTCCTAAATGTCTGTTCTCTTAAGCTGCTAGGTTCGTGGAATTTGTTACAGAGTAACAGGAAACTAAGGTGCACCCTAATCCCTCTTCCAGATGACCAGTCACACACATTCCAGCTGGAGAGTGGGAGGGAGCAGGCTGAGGGGGATGAAGGTAGAGAGGCCTGAACAATTGGAGCTAGGAGTGTGAGCCTGTAAGGAGGGGGTCACCCCTTCAATGAGCTCATTGGAGTCAGTTTGCTTTCACAGGGCTTCCTTCAATGTCAACCTATGGTGTCAACCTGTTACCTGAAGAAAATGGGTGGAGCCAGGCCTGTAATGCAATGGCTCCGGAGGCTGAGGTAGGAGGATCACAGATTCGAGGCTGGCTTCAGGAACTTACTGAGATCTATTTCAAAACAAAAAGGGCTGGAGTGTAGTTCAGTGGTAGAGCCCTTGCCTAGCATGTGTGATGCCCTGGGTTCAATACTCAGTGTTGTACATGTGCCCATGTACCCACACATGCATGGTTGAAAAGGAAGTTCTAGAAGTTGTGCTTATAAATTTAGCTATTTCTCAATTTTGTCCTACCGTCTGCGTCAGCCTGCACACCATGTTCACCACTATCTCCACCCTCACCTATACACAGAGGACTGTCCTGCAGGTCCTGCTCTGCTCTTGCAGGTTGTCTTGACCCAGGCTCCGCCTCCCATGCTACTGAATGGCTGGAAGCACTCAGGCCTTTCAGCCTTTGCCCAATTTGGAAACCCTCTTTCTCATAACTAGGACAAAGTTTTTTTTTTTTTTTTTTTTTTTTTCCCAGTGGTAGGAATTGAAGCCGGGCCCTCACTCATGAAAGGCAAGCCCTGGTCCACGGAGCTATACCCTCCACAATTTTAATTCAGTCAGTATCTGTTATGGTTTAGATGTGAGGTGTTCCCCAAAAGCTCACTCGTGAGACAGTGCAAGAGGGTTTGGAGGAGAAAATGATTGGTTCATAGCCCTTAACCTGATCAGTGAATTAATCCCTGATAGGATTAACTGAGTGGTAACTGGAGGCAGGTGGGGTGTGGCTAGAAGAAGCAGTTCAATTGGGGTCGTGGCTTTGGGTATATATTTGTATATGGAGAATGGAGTGGCTGTCTTGCTCTCTGCTTCCTGATAGTGTGAGCTGCTTCTCTCGGCCACAGTCTCCTGCCATGATGTCCTGCCTCACTTGGAGCCTCAAGGAATGGAGCCTGCTGTCCATGGATTGAGACCTCTGAAACTGTGAGCCTTCAAACAAACCTTTCCTCCTCTATAATTGTTCTGGTTGGGTCTTTAAGTCACAGCTGTGAAAAAGCTGACTAAAACAATATCCTGAATATTACAAGAAAATAAAGCCACTAAATTTTCTTTTTCTAATCTTTTAGAGCCCTGTCCAGCGGTGCCAGAGGATAGGATAGAGATTTCATTTTATTATTTTATGTTATCTCAGTCTCTTGCTATTCAGATAATCTGTTTGGGGGGAACAGCTAGTTTGTGGATTTATTTATTTATTTTTGATATTTTCTTCCCTCTTTCTCCCTCCCCAGATTAGTACCTGCTTTTGGGGGGGGGGGCAGTGGAAAATGGGTAGAGTTAGGGGGATAACTTTAAATGGGTATTTTAGGTTACATTGCCTGGAAAATAGGTGCTGATAAATTCTAGCTGCAGGACATTTATGGACAAGTGCTTGGGGGAATAAACCCCTGTGAGGAGTGAAGAAAAAGTGAACTTGCAGTTTTGTGGGGAAGTTCAACTCAGGGGGCACATATGGGGAAAGTCCTGTGGTCTCAATTCCAACCCCCATTCTCCAGTTGAGAAAACTTCCTTAAAGAAAAGACTGTGCCATTTTTGTGTTTTATTTCTCTTCTAGTTCTAAACTCTGGGGGGGAAGACAAGGGTGTTATTTATTGCTCCCCTAAAAATCTAGCCAGAATGGTGAAAGTGAAAATGGTGATAACAATGAGTACTGATGACCCTGAGCCCATTTGAAGCTCGAGGCGGTTGCTCAAACCTGCCTCCATTAGGCAAACGGTTGTAGCCACAATACCAGGTTCTTTCTTTGTGCTTTGATTTAGCTGCTCTTGGTATTCCTTAAAAATAAATTTGCATGGGTAACCCAAGTACATAGAGCTAACGGTGAACCTTCACCTGCGTTTCGTTATGCTCCTTGTGTTTGGGAAGTACCAAACCATCATCTGTCAATCCGTGGAGTTCCCCCGGCAGACAGGGGAGATTTAGGAATGTACGCGAGCTCTGCCTGGCTATAGACAACAGCATCCCAGCTGCAGGTGCATTTAGTGGAGATGTGGGAAGAGGCTTTGAATAGTTACCTTCATTTCTACCTCTGTGGTAGTGATCAGGGCTCAGGACTTTCAGTTGGAAAACATAGACCTAGGAGTCCCAAGGTATGAGTATTAGCGTAAGGAAATATTCTCAAACAAATGCACTTATAAGAACTTAGCACAAATAAGAACTTAGCTTTCTATTTAGCCTGCTTAGTGTTTGGCCTGTAGCTAGTTACTTTCTCTCTCTAAACACCTGTTCCATTATCTTTAATGTAAAGATAATTGTAGTATTTGCCTCATAAGGTGGTGGGAGAACAAGAAGAGAGAAATGGCTGGGCGTGGTGGCACACACTGTAATCCCTGCAGCTCGGGAGACTGAGGCAGGAGGATCGTGAGTTCAAAGCCAGCCTCAGCAAAAGTGAGATGCTAAGCAACTCAGTGAGACTCTGTCTCTAAATAAAATACAAAATAAGGCTGGGGATGTGGTTCAGTGGTCAGGTGCCGCTGAGTTTATTTCCTGGTACTTCTCCCCACCCGCCAAAAAGAAGAGATAGACCTTGGGCAGTGTTTAGCACAATGCCCAGAACATACATGTAACCTGCTATTATTAGATGAGCAAGGAGATGAGTTAAAATTTTATCGTTTAATTGTTCAGTGGTAATAATAATACCTGCACCACAGGTTGTAGGGGAAAATGAGATGAGTCAATGAATGAAGATTATTTTTTAAAATGTAACTGCAATGTATCATTATTTATATTGAAATTAACAAATACTGTTCCATCTTTCCTAAGAAGAGTGTGGGTAGAGAGGAATTCTGTTGCAATGACTGTCACTCATTCCAGGAGACCTCAGCATAGACAGTTGGGTGTACTAGGGTCTGTTCCAGCTTTGATCTGGGGACCCAAGTCTCCCTAATTTAAAAATATGCATCGACTTCATGGGGGAGCTGAAAAGCACCTTTTCCAGAAGAATCCCATCCTAGGGCAGTTTCTCCTAGTGATTCAGTCACCTGCATCTCTGATAATGAGGCTCTGCGAATTAGCGTGCGGAATGCCACAAGGATTCTTTAATGTGAAAATAATCACCCATTAATTATCATGAGAAATGTTACACCTGGGCTCTGGTAAAACTAAAGAGCCTGAAGATAGTGGGCTGGAGAAGCCCTACCCTGCTCCCTTGCATGCATGGAGTATACCTTTAGACTATGCCACTGGGGACTGTACTATAGGGTCAACCTCTAAAAGCTCCTACATCCAGTCCTTGGTCTAGTTATCTGCTGTCTGATGCTGTGCAAGAGCTAACAAGAGCTGCCTCTTGAACATTACTAGGAACATCTTGAGTGCAGCTGGAGCTCCTAGGAGTACAGGACCTCAGACTTCATTGAAGTTGCACAGTAGGTGGTTTGTGCTTTGATTTTGTTCTGTGCCTAATTTGATACATAAAACATATAAATATGTGGCAGTATTTGGTTTCAGAGTTACTTCCCTTAAATCTGGTGGGGTATCACAGGGCAGTAGGTAAATCTTATCCATCTCAAAACCTTTCAGGGACTGCTATTAGCTACCAAAAAGAGCCTAAGTCGTGCATGTCTAAATTGGCTTAATAGTCTGTTTAAGGCAGAACAAGCAAGGTTATACATTCTTCTACTGGGTACATGCCTATAGTCAAGACTAGTTGTTAGATAATGGCCTAGGCCTTGGTATTCACAGGTGTGCACTGCCACAGTGCCATAGCATGGCACTTTCTTCCCACTTGGGGAATCCATGTTTAATGGAGAGTTTCATGTGCTTTCAGGTGGGCTTTGAGGCTGATCAGGCTTCACCACTATAAGACTAGGCCAAGTTATCTAAACTCTCTGAAACCCAGATTTTTTTTTTTATATGAGAGTTGTCTTTAATAGCTCATATATATTACAGTGCTTGATACTTTTAATAACTTTGTGAACTAGATAGGAGAGCAAAATATTCTTATCCCCAATTTATAGATGAGAAAACTGATGTGCAGAGAGTTTAAGCAATTAGTTTAGAGTCACATACAGTAAGAGGCGGACCTAGGATTTGAACTAAAATCTCTGATTCAAATACCTGGGTTTTCTCCTAAATAGGAACTAGAAGTATCTATGGAAGCATGATTCAGACATCTACATATCGCTACTCTGAAGAACAAACTGTACATGAGGTCACAGAATCTACTCTTACAAATTTAGATTACTTACCGTGAGTTGAGTTCTGCTCAGCTGGATTTAATAATGAAAATGTAGTACTTGGAAATCTTAATGAGAGGATTTTTTTTTCCCCATGGTGCTGGAGATTGACCCAGGGCCTTGTGCAAGCTATGCAAGCTTTCTACCACTAAGCTACATTCCTAACACTAGAAGTTTCTTTTGACCAGCCCAGTTTTATGTAGTTTTCTTTTCCTCTGAACTCTTGGCATTTTTGCTTGTTTGTGCCACTTATTTGGAAACACAGCAGCTATGGTCCACAGCAGGAGTGACTTAGTGTGTGTTATGACTCCAACCAGAGGAAGCATACCTGACTCACCACCAGGTCTCCCTGGTGTAACACTAACATCTGGGTCTGAATCCGAGTTCTGCCACTTGGTCCTTATGTCGTTGTACTCCACCATTTGTATTTGTGAGGAGGGGATAACAGCCCCTGCTCTAATGTATGCACCCCGCGCAGTTGTTGGGTCGCACAGGCAGTATTCTGGAGATCACAGCACAATGGCTGCCGCCATGGTTAACTACAACTATCATTATTAGTTTCAGAAATAATTATGCTCAGTGAACCACTGCGGACTGTCCAGTGCTTCCACACGCTTGATGGGTCCTCATGGATTTATTCTTGCTTCTAATTTTCCTTTTTCAAGTGATTCACCTCTTAGACATAGGGAGAAAGTAAGAGAAAGGATTTGTAAGGATTGTGGTCAATAATTTAGGGCATTTTGACTAAAAGATGTTCCATACAACCAAAAGGCTTTAACCAAAGTCTAGATGAAGGAATGGTCTAATGTTGATGAGTTCCAAAAGTGAGGAAGTGTTTTCCCCCAATGAGCCAAATCTGTTATTCAGAAGGTCCACCTAGATGATGAAAGTTTCTCTTTAGCCCCCTCAGGATACCCATAACTGAGATCAGAGGTCCTTAGCCTTGAAATGGGCAGCTGTAGTCACTGTTTCACTTTCTGAGTAACAGTAATGGATCACTGGAGGGCAGGTGTTAGCAGAGATAGAAACGGTTTTGGTGTCATCTGGTTTACCCTTGGCAGAAACTGGAAATGGCTATGCACCTGTTTTCTAAGATGCCCTTCTCTGTCTAATACACTCTGGTTTGTGTAAGATTTTTTTTTCAAATTGTATCAATTCATTCTATGGGTAATAACTACTTTTCAAGTTTGGAAGTTGTAGGATTTTTTTTTTTTCCAGAAAATGAGTTCACATTGTATAAAAGTCCCAACCTTTAACTTTTATTTTGGCACTGGGAGTTTGTAGCTTTCCCATCAAGAAGTGGAATGCCTTAATGTCTTTACCACTCCTCCCTCTTTTGAGTTTCTGCTGGACTTATGGTTTTCTTTATTCATTAGGATGCAGAAGTGATTATCCCAGTTCTGTGCCTAGGTTTCAAGGGGCCTCATATGCTTCACTTGAACCTGGAACCCTGCCCAGCTGATCTTACTGGGGGATGAGAAAAAATGAGCTAAGTTGTCAAAACTAAGATCACTCTAGACTAGC
This sequence comes from Callospermophilus lateralis, assembly GCF_048772815.1. Classification (NCBI taxonomy): domain Eukaryota; kingdom Metazoa; phylum Chordata; class Mammalia; order Rodentia; family Sciuridae; genus Callospermophilus; species Callospermophilus lateralis. The sequence continues at coordinate 17,274,716 of NC_135321.1, forward strand.
CAGCTCTCAGCCAACCAGGGGGCTGATGGCAAAGTGTGAGCGAACCCAAGAAAGACCAGAAAAACCACTCATCTAGGACCAGCTCAAAGAGAGACCAATGGATTTGTGAGCTATAAACAGAAATGTGCTTGCTCTTTTCTAAAATAAAAGTTTTTAAATCATTTTTATTTTTAATTAAAAAAAACATTTTAATGATCATACTATATTTGTAGCTATATATGAGGCAAAGTGTGATACCTGGTTGTTCTTTTAAGCAACTACTGTTTAGGGTGGTTTGTTTGCAGCAAAATCTAACTGATTGACCAGTGTTTGAGACTCACCCATGCCAAATCAGGTTAATTGGTCTAGGATGAACTTAGCATGAATATATTTTCAAAACTCTCTAGGTAATTCTAATGCACAACCAGAGTTGAAGACCTGTAGTTCAGACAAAGAAATTTAGTTCTTTGTTGCCTGAGTTAGGGGGTTGGGCATAATGAGGCACCTTTGAAACTCGAGTGCATCTTAGTTTAAAATGAAAGAACTCCTTGGATCATTCACTTACAGAAAATAATAAGACAATATAAGAAATGTGCAAAAGTACAAATGTCTCCTTTTTTGTTTTGTTTTTATTTTTGGCAAATGAAAAGACACAAGTAACTGTAGGCATAACTTAATTCTAACCTTGACTTTGTATAGGTGGGGAAATTGAAGCCCAGAGAGGTTGCATGACTTGCTCAAAGTCATACAAATAATATTTGGTAGAGTCTCGACTCCATGTGAGTACTCCTCACTTCAAATATGTTTGTGTTTCTAGGTTCTTCCATAGGGTGACAATGATATGATCCCCATTTTGATTTGTCATATGTAACTCAACTTATCCCTGCACAGATGCTATTTATCTTTAAACTAAAAGGTAGGCTAAGTTATCCTACTTTAGGATAGGTTACCTTTAAATTTTTAATGGGTTAAGAATAAGGTAATTGAGGAATGGGGATACAGCTCAGGGGTAGAGCACTTGCCTAGCAAATGTGAGGATTGAACCCTAGGGGGTTCAATCCCTAGCTTTGGGGAAAAAAAATTATGGGGCATCCTTCATCTTTTGTGGTTGATAAGGATGACAGATTTATTGATTATAAAATGTTAGAGATAGAAGCTGCAGTCTTTTTAAGAATAACTTATTGGTTCTTTCGGAAACCATAATGGGATGCAGCAGGATTAAGAGTGCTGAATTCTTCTTGTTTTTGAGGTGGGGTCTAGCTGTGCTGCCCAGGTTGCTCTCTCATTCCTGAACTCAAGCTGGTCCTTTTCCTTAGTCTCCTGAGCAACTGGGATTACGGGCGCATGCCACTGCACCCAGCTAAGCATTTCATCCTATCAAGAGAGAAAGAAGGCAACCGAATATGGTCAATGAATTAAAGCAGTTTATTTGACATTAATTGCAGAATTTACAGCACTACCATTTAATGATAGGAATAAAAATAGAATCCAGTGTAAGCAACGTTACACACGAAGCATCAGGGTACGAAATGAGCAAACTGGAAAATGCAGTTGACATTCAAGGAAATCTTCCAGAGGACTGGGACCTCATCAAGGGTGAGCGTTCCCTTGATAATGAAGTATGAGCCTCATCCCCACTAGGACTTCAGGGCAGCCCTGTTGACCATCCATGGAAAGTCTTTCAGCACATTCTGACCCGACCTGTCTGAGACGGAGCAAAATCTGCACTATGATGGTTTGGGGGGATATAGCTCAGGGTGAAAAGGAAATAAGAATGTGGATCAGTGTTTAGGTTTCCTTTTTCAAAATAGGAGGGAGTATGTGTTCCTGGCTTTAAACATGGGAGGTAATGTCAAAGGGCTTGACTAAAAGTAACAGTTTCACACTTTCTCCTGTGATTTTAATATTGGAGATAATATCTGGAAAAGCAAAGAAACAGAACAAAAGGTGTGCATGTGACTTTGTAATCTCTTGTCTTCCTTCAGTCGGGTGTGAGTCCCATGACAGGTAGTTGGGTTCCTACCGAAGAGCTGGATTTCTGGAGTAGCCAGCCACTTAGAAGGCAGGTGGAAGAGTGTGGTCATTGACAGAGATGCCCACATTTCCCCATGGCTTAGGTGGGTCTCTTTTTCCCTTTTAAATCTTTAAACAGAGCTGGGGCAAATTCTTTTCTCTTTACCTTGTCCTTTCTCTCATCACAGTCACCTTTAAATATCACAAAATAACCAACAGATTAGAAGAAAGGATTTAAACCCCATAAACCAGCATGTGAAATTAATGGTGTTTTGAATACCCCCCAAAAAATCTCCAACTAGGCCAAATATGAAGAAACTGCCAAGACTGACTTGGATTGTGAGAACAAAACTAGGTGGAGAAAAGATATTGGTACTTGTTTTTAACCCACTTTGGTGGGAGGATAATTTCTCTTGGGAGAATTCACTGACCAAGAATCTGTAGTACCTGTGCTAACAAAGTATTGATCTGGGTGGAAATATTTGAATAGGAAGAATAAAAAGATATTGGTTGGGCTCTTTCTCTGCAGTTCAGGGAAACACCTTCTTTGAGAAAAGCAAAGGATGATGAAGAGAATTAATTAGAATGTTGGTCAATTCCTAATTATCCTCATCCATGAAATTTTGTGGCATCTAAGATTTGTGGAGAAAAGACTGAACCATTCTTGGACTAAGGGGGAAAAAATTGGTGATTGGAGATAGGGATTCAAAAAGAAACCAAAACCAGTTTAGTGCCTGTACCATTTTCAGTTCAAACTTTAGTAATTCTTTTATCAACTGGTCAAGTGTGAAGCTTGAATTCTTGTTTTAGAAATTCTAATGTTGTGGGTGTTTTAAAATATTTTGTGGTGAAGACTTAACTGGCACCATTTGGGCTTGTGTAGTACAAAAAAAAAAATAACACACTAAAGAAAGGAGATCATATTTTTCCTTCCAGGCAGTATTTGTTAGTGATATGATTACCTACTTGGTAGCTAGATAGGTTTTGTTTGGGACTTAACTTTTTATCTCAGGTGGCAGGCTCCTTGACATACATGGGGCAAGAGAAGGGGGATCTTTTCTGGATTGTAAGATGGCTTTTGAGCTAAATGCCAAACTGAGCTAAAGTCAGAAGTATGGGGAAAAAATCCAAGTTCTACAACTTTTTTTTTTTTTTTTTTTTTTGTAATGGGGATTGAACCCAGAAGTGCTTAACCACTGAGCCACATACCCAGCCCTTTTTCATATTTTATTTAGAGACAGGGCCTTGCTGAGTCATTTAGGGTCTCACTAAATTGCTGAGCCTGGCTTTGAACTCATAATCCTCCTGCCTCAGCCTCTGGAGCTGCTGGGATTATAGGCAAGCGCCACTGCACCTGGCTCAACAACTTTTTAAATAGGATGTTCAAGTAGAGATAAAGTAGGTTTTGATGGGCTGTGCTCTTGATTACAGCTTGTCCCTCAATACTTGTCCACAAAGTATTGAGTAATAGCCTGGGCAATGTGCGTGTCTGCCCTGAGATGGGAGCAAGGCACAGAGAGACAGTAGGGTCTCCTTTTCCCTCTTACAGATGAAAGAATTGGGAAGTTAAAATACAACTTAGAAACAAAATATTAGAAAACCTGATTCCAACCTGGCTTGGATTTTCAAATAAGTATCTCCTAAAGTTATAGATGGGATAGCTAAGTGGATTGCAGAGGATGGGTGGGGAGGGGTTTCTGATTTGGAGAAGCCCCACTCAATGAGTAGTAGTAGTAGTAGTACTCTGCAGTAGTCAAGATGGAAGAAAGGCCTTCAGTGCTAGCCTAGTTGAAGTCAACCAGGTAGGCCACCACAGCCGTGACTGGGGAGTACCCACTGGGTCCCAGAAGATTCGAGGTTGCCATTTTCTCTTCATTTCCATTCCTACATGAATTGGGGTCTACCTTCATGCTGGTATGTGCAAGAAGAGATCTCAGATAGTGCCAGGGTGTAAAGATAGTGAGGCTAGAGTTTGGACCCAGCTCTCTTTAAAGCTGACAGACATGGAGATCTCTTTCTAATGTCCCAAACCTACCTTCTAGCCCAGACCTTCCATTTACCTCCCAGGTCAGGCCCATGTTTTCTCCAGGAGGGCAGGAGATAAAACCAGACCAAGCTGGTGATTCCGTAGTTCTGTGTCTCCAAGGAAAAGGACATCCATTGGCACAAAGTATTGAGTAAAAACCCTTTAATAACAAAATAACATTCACAATGTAGCTACTTCAGATGTCTGTAAAACTCAGCTTACACTTGATTCAACATCACTTTCCACAAAGTTAAAAAAAAAAAAAGGACATAAATGGCAAACAAAATATACCTCAAATTTCATAAGACAAGACTTCTTGGCAAATCCTAGTGAGCCAGACCCCTGTGTTGCCTGTAATAAAAAGGGTTGGACACACTCATGTCTCAGACACCCCTCTGTTTTCTTTGGATGGAAAATGCATTTGAACTTTATAGATGCTACAATATCTGCATCAAGAGGAACAGTTTGTGGGTTGTGAGGAGAATTTACTGAAACAAATATCGATTTGATTTATTGCAGAAGAACATACAAAGCTTTCTAGAAGATTAAACACTATTACAATCATCAACTGTCTTACAAAAGCCCATTTTAAAATTCTTGTATCCATTCCCGTCTTTGGCAGATTAATAAAAGGAAAAATAAAAAGACTATATTACAAAGCTTTCATTATCACAACCTACTTTATAAGGCCAAATGAAAATGTTTCTCTGTATTATTAATGAAAGCACATTTGTAACACGTTCTCATTGACAGATAATGTGAATGCTCAACTGTCGGTGATTTCTAACATTTTGCACTGCACACTGCTGAGTTTCCAATTTGCACTCTCCTATGCAAAACAAAGTGTGCTTGGCAGTTGATTTGGCTTTATGTCAAGCATACTGGTTTGGAAAATAGGTCTGAAACTTGAGGATGGAGCTCAGAACCCAAATATAAGAATTAGTTTGCTCAATCCACAGCAGCTGAAAACTACTCTGAGATAATTGGGGAATTTAAAACAAGATGGTTTTCCTAAACTGGGCTTCAAACTCTTTTCTTATACTCCCCTTTAGAAGATAGGTGTAGCATTTTGGAGCAAGTCAATCTGGCTATGGGAAGGAAAAACAATGACATAACCACACAGATGAAGTTCTTGGGAATGGCCATATATTTTTGCCCAAATCACTGGGAAAATGTTGGTGGGAATATCCAGGGGAGGGGATTAAAAGAGTCAGAATTATTGATATTGATGCCCTTTGAGTTTCTACTAGGAACTGACCTGACATCAAAATACTGGAGGAAACCACACATAGTCGAAAAATAGCCATTCCCAGAGACCCAAAGAGCTGGAGCTGGATGAATTAGCATCCCATATACATAGCCACTTAGGTCTGAAGTCATGAACATAAAGCCAAAAGAACTCAGTTGAGTGGAAATTAAAAATGCAGAGGTGAGTTGCTTTTTGATGCTTATTTTCAAACCCCTCTCAGATATAGTGCTACATCTGGGTTATGAGGATCCCAGTTGGTGAAATGCAAGTTGGCTAACAAACTTGAAATGACTTTTCTCATGATAAAATTTGAACCCAATTCAATCTGACTTGTTTTGAAATCCCAACAGGTGTAAAGATATTTTTGAGGTGAGACATCTCCCAATAAAACCAAGATTACCACTGTCTGAGGCTGAACTGTGTACATTTTCACAGTTTAATGTATACACAACTGTTCCACAACTGCTAACAAACGATAGGCGCCCATGCATAAATAATGTCCATTGAACCAAAGAGGAAGATCTAGTTCAAAATGAAAAATGTTGCTATTAAGACCACAATGCATCACATCGCTAAATTTTTAGCCCCATGCATAAAATTATAGCACTGATTGGCAGTTGCTAATTATAATACTACACTGTTAACACAGAACAATTAATTGTTCAGACCAAGTACCACAAATGTAGAAAATAATTATTTTTTTTTTTCAACAGAGCAAATGAACACAGATTGTTTCTTCAGCAAAATATGAAACTGTAAACTTTGGGCTCATTCTGCAACTTTCCCCAATCCAGAATAAATAAAATCCAAAGGGGAAAAAAAAAGAACATACATTTTTCTTTTTAAGCGCACCTTTTCGTCTATTACAAAAGCACAACCTAAAACGTATAAAGCTTTTTTTTCTTTTTTCTTTTTTTAAATTACAGTTACCAAAAAGAAACAGTGAATAATTTATTACATACGCTATAATAACATTACTCTAAACACTATTATCTATGAGGTATATCTGAGAAAATTCGGTAAGGAATTGCGCGGTCTGCATTGCCAACATGCCCAGGTTCATATTAAAGCTTTGGAACCGTGAAGAACTAGAAAAGGGGAAGAATGGGAGGCAGGAGGAGGAGACATAAAGAACCTTTGGTATTAGTACAAATCTTGTTCTTTGCAGGGTTGCATTGCAAAGCACCACAGTACAATAAGCCCACCAATTTACTGTATGGAGGCCCAGTTGAAGCTGAGGTATTCACAGGAAGGATTAAAAAAAGCACAGAGAGGTCCAGACTGGCTAAATCGTTGCTTTGGTTCAAGCAAGGCACTCGTCCCGTGGTTATGTCACACTTTGCAAGTGAAGCATGAGGCTGAGGGGGGGTTGCTGAGGCGGGGTCTGCCCCTTGGGGATGTTTTCTGTGTTCAGGCTGCCATTGCTCTCTAGGTTCTCGCTTGTGGGACCTGGTGGTAGGAAGGCTGAGGAAGGTTGTGTTTGCCTAAGGGGCAACACTCTGCTGCTTAATGGCTTAGGCCATCTTTGTTGTCTCCCAGGTACTCTGAGAATTCTATTTCTAATATGAATTTGGGAAGAAAAACCAAAGCGATTTACTGCTTGGAAGGAAGGCCTTACAGGTCTGCCTCATGAAGGGAGAAACTGGAGCTTTGAGCTCAATGGGACAGGAAAGAGCTTTCACATGTGTCAGGATGGTGCGTGGAAACCTCAGATACGGAATGCTTCTTAGTTGGTCAGTCTATTTTCTCAATGCCTCTACTACACACTCTGCTGATGTGTAGAACTGATGAATTCATTGGTTCTCTCCTTTATTACCTTTATTGTCTAAATGGTCTCTTAAGAAAAACCTCAAAGGTTACTATATTAGATGAAGTGCAAAATACTAGTATTCAATGAAGAACTGTATAGATTAGAGGTGGTTATCTGTGTCTCAAACCCATTTGGTCAGAAGCTGAAGAAGATTCATTGGCTAACATACCAATCACTTTGATGAATGATCTTAGTAGTGATTTATCATTTAATGGAATTTAAAGAAACTTCAAGAAGGCCAATTAATTTCAGGACTAAGGAAAAAAGAGAAGCAACTTAGACCATTTCTTAAACTAGCATATCAATTTCCTTTGAAAATTTTGGGGTCTTTTATAATGAATAACCAGCATCTAATAATGTTCGGTTTAGATTTTTCTTATCCAGAGTGTCTTAGAAATGAAATGTAAACCCTGTAAGTGTAAAGGAGAAGGAAAAGAACTGACAGCAGAAATGTCAGACGTGTAAATGGCAATCAAGTTCCCTTTCTTGGTAAATACTGACTTAAAAATGTCTATAGTAATTAAACTCAATGGGCCAAGAATGAAACTTCTCCTCCCAGTGAATTAAAAGCTTAATTATACAACACTTTGGAATGGGGAGATTGCAAAGCAATCACATTCTTTAGATCAATATGTATTTCCCAGGGCAGAAACCCCCCGCATGAGCCCTAATATTTCAAGGCTGGCCATCATACTGGGCAACTGATCATATGTGACTGTGGCAGCATAACTAGGTAGGTACTGAATGTGCCTGTGATTATTCTCACAGAATGAAAGTGTTAAGTGATAAGCCCTAGTCCCTGCTCATTGCCAAAGGATTGCCACTTTCCTATTTGCCTACATGTAACCAGAGTCACGCAGAGGTGGCACCACTCAATGAAGCGCTGGGGCCGAGCAGGAGGCTGTGGTGGGCTTTGGCCCTGCAGTTATTTGACTTGGATAACTGCGTCGCTCCTCTAGACCACAAGGGGCTGGACTAACTGAATCCTGAGGTCCCTTCCAGCTCTGCTATCCAATGGTTAGAGTTTCTAAGGTCTAGTAATTGGAAATCTTTGCTGTGATAACTCCAAGCAGAGAGAGAGAGAGAGAGAGGTCATGGCTAGGACTGAAGGCCATCTCCAACCAGTCTTCTTCATCAATTCGGAATTGGAATTTAAGGAATACAACTACAGCAGCAACCATATTTGCCTCCTGACCACATGGAGGGGACAGCAAACAAATGAGAGAAACACAGAAAATATCCCTTTCTAAATCAGCAGCCGCCATCACATAGATAATTATTTCTTTGGGGTATCTGAGCTGTGGCTGTACATACCATACGTCAGAGAATAGTTCAAATTATAAAAGAGCACAAGCAAAATGCAGACCGCACAGAGAAAGAAATCTTTGGTATCTTTAGTGTCATCAACACGATTAAAATTACAAATGGAAAAAGTCAGTGAGGTAGCCTTCTTTGGTTCTCACTAGAAATAGAAAGTTTTTTCCTTTTTTTTCTTTTTTCTGCTTTTTCCCCCTCTTTTGTTGCTTTACACACACACATAGTTCATTCTTGGAAGCAGCTAGTGTAAGGGTTTCTCTCTCTCTCTCTTTTTTTTTTTTGTCTATGATTTTTTTAAACTTATTTTTCCAGTTTCCATATAGAAGCCCCGAAATCCAGGCTGGTGAAGCAGGGTCTCAGCTTATGTTTCTGAATGTACAGGTTCAGGTTGAATAGTCATTGCTTGTCCACAAAATTTGCTCTGTTGTTCTGACAGCAAACAAACTGCAGTGCTCTCTGTTGTTTTAAATAAAAAATATAAACTATACAGTGCATCTGTCTCAGATGCTGAATAAGTTAAATAAATAAGTTACAATATGAAGGCTCTGAGGGCCCCAATAATTAAGAGGTGAAGATCGCCTGGTACCAGGTGGGGCTGTGAACTTAAATTAAATAATTTAATAATCATTACTTAAACTATTTTAAAAGTTAATTCAAGAAAGAAAAATACCCCCCAATTTTTTTTTTTCGTAACCTATATTTCTTTCCTGTCTGTAACAGAATTTCACTGCTTTATAAAGCAAACTAAACTTTAAGAATATTCTAAGTAAGATTTTGCATCTCTGATGCACCACTGGTCTATATTTTGATAAATAAGTACAAGAAGTAAAATTTAACTAAGGAAAGATGATTCAATAATTACTCCAAATCTATACACTTATGTACTAGAAACTAATTTAAATAAATTAATTACATTAATAGTACTTATTGGGTCATAACCCAAAGAAACAAAGATTAAAAAAAATATTTGGAGGGAAGGTCTTCATTTTTTGAATGACAAAATGTAAAATCTCTTTCTGTAGACTACTGGGAAATAAAGCAGGAAAGTGTAACTTCTAAAGCTCACATTAAAGACCATTTTGATGTGACAAGCATGAGAAAAAAAATCACCACTCCTCACTAGCCAGTGCGGCCTTCCCAGGACCAGGGCAGCCTTGTCTCCACCCAGGAAACCAGAACCCACTTTCTCCCATTGGTTTGAGCTTTACTTTGCTATTTTTTCCTTCTTTTCTTTTTTCTTTCTTTCATTTCCTTTTTTTTCCTTTTTTTCTTATTTTCCTTTTTTTTTTTTTTTTTTTGGTCCTTTTTCAGGTCTTTGGATTTAGCTTTAGTTATGAGAGATCCAGAATAAAGCTATTCAACCGAGGTGATCAAGCGTAGGTGTCATTCTAACACAGATGATTAAATAATATCCAAGGTTCCTTTACAAGTTGAGTTTTATCTGAGATGTGCCCAAAGGAAAGTAACTCAATGAAGATGCTGGGATACTTTATATATACACATATATATTCCTGCACTTTGGTTTTCAGTGTTACAATAAATAATAGTGAAAACAATGTACATTGCAAAAGTACCACATACATGTTACAAGATGATTTAAAATTTATTTATTGTAACAGATTACAGTATATATGTATTGAGTATGTCTGTACACACTTGCATGTACACAGTCTAGACACCTATGCGTAATGTGTTCATGTAAAGACAACTATGAGAATACCTGTTGAAATGAGCATCTAAAGCTGTATACATCCAAGCTGACAGACCCTATAAACTTTAAGCAAACTTCCAAGGTTTATGCTATATGAAATACCTGCTGCTAAAAATGGATTGAGTACAAGACTTCAGCAAAATGAACAAATCTGTAGCCATGTGTTGTTGTTTTTTTAATTACATACATTTCCCCACTAAAAATGTTTTACATGGTTAATTTCAATCAACCTAACTCAAAACCTGCATGGGAAAGATTGGGCTCCAGTTTTCACTTCCCCAGACTGTCAAAGCCATTTTGGTGTCTGAGGACAATGAGCAGTCAAGGTTCTATGGGATTCACACCATAGTCCATGAGCCTCAATTAGAGGTTTTGCACCTATCTATGTGAGGTCCTATGTTATTTTAGTAATGATTTTTGTATTTCGTAAGTATTTTGGAACCTTCTAAAATAAATAAACAAACCATCCCTCCGCCACAATTTGGAAAGAAGCAATTCATTGACAGATAAAGGCATTAGGACATCCATACTTAAAGTGAATGTCCTTCTCTTTTGAAATTTATACAACCAGCTGGGTGCCATTCTTCTTTAGGGAGGATTTTTGTGACCTTATTTTAAACCTGGAATCTCCTGATGTTTCAGAGGTGACTTGGTCTTAGATATAGGGACAAAATTATTAAGCTATCCAGTTTTGCAAATATCAGAAAGTTACAGGTATACCAGCTCTATCCTTTCTTCCTCTTTCCAGTTCCCATTCGCTCTTCTTGGTTAAACAACAATAACAGCAAAAAGTTCTGAGCTGTTGTGAATCCAGAGAGTTATTACCAAAGTACTTGTGTTTGGGCCTTGTGGTCAACCCTAATTTAACAACAGGTATCATCCCTTTTTTCTCCAGTTTTTATGGAGAGTTCTTCAATAACATTGAAACCCAGTTTGTTCTTAGATTTTGGAAAATTCTCATTATACAACCACCTAAAGATCTGGGTTCACTGCAAAGGCATGCTGTCAAGAAACTTTAATGACAGAGACTCCTAGAATCCTAACATTTTCAAAAGTGGGAAAGTTTCTCCCTATACCTAGGCAGCAGTAGTTATTATGACTTTTTAAAAATCTGCTCAACTTTAATTTATTGCACTAATATGTGGGTGGCCAGCATAGACAATGTGAAATAGTTGATTAGGGGTATTTATATTTAGCTTTGAAATACACTACTGGACGTAGAAAAGTGTGTGTGTGTCCAATTTACCTTCCTAATTTTGATCTTATTTGAGCTTGAAATGAAAATGAGCTTGGATTTCTTAAACTCATAATTGCTAAGAGTCTCTGGGAAAAGAGCTGCTATGTGGCCAACTCTGAATTTTCCAGAAAAAGCATTGCACCGGGGTCCTTCCTAGCTCAGACTAGCCTGTAACTTTGTGTGCTACATCCTAAACACTCTTTGACATTTTGGAGGAAGTTATTAAATATTGGTGTTGAGGTGTTGTTGTTGTTGTTGTTGCTTTCCTTTAGAAGATAAATGTCTTTTAAAAAAATTTCTTGGAATGGAACAATCATATCCCTAGTACCAAAATCACGTTACATTGAAAGCAAACATGAAATCTCATTATGTAAAGGCATAAGGTTAAATATCTTTCCACTTAGTAGCTATGAACATTAGAATATCTGTTGCCTCAAGAAGGTGAAACTTTGTAGAGAACAGTCCTTCACATAGTCCCTGTCATTGCTGATGGCTGAGGCATACCTAGAATTTTTCTTGGATTGAGGAATGGATTTTAAACTATAACCAGATCCAAAAGCTTATTTTCTCCGAAATTATTAATGTAAAACATTTTTTAAAAAATTCTTAAGGAAACTCACTGTTTTAAATTCTATAATCTTTCAATACAGCAATTTTTTTTTCTTTCAGATTTCTAACAAATTCTGTAGGCTTTAAATTTTGATAAATAAATGTACAAGATGCACATATATATTTATGTATGTAAATAATTTTTTTAAAAAGCAAGCACTTCTCTCTGGTATAACATTATTTAGTATGAGATATTTATCAAGAGTTCTTGGAGGGAAATTCTTGCCTTTTTCATACTATGACATCTTTCTCTGATCACCAGAGCACTGGTTTGACCAGTTCTGAAATGTCAGGCCACAAAGGCAGACTTTTGGCCTATGCATCTTCATGGGATGCCAGAGACCAAGATGCTGAGATTAATGTGTCAAAGAATCACTAACAAAACCAAGAGACTTGGCTCCTCAACCTATTCTCAAGAACAACCATTTCCATTGGCCATAGTCACAAGGACTCGTTTAGAAATAGCCAAGTTAAAATTCATTTTCATCAATACACATGGGAACAATCCCCTGCTGAAAGACACTCTTTTCTTGATCCTTTGACAAAGGATACGTGGAGTATGAGAAAAGGATAAAAAGGACACAAGGGAAACATCAAGGAACAATCCCCTAGCTGGGATAAATTACAAAAATCATGGAGAATCACATTCTCTCCCAGCTCCATGGCTGCGGTCCCTGCCTAAAGGGCCATCTACATGGTTGGGAGTGAGGAGGTGGCGTGGTAGATGATGGGGCTCTCCAGGGGGAGGACTCTGGGACTCTCCCCCAAACCTGCTACATGTCTTTTCTCCAGGACTGAGACGCCTCCCCCCAAGAACAACACCATGGTCCCACCCCAGTGCCAGCTGTGGTTGCATGCAGGCTTGTCAATGCAAATTGGTAATGTGTACCACCCTGAGGAAACTGATCAACCCATTGCAACAGGAGTTGGACTTCCCCATGAGAAGTCTCTGGTGAATCTACTCACTGAGGGGGATGTGGAACACCCTGATGGACAGAATCTCCTGGAGAACGATTTTCTGAGCTGGCTTCATATTCCATAGCTGGTGGGAATGGACCACAGAATCTTCCCAGCAGTTACAGAAGATGAGCACCCCACCATCAGTGGCCCAGCTCTGGGCTGAATCTGGTGGCTATACCTCACTCACCACCTTGGTCGTGGTTGAGGCATAGAATAAAGATGACTTTAGATACAAATAAAACTCATTCATATCATGAATCTATTTATCAACAGGTTAAATGGTGAAATACTTGAATTCTCTTTCCCAGAAATTTTCATAGAAATCCGAATACTCCAAATCATCCACAATGTCCAATTAACTCTGGCATGGCATGAGACATGAGCGAAACTCTAAGCTGAATCTTCAGCAAATGAAGCACGTGACAAAAACAAGACATGAATTTGGACAGCAAAAATTTGGGGTTATCACCAATGTCAAGTTGATCTATATATGTATTCATATATTATATATATCTTTCTTTAGAAATGCAACTTTACAGCTGATTTTTAAAAAGCTAATAGAAAAGTAGAAACTGGCAATTATCTTTACATGTTTCCCCTACCCCCAAATGAAGCCCTGTTAAGATGTAGCAATCACATGAATATGAGGTTGGTTAAATTCCTCTAAAAATTCTTTGGTTTTGTGGCTAGGGAGAGGATGCGTCACTAAGACCCCTGCCCTGACCCTCGCTCCACTTCCCTCCCCTGATGATGCGACTCTGAACATAGAAGGAACCAAGTCTAAGGGTTAAGCAAAGAACATTCAAGCGACAATGTCATTCCCCACACTTGGTTGAGCAGAGAGAATTACTCAGTATCCCAACATCTTAAATTTAGAGTCCATGGAACCTTTTGAGAGATTCCATGTTGGGGTAAAAAGCCATAAAACAAAATAAAAGGAAAACGATAAAATCAAATAAATGACCCTTTCCTTTTGTTGCTCAGAGAAACAAAATTGATTACCTTTGTACAGATCAATGACGCTATTAGTATTTTAGCCAGGCAAAAGGAGATCATGAACGGAAACAAAAGATGTGAGAAATCCTCATCTTTGGTATTGTAGCTGTTGAGGTTTCTGTTGCTCTGTTCCGTGTTCTTTTGAAAAACTGCATAGGCACAAATTAAAGACAATCTTCAACTTTAAGATTACCGTGTGAGTTGTCAAATGAAGCAGCAGCCACGGAGGCGCTTCCTTATTTCAATTCTTATCTTAACCCTTTCTTTCAAATCTGCTTCCAAAAAATGTCCCAAGAGGTCTATTTGAACACAGTGCATCTCACTGTTTTTTGTGGACTTTTTTTTGTTGTTGTTTTTTTTTTTCTGGCGTGCTTCCTTTCGTTGGTGGTGATTTCCATTGATTTACGGATTTATTTATTCATTTATGGGACAGTTCTATTTGTTGCAGAAGTAGGTGCAGAAAAAGTTTCTTTGGTTTCGATTAAGTAATTCATAAAAAAGTCAGTCTCAAGTGTCTGTAAAGAATCATTGCAGCGTTTGGCTTGCTTTGAACACCCCCATGGTGCCCACCTGGGGCCATTCACTGGTAAATATGCACATCGTAACCTTTGCAATCTCCCAGAGTTCTGTGGGTGCTCTTCGCTTGCTATGGGAAGGTGACAGCCAGGAACCAGAGCTGGCGTGATAAAGCCACCGCCTGGGGGACTTGGCTAACGTCCTTGGTGTAGCTGGTTCGCTCAGCCCGTAATTGAGTCAAATGCAAGAGCTGAATGCCATTCGGAGTTGCAGAGGTTTTTCTGATTTCTAAAAGTAATCACAGTATTTTTAGGCTAGAAAATGGCAAGTAATAAATGTCTTTGGTTTGCAGTATTCTGCTTCTTTGGTGTGCTGTGTTTTCTCCAGATTTATTCAGCTGTTTTGCAAGGATGAGTCAACAATGGAAGAGAGTTAGGACTAGATGACAGTCATGAGCAACATGTGTAGTGGTTTGATTTATTAATATTTTTCTTTCTAGAAAACACTGGAAACATCCCTATTAACGGGATGGTGGAGGAAACAACACAAATCAGAAAGAGAATGAATTACGTGGTGGTCGTTAATGCATGATAGGAGGAACCAGATGACTAATAAATCAAGAAGGATACATTAGATCTAAAAAAATTTAAGATCTTTTAAAATGCTGCATTTGCTCCATGTACCGTAACAGTTAAATTGGCCTCCTGAGTGTGCGTCTGCGTTATGTACAAACAAAATTTGTAGCAAACTGCAAAATGTGCTTGAAGCCATATTCCTAACGATTCCCTAATGACTTCACAACAGGTGTCTTGAAAATCCAGATGCAATGAATCCAGAACCTTCCTTACTTCTGTTTATCTTCTTTGTGCTTGATACTTTGAGCTCAAGTGAACTGATTTGTTTTTGGACAGATCCAAGACCACATGAGATTTCCAGGAGGTAAAGAAAAGAAAACCACTAACTGGATCAACTTAAAGCTCTCCAAACCATTCGATGAAAGATGCCTGAGTTGGAAAAACAGGTCCTTGGATTGTTATTTTTTTTAAACTTCCATATTTAAAACTTGTGCTCAGTAGTTACTATTCTGATTTTTTTTTTTTTTTTAATGTCATGGCTGTGAACTTTGGTGTACTGTGATGTAATGAGGCTAAGCACTTGGAAAACAAATGAGGTCATTCTTGTTGCTAGATTCTTCTCTTGTTTTAGTGTCTTGGAAGCCTAAACTCAAGAGTCCTTCCACGGCCTAAATTCCCACTGTTTCCCGTGGGAATGCTGACAGCTAGAGGTTGACAGGACCCAAAATGGGACTGTGGACATTTTAAGCAATCCTGAGCTTTAGTTGACACAATACTGGAATTAACCCGCTCCAGGAAGGCCCCCATTTGGGTTTCTGGGATGCTTAGCATGCTCGGAGGACAGTGTTTGGTTCAAAGAGATTAATTTTCAGCTTGCACTTGGACTCCATAGCCATTAAAAACAAACAAACAAAAAGAACACCTGGCCTATGATTACAGCTAGAATAGAAGTTTCTTTTTAAGAGAATTGTGCTTTCAAATCACCAGTGAAGGGCCCCAGCTAAGAATCTGGTGTTTTTTTTTTTTTTTTTTCTTTGTGTTTTCTTTTGGTATCTGCTGTCCTCATCTGGAGGTGACTTGTGCCCGGCAAAGTCCTTCCATCAAGCTTTGGTACAAGTGCTGGAGGTGGACGAGGAGCCCCCTGTGCTCAGGTCATCCTGCCACTTCTCCAGGCTGCGGCGCCGGGCGTTCATGAAGAAGTTGCTGACGGTGGTGAGCTCCAGGCCCAGCTGCTGGGAAATGGTGATCTGCATCTCCTTCGACGGGCGCTTGTTCTCCTTGAAGATGGCGAAGAGTGTTCGGCGTTGGAGGTCGGTGAACACCAGGCGGGATTTCTTCTGGGAATTGTTCCTGTCTTTGTTTGGTTCTTGCTCTTTGCGTTTGCACGCTTGAAGGGAAAGAAAAGAAGGAGAAGGAGTCAGTGGCAGTGTGAGCACCAGCAGCGGAGGTGATCCATTGAAAACATCGACAACACAGTACAAGGGGATGTAGACCGTTAAGCTTTATTGCGCAGATTGCCCGGCTGTCAATAACCAGCCTTCCCAGTTCATGCGGGTGATGGAGGGCAATCTGTTAGGTAGCAGGGATGGGAGAAAGGAGGAGACGGGGCTGGTTTACAGTCTGGTTTGGACCAGCTGAAGTGCTCTTTCACTTTAAGTCCCTGTCCCCTGGCACACCCCTAGAATTCTTTACTCTGAAATCAGGTGTGACAAAGGACTCCAGGGGAAAGCCTGGAGAGGCAGTTGCTCTTATATTCACCCTCTATCACTGTTTTAAGCTGAACTGAAATTATCTTCTGGAAACAAAACTTAAAATTGCATATTTTTTTTCAAAATCAAGGATCCTACCCATATGACTCTAAACATTGTTAACAGAATGAAACTAGAAGATGATAATATCCTTCTGACCCCAATTCCTTTCATCTAGACTTCGGGAGAATTAAAACAAAATGACAATAGCAGCAATAACAACAACAAAACCTTGAAAACAAAACAGGGAAGGACCCCAAAATAATTGGTTTACCCAACTCTAATTTGGGTAATTTGAAGTGAAGTCAGTATAAGAAGACGGAAGGTGAGGGTGGGAATAGAAACCCAAGGTTACAATGACAGGGCTTTAAGGTCCTAAATTGGCCTATTACTATGTGCAGAGTCTCTTTGAAATTAGGAAAAATGAGTATCACACTTGGATTGACATATGCAGCCAGGACATTAATGTGTCATCACCTCTATGTTAGCCTTGGCGGTGACCAAGTCTCTCTAATATTCCTCACTGACTCTTTTTTTTGGAGCTATGGACACAGTGCTTGGAACCATGATGACAAATGGCATCTTGACTCTTTCAGGGAATTGGTACAATTCCTAGACAGATTTGGTTTCTCAGAAAAGTGACTTGTAGGAGTTAAATGATACAGTAAATACGAATCATAAAGACATGAGAACATGGGTTAAAATCACTTGAAAAAAATCCCATCTCCCCAGGGTTTTGTACAGCCTCACCCCTCAGCAAACTGGGGAAAGGAGGGAAGGGACAGAGGATTGGATCAGGAGGCCTCTCCAGGAACTGCATTTCATACTCCACTGGACATTCAGCCCCAGGTTAGGGGTCTCTTCAACTGGACTGACGTTTCCCCACAGCAGGCCTTCAGGGTGACGACTGGCTGTATTTCTACACACCTTAAAGCCCTGGTCTGTAATGTGGTTTCCTGGTTCTCCATTCAGGCATTTCCTATCTGTTGGGAGCATCATGTGAGAGGGGCCATTTCAATACATCAAGGGAATGTCTTAGGGTTTGCTATGAATGTCTGTGTCCCTCCCCCAGATTTGTGTGCTGAAATCCTATCCCGAAGGTGATGGTATTAAGAGGTGGGATCTTTGGAAGGTGATTAGGCCTTGGAGGTGGAGCCGTCACGATGGGGTCAATGCCCTTAGAGGCCTGAGAGAGACCTCTTGCCACTTTACCATGTGTGGACACATCAAGGGGGACTGTCTATGACCCTGGAAGCAGGCCCTCCACAGAAATTGAATTTATCAGCACCCTGATCTTAAACTTCCCAGCTTCCAGAATTCTAAGAAATGTATTTCTGTTGTGATAAACCAGTTCACAATATTTTGTTGTAGCAGCCAAACAGACTGAGATGGGACTTGATTTCAACAATCACAGAAAAGATACCCTAGAAACTAGACCTTCTAACCTAGTTGGCCATCCTCCCTGGTGGATGCTTCACATCATATAGGGAAACAAAGGACTCCCTTCTGAAACAAACAAAATGCAATGCACACCCAACAGGCGGGAGAGAACTTTCCAAAAGGAAGCCTGCTGTGTCAGCTTTGCCAAACTCTTTCTTCCTGATTTTTCTTTCATTAAAAAAAAAAATAAAAGTAATCATGTTACCTTGGAAAATTAAACACACCCACAAGAAAATAATTTGTTCCTATCTTAAAACCCATTCTCCTGGCCTAGGACTTTCTTAGATGAAGGGAGCTTCCTCAGCAGCAGGAGCTCCGATAGCAGGGGCTGAAACCTCTTATTGCTACCTGTCTCTCAATTTCCCAGCAAGTAATTATTCGCCCATCCTTTGCGTTTTCTTGGATAATGATTCCTGCATGGTTGCCATAACCTCAGGTCATCTCTTGCCCCAACTCAAGTCCTCTACAGAGGTGCTATTGAACTTAAGGGTGCCAAGAAATCATCTAGAGAACCCATTAATAGGCAGATTCAAATGCAGCCAGTCTGGGGGTGAATCCTGAGACTCTGCATTTCTCATGAGCCTCCAGGTGATGCTGCTGCTGCTGGTCCACATGCCTAAGTCTGAGCAGCAATGTTCTGCTTGATTTCTAAAAATCTCAGAAGAGCATCCAATGCAACAGGAAGCTCCAGAGTCAGATATGCTTGGGTCCGACTCTGTTTGCCTCCTGCCCTCCCTCTCACTGGATGATCTCAGTTGCCCTGAGCTGGGAAAATCAGGCAGGATGACTTTCATTTTAAAAGGAACTAAATGGAGAGAGAGACTTTTGACTTTGGGTCCACATTCCAGGTTTGCTGCTGACCCAGGGCGAGGCTCATTCTGCAGGGGAGCGCTATGCCCGGTTACACAGTAGAGGGGACCCTCCATGCAGGAGAGCCCAGGGCTCCACTCCAGAGATCCCGAGCATACTGTGTGGGACCAGGTTCTGGACTCGACTCTCAGATCTTTCTGAGATGTGGGAACCAGTGTGCCTGGCAACACTGCCACTTAAAGTCCCCAAACCACTGTGCCTGGTGCCAAGCCTTCATCTGTAGGACTTTGAATAAACAGTTGTGTGGGATAATCTCCTGATAACAAAATCTGGGTAAATATCTTCCACAAACATTGGCAGAGGTCCTCTGTCAATTAACTCTCCTTTGGATTAACCATATAGCCCTCATTTTCATACCAATATTGATTATTCTTCAAATAATTCTGTATTTATGCTTTTAGTAGGGTGATTAGACAGTGTTGGTACAAGTCCATATTGGTTTCATCAGATTATATTTGGTGAGGTATAGATAGATAAATAAAATATGTATATATTTAATTTCAGAGAAAAATATTAAAGACTTAAAATGTTCAGCAAACTGTAGAGAAAGATCCCATCAATACATTCTGCCTATCCCTTCCCAACAGCTTTCTAAAGCCACCATATTCTGTGCCAGCAAATTGAAAGCTGTAGCCTGGAATCTGCAAATGTACGGCAAGTCCAGAAGCCCAGAATAATGAGGCGGAAGGTCCATAACTTGCCCAGAGTCCTTACAGTTAGCAGTCGCCAGCCCATGATTCTTACAAAAGCTGCTGGTCAGGAGCTGAAGGAAGTAAACACAATTTCCCTTGCTTTGAAAGTCTAAGAAAAAGTCCAGAGATCAGACAATGTGGAGAAGCTGTTATCAGGTCGTGACCGCAGGGTTCTTAGAACCAAGCTGTGAAGCAGCTATAGCCATAGGCACAAGCAGGATGTAAATGGCTTTGGTATTGTTAAAACATTACATCCTGTAGTCAATATGTACCCATTTCTAAGTGGCCAGGAAAATGCCAAGTGGTTCCCTACAACCCAGGAATGTGCTAGAAACCCAACAAAATAGCAGGTGTTCACAGGTGGGTGGTGCTGATGTACTGAGATGATATAGCCCCATGCCAGTCTCTCCTGGGTTCTAGCTACTCCAAGGAAATTCTGCTATGGAAGATGCAAGGCTAACCCACCTCCATGATAGCACATGGATATGTTTCTACTCTTTCTCCTGGGAGAAAAGTGGGTGTGTTAGTGTATGTGTGTGTGTGTGCACACGCACGCATGCACCAGGGGTTGATGTGTGTCTTGCATGATGGCGAGGTGGGATGCGGATCCTGAAAGTGCTCAGCCATTCTTGAACTTCTTCCTCTTACTGGGAGGTGCTCCCCATGTGAGGCTACCACAAGGACCAAGAGCTCATGTCCACTTGAAAACTGGATGTACCTACTAGGAGGCAGCCTACCTACACTAGAGTGTCCCATTCCTTGGAAAGAATAAGATTGATCCAGATTGGTAATGTCGATCTGGGACTGGGACAGACAGGTGTGTACAGATCTGTGTCTAATCTATGATTCATAGAAAAGGAAACAGCGAGTTATACTTTAAAAAGCAGTTTCCTGGGGCTGGGGCTCAGTGGTAGAGGGCTCACCTGGCACATGTGAGGCACTGGGTTCCATCCCCCCACACCACATAAAAATAAAGGTATTGTGTCCACCTACAACTAACAATATATATACATATTTTTTTTTAAAAAAGACAGTTTCCTTGGCAGCCTACTTTTTCAAACCACACAGCACCCAGAGGTAAATAATAAGGGACAGGCACAAGCCTTCTCTGAGTCCCTGAGATGTCAACTTGCCTGTTACCTTGTGGCCACTGTATTTCCCTCTCCCAGGATCAGAAACAGGATGAAGAAAGTGCTTCTCCACAGAGTGCTGCTCCCCTGCAGCTGATCTTCCCTAACCAAGACTGACAGGTCGGTCCTTCTTTCCACACCTCTCCAAACCCAACTTGCCATAAAGCCAGGTCTAATTTGTTTTGAGAGAGGCTGCTCCTGGCATTGGTTAGCCTCTGACACCCAGGCTAATTGGCTTTTAGATGTACCCATAGCCCATCATGGGTCCCTTGAAGGTATATGATCAGAGACTTGAGGCAAAGTTTATCAAGCCCAGGATAACTCACATCACCTCAGGAGTGTGTACTGTGTGTGTGTATGTGTGTGTGTGTGTGTGTGTGTGTGTGTGTGACAGAGGTTAAGGGGGGCAGTATCTGTTTGATTCTGGAGGCTGGTACAGGTATGTGGGGGTAGGCCATCATAGTACCACAATTCACCTTGGTACCTGTTCTGTCCCAGAGATGCAGCGGCTTTAGCTCTTTTTTTTTTTTTTTTTATGGATAATTATAGCAGCTTTATTGATAATTGCCAAAAACTGGAAGCAACCAAGATGTCCTTCAGTATATGAGTGGTTAATAAACCAAAATACATCCAAACTACCCATTCCCCCAAAGAAAGAAAGACCTGTAAAAAAAACTATAGAACATTTAAGAAATAAATTGAGGGGCTGGGGATGTAGCTCAGGCGCATGCACAAGGTCCTGGGTTCAATTCTCAGCACCACAAAAAAAAAAAAAAAAAAAAAAAGAGAGAGAGAGAGAGAGAGAGAGAGAGAGAGAGAGAGAGAAGAGAGAAAGAAAGAAATTGAAAAAGACCTCAGAGATAGAAAGACTTCCTATTTTCATAGACAGGCAGAATTAACATTGTTAAAATGACCATACTACCAAAAACAATATACATATTCAGTGAAATCCCCAACAAAATACTGATGATATTCTTCACAGAACTAGAAAAAAACAGTCCTAAAATTCATTTGGATAAACAAAAGACGAAGAAGAACCAAAGCAATTTTAAGCCAAAAAAATAATGCTGGAAGCATCACAATACCTGACTTCAAATTATTCTACAGAGCTATAGTAACGAAACTGCCTAATGCTGGCATAAAAACACACACATAGACCAATGGTACAGAGTAGAAGACACAGACAAACCTACGGCTTTAGCTCTTTTTAAGGCACTTGAAAATCACCTACCTCCCATAACTTGGTCCTCATTGTAGTCATAGATCTTTAGGGGTCTTGTTTGGTCAGGGGCTGTCAGTTCCACATGGGGAACTGGCAACCCACTGAGCTGATGCTCAGCTCAATTGGAGTCTGATGGGTCTGGAGGCCCCACTTTCCACAACATCTTTGAGAGGAAGATGAGGCAGAGGTGCAAATCCCACGTTACAGTTAGTAAAGTTTCAGAGACACTTCTTTGTTTTTTAGTGTTGGAGACTAGATCTAGACTTTAAAACACCCTCTGCAGCCTCCCTAATTCCTGGGGGGCCCATGAAGTAAGGGTGACCCAACATCAGATCAGAATCCTCCTGTCCTTCCCACACTACTTGGATTTTGCATCATGAATTCAGATTCACTGAGCAACATTCCAGTCTTGGGCAAGAACCCTCCCATTTGTTTTTGGAGAATTAAACCTAATGATGTGCAAGAGAATGATTAGTCTGGAATAATTAGGGCTCCTGCTCTATAGCCTTGTTATAAAAGATAGATTCTTTTCCCTCCCAGGCTAGAAGTTTTGGGGTTTGGGGAGTAGTATCTCTAACCGCTGGGACCACCTAGTAGTAGTACTAGTGGGTGCTCAGGAACCAACTGCTGGAGGGAGATAGCCTAAGCAAGCTCTGGGTTTGAGTTGGCAGCAGGGCCAGTGTGGTCTGACTGGGTCTCTGGGGTCTGGACATGTGGGCTTGTCTTTTCATTCCTGAGCTTCTGCATTTGATTTCTAGGGTCCTCTCGCCCGTCTCCCTTTTTTTGCTCAAGCTTTCTGGCCCATCCCTGTCCTTTTAGAATCCAACTGTGCTTTCCACCTCTGCCTTTAACACTCCCTTTTCTCTCCTCCCACTACACCTCCCAGCCCACCTGGCACCTTCCCCCAATCCAAAATCATTTCCTGTGTTAGACTCCTTAGCACAGGGAGTCTTACAGAAATGACTGGTCCTTCGAATCCTCCCAAAACCACAAGCACACAGGCCAAACAGAGACTGCTATTGTTTAGATATGGTTTGTGCGTGTCCCCTAAGGGTTCCTGTGTTGGCAGGTTAGTCCTCAGTGTGGTGATGTTAAGAGGTGGTGGGACCTCTAAGAGGCGGGGCTTGGTGGGAGGTCCTCGGGTCATTGGGGGTGTGTCTTAGAATTAATGTATTTCTCCTGGGACCTAGTGATCCCAGTATCTTTTTCTAGTTTCTTGTCTCACCATGTGATCTCTTCTCTTCCTCTTGCATTCACTCTTGCCATGATGCATCTGCCAGGAAGTCCTCACCAGAGACAAGTCATGGCTTAGAATTTCCAGAACCATAAGCTTCACAAACTGTATCTTTTCTGTTTCTTTTGTAAAATACCAAGCCTCCGGTATTTTGTTATTGTAACAAAAATGGACTAATAGGTCTCCTCAGAGAGCTGAGGGAAGGTGTGTGGGCTTTGACTCCACAAGTAAACCCAGTCTGGCTGAGATAGAGAAGCCGGTGCTGAAGAGGGGCTCCTAAAGCAGCTCTTTTACTGCAGTCTGGTGACAAAGTGCAAATAGGTTTGTTGAAGGCTTAACCCTTGTCAGACTGAAACATAGTTCCTTTCCCTTTTGGAAAGGGCCATTTTACTGTCTTGTAGTCATTCTTTCCCTTAGTATGAGTGAGAAGGAGCCTCTCAGTGCAGACTCTGAAAGAAGACAGCAGAGGAAATGGAGGCTCATGAGAAGCAGGTGCCACTCACAGAGCACCACAGCCCCACAGAGGAGCTAAGGCTGGCTGACTGCAAAAATGGCCCAATGCCCTCACCCTCTGCAACATGACTGTATCTGCTTCAGCCAGAGATGTGTTCACCTTCCCTATGGGTCTGGGATGGCCTTATCACTTGCTTTGGCCTGCAGAATGTGGTGGAAGTGACATTGAGGACAGTTGTGAGGCTGGGCCCCAAGAAGCTGTGTATTTCGTCCAGGATCTTGGAACACTGCCTGACTGCAGCGTGAACAAGCCCAGGCCAGACTCATGGAGGAGACGGGCTGTCCCAGTGCCAGCCATTCTGGATGGCCAGCTCTGGCTGACCCAGCACTGACTGCAGATGCTCAAGGTAACCAGCTAAGATCAGCCATGCATAGCCTGGAACAGCATAACCACCCAGACAACCCATGGTCTCCTGAGCAAAGACAAATGCTGTTTTGTGCTGCCCACTTTGTCATCTCTGTTACACAGCATCATTGTGGCTACAGGTAACTGATACAAAAGCCAAGAACAACCTTTGCCTCCTGCTCAGAAGGTGAATCACATGTAGGGTAGAAGCCTCAGATCAGAACTAAGACCTGGCTTCCAATTCTAGGTTGTTCATTTATCAGTTGCATGAGGTTGAGCCTCATCTGTAAATTGGGGGGGTCAAATGCCCACCACTCCAGACATCCAAATGCTAGCTGTAACTTTGGCACTTCATAAGTGCTTAGTGGATATGATTATTCTTTCTTCCTTCATAGAGATAAAAGAAGGCATTAGAAGGTAAGGTTAAGATTCATGATTTGAAATGGTTTTCTAAGGCTTACTCAAGAGTAGATAAATGGCCTGCAAGGCTAATGGCAAATAAAAGGTTAACGATTTTTGTTTTCCTTGTGAAGTTGTCTCATAGCCAATTCCCAGCCTTGCACAGGAGGTAGGACTGTGATGTGTTTTTACATACATGTCAGAGATCCTAATAGGTTCTGGACCACCGGTGTTTCCTAACATCACTAATTTATGTCCAAGTACATTCTACATATGATGGGTATTGTTAGCCTATAATAAATAATGCAGAAGTGCTCTATTCTCCTTGCATTCAGTAAATACTTTCCCTGAATAGTTCAATATGATCTTGCCAGGGTATAGGATAGGGGTGGGGAGGGAAAACATCCAGGGTGTGCGTTTGTCAGCAGACACTTAACTTCTGAGTATATGGGTTTGCAAACTGTGCCTCCAGGAGAATTCTTTTCGTCTTCCAGCTGGACAGCTGATGCTCTCTTTTAAAGGGCTTCTGCAAAGAGGAGAGAGAGTGACCTTCTCCAGCAAGGAGGGCACATCCTGAGAGAACATGGGGGTGCAGTTGTGTTGGAAAGATCAACCCAGGCCCTCGATTGGGGTTGTGTTAGGAAAATTAATGACACATATAAGTTCACATTTGTACTGTTGGCCTTGTTCCCTGCAAAACCTATGGGTTTTTGAGGAAAGAAGGGAAATAAACTCCCTCTACTGCCTGCTCTGAAGAGGGGGCCCTTTTACAATGAAAGAGTAGCAAGCCTGTAAGAGGCGATGGTGTTCAAAAAGCAAATTCTCTGGAACTCATTTGCATATTCAAGAACCTCTAAAATGAGAACGACAGGGTCCCTGGCATTCAAATAAGGAAGGAAGGAAAAGAATTACACATTCTGATAGCACATATTTAACGTTCAGTAAGCCGTTGATGCTGGGAAATCAGTCATGCAGGCTTCTTGGGTTAGCAGAAGGACAGGTGTCAGCACATTGCTATAGGGACACGGGGGCCAGGTGGGGGGGAATGCTGACACACATGACTTGAGTTCAGGCTCTTGGCAGTTCCACTTGTCACTAAGGACTAGCTGGAGTGGAGACACTGATCACCGGGAAGGAGGGGTGGGTGTTGGAGGGAGAAGGGCTATATTAAAATCATTAATTGTTTATTTTGTGCTTCCTAAAATTATAAATAATTTGCATTTAGATGCCCTGAAGTTTTTCCTGCCTTTCTTATTGCTGGTTCTGGTTTATCAACAAAACCCACCATGGCCCAGGTTACCACGGAGCTTGGCTCCTGAGAACTGAATCCTAACTTTGATACATCTCTCCAAATGTCCCTGGCCTAAGTCAGATGGGAAATTTAGTGGCTTTGTCTTAATAGAAAGCTGATTTTCCTCAGAAACTCAATCTCCATGGACCAGATTCCAATTCTGTCAGGCAGTGGAGCCATCCAAACTAACATTTGTTTGAGAGGCCAAGAGCAGAGATGGGGATGTGCTGTGCAAATGGTCTGGGGCTGTTCTTTCACTTTCTTCTAATTAAGGGTGTAGGTAAAGCCCTGTCAGGGCTAACCTGTAAGCTATCTGGCAAATTATCCTGAACATACAAGGTACTCTGGATGAATGACCACATGCCAATCTAAGAGCTGCAGCCCACCTTATTAGAGCAAATGTTCTGGGTGGGAAGAGAGAAAAAGAAAGCTGGGGAGAGCAGGAGGGGCCACACACACACAAGCACCTCCATCCTAGAGACTCTGGATGGGGAGGATCATGTCCTCAAGTATAAAGACCCAGAGTCCCATGATGCTTGGCATTGCCGGTAAATGACGGAGCTTTGCTTTGGGCTTCACCTCTGATGTGGGGCACATTTCTGACTATGTGGGAATTTCCTGCAGCACACTCCTCCTCTCATTTGGAAGATGTGGATGATAAATGATAGGTCTCTGCTGTTCCTCCATATCTCAGAGCCCCTACTCGCACTCAGGTGTTGGGTGGGTTGTAAGCAAGTGAGCCTCAACATGCTCCACAGTAAGTCAGCAATGTCCATTTCTTGTCCCAAGAAAGGCAGAGAGCACTAAGTTCGTGTGCCTCAAAGTCATGTTCTGGAGAAAACGAGTTTTATTCCCTGGTTTTTTGTTTTGTTTTTTTAACTTTCAATACAAAAAGTCTAGTAAGTTCTTGAATTCACTGGAGTCTGGAAGCTTGCTCTGCACAGGCAGGACAAAGGTGCAGGCCTCAGTGCCTGGGCTGCTGCATTGCTCCTCTGGCTGGCCCAGCCTGTGGGCGGGAAGCACACTGGAGCATGTGGGGATATGCCTGCTTCCCCTGCCTCCCTGTTGGCAGAAACTCAGGGGACAAGAGCAAAGAGCCCCACAGAGCAGGTTGCTAAAAGCAGACGGTCCTGGCCAGCTGGTAAACCATGGAATCCCAGGACGGGAGGACTTGGAGACCATTCAGTCTATATTTTAGAAATAAGGAGACTAGAACTCCCAGGAGTGACAGTTTGCCGTACAGTGACCACAGCTAGGCAGCGACAGGGCCCTAAGAACCCTGATGCCTTCCCATCTAGTCCAGTGGGATTTTATTTCCCACCTGCCCATTAGAGTGACCCCCTGTGCCTTGAAATCACAATTCCCGTTCCTCTGCTCTGTCCGTGTAGAAGTCTGGCATAGAGGGAATCTCTACTTCTGCTGCAAAGTTGCATACCTCCAAGCCATCCGGGAAGCCGTGGGCTGCTAAAGCAAATCTTCAATCCTGGATAGGAATATCTGGCTTCAAATGACTAGAAAACCCTGAGGCAGCTTCTCTAATTTCTCACTAAATCATCCCAAAGACCTATAATAAAAGCTAAAACTGGGGCTGGGGATGTGGCTCAAGCGGTAGCGCGGTCGCCTGGCATGCGTGCGGCCCGGGTTTGATCCTCAGCACCACATACAAACAAAGATGTTGTGTCCGCCAAAAACTTACCACACTAGAAACTATGGCTGAAGTCAATCTGTTTTGAACATTTCTGGGGAATTCTCACCTAAATTCAAGGCCAATGGAACCAAATTGAAAAATAGCATCTGGATTAAAAATTAACACCTGTATCCTGACTATTCAGAAATTCAGCTGTATTAGCCATCAGTTTACTTGGCAGGTGCTGCCTTTTGGAACAGCCAGAGTTCTGTCCACTCCCCTTCATTTACCAACTGAGAACAGCAACTCTCAGAACACAGTGGACAAAGAAAACTGGGGCAGGGGTTGGAGGACACCTATGATAGCACTTTGATCCCCAAGGGGTGCAGTTTCCAGACTGCTCTGGGGAGCAAAAGGACAAGAAAGCCTTCGATATGCACTAGTTTGGGGAACTACTGCATACACACCATTTGATCAGCTTGCCAGCAGCCTAGGTCTGGATGCAGAGGGAAAAACCCATGGCCATTCAGCAGGGCCAGATGATAAGCTGTGCAGAGCAGGAGCTCACTTAGGTGCATCACTGGAGATTCAGTACAGGTCTTAGAGAGTGAGTTCACTACATGCAGAAACGAGGTCATGTGCAAAACACACACCCTCCTATTGAACACGCCAAGCCCGAATGAGTCTTTTGTCATTTGTGAATGACAGACAGATGAAAAATGGTAGAAAATAGGAAAAGGGATCATCATCTGAAAATCAGAGAAAATTCACTTGCAAGATATATTACAAACACTTAAAGAACATTTTAAAGATTCACTTCAGGACTAGGGATGTAGCTCAGTGGTAGAACACTTGGCTAGTGTGTGTGTGTGACCCTGGGTTTGATCACTGAATAAACAAAAACAAAAAACTCATCACAATAGGTTGCAGAAGAGATGATTTATGAAACAGAAAATTACAAAGAAGAAAAACAGACAAAAATTTATATTAACAAATATCATGAAAATGTAGTTAAGATAAAAAATTTGCAGGAAAATAAATTGGTAGCATCAGAGGACATTGAGAATGAAGTTGACACTGTGATTGTAATACTAGAATTTAAGGCAGCTCAAGTGGTATTTCCTCTAAGAATGCATTCTTCAGTTATTCAATGACTCAAAAACTATCGACATTCTCCGAATGAAAAGGAAAATAACTTGAAGATGCAATCTAGCTTATTAAGAATTTAATAAAACTTAAAAACTCAAACTATTCCCATTTGCAGATGACATGATTCTATATTTAGAAGCCCCCCAAAATTTCACCAGAAACTTCTAGAATTTATACATGAATTCAGCAAAACAGTAGGATATAAAATTGACACCCATAAATGAAGTGTATTCCTATACATCAATGATGGATCTACTGAA